>NC_067199.1:1190000-1894166 GCF_000699445.3 Schistosoma haematobium | reverse complement strand
CTAGTGAGTCAGTTTCAATTTGGCATTTCTGAATGTTTACAGTAACGCCATGTTTTTGTAGTCGGTGGAAAACAAGATCCAGATGCTGGAGATGCGATTCTCTGTCCGGATTTGCTATTAGACAGTCGTCAACATACGCATGCACGAAGTTGAGACCTCGAAAAACGTCGTCTTCGAACCTTTGGAAGGTTTGTGCAGCGTTTCATACACCGAAAGGCATTCGCAAAAATTCTTAGAGTCCGAAGGGAATTGTGATAGCTGTTTTCGGTATGTCGTCAGTAGCCATAGGGATTTGGTTATACTCTTTAACCAAGTCGATTTTCGAAAAGACAGTTGCACCTTTCAAGACAGCTGTCAAATCGTGAATGTAATGCAACGGGTAACAATCGGGAATGGTTTTTGCATTCAATCGCCGATAGTCACCAGTTGGACGCCAATCGCTGCTGTCCTTTTTAGGGACCATGTGCAACGGAGATGCCCATGGGCTGTCTGACGGTCTTATGATACCTAAGTCTATCATGTGGTCAAATTCGTTTTTGGCCAACCTCAGCTTTTCAGGAGCCAGTCGGCGTGCTTTCGAGAATACAGGTGGTCCTGTAGTCGTGATGTGATGTGTAACGTTGCTAGTTACACACGGTAATTTCGGTTGCGGTTGGTATATCCCAGAATACTTATCGAGTAGCGGTTGATAAAATGGGTCTATCGTATGTTTAATTGTGACTGGGGATAATCTGCAACCAGAAAAAGAAGTTACGCAAACGGATAAATTAGTGTTTCCGTCTACTAGCCTCCGTTTGCGAGTATCAATGATTAGATTATGGTGTTGTAGAAGATCCATACCAATGATTAGCATAGAAAAATCTGCAACAACGAAAATCCAGTGAATGGGTTTGCGTAAACCCACGTTAAGGTAAACGCACCTTTTGCCATACGTAGCGATAGGCTTTCCGTTTGCCGCCTGTAGATTTAAAACCGATTCATGAATCCGGCCGTTGGAATTTGTAGGAAGAACGCTAACTTCTGCACCAGTATCGACGAGGTAGCGAACTCTCGTCATCACATCTGTGACGTGTAACAGACGGCTATGTTAGCCGGCCACGGTTGCCGTTAACGCGTTCCGGCTTGGAAGTTCCCCGAATTGTTTTTCGTGTCGGTCGATTTTGAGTTGGGAAAATTTCAAGGTTTTCTGCAATTTCTGGATGACTTTCCATGCCGGTTATGATACCAGCACCAGTCGGGATTATCAGTCTCTCGTGGTCTAGAGACAGATCGCCTACGTGAAGTGCTTCTTCGTGGTGTGTGTGAACGTTTACGATCGTTACAAAATTTAGGATAACGTTTAAGTGGATGACATAACTCCGTTATGTCATACGAGACATTCTGGGTCGTTTGAGGCTTTTCTTTGGCTGAAAAACCTCTGCATTAGAGGATTTCGTGATTTCTAAGATGTGGTTGGCAGATGCAGCCAGCTCGTCTAAGGAGTTGTTTTGAAACGAGACCAGCATAGCTTGCGCCTGTTGAGGAAGTTTGGATAAGAAGGGTCGTTTGAATAAGCCACCATCGAAAGTTCTTTAGCTGATAACCTCTCTCATTCTTTGCAACATGTCTGCCGCAGAACTGCGTTGCAGGTCGATGTTATTAAGGAGTTGGTCTAACCTTTGTCTATCGGTTAGGTCTCCGCGTTTAAGGATAGACCGTTTCAGTGTTTCGTAGGATTCATAAACATCACTAGTAAACATACCAGGTGTTACGTACCTGATGAATTCGCGCGGTAGTGCCGTGACTACTGCGAGGAATTGTGCACGTGTGTCGTTCACGCCGTGCTCGTAGAAATCGGCTTCTGCGTAGCAGAACCAGGTTTCGATGTTGTCTGGCCAGAAGAGCATCAGCTGCAACGAAGGTGGGGATGTAGTATTTAGCTTAAGTACCTTGAGTGTCTGTTCAGCCATAGTGAAATATCAAGTACGAGTGAAAAATAAATATATATCCAAAAACACGAGAAAAAATACCACAATGTATAAAAAATTAAGATAAGGCAATGATATATAAAATCCCCAAAAGGAACGAACTCACAGTTTACAATTTGACGTACCAGATCACGTTAGGATCACCAATGAAGATGCCACAGGTATTCGAAGTTTGACAACGCTTTAACCAGTAACACCTACTATGAAGCGTACCCACCAAGTAAAATCAAAAGACAGAAGCGAGGGGTTTGAAGATATATTTGATAGGCTATCAATAAATCAAGGATCGTCTGATTTAATCTGGCTAGCGATTGCAGGGTATGTTGAGCACGGCGTTTCCACTCGTGATCTGGTGCGGATGCATGATCGAGCGCCTTCAGCTAGGTGAGTCCATTAAAACGAATGTGGTCAGCATCCAATGCCGAAAACTTACACAGCTTTTTATTTTGGGGATTTATTTACCGCTACAACCTTAAAGTAAATACTTCATTTACAAAATATCCATCAATTGTCTCAGAATTTGTTGTCCCTCCGTTTCCATACCACTCACTCACTGTTCTCGTTCTCTCCGATTTTCTCAACCTTCTCCCTCCAGACATTCAGCTTTCGATTAATGGTACACACTACATATATCTGCCGATATCAGTAGCACACATCACATTATTACCACTACTTACACTACTACGTCTACTAATACTACTACCAGTACGAATACTATTAATTAAACTAATACTATTGATCGGACTCTTTACTTATCTACTGTTGCTTATATTATTACTACTACTAAAGTACTCACGTGGTAGGCTGATTTTCTCTGGTAAATTTGGTCTTTTCGCACTTGTGCAAGTTCGTTACATTATTTACAAATTACAGATTCTTCTTAGAAATGGAATCTAGCAAATCTTTCATTTATATTTTACTATCTTACTTAGTTACTCCTGTTACCCCTCGTGGAGGAGCATACGCCGCTCACCAGTCCTCTTCATCCAACTCTGTCATGGTCAATTCTTTCCAGTTCCTATTCGTCCTTTTCATGTCTACTTCTAATTCTCGACGCAGTGTGTTCTTTGACCTTCCACTTTCCCGTTTCCCCTCAGGGTTCCAAGTTAGCGATCGCCTTGTGATGCAGTTTGGTGATATCCGTAATGTATGTTTTATCCATTTCCAACGTCTTTTCCTAATTTCCTCCTCATTTGGAAGTTGGTTTGTTCTCTCCCACAGTAGGCTGTTGCTGATGGTATCCGCCCAACAGATATTCAGTATCTTACGTAGATAATTGTTTATAAATACTTGTAGCTTCTTGATGATAGTTGTGGTAGTTCTCCAAGTTTCAGCTCCGTACACTAAGACTATCTTGATGTACGTATTGATTGCTATTTCTATTAATATTGCCATTACTGGAAGCGCTCAATAATATGATGATAGAATTAGCGCAGGCAACATTTTATTGTTCGTTATTTCCAGTTTAACAGAAGTCAGAAACTGTACCTTAAGCTTTTGTTCTGTGGAACTGATCATGACGGTACCTGAAGAAATTCATATAGTCTTCAAAGAAGGAGGTAAGTGTAATAACTTTATAAGGATGTTCCACCTAGTGCTTCATCAAAATACAGTTGTCCAGCATTTATATTTTTCAAGGAGATCGATAGATACTGGACTGTAATTCTTTGGAATATGAACCATAACTTTAAATACAACCCTTCGGCTTATTACAATTGTTTATGGATGTGGAATTCAGCGTAATTGAAGTTCGAATCCCTCACGCTATTTATTAATTATCAAAAGCAATTCAGATTTACTTATATTTGATTACCCATTATCCAATTGGTATTACTTTTTGTATTTGTTATTACAAAACTACAACAAAATGTTGGTCATATCTCCTTTTAAACAGGTTGCTTAAGACGGTTGAGTATGAATTATGTAGTAATAAAGAAGAGAACATTTAGGAATTGAATCTTGTTTCTTATTATTGCCAATGCAATAGGAATGAATTTTTATAAGAAAATCGCGATACTAATTCTACATTTTAATGGCTGTTGTACATTCTCATGTATTCCATAATTTATTATTCCTTACTAGAAAAGACCAGTCAATCAGCTACAACGTAGGACAAGACACATATATACATCGATTCAAGTTGCCATACCTCATTAGTACAGCAAGACGAACATGAAATTCATAGAATTAGTTACTCCAATGGTAGTAATATATAAAAGAAGGATTGCAATAAGGATATAGTACAGGAAGAAAGAATTAATCCGTAAAAAGAAAGATAAAGCAATTTTAATCTCTTAGTTTAAGGGAAGATAGACAGTATGCACCTACGTCATTGTGATCGATTCTGAGCCATGTCACCAGGAGTCTCCAACCATTGGTCACGCGGACCCCAAACAAGTAGTCTGCATCTACCAACATGGCTCAGACTACAAGTTAGTGACTTCAAGCACTGATGCCACTTCTTGGTTTGGCCGTCCCCAACTTTCTTCCAATCATCTCCAACACCGGTGTTCGGGCATACGTAACACGTGGCCCAACCATCTCAGTCGATGAAGATTCACAACCTCATCAACTGATTTACCATCATTCCCTAATACCCTGAGTCTAACCTCACTATTACTAACCCGGTGATCCCAGGAGATGTGAGTAGTGATTCAAATAAAATTTCACATAAAATTATATTTATATACAACTTAACCGATAGTTTTCATTGTTGTTGCAAAAAAAACAACACTGTTACATTGACTGATCAATTCTACATTGCCATGAGATGAATTTTTAACATCATGTTTAACCTTCAACATAAAATTCAATGAATGGCTTTTTAATGTCATGTTAACGATGTATAATTTGAGTTCGTTGTTAATAAACAACATAACATACTAGGACGAAACAGCCATCCAGTGCCGCCAGGTTTTCCATGGTGGTCTAGTTTCAACTGATTCATGAATTCAATTATTAAATAACAAAATATGTATATTCTTAATCAAAATTTATAAATTACAATAATTCTATTACTGATAATACTTTTTAACAGGGACTTTCATTGATGCACTTGAATAATTACGCGATAATATTTGACTTTGTCGTTATGTCTTTGACTATTAGTCTCTTAGACATCATAAGTGATCCTATGATTCTGAGATGGTGTGCTGATGATGTCGTTCAGAAGAACGATGAAAGCTCCACGACCAAACCATCCAGCTCAGAGAACAAAACTCCATCAAAATCTCATGATTCATTTATTGATTTGTTTTATCCATTAATACTAATTCCATGTTATAAATTCCAATCAACATAAGTTTGCCTACTAGAAAAACAGCAGATTTTTTCATCGGATTTCTTATTTGGCATATATTTCCAGCCTCCAAAAATGAGATCTTAGCAAATTCACCAACATCTGGAAGTCAAACGTCCATGTTGAACATGCTGATAAATGAACTTTTTCATAAAAAACATTTAACTACTCATAAGTAACCACATGATTATTTCGAAATACTTTTCTGGATTATAAGTTTTACGTTTTTAAACAGATATGGAAGATAAGTGTTTCATTATTCTCATTAAGGAGGTGAATTACACTGAATCGACTACACTATCATCTAGAAGTTATTCTTATAACTTTTGAACCTATGTGCCCTGTTTATTGTATTACGCAACGATACCGCCAATCAGAGAGCAGCGAATTATCGATCGAACCAGTGACGCATAAAACACGTGAGAGCAGCCTAGAGTACTTATCAGTCCTGCTTCCTGTTTAGCCCAGCCAGTTAAGTCCAGAACACAAATCTAAGCCTCTGCAATATGAATAATCTATTACAAACATATGGGGTTTATATACCAATTAAACAGACCACATCGTACCAATAAAATAGGAAACAACATTTGCACAATATTTAACCAAATGTGGCTGTGAATGTGGGAGGTAGTGATTAATAGACAGGCCATAACTCAAGAATGGTAAATCGTATAATAATAGTTCATAAGTCAAAATAAAACTCATAATAAGGGGGACATGAATATGAATAGTTTAGTCACATAACAATTACACGATAAAAATATACTCATAGTATTGGTTCATAAATAGATCCCAAAGTTACCATTCGTTATTCTTATAGGGATATAACAGTTATAAGTTACTTTTGAAGAAAAGTATTTTTTGCATGACTGAATGTACACCTGTTTCTTCCTCTTCTGATTGCTTTTAAATAAATGGGATTTTAGTAAATAGGGAGATTTAGTCATTGTCGAATTGTTTTACACTCAATCTGATAAAGTTTAAAAACATTAAATGTCTTTAAGCACGATAAGCAATTGAACACTCCAGAGGAGTTACAAGCTTTTTCTGCTGTTGATACTTCTGTAATGAAACCTATAACAGATGTAATTTCTTCTACTAATCTTTCTTTGCCTTCATTTATTTTGTCAATATCGAAAAAAAGCAACGGTATATGAAAATTTTATGCGTTTTCATGGTTACTCGGCATTCCCGTTTTCGATTTGTCCATTTGTGTAGATTATATGTTTCCTACTATTTCCTAAACCCTTGAAGGCTATTGGTAGACGGATATTTTAATGTTACACAAAATATACTTGTGGATAGTTATCTTAAATCTTTGGAACTATCTACTCCATTCAAAACTTGGTAGGTTTTAAAATCACCGACCGGAATGTTGAATCATAAGACCGTCTTACTAGAAACAGTAAATAAGTACAATACTGTGTGTGATTCATTAGATAAATCAAAACCAAATATTTCAGTTCTTTCATCAGTAAAATTATATAATAAATTAAATAGGAATGAATAATGGAACATATTACCAGGTTAGATTTGGTCAAAACACCAAAAACCTATTGTATAGTTAATTATTGGCAGACAAACGGAGTACATGTTAGAATAACGTATTGGCTAGTGTTCCCATACTTATTTCTATTATTTAAACACATAAAAACTGGTACAAGTAGGAACCGAATACATATGCGCCACACAAGTCACTGGACTAGCAATACTACTCTGCTCACCATTAAAATAAGTTTCAACTCAAGGAGTGAAGAGTATCTCGTTTGTTCCAGGTTCTCTACATCAATTCAGTATTGAGTCAGTATGTTTTCGTTGTAAATCCATGGAATTCTTGTGTGATTGTTATGTCTTGAAATATAACTAAACTGTTAAGCTTGTGACTTGAAACTAGACGCTAATTACTAATTCTGATACGACTGTTTGCGAAGACTGTGATATGTCTCTACCTGACACAATGCGACGGAACGTGGCTGCTTTGTTGATGGGAGGAAGAGAACAAGACTGTAAAAGCAAGCTGACTTATTTATTAACAACTAATTGGACGACATCCGGAAAAGTAATTTAAATATCCTTTTAAATGTTTTGGCCGATCAATAAATTGGACCAGTAACTAATCAATAACCCAATGCTCATAGAACCCGCGGGTGATAAAATAACTGACTTCGCTGTGAAATATAATTCATCACTGACTTATATAATTGATTTATCAACTAATCATATAGTGTGTGCAGAATCATATGTATGTAAATGAGTGTCTTTCATGAACGCATTTTGTAGGGCCATTAAAGTATTCATTTGCACCATTTCTCTCGTTCTTATTTTTCGTCCTAAACGTCACAATAGCTCCCGGTTCCAAGTATTGATAGAAAAATTATGATTACAACAACATCACTGCTTCATATCATTGCACATATACATAATACAAATATGATTCAGTTGTTTTCCCAACAGAATACACTAAACAAGCACAATTAGCTCGGATAACAATAGGATAACGTAATTTTAAAACACTTTACTACCCTAACATAATTTCGTATCAGAAATTCACGACAGCTTATCTGGTCTAGAAGATACTTTGGAACTGTTAACGCTTATCAGTACGACGCAACTAGGATATTCAGGGGATTTGTGTTTTCTGTGGGATGCAAACCCATACCGCTGAATGTTCAAGTCAGAGACGTTTTAACCAACCAACGGACCGTATTTGCGACTACTGAAAAGACAATACTAAAGTATGAAAAGAACTAACAACTGCACTCAATGAAAACCCGTTTTTCACATCGATTTTTAAAAAGTATAAATTTAATTGGCTGTTAACTTCTAAATTGATTGATACGTAGTTCGCAGGAAATTACGTACGGACATAAAAATGTAGGTAAAAAACTGATTTTCTAAACGCTCACCAACCTAATTAGCTTCTTGGATATAAATTACAAGGGAAAAACAAGTATTCAATGCATTTTGTCAAACAGTGATGAAGAGAACTTACGAATCTGAAGATAATTTTATGGTAAAGAACGAAGCCGCCTCTACGTATATGCCATAGAATTCATAAAAGGACCAAGTAAATAGATTAACGCACTTCACTAACTGTGGCTTTCTTGAACCTAATGACTGTAAAGTCCGTTTAGTGAAACACAACAAGATTTACAGAAGCGGTTGATGACTATATTAATTGTTGTAACATTTTGGTTTAGATACTAACGTTACATATACGACCTACTTCTACACAATGCATTAGAGTATGCCAAAATAGATGGTGATTCAGAATATATCTATTTACCAATTCAGTTGAAGATTTACATCTACAAGAATTTAGTACATTTATGAGATTTCCACGAAATCCAGTCTAGTATACTGTAATTACAAAAAGATCTGGGAATAAAACCCTCTAAAATAATCCGCAAAGTCAATGTGACAAGACGATTTTTACAGTAATCCACTTGAAGTTTATATGACCACATTAGCCCTGGTACGACTGAGGGTGGAAGGATTTAGCTCTCCCTTGCGAAATGCTCTCACATGGCCACAGGTACACAACCACTGTTAGGGAAATTCTACTCACTGCCTTATCGCACCACAAGTGTTCTTTACGAAATCGAGAGGACGAGAAGCGAATGTCAGGCGCTTTAACCCGGTTGATGGATATGGAGAATCTACCTAGGGGGCGGGGGTCGAAAAACCCTGATTCCAAACCAATGGTCATATGGACTCCGGGATCTTGAAGGAACAAATGGTGTATGAAGCAATCGTTGGTCACCGTCTACCATGGCACTGCATCTCCTGACATCGCTCGACTGCCTTGTGGATTAGACCTTTAGGTCGACGGCTCCGGGTGTGGCCCCCTAAGAAAACCACCTGCTTCGGTCTGGGCACCCGGGCAGTATCACAACCCACACACACAAATAAAGTGACTTGTGTGGCGCATATGTATCCGGCTTTCCTTTGTACCAATATTTATATGCTCAAATAAAATAAATAAATGACCACATTAATACTACTAACCCTCTACTCAGCTGTTGTTTTTACACCTCATAACTAATCCAAGAAATCCAACAACATTTATAAATGAAAGTTTATAATTACTATACAACGGCTGTTTGGTAGGAAAAACAATGTACATATATAATTAAATACTTAATGTGTCAAAAATAGCTCTAGAATTTGTTTTTCGTAATTATAGCTCCAAATGCTATCAGCATAATCGTTAATAGTGCCACTGTTTCGGAATAAACAACAGGCTTGAATGAGATTCCCTACAAAATAAAGTATTAGTGAATATTTTATTACCTTATGTCGAACGGTGACTGTGAAGACAGGAGGTACGCTGGATACAAAACCACCCTTCGAAGATCTCAGATAAGCCGTTACACCTTTTTCATTGTAAAACCGGACAGTATATTCTCCTTTAGGCACATCTTTGTGATTAAAGACGAACGAGACCTAGCGTAATCGAGTTAATATTATAAACAAAATGTTAGGAATTTACTTGAAAATTGTCAGTTTCAATATGACGGGCAACTGGTTGAAGGACTCCATTTAACTCGGCGTACAAATTTGATGACTGTAAACAATCATCAGATAATATGAAGTCTTACTCCTTTTTCTTTACATTTGGCTTCACCTTCAATCAAAATTACGGTTTCAGTGGAGAGAACTGCTTCGCTTGAAGAGTAAGTAACCGGCCTGACGTCAAACTCGTCACAAGAAAGGGCTTTGAGAATGCGTTATTAGTTGTAAAATGATGACAATGCATACCAAGCTTCACAAACACGCTAACGAAACTAAACAAGACCCAGTTCATCGCGGTGTTTACGTGTATTTGACCTTCAGGCAAGCAATCGATGTACTAAAAGCAAGGTTTTGGACCTTCATTATATCTCATATCCAGATGCTTGCTTTTAAAGAGAAGTTCGAAGGCTTTTGTAAATAATTAACGATTATATTTCCGCTTGTAATTGAATCTCCTTTGGATGAATCAAGTGAGTGTGGATACTACCTCATCCAGTTTCAGTTTGGGAAGGACAGGAGGCTCGATGGCATGTGTAAGTCCAGGCAATGGTGGTCCCTCAGTTGATCCAACTTTCTTTTTGAAGAATCGACGGATGGAGCCTCAACCACGTGCTGAGGTAATGAATTCCACTCGTTGATGATTCGATGGGAAAGTCGATAGTCAGCTGACAAGTAATTTGTTCTGGGCTTTTTGGAGTGTCCTCGTAAATTCTCTGTTTTGGAAGACCAGAAAAATGAGGGCATACCAGGTGCGAATTTGGCACTAAGCAATTTGAAAACTGTAATCAAGTCGCCTCTAGTTCTGCGATATGACAACGGGAAAAGGTTTAGCTTGGCCAGTCGAGCATCATACGGAAGCTTCGCTGTTCCGAGGATCAGCTTAGTTGCCGTTCTCTGAACTTTTTCCAGAAGCTCACTTTCTTATTATAAGCAGGAGCTAGCCGCTTGTATGCAGTACTCAAGTTTAGGACGTACGAACACTGTATACAAAGTCAAAAACGTTTTAGCGTCGACATGACTAAAGGCCCTACGTATTGACCATAACGTTCTAAAACTTTTGGCGGCTATTGCACGGCAGTGTGCAGTAGTCTTTAGGTCTTGGCTGACGATGACTCCTAAGTCATTATATGTCTGGACGACAGGTAGCTCAGTGTTATTCATCATGTATGTATCTGTACCTTAATGACCGATTTGCATCACAACACACTTGGAAGTATTTATCGGCAACTGCCCGGTTTGAGACCATTCAGATAATTTCTTCGGGTCATTTTGGAGTTCTAAGCTATCATCCTTACATCGTATCGTTCTCCATATCTTGATATCGTCAGCATATAGCAAGACCGATGATGATAGGAGACGAGGAAGGTCATTTATATACAAGAAGAATAGCTCTGGCCCCCAAACTGTACCCTGAGGCACTCCACTAAACACAGTTCCCCAGCTAGATAACTTTGAGTTCACACGTACTCTTTGTTGACGCCCAACCAAGAAGTCTTTTATCCACATAAATATATTGCCTCCAATCCCGACATTTCTTAACTTATATAACAGCCGGTTGTGCGGAACCTTGTTAAAAGCTTTGCTGTAATCAATGAAGGCTACGTCTACAGGTAGCTTTTGGTCCTCAAGAGGGCACCAGCTTTCACGAGCCACTAATAAGTTAGTGAGACAAGAGTAACCTATTCTTAAACCGTGCTGCTTCTCCGAAAGGATCCGGTCTTTGTCGAGATACTTAAACAGCATCTTCCTAATAATCTTTTCTAATATTTTTACAACCACACTAGTTAGGCTAACGGGGCGGTAATTCTCAGGTTTGTGTTTCGTACTTGTTTTGAAGACAGGACTTACTATGGCGTCCTTCCAGTCTTTTGGTAAACGACCCTGCGTTACGGATAGATTAAAGCATATACTTAAAGGGTTCGCAACGAAGTTAGATAGTTCCTTCAGTGGCCTAGGATGTAATTCATCGGGCCCCGTGAATTTACTTATGTCAAGCTTATTTAGTAGACCAAAGACATCGAGTTCTTTAATGGTCACGCTATCCAGTGTATGTGTGGGGGATCTGTATGAACTGACGGGAAGGGTGCTTCTATGGTATATACATTGCTAAAGTAGTTCGAGAACACTTGAGCCTTACCAAAGTCGTCCCCATAGAGCAGGAATATTTCCTCTTCTCTTTGTACTTTGGTTTACATAGGAATACAAACATTTAGGACATTCTATGGATTTCTTAACAATCTTTTCTCCGTACAACTTTTAGAATTACGAAGGGTCAGGGCACAAGTATTCCGAGCTTTTTGATACTGAAATTTTGTCTCATCGGACCCCAGTAACCCAAATCTATCCCACATTTTTCTTTTCTTGCGGAGAAGGATGCGGACCTCCCTACTGAACCATGGTCGAGAGTTTCTCGGCCCCTTTGGTATAATCCAAGGGATGTGGGGTGTGGTAACTTTTAAGTATGAATTTCGAAATGCGTCCCAGGCCGTTTCAATTGAGGACTCTGGGTCTATTGTCCAATCTATTAACGATGCTGAATGCATGATGTCTGGTATGTTTGCTTTCCAGACGTTGGGTCTGGACTGGACTGACGCGTGCTCGTGACTGACAGTTATATGGAAGTCGAAAGTTAAAGCTGCATGGTCACTTTTACCTAGGGGTGGCATATGATGGAGGTTCGCAACATCATCCTCATAGTGAGTCAGTATAAGATCTAATAAGGATGATTCAGTGTCCAGATCGTACCTTGTCGCTTCTTTCACATGTGGCACTAGAGCACATGTGATCACCCCATCAACTAGTTCCTGCTTGAAAAAATTATCTGACGATCGAGTTCGCAGATTTTCCCAGTCTACCATAGGTGCATTGAAGTCCCCTAGGATTAGACATCGACCACTTTGGGACCAAGTATTGAGACTGCTTAACAGGATCTCATTTGCCTCACAGCTTGGACTGCGATAGACCAACCCAATCAGCAGCTCTTGTCCCTTGCATTTTAAGCGGCAAATAAATAATTCACACGTCCCACTCTCATGGGATACACTATCGATAATGGCAAATGGGATAGCATTCCTAATGAATAGAGCTACTCCCCTTCCTTTGCGCTTTTGTGTTCTGTCGGCCCTTACTAACGTAAAACCCTCGAAATCAAGTTCCATACTATCTATAGCCTGTGTCAGCCAGGTTTCTGTAACTGCGATTGTGTCTGGCTTTGTAGAGTCAATCTGTACACCTGGTTCCGATCGCTTATTAAGTAAGCTCCGGGCATTTGTGTAGCAGATCCGAAGCCTGTTTAAATGCCTTCGTGCTCCACCCAGAGTGGCTTCGGCATCATTCTCTATCAAAGCCTTACAACCCTAAAATTTACAATTTTTAGGTCCTTTTCGCCAGCGTCTAACCTATGTTGTAGTTCTTTCTCGGCTTCCCGTCATTTTACATGGTCTGCTAACGGCAAGTCCTTTCGGATAAAGACTCCTGAACCCTTTAATTTATATCCATTCTGTAAAATTAGGTCACGTTCGTTCGAAGAGTTGAATACTACTTTAAGCAGTCTGGAATGATTTGGTTTCAAGTCCGCTAGACTCCCTAGTCCGTACACCTTTAGCAAGGTGACCCCGGTCATATTTTGAGGCATGAGTTGGTTAAGCAGCCGCTTAATCAGCACAACGTCATGCTCAGAAAGAGCTTTAGGTTCAGAGCTCTCGCTCTCCTTGATTCTATGAAAAACAGCTGATCTGTCGCTGTGATCAGCTTTCGATTTTACGACTACTTTCGGGGGGACAGGATTACCTTTTATATCGCTACTTTTTTCTTCCTAACAACCTGTATCCACTCGTCAACGGTGCTGAGAGAAGCAACAACAGTTGCGTCAAACCTAGTGTTGGATTTTGGGGGGTTGTCGACGACCTGAGAGGTCAGGTTATGTTTACCGCTTGAAACCGATCGAGCCTTGCGATTGCGGCTACTAGATGTTTCCTGTTGGACCCCATCTGGGAGACGGGGAACAGAAGACCCTACTTTTCTTGAGCTTTTGTTCAAGACAGGCCCCTTTGGAGACTGCTTTTCCTTCTTTGATGGGCGTGAGTTATCTACTATCGAACTAACCTTAGTTTGCTTCATGTCGATTTGTGTGTCGACAGATCGAGTGCTGTTTGACGTGTTCCGACTACGCTTGCTAAAACAATTCTTTGCAGCATCAACCAGTGAGATGGCCTCGGTTAACAGGCTGTTTGCATCCGAACAACACTGTTGACAAAGCCATACGCAACCCTTCCTATTGAACCGTTTGAAAGCTGCAGGCGTTAAGTTCGTGCAAACTTCGTGGTACCAGCTTTTGCACTCGTCGCACTGCATGCCGCTCTCAACGGGATAACGACAACCCGGACGTTGGCAACTGCTTGTTTTACACTGTCCGGTCATTTAAAGGGAGTCCTTTTCAAAAAGGAACGAGATGCGACGATACTCAGAAACCAAAAAAATAATCAATGACCAAAAAGTGAAGAGCTGTAGATTGTTAGGACCAAAAGTACTAACAAATACAGTTGAAAATGAGGTACTCAAGAGTACCAACGACAAAACTAATTGAGAGAACGGTAAAAACAGTACATTAGTCGAGTACTTTAACTGAAATGAATTCAATTAAAGTGAAAACAGTAGTCTTGATACGTAATAAACGGTCAAAACAATTAAATTTACTCAGCGAGAAAAAATACCACTGTCCTTTTTAAATAACACGATGCCAGGAGTGAGTTCCAAAAGATGGTTATTCGGTGGAAAATTGGTACATCACAAAGATACGGTTTGTCCCTATCTTCAAAATCCCCTTCTTTTTCCTCACAGTTTTTCCTGCTCAGTCGGAAGAAATACAAGGGATATTTCACGTCGTGCACATCACACTTATGTCACCTTGTTGTAGCATTGGTTCCTCACCAGACGATCCTTGAAGCTAAACAAATAATAACTAAGAAAAATTAAATCAAACGTAGAACACTCGGATAAGGTCAAAAATATAAGGGTAGGAACCTTTAATGTAATGCCGTGGCTCTTCCTTGCTGGAGTGGTCGCTCTAAGAGACATCTACGTTTTTAAATCAGATATATCATCTTATTCCCTGCCTAAATCCGAAATTCAAAGGTCTTGAGAAAACACGCTACTGACTGTAACTGTAGGACGAGTCTGTATAGACAATTATGTGACTTCAACTCAGGATCTTATCTATAGGATAGTCATATCATGACGAATCCTCAATACAGGATCAAGTCTATTGTTCTAATAGCACGGATAGATGAAAAAACACTAACCTTGACCTAAATTCCACGTTCGAACATCACTAAGAGGAAGACTAAGAACGCCGAACCAGCCACATTTCTTTGTATAACCTCAGTGGTAATACCCGTAGTTTTACAGTAGTAAGATTCGAAGTTGACAATTTCGCGAAGTCGTGTTGTGAGAGATTTAAACCGGGACGAGTGATCTCATATGAAAAATAAAGAAAGTTTTCAAAGAAGAATGTGAGGTGGAAACACCTTAAAAAGTCGAAATATAGGATAAACACCGTTTAACCAACACTTATTTTCTGTGGATTGGATCTAAAATCCTAAGTTGGATGAGTAGTACAAGCGTTTTATCATGAATACAAGTAGAGAGAGTCTAATGAAGCTTCTTTCAAAAGATCTTGAGAAGGGCTATAGGTCCACAAAATCATCCATCATCTACTTTATCTAGGAGGTATAACGTCCTAATGACTTCTATTGCGACTCTTTTTACGGTCCTTAACCCCTCCTTTCTGGCTAACTTTTCATGACTCGAGACTACTCACTGAACTAATTCTGAAACGTATTTATTCCTCTCAACGAATTCACGACCTACCATGACACGACCACTCCCTCCGACTCCTCCCCCTTGTAACTTGACCAAGTCACGTTTTTGCAGTAATGAGACGCATTCTTGATATCGATGCTTCCAGAATGTTGTTGGTAGATATTTTTCCTGCCACCCGAAAGAATGCTGATGGGAATCTATCTATTATCCCTCAGAGTTAACTTGACATGGAAAGAAAAGAATCTGGCTAACAGTTGAATTCAGGATGAGTACAATTAATTACCAGTTAACAATCGCAAACGTCCATAAAAACAAACAGAAAAGGTGACTCGAAATCAACTTCACGACAGAAAACCAAACAATTCACAAATTATCAACTAAAGTACGGCAGTCCAATATCACGAGAGCTATAAAAACAAAAGATAAAAAACTTATTAAGAGATTCAGTCAGTCAGTAACAACGTAGAACTTCGTACGTACGTACATTAGTTCGAGTTGCCACACCACATTAGCACACAGATGCAGTTGTCCATTCAAAACCCATAGTAGTAGAGGTGGTAAGAGTATAAGCAGTAATCAGAAAGATTAGGGCTTGAAGATGTCATTCAGCGAGTACAGTCCAGTGAAATAAATTTCGAAACAGGATAAAAAGGACATGAAGAATCCAGAAGACTAAAGTTAGGGAGAACACAAAGAGTGTATGCACCTGCACCATTGCAAACTATTTTCAGCCATGTCATTCAGGGTCTCTAACCATCAGTTGCTATCATCTCGCGGATCCCCGGAACCAGTTAGTCGACACCTACCAACATGACTCAGTCCACTTATCGGTGACTCCATGAATTTGTGCCATGTTTTGGTCTGGCCGCCCCTAGCTTTCTTCCAACCTACTCCTACATCATAAAGCACCGCACATTGGGGCAGTCGGTCGTTGGTATTACGTAACAAATGTCCCAGCCATCTCAACTGATCAAGTTTCACCACTTAATCAATTGATTTGCCATCCTTACCTAGTACCCGTTTCCTAACAACTGTGTTACTTACTCGATGGTCCCAGGATATACGAGCAATGTTTCGAAGACACCTATGATCAAATACTAGTAACCTACGAATATCCTCTACTCTAACCGGCCATGTTTCACTACCATAAAGTAGGACGGAACGAACTGCTACGCAGTAAACACGTCCTTTGGTTGATAGACGGATATCTCGCCTACGCCATAAATGACGCAAGTTGGCAAAAGCTAGTCGAGCCTTCTGTATCCGTGCTGAGATTTCGTCACACACTAAACCACAAGGGCTGATGAGACTTCCAAGATAAGTGAAGCGGTCGACACGCTCAACTACTTCACTCCCTATCATTAGTTCAGGTGTCCATGCAACCCAATCCTGAATCAACATTTCGCATTTCGAGGGAGAGAACCGCATGCCGAACATGCCTGCATTGTTGCTTATAGTGGTCAGAAGACTTTGCATTTTGTCATCGTCTTCACCAAATAGAACTATGTCATCAGTATATTCTAGGTCAAAACGTGAATCTCCCGGTAGAAGTTCAACCCCTGGAAATTGAGATGAGGAAAATGTTATATGTAATGTACTTCTTTGGTACTCCTTTCAGTGACAAACACTGAACTAGAACCTTACGATCAACAGAGTCGAATGCCGCCTTAAGGTTGAGAAATACTACCATTGTGGGGCGTCTGAACGTGTGTCTGTGTTCTAGAACCTGACGTAGTGTGAATATCTGGTCTACACAACCACGTCCAGGTCGAAAACCGGCCTGGTTTTCTCTAATCTGCTCTTCACGAGCTTTGATTAGGCGTCGAAGTATTATTGAAGCTAATATTTTAGACACTATATTAGTCAAACTGATTCCTCTGTGATTGTCACAAGAGGACTTTTGTCCTTTTTTATAGAGTGGCACAATTAGTGATTGAGACCAGTCAGATGGGATTACGTCCAGTTCCCAAATTCTACCTAAGGCCTCAGTTAATCTCACTGGGGAGATTTTCCCATATTCACAAATGAGCATGCAACAATGGATCTTACATAAAATGGATCCGAAAAGTCAACAACCTTCGTCACTAGCGTTATCTTAAAACAAAACAAGAATAGTTTGAACTTGTCTTGCAAGTTCAAATAGGAAGGTTTGCCTCAGATGACTGTTAATTTTAAGCTTTTTAAATAGGTAATGAATGTGGAGATTGGTTCAGAAACTTGCCAAAAACTACCATCCAATCATTTAACAAATAATTGTTAAACGAGCTCAAATAATCAAACTTAAATTACGTAAAATAGATAAACTGATAACGGACTTAATATAACATAGTATTACAAAACAAGCCTTCTTATTAATGTAGGAATATTATTCTTTCCTTTCTGGATAGATCATCTACAATTTGCTCAAAGGCAATAATATTTGACTTCACTAAAACAATAATTGTTTCGAGTTCTGTGTTTTTATTCACTATCAGAAAGTGAACAGTTCCAGTCAGTTCAAGCAACACGGTCAAAAGGAAAAAGAAATCAATATAGCAGCCTCCATAACCATAATGTTGAGTAGAACAACGTAGATATAGCGGAAGAAATCATGAAGGTCAACTTCACATTTAGAAGTAATTCAATAAGTTACATTACAAAGGTGTGTATGTGGACGGATTTTCATATACACTGACACAATATTCCAAAGAGGATCACACAGTGGTTTTTGTCGGAAATCCTATAGTCAGTGACCCTGAATTTTCCGTAACCGAAACGCTCTTTAACTACACAGACATAGATCCAAAGGAATAAGCAATTCGCTACTTCCACTAAACAGAGTTTAAAAATCTTGGATTTGCTATATTTTTTATCAGCTTTGGCATTCTTATAACCAACACATATTCTAGCCACCTACATAATTAAGGCCTCATCACTTGGCTTATCCTCACCATTCAGAACCCTTTACATAACGTTATAAATACTAAATATCACATTAGCTTAAATGTATTTCCATACCTTGGTTTTGTTTGACAAAAACAACTGAAATCCACCAAGTAAAAATCCAAACACCATACGAGATTGTTCGATGACATATACATCTCAGTGAAATTTCAAATTATTTGCCTGATTAATTGTTAGACTGAGATTCTTATTTCAGTTTCAGTTTGGAAAGGACAGGAGGCTTGATGGCATGTGTTAGTCCTGGCAGTGATGGTCTCAGTTGATCCAACTTTCTTTTGAAAGAGTTGACGGATGGAGCTTCAACCACATGCTGAGGTAATGAATTCCACTGGTTGATGATTCGATGGGCAAGTCGATAGTCAGCTGACAAGTAATTTGTTCTAGGCTTCATAAAAGCTTAGAAACTAAGGAGTTTCCTCGCCAATTATATGATCTAATGATATATTATTTTAAGTTATTAGAAATTGCCTATACATAATCAAATATTGATATAAGTTAACCACTGATTTAAAGTAAACTTCATATATTTCATTCTCTTAAACTTCGTTAGACTGTTCCATTATAACTGATTACTTAAATAAATCCTTGATCTGATAACTTAATTTTCACATAGCCAAAGTGGTGATCACTTCTTTTTCTAGCTTTAACCCAACTACAATTATTTTAGTCCTTAAAATTGGGGCACCGAATGTTTGACTACTGTATGTTTAAAGCTAAACGAATTAGCTAACATAGAAACATCTACATTTTGAATTAATAAAAATGCTGTGTCTTTAAAGCCTGGCTAATTATCATGTGATTTATTCGCCAACCGAAATGTGACTTATAAAATCTTAGTACTGTACTAAACTAATGATGCTTAACCGGTGTGAACAGCCTGGCGTCCTTATTAGTCATTTTCCTCTTAGCTTTGCCAGTTGAGTTCAGAACATGAATACCAGCTTCCACTGCCCCCAAATGCCCTGGTTCGGCAGAGGGTTGGGAGAGTTAGCTCTCCATACTCTCTAAATTCTTTTTGATCCTACCTTTAAATTAGTTTCTCCTCAAATTTTCAAAAGTTTGTTTCTAAGTACTTAGTTAGTTAGTTACCATAATAAAGTGACAATATAGAGAAGTTGACTTTACGGTGACCGCTTTGATTTGTGATAGTCATCTACAAAACGGCTATTACTCATGTTTATATAACGTAGGTGCACTAACATGTTATCTTTGTTAAGTGACTGAAGAAGGACCTACCGTTGATCTTTGTGTGTAATCTTACATGACTCCCAAAATGCTGTGGTACAGTCGAGGGTAGAGAGTGTCCTCTTTCCCTCTAGAAATGCTCTCACATGGCCATGTGTTTACAACCCTTGTTAGGGAAGTCCTACTCACTGCCTTCTCGCATCACAGGTGTTGTTTACGAAATCGGGAGGACGAAAAGCAAATGTCTGGCGCTTTAACCGGGTTGGTGGACACGGAGAGTTTACTTAGTAGAGTTGGAAAACTCTGATTCCAAGCCAATGGTGCGTATGGTCTCCAGGATTTTGGAGGAACAAATGGCGTATAAACCTATTGTTGGTCACCGGCTACCATGACACTGCATGTTGTGATGTTGTGCCACTCTCTTGTGGATTAGACCTTTAGGTTGAAAACTCCGAGTGTAGTCCCCTAAGAAAACCACCTTCTTCGGTTTGGGCACCCAGGTAGTATCCCCTCCCACACACAAATCCAGTGACTTGTGTGGCGCATATGTACTTAGTGCGCGCTTTGTACAAATATTTATGTGTCCGAATAAATAAACAAATAAATAAATAGCTTCCACTATACAAATCATTTATTTCAAACATACCTGATTTATATACAAGCCAAAACGCATCACATCACATCATAAAATAGGAAATAACATCTGTCCAAGATCAAACCGAGAAGTTGCTGTGAACGTGGTAGACGGCAAATACTAAACTGAACTTAACTGAAGAACAGTAAATCGTATAATAATCTATAGGTCAAAATGAAGCTTATAATAAGAGGAATATAGATATATATAATCTAGTTACTGAATAGTTATACAATAAGAATATTTATAGAATATTATTCCATTAATAATCCTCGGAAGTTACCTGTAATTTAACCTTCACTAGGATATAACAAAAGAAGTTTCTTTATCTTATTTGTTTTTGGCTAACATCAAGCATATCACAATACTGTAAGAGTAAATGAATGCAATCGTTATTGCCAGTCTATTTATTTAAATTCATTACAATCAGTATAACAATCTATTTTAATCTCATGTAACAAGTTTTATCTTCGGATTTTTCATAATGACCTTGAGTTCTTCTGTCCTCATTATAGTGTACTTCAAGGCGAATAAAGTTGTCCTATGTATAATTTTGACTAGTCTTCGTGGTGAGACTATAATTTGTGGACAACCTTTGAGTGACGCTAACGTGACTTTGAGAGTGTCCACCTAATAACTAAGACCAAATGAGGGTTGTAAACCAGCGTGAGGAATTAGAATTGTGATATACAGTTAACGATTAAGGATAGAAATTAGATTTAGAGTTTTCAATACGAACTGACATCAGATGTAATGCCAAAACTCTACTTATACAAATGGGTGAGTGAATTTTGCGCCAAAATCTAAGACCAGTTATCTTATAAGTAATTGGTTCGTCCATAAATCTCACCGTCTTCGTTTTAAAATATGAATCACTTATGAAAAATGAATTATCTATTAATCGTTCTTTCTTTTCTTACAAATGTGACACAGAATTATTTCGAACCATATACAGTAGTTTCACAACTATAGAAGATTTCGGGCTTAACATTAACTTAAAATTATATCGGAAACCATTTTGGTTAGAGACCTCGAATGAGATGGCTCAAAATCATTTGTAATGGCGCAGGTCCATCCACTCTTTGTGTTCTCTTAAATCCTAATCTTCCGAATTCTTAATGTCCCTTTCCAAATTTATTTCACTGGATTATACTATTTGAATAACATCTTCAAACCATAATCTTTCCAATTACTGCTTATACTTTTACTACCTCCACCATTATGGGATTTGAATTGACAATTGTATTTCTGTGCTAATGTGGTATGGTAACTCAAACTGATGTGTGTACGTAAGGAGTTCTAAGTTGTTGCTGACTGACTGAACTACTTTGCACGCCTAAAAATAACTGTTCATTCACAATTTCATCATTTAAAATTATCGTTTAGTTATATTACGAATATAATATGCATAACAACTAAGCGAAACCAATAATCACTTCTTTAGCATGTTTCATAAGGCATTGTTCTTATTAACTGACTGAACCCATGATTTATAGTACTGAATGCCTAGTAGCTAATGTATATATAGCATACCATTGATACACCAGCTGTTTAGTCGTAGGAAATACTGACAAACCTTACGAGTATGATGATGAAATCTCGTGAAGAGGATATCATTCAATGTTATAACGCTCGGATTTCCACGTCTACATGAATGGGACGTTAATTTACCTTAGACGAATATCTACACTAGATTCCCTCTCAGTGTCTATTCTATAGGACTTCAATACAATTGAGATCAAGAACACGTGATTAGCCTGATTAGAACGTAAATATATCCCCACATCAAAAACCGACAACAATAACAATAATAACAAACACAGGAGAACATATAACTCATCTAACGCCTGTCAGACTATCTACAAGTCTAATTAAGCAAACAACCAATCATTATCTTCTCACCCACGCATCACAGTGTTTCTTATTTTCATCTTAATTCGGAAATCCTCGCTACCATCAATCTACAGACCGAAATATGCTGTGCTACCTATGAAGTTATGTAAGTCAGAATACTTAGAATGGATAAAGTTAATCGGTTGTATGTTAAGGAAAGTTATTAGTGCATTGAGAGCCATGATTGCTCAAAAATGACCCGATCGAATGATTTTAGAAACTAATATACAAACGACATTTAATTGTACGAAATAATTGTTAGTATCTCAATCACAGAACTGGGGTATAAGCTAAATAATTCAATAACTGGACTGATCTTTCACTTCCAAACTATGATATGTTATCAGATAAGAATTCACAAATGAAATCGCAGGCTAAGTTATTCGAGATTTACTAAAAGAAACCGACCAACTTCTACGTATCCACGTGGACATAAATAGTGACACTCCATATAGATCAGAACTGTCTATCAATTAATCTCGTTGAACTACAATTAACAGCATCATAGTTTGGTACTTTTGTGGTGTGAGCTACTTATTTCCACATAAGTAGTATATAAAGATAGTCAGGAATAGAATATATTTCAGTAGAAGATCGAGAAGGAAAAAACGGGAACAGAAAGCAGTTGATGTGAAAATGCAAGAACAATGAAATCTGAGGATGCTCTGTAATTTCGACTGTCCTCACTTGTGTTCTTGTTCACTGCACTTTGACAATTATGAATTAATATCAGATGGGTTTTTTTTGTGGAGATTGTAGTAATTTCAATGGTTAAGATCATGAGTCAGTTGAAGCTAGACCACCATGGAAAACCTGGAAACACTGGACGGCCGTTTCGTCCTAGTATGGGACTCCTCAGCAGTGCGCATCCACGATCCCGCACCACGCGGGGCTCGAACCCAGGACCTACTGGTTTCGCATCGGAGCACTTAACCACTAGACCACTGTTATGAGATAGTAACTCACTGAAGACAATGGTGAATGTGTCGCTCAATTTCGTGGATTAGTTGAAGTTAGACATTAACACCGTTGGATGCCGGCTCAGTGGTCTAGTGGTTAAGTGCTCCGACGCGAAACCAGTAGGTCCTGGGTTCGAGCCCCGCGTGGTGCGGGATCGTGGATGCGCACTGCTGAGGAGTCCCATACTAGGACGAAACGGCCGTCCAGTGTTTCCAGGTTTTCCATGGTGGTCTAGCTTCAACTGACTCATGATCTTAACCATTGAAATTATGAATTAGTTGTAATCTTTTGTGCGATTGAACATATCTGGTTAAAGTAATTTGTAGACTACTGTTAAATTATGGAGGTCAGAACAATTAAATCATTACTTTTTACTCCTGCTCCATTTATACTGCTTTTCCATAAGAATGATAAATATTTACTATCAGTTTTGACAAATTTAATCATGTTTCTGGGTAATGTCTAGAACGCGTTACCTCATACTCAGGATTAGTCAGCTGAATGCACTGTAAAACATCGATATTTAAGGGTAGTTTATATCATGGAAAGAACGCAGTCAGACAACCAATAGTAGCTGAAGAACATTATAAAAGTATTTTTTCCTACTATGGGACTCCTCAGTAGAACATATCCACAACTTTATCAGGAATCGAACGCAAGAACTATGTGGTTGATCGTAGGTCGCTGAATCAGTACCCAGCTAAAGCTAATACATGATGTCAACTAACTTCCTACCATCTATGCTAATAAACATGTTATACTTCAAATAGTGTCACAATGCAACAGACCCGGCCTCAACTTTGGAGTGAATGAGTAACTAGTGACAAGTGGCTAGACACTTGATTACTAAGACCACGAGTTCTCGATTTTTCTCCTCTCTATTTATTTAAACACATAAATATTTGTACAAAGCGCGCACTAAATACATATGCGTCACTGGATTTGTGCGTAGGAGGGGATATTACCTGGGTGCCCAAACTGAAGGTGGTTTTCTTAGGGGACTACACTCGGAGTCTTCAACCTAATGGTCTGATCCACAAGACAGTGGAGCGACATCACAACATGCAGTCCCATGGTAGCTAGCGACTAACAACAGGTTCATACGCCATTTGTCCCATCAGAATATTGGAGCCCATGTGAATGATTGATTTGGAATCAGAGTTTTCTAACTCTCCTAGGTGGATCCTCCGTATCCACCAACGGGATTAAAGAGCCGGACATTCACTTTCCTTCCTCTTAATTTCGTAAACAACACCCGTGACGCGAGAAGACAGCGGATAAAACTTCCCTGACAGTGGCTGTATTACTTGTGATCATATGAGAGCATTTCGAGAAGGAGAGCTAACTCTCTCCACCCTCGGCCGTACTACTGTATCATTATCCTGCTATGTGTAAAGAAAACCTCACTAAATAAACAAGAGGTAAACAAACAAAACTAGAGAGAGAGAAAAAAACACCCGTCATTTATATTCAGTGGCAAGTTAAAAATTAAACAACAAAATCATGTTATAATCGTTTTTCTTATATAATACAGGTATTAGAATGTGATAACAAAAATTGTCTCTCTTGTCAAAATTTTATGAAAACAAGATTGATAATGAAGTAAAAGTGTGTGTGTCTGTGCATATGATAATGGATTGTATTTGTATATATATATGTAAAGGTGATAGAATGCAAGAAAAGTGGAGGAAATGAAAACAACAGAATAGATATAAGAGATCGTGTGCGTGTATAAGAACTATCCATTAAACTTCTTTATAATTGAAGAAAGATTATGTTAATCCGTGAACATGTGTAACACTGAACTATTTGCGAATCAGAGAATAAGAAAAAAAGTGATGATGATAATGATGATGATGATCAGCTGCATCATTCATTCAAGTGTACACAAATACATTTGCTTGTGTACAACATCAATATTACTTATTATAATGTTAGAAGAAAGAATAAGAATCATTGTAATGAGTAAGAGAAATACGAAGTACCTATCTATTACTGGCATTTTTGTGTTTAAACACACATTTCCAATCATATTTTATACATACATACAATGAGTTCATTTATGTTAAGAGAACAGAAAGGAGAATTAGCCAACTTTTAATGATTCAGAAAAAGGAAATTAATATCAAGAAGTAAACTTTTGAATGTAATTACGCTGAAATCGTACGAATAATAATAATAATAATGAAGAATATCATTACAATGGCAAAGAAAAAGGTTCTGAATGTTTATAAAACAATTCATAGAGTATCAAATGTATAAATGAACCAATATGTATGTATGTATACGTATGTATATATATTTGCATGTCTTCAAATTAAAAGTATCCATGGATAGTAAACTAAACAACAAACTCTAAACATGATAAAATAATGATTATGTAAACAAATGAAATCAACAATAATCAATCAATCAATCAATTCATTCATTCAATTATTGATTTATCTCTATAAATCGAATTGAAACAAATGAAATTAATAAACAATTAATGATCAATTCGATACGTCCTCATTTCTACATAATCAAGAGTACAGATAGATTAAAAATATAATACAAGAAAGAGAGAAAAAAGCGAGAGGAGAATAGGAGAAAGAACAAATGAATCATAAGTTTATATATATATATATATATATATATATATATATATATATATATATATATATATATATTCGGGTATCAAAGAAAAGGATAGAGGGAAAGAGATAGAGACACACGCACACACGTGTACCATAAGTATTATACAGTAACTGTGCATAAAACAATGACAACATTACCAATAATAATAATAATCCTAGTTTTAACATGTACACACATGTAAGGAATATGTGATTTCATTCTACCTTAGTATTCTTATAATGGTAATGAGACAAAAATTAAAGGAATAGAAATCATTAAATTCAGAAGGCAAATAACATTTTGTCAACAAACAAACACATACGCGCATATACACGTACATGAATACTGGAACTAGGAAAGAAACAATACTTCTTTTAATTAGATCAGTTTATTTTGTAACTAGGGCAGTTAGAGAGAGAGAGAGAGAGAGAGAGAGAGAGAGAGAGAGAGAGAGAGAGAGAGTAACAATGTGGTAGTTGGTAATAAACTGAGCGAGGGATGATATACATGTATAATTAACAAATACTACAAAATTTTTACATTCTCCTCATTAATATAATCATTAACCAATATCATCAATAAGGAAAGTAATAATCGTAGACAACAATATTCAACAGAGTGCCAAGTAAAGTAAACAAAAGAAATCAATATCAGAAATCGCCTCATCCTATACACCCCCCAACCTCCCATTAAAAAAAAGCATAACGATTATTTTGTATAGGAAACAAAGTACAAACACAATGATAATGATGACAATAACAATGAAATAGGAGTAAGACTAAAATTGAAAGTCAAGAAATAAAAATGAAGGTATACATTAATGAAATAAGGAGTTCATGTTAAAGTATAAAAACGGATAGAGACTAAGGAATGAAAACTCATCATTCATCATAATAAAGAATTATATGAATAATAATAATTATTATTATTATTAATAATAATTAAAACATATTGTATGTATTAAATACAAATGAGTTGTGTTACCATTTAATCATAAATGTATCTTATTCATGATCAATATCAGTTAAAAATGGATATATATACAAACAAGAAGAAACTGGAAATGAACAATCGAGAGTGAAAGTGAGAGAGATCATGACCATGATAGAACACACAGCGAGAGAGAAAGAGAGAGGGAGAGTAACGAGGCTAGGAGAATGGAGAATACACCAATCAACTACTTCTCAATTATAAGTTGATTTTGTTTGTTTTAGAAAAAGAAAAGAAACAAATCAAATACAGTTTGTTGATAGCATTATTATTCATTATGAGACAATATGCACATATGTATATATAGAGATAGATAGATAAATGTATTTTTGATTAAAGAAAAGAATGAGATCCAAAATTCATCATTATTGTTATTCTAGTAGAAGTCTTCATTTTAATGTATGATTCTTCAAATTAAGTGATCAATAATAATTGTTTGTTTTTTCCTTTCTCTTCAAACAACTGATGATGAATAAGGCTGTGCTGAAGATGTTGATGATGATATAGAAGATATAGGTAACGAATTATCATAAGGATCTTGTGATTGTCTAAGTATACTTCTATTTCCATTATTATTATTAACATTATTTGTATTATCCACCATACCAATTGTTCCTAATGATGTATCCGATGGATGACCACCACCAGTAACCGGTGGTAATGGGTTTAATGAAAAGTTAGCATTATTACCATTATTAGTATTATGCATTTGACTGGAATATATTTCTCGACTTGCATTTGTTGATGCTGATGATGATGATGATGACATTGAAGTGAACGTCATTTGATTGGCAATCGATTGGTGAGGATACCAGTTTGATCTATTATTATTACTACCGTTATTATTATTATTGTTGACCATCATCATTTGTTGAGATTGCTGTGGATGAGGCGGTAAGGCATGATGTTGCGAATGGGAATTCAATGAAATATTATGTTTCATCTCTCCATTCATAGGATTTACCATTGATGGACGTTTATGATTACTATTATTAGAAGTAGGTGTTGCGCTACTACTATTACTATTAGCATTAGTAGTATGTCCTATATTTGTAGAATTTTCCATCATACTACCAACAGCACCACTAACAGATATATTATCTACAATATTAGTACTATGACTACTATACATTGTAGAATTCACCGTAGAATTCGACATTAAAAACTGTACTTGATTCGTAGAACTCCAATCACTATTATTACTATTATTACTACCGGAATAATCACACATGGACGATGAAGACATCATCATTTGATGATTTTGTTGTTGATGATGATGATAATACTGTTGATGAATTTGACTTGCTTGATGATGTTGTGGTTGTTGTGTAGATGATGAGGAGTAGGATTGAGGTTTAGCACCATCGTTGACAGTCGATTGACGGAGATATTGTTGTGAGTGCTGATTCACATGAACACGTTGTTGTACTGATGGCATATCGGATGAATTTGCGAACATTTGATGAGATATGATATCAGTGGATGGATCCATCTTGGTAGACATAGATGTTGATAATGTATCACTGTTATTATTACTATTATTATTGCTACAAGCTGAATAATTCATTTGAGCATCACGTAATACTGGGTGATTAATATTTCTACCCAAACGATTATCAATGGGTTGACCTAAGGTTTAAAAAATATAAGGTATTTTAAAAACATTAATATAAAATATAACATTTTGTAAGAGAAAAATCGGTTGATGAAGGACTGTAAATCTCTATGGATGACGACATATGGGACAAGCCACTACCCCTCCCCCTAGTCACAATGCACTAAGCTGACTAGCATACTATTAAGTTGGAACAAAGACTTTGGGAACAACCGTTTCATAGTAGAGATATTAATTTTTTAAACAGGATGATGACTGTTGAATTCGAAGCTTCACATCATGAACTGACTTTGGTAAGATAAACAATGAAAACTAGGAAGCATTGAATAGCTGTTTCACCCTGCCTATGGAACTCACCGAAAGTTCACATCCATAGCTCCATGAGCGATGGAACCCATGACCTTCATCATACAATAGAGATAATTATATGCTTAAAAGCCGTAACCAGTGGAGTTTAGATACGACGTAAAGAAAACTTTGGCGGCCTACTTGAATATCTGGACTATCTGTCCCTTCCATCTGAATATTTCAACAAGTTATCTGTTTTCTTGTTTGCTTCAACACATCATTATGTCTATCAGTCGCATAACCTATTCAGTTGCGTTTATGAAAAGTTTACGACATTTCGCTGTATAAGTTTGAAAAAAAGCCCAATCAGAGACATCGTGATGGCTGACATGCAATATGCATTGAAAAGAATAAACATTGTTTAGATGTCGATTCCTGAACTGCCAACCGCACAATATTTATCGTCAGGATCGATCAAGAGATAAGAAAAGGAAATTTATTGAAATACTTTGTGCTAAGAATTCTGTATTGTACAAAAAATATAATATTGAATAAAGTCATTAATAATAATAATAATATCAGAAAAATACCACTGCTGTCAATGGATGGTATGTGAACAATATCGCGAATTGGAATGAAACTACAGATGTAAAAAAAAAAAAAAGAATTAGATGTCAGTTCAATAACCACCAGGTCTGTATTTTCTGAGTCCAATCCTTGGTGAGGCTATGGACCCATACTACTGAGTTCTACACTTACACGAAACAGATATTCAGTTCCTCCTGATTAACAATCGTTGGCTAACTATAGTCAGTTTGTTATGTAAAACTTAAACTATACAGTTGGTTTAAATCGTGCAATAAATTCCAAAATTCCAGATCATCAGGATTTTCTACTTAATGATCTTGATCTTACATGATAACACCATCCTAAATCGATTTGAACAACAAAGTCATCTTTATTCTTAGTCCTATTTTCAAGATATCCAGCTTTATTAATATTATTCTGTACTTTTCAACTGATTGTAACTAATTTAAAATGAACATAATTTATGTAATCGACTTTAAACCATATCATTTGAATGGTAATTAGTAAGACTAATCGACTGTTTAAATCATAAATGTTTTGAGATAAATATTTTTAAAAAAAACGGTGATCTATCTACTAAATCAAAGTTAGGTAATTTATTCATTAAGTAGTCAATTTTCACGATTAATTTCCCATTATATACTTCATGTTATGTTTTCTACTACAATTGATATTTCAATAGTTGAAATCATGAGTCAATTGAAGCTAGATCACCATGGAAAACCTGGAAGCACTGGACGACCGTTTCGTCTTAGTATGACTATCTTATTCACTTTTTCGTTTGTACAATTTTTTCTTGACTGTATTTTGTGTAAATAAGGTAAGTTATTATTTTCTATGTACCAAATTTTATAATACTTTGAGTTCAGTTAATTATTGAGATGTCCACTTTTCGTCCTTCATTTATTTTATTTGAACACATAGATATTGGTACAAGGAGGCACCGAATATATATGCGCCAAACAAATCTCACTTGGTTTGTGTGTGAGCTGTGATATTGACTGGGTACCCAAACCAAAGAAGGTGGTTTTCTTAGGGGACCACACCCGGAGTCTTCGACCTAAAGGTCTGATCCATAAGGCAGTGGAGCATCGTAAGGAGATGCAGTCGCATGGTAGCCGGTGACCTACGATTGGTTCATACGCCATTTGTTCCCTCAGGATACTGGAACCATGTGCACCGTTGGTTTGGAATCAGGGTTTTTTTAACTCCCCTAGGTGATTTCTCCATGTCCATCAACCCGGTTAAAGCGCCGAACATTCGCTTTTCGTTCTGTCAATTCCGTAAACAACATCCATGTTGCGATAAGGCAGTGAGTAGGACTTCCATGGCATAGGTTATATACGCGTGGCCATGTGAGAGCATTTTGAGTGAGAGAGTTGACTCTTCCCACTCTCGGCCGTACCAGAGCATTTAGGGTTCTTTCATAATTGACCTGTTTATTATTATAATGTTAAATAAGAAAGAAAGATTAGTTCAGCGAAGAGTTCTCTTTTCGGCGAATTCATTTTCAAAGCTGTACAATCGCAAATATATATACTTATTTTTACAGGGTGATAATAATACTGATAATAAACTTATGTTATACATGGTGACGGTGAGGTTAAATAAACAAAGGTATTAGAAAAATTTTTTAAAACAAGGAAAGTTTCATAGTTAATGGCTTAGATATTCATCGGGTAATGCAAAGAAAACAAATTTCATAGGGCGATAAGAATCAATTGAATTAGATAGAATTGATTATGAAAATAAATTTAACATAAAAATTATATTTTCAAAGGAACTCATAATAACATGAAAAACATATAAACTCACTTTGATGATTACAATTTGAAGATTTAAAACTATTTAAACTGGTTTCGTTAGTTGACGATGCTGTCAATGAATTTGAACCTAATGGATTTGACTCGAAACTTGTATCACTCCATCCAAATGTTGAATTATTATTATTGTTGTTATTACTGTTATTAACATTATGCCTTCCTCCAGCAGTAAATTGACCAGTAATTTGAGAATGCTTACTTTGACCTTGAAGACTAGGTGGATAATTTTGTGGAATAACCGATTGTGAGGATGATGAATAATGGTGTTGATTTGAATTATAAAATTGTCCAGGAATATTTTGATTAGTAGCATAGGATTGATGATTTGACTGAAAGGTAGGATGACGAATAGAGTTATCTGTAACATGTGAGGTGTTATTATTATTGCTATCTATATCAGATGGCATATATTGATAACTACGTACAGAATTAGACCTTTGCATTTGATTTGGCCCAGGTAATATACCTGAAGGTCCTTGATTGTTAGAAACTTGAGGAGCAACAGTTGGAAGATATTGAATTGTATGTGGTGTTCTAGGAGTAATTTGAATACTTGCATTACCATAACCAGCATTACCTCCACCAACAACTGAAGATCCTAAAGGTGTACAAACAACAGATGAAGTAATTACTGAACTAGACGGAATAACTGCAGGAATTTCAGATTTTGACGGACAATCAACAATACGTTGATGATGAGAATGATGATTAACTCCATCAGTATTGTATAACAATGGATGATTGTTTGAATTATATTCATTTGATGAATTTGTCATACGAACTGTACTACTATTATTATTATTGTTATCTGATTGTCGAACTGAACGTAAATGTTCATGAGATGATGATGGTGGTGGAATTGGATGTTGTGTTGTTGATGGTTGTTGTTGTGCAAAATGTATTTGCATTTGACCAGTTGATCCAGGTGCACTAACATGTTGATAATTCATTTGTTGTACATTTAATTGTGCATTAAAAAATGTATTATTCACCTAGAAATAAAAGTGAATACAATCAATGTTAACTAGTAACAAAAACTTTGTTTTGTTTTTTTTTTTTGTTTTTTTTAATTAAAAATTCATTGGAAATTTTTCTTATCATTGAAAAATCATTTAATTAAACTAGTACTATTCACATAATTATTTGGTCATTCTATTTTAAAACAACTTGAATAGAGAGAAAATTAACACACACACACACACACACACACAAAACCATCTCTCTAAACAATGCTTAATGTTAATGACAAATTCCTTTGGAATATATAAACATATAAACTAGATTCTTGGTTGTTTAAAGAAATATGAAAAATAATAATAATAATATATGTAGTTACTGTTACTACGAAATTGATTTTAATCGTCCGATTATCAGTTAATATGATGTCATGTCCTAAAAGTTGGGGATGAAGTAGGAGAAAGTTAGAAAGGTATAGGCTTTCGAAGTAAGACGTGACATCAGTCCATCAAATCACGGATAGTTTAAAAAAGTAATGTTACTTGATAAAGACTAAGGTTTATACAATAATCTTATTCAATATTTGAAGATATTGCATGAAATGATTTAGAGTTGATCACAATAGTGTAGATCCATTCATTCATTATCTCCCTGAGTAGATTTTTTGAGTTCCAGTATTCTTTCATATATACTTTTAACTGAAATTATTTTAGTTCTTTAGCTGGCCATCTTTTTAACTTGTTCAGTCACTCTATCAATGCAAAATGTAACAACTTTAACCGACACATATTCGTACCAGATGCTATGTGAACAATGACTAATTTTATGAAATCATGTCGTCAGCTGAAGAATATTGTTGAAAATAGAGAATAACTACTACTAAATAGCTATTTCATTTTAAGGCTCCTTAAATTAGTAGTACATCCGCTTCACTCATCATTGAATCCTCATCTAAAGTATTCTGGTATGGCAATAAATACAATATATCCTACGACCATTAAATCAATTTAATCACGGAAAAAATAATCCACCAAACAATTAACTTATTACATAACGATTAAACTTGAAATTAAGAACGTATATATCGTCCCAATTTACAAATCGTCAGCTGAATATACCCGGGCATTCTAATGTGGAAACAGTAAGACTCAAATCCAATATTTATTTCAAATGTTTAAACACTAGATAGTAACCGAGATATATAGAAAACTTCATTTCTCAATATTCAGTCAGTCAGTCAGCTACAACGTAGGACCAGGCACATATGTGCATCGGTCCAGGTTGCCATACCGCATCAGCACAACAAGATGAACACCGGATTCATAGCAGTGGTTAGGTCAAAGGTAGTAATATATAAGAGAAAGATTGCATATAGAGATATAGTACAAGAAGAAAGAATTAGTTCGTAGAAAGAAAGATATGAAGTGATTTTAATCTCATAGTTTAAGGAAAGACAGGGAGTGTATACACCGACGCCATTGTGATCGATTCTGAGCCATGTCACCAAGAGTCTCCAACCATTGGTTACGAAAGTCACGCGGACCCCAACCAAGTAGTCTGCATCTACCAACATGGCTCAGACTAGAAGTTAGTGACTTCAAGCACTGATGCCGCGTTTTGGTTTGGCCGCCCCTAACTTTCTTCCAACCATCCCCTACACCGGTTAGCATTGCACGTCGTGGTAATCGGTGTTCGGGCATACGTAATACGTGGCCCAACCATCTCAGTCGATGAAGATTCATAACCTCATCAACTGATTTACCATCATTACCTAATACCCTGCGTCTAACCTCACTATTACTTACCCGGTGATCCCAGCAGATGCCAGCAATATTTCTAAGGCATCTGTGGTCAAATACCAATAGCTTACGAGTGTCTTCTACTCTTAATGGCCATGTTTCGCTGCCGTAAAGTAAAACAGAACGGACTGCCGCGCAGTATACTCGTCCTTTTATTGATAGACGGATATCTCGCCTTCGCCATAGGTAACGTAAGTTGGCAAAAGCCAAACGAGATTTTCGAATCCGTGCTGAGATTTCATCAGACACCAACCCATTAGGGATGATCAGACTTCCAAGATAAGTGAAGTTGTCGACGCGTTCGACTACTTCACTCCCTATCCTTAGTTCAGGTGTTAACGCAGACCAGTCCTGAAGCAACAACTTGCATTTAGAGGGAGAGAAGATTTCTCAATATTATAAACAAGTGACAATTATAAAAGTAAGTGTAAACTTTTGAGAATAATACTTAACATTTACCTTGTATACAAGGTGACATAGGAAAAAGACAACAACAACAACCTTTGGAGTACAAGGTAGATAAACAAAATAAACACACCTCTGTTTCATAGACAAACTGATGATGTCATACATACGTTCAACTCTTTAGGGATTATTATTTTTCTTTTTAAATATGGTAACTTTCATAGACTAACTTGTAATCATCATTAATATCTAAATTGTTGTTGATAAAATTTTCTAATTTTCTATTCACATTTTATTTCGTTAAACTTTTCAAGAAATAAAGAATGACCTTGGTGGTGGTGGTGGTGGTGGTGGTGGTGGTGGCGGTTGGAGGGGTTTTTTAGTTGTTGTTTAAAATCAACATATTAGTTTCTATGTGATTTAAAATAAATCAATAGAAAATTATTCACCTTTAACTAATGAACTAACTAAGTAACCAAAATTCATCCTAAACTTTCATTTCATTCAATTCTGTTTCATTAGTTGTTGTTTTTTTTTTTAATTTTTTTTAAAAAAATTGTATACAACTATTGAAGTCAGTCAGTCAGCTACAACATATAAGAGAAAGATTGCATATTGAAGTAAAAACTTTGAATAATAGTAACAATAATTATTATTGACTCGTGTCAATGATCGATGATTGTTTTGTTCTATTTTAGAATTCTTAACACATATACAAGATCCAACACTTTTAAAGAAGTAGAAACTTATACTTTAAAGTTTTATAACAAGCACAGTATTATTTATTTATTTGAACACATAAATATTGGTACAAGAGAGCGCCAATATATATGCGCCACACAAAACAATGAGAATTCGAAGAGAAATAGAAAAAAAGAGAACAATAACGAAGAGATTGGTGTAAGGTAGTGTAGTAATAATGAGGGAACGGAAAGGTACAATCAGAAGAAATCTTTCAGTTAAGGGAGACACAACCAGTTTTTATGAAGAAAGTAAACGAAGGTTACAGCAGGATCACCACTGGCTTCTATTCTGAGCCATATCTGATAACGTCTCTAGCCACTGTGTAGCACCATCTCTCAGACCCCAACCAGGGAGTCGTGAAGGACCAACACAAGCCAGTCCTTTGCAGCTTTCTTTCATGCCACGACACCATGTCATGCACTGACCACCTCTTCGCTTCTTCCAACCAGTCCCAGAGTCGGCAAACAATGCACGACGTAGAATTCTCTGGGACGACATTCGTAGAACATGTCAAAGCCACCGAAATCGGTGTTTCAAGATGGTGCCATCGAGCACAGTAACCTTTTGAAATATGACAGTGGATGATGAAAGTTACAGTCGTAAGGGTATTAGCAGTCCCCCTTAATACTTCAATGTCTTGCTAAGTGCCAATTGAAATTAACAGGAATGTAGATGATACCCTGAAGCGTTGGTCGACCTTTTCTACCGTTGAAATACTTCATAATTAAGGTTTTACTATTTCAAGTAGAATGGTTGAAAAGCAATAAAAAAATGACCGTAACAAATTCAAACTTTCAGGGCAAAGTCGCACTAGGATGTAATGTCAGTGAGATAAATGATATAACTGACATAGCGCTAGCAGTTAAACCTGAATAGTAAGAAGGTAGTACAACCAGAACCACTCACAAAAATGTTGTAGATGATCGGATACATCCAGTTATCCCTTGGACTCCGTGGTGAACAAGACCATTATTAGTAACGCAGTTTTTTTCAAATCTCTCAAGGATAAATATTATCCTAACCTAAGGAGAAGCAAGAACCGACAGACCATCAGGGACAAGTTTAGCAAAAACCTGGCTAGTTTCACTTTAGAGTAAAAACTATTCTCAGATTGAACGATCTCCGCAAAAAAAACACCAAGTATAAAAAGACAGAGCAAAGGTATGGTACTTACTTGAATCGAAGGAGGCTGCTGCTGAGATGGTGTTGGTAAATTGGGAACTGGAGAAGGAAGTGAAGAACCACAATTAGTGACAGTGCCCATAGGATTTTGTGGTGGTTGTTGTAATGTTGGTTGAAGCTGTGGATTTGTATGGGGATAGCCTTGGGAATTAAATTTAGAATTTATTGGAATAGTTTGGGATGATAAAGAATGAGGTAAATTACAATTATTAGGAGTCATATTCGATGATAATGATTGGTTAGGATTGCATAAATGTGATTTCGAGCCACAATTTCCAGGACTTGAGTTATGATTGCGTGCACCTTGAGATATAATATGATGTGCTCCTTGAGGTGGCGTTGGTATAACGGGACTTCCATCTAGATGAAAGGAAGGTAAAGATCCACTACGATTTGAGTGAACAGCATGACCAGGCATTGATCCAAGACTATTCCCAATGGTTGGATTATAAAATGAGGCTGAACACGATGGAATGTACGGACCTTCAGGTCCAGACATTTGAGATAATCGTGCTAAACTAGCTAAACTAGCAGAAGTTAAATGCTGTGTGCATGGAGTACTACTAGGAGTTGTCCTCATAGTAATAGAATCTGGATTTGGTCCCATCATATCGGATGAATTGAAATATGGCTGATTCATCGGTTTATTCGTATTAGCACTGTTCCCATAATTACTAATTGGACCATAATTTGTATTGCAATTCAAACCTGTACGACTTCCAAGATTTGAGATGGAACAGGATACACTTGGACTGACAGTACCACTAGGAAATGGTTCACCACTACTTTTTGGTGTACCAGAATGACGAGAATTAACTAACAACATCATTTCCATATTCCCAGATTGTTGTTCAATTGGAATTTGTCCGGAATTCGGTCCACATATTACGTCCTTAAAATAAGAATAATTTGAAATCATTTAAATATGGTGATTTATCAAACAAATAACTTGATCAAATTGTAGATTACTTAAAATTAGTAATTCCAGTCATATTAACTACTGACTTTAATTATTGATCAAGATGAAAAGAATCGCCATACTATTTAATTACTTAGTGTACAATGTTTGTTCACCCGAGATTACACCACACTTCAAGGAGTAAAGAAAGCTGCTGCTAATAATAATAATATCCGGGATGTCAAACTGAAGTGTATAAAGTAGGATTTAAACCTGAAATCCAATGGTCAAAAAGTCAGGTGCTTTACTGATGAACCCACTGACTGACATCATGAAGTCAATTTGTTTTACAGAAAAGAAGTTTGACAACATCAAGTAGTAGAGAGTATGATAGACAGAGAAATGCTATACCTCAGCATCAGAATTTAAAAACGAGGTATTATTTAACTTTTTCACTAATAATAATAATCGGTATGAACTATCCAAATGAATCAAAGAAATGCAAACAATCTGAAACAAATTCTATCATATCTGATTATTAACAGCACTTATATACAGATCTCTTTTGCAACGACTGTTAATTTCTGTCATAGACTGGGAAATAATCTAAGAAACGTGTATAGAACATTGAATGAATGTTTCGTCTTAACTTGAAACTTATCAAGTGTCGTATAAATGCGACTGAACTGGAGTGTAACGAGTTCATATTTCTAACTCCAGCGATATACCATGATAGTCACCATTTAATAGCCCTGTCTTTCTGATATCCCGAAAATATACACAGATAAACAACAGCTACAAATCTAAATGATAATGTAAACATCACAAACCAGATGAAGAAACACTGATTTTTAAGCATATCTAAGGCACATAGTGTGTAATGCAGTTTAATTCAATGAACAAACAAAATGTATATTTATTTACAGATTAAACAGCCTAGAAAAATGAAAACGAACAAAAAAACAAATTAATCAGAGAATAAATAGAAATAAACAATATCTACCACTCATACACACATAGTAACGTAGAGTACACATGCACAGACATACATCTCCCAACTAATATATACAGTAGGTCAGATTCTTTTTAAAGTCAAGGCTAAAGAGAAAAGAACGCATGTGAATGAGTGATCCTACCATACGCTAACACACACACACACGCACACAAGGAAAACTATAACACGTTTATTTCTGCTGTTCTTCCATCCTAACTACTAACTGATACTTTTTTTTCTCTCTCTCTCTATTACTGTCTCTTCATTTGTAAACAATTTTTTAGAAGAAAATAGCAATAAATAAACAAATAAATAAGAACAGTATAAGCAGAAACGAACAAACGAACGAAAAAAACGCCTTTTCAACCCCATAGAGAAAATTTTCAATAGAGAAAAACAGTAAAAATTGAAGGGCAATATGATAGAGATTGCTGTAAACGAATGAATCAACCACTAGATGGATGGATATAAGGCCATAATTAATAATAATAATAATAATAATAATAATAATAATAATAATAATAATAATAATAATAGTGGTGAATGGGCTAAGAAGGGGACAAAGAGGTAAACACACTAGTACTATTTACTACAGTTAATAATAATAATAATGGGTAAACAGTGAACACAATTAAAAGAAGCGTTATATGTATATATATCCAGGATGCGAACCCATGTCAATGCACGCACGCCAATATACATTGAATGTATGGATGTGATTAGGTGGTATAGAGAGTTGTAAAATGGGGATAAGATCAAACAAAAGTAATGGTAAGTAGAAGGGAGAAATATACATAATTATAACATCTATATATAGTATAGATAAATTCAAATTAAGATGAGTAAAATTAATTTCTTGGTTCATTTACGTTTTTAATGATTTAACCAATAACTAGGACAAATTATTAATCAACAATTCTCTCTTCCTATGCATTACCATTTATCACCTCTGAAATAACCACAGTAACAGCAAGCAATAAGAATGAATCTACGGAAAATGATTATATATATATAATTTGTGCGAGGTGAAATGATACTAACCAGTTTCCAGTATCAATGTGGAGTGGGGACTCGAACTTACAACATATCACTTGAAAGTTGAATCATTTAACCACTAACCCCCCCCATTTCTCGGTGTAACCAATAGTATACAACATTCAATTCATGAAAATTAAGGATAACACTGATATTATCCACTCGATAAGTTAACTAGAAATTAGTCTGTTACTTGGGAAAACTATTACAAGCAAGTTCATGAATCAAATCTAGCGATATATAAAAGACATATAATTGTAAAACTGGACTCCTTTATATATAAAACATTATGGACAATACTTATATGAGTAAGATCTCACTAATTAAATTTTAAATGAATCCAACATTTCACTTGACAACCTAGACCAAAATTTTATATAAATTCTTTTGAAAAATAACAAATTAAATATGCATAGTGATATGGTTTACTAGTTAAGTTTCAACTACTACAGTTAGAGGTTCGAATCTTGCTCTAGCTATTTAGCTTTGAGCAATTGGGTCAGTCAGTTACAACGTAGGATCAGGCACATATATACATCGGTTCAAGTTTCCACACCTTACTCATTAGCACAACATGATGAACACCAGATTCATAGAAGTAGTTAATTCAATGGTGGTAATATAGAAAAGAAAGATTGCATATAAAGATATAGTACAAGAAAAAAGAATTAGTTCGTAGAAAGAAAGATATGAAGTGATTTTAATCTCATAGTTTAAGGGAAGACAAAGAGTGTATACACTGACGCCATTGTGATCGATTCTGAGCCATGTCACCAACAGTCTCCAACCATTGGTTACGATAGTCACACGGACCCCAATCAAGTAGTCTGCATCTACCAACATGGCTCAGATCAGAAGGAGCGATTAGGTACTTTTAACTAGTTCTCAAAAATAACACGAGGCAGAAAGAAAAATACACGTATCTGTAACTGGTAATGAGATAATAATAAACTGGATATAATATAGGGATTTATTACAATATTGACTATTCTATGTTAAGATTATTTTATTATTACTAAATAAGGAACAGGTAAATAATGTGATGTAATCAAAATTGTGTTTAATTGTCTCATCTAATATCAGACATAGAAAGTATCACCTTAAAATCTACCCAATATTATTACTTATTATTATTCTTGCTATCATGGGGTTTTATTTTCTAAGTTTCATAAATAACATACCAGACTACAATAAAACAATAAAAAAAGGTGAACACACGATACTGTAACATGAATCCTTTAATGAAAGAAGAAAAAACAACAACAACAATCACGTTTTTCTAATTTACCTTTATTGCATGTTCGTTCATGTGTATACATAGGCAAGACAATAGTTTATTCCCACAAATGATTATCATTATTCTGCCCCAGACGAGATTTTAACAAATTGATTAAAATCCATGTCTATCCTAATTCATCTGGATACCTTTCTCTTTCTCTCTCTCTCTCATTCTCTTGATTTAATAAGTAAACACAAGGTTCAAATACAACCAACAGTTCAGACAACAAAGGAAAGCTACTACTACTTCTAGTCTTACTGATGTAGTCAATAAATAGTGCAACAATGAAATATATGCATATAATCTGTATATATAATAAACCAAAGATAAACAACAAGAAAGTCATAACAGAAAGAAAAATAAATAAAGAAAAGATAACAATAAGTGGACATAACAAAGAATATAAGGAAGTGGGATGTGTATGGGTGGATGATTGGAGGATACAGTAAACTTGACCTGAGGAAATTTTTTCTCTCTCTCTCTCTCTCTCTCTCTCTCTCTCTCTAACAGTAGGTGGTCTTAAATGTCATAGTTCACATAGAAGAAAGTGTATCTCTTTATCTTTACATACATCAAGTCTATATACATATATATATAGGACTGCTTGCATAAAAATATTCATTCGACAACAAGGTCACAATGGATCAATACAATCAAATAAACAAACATACTTAAATATTAAGAAAAGATTTAATTGAAACAAGTTAAATCTCAACAAAAGAATCATATATGAACTAACTAAATGATCAATTTGAAAGTGATCCAAAAATAAACTACTATCACGTGAATGTTATACGCATTCCAGATTATCAACATCATCATCATCATCATAAAGATGCTTGGAAACTTGTAGAGAAAAAAAGTACAAAACTGAATTCAATTTTATGAAATGAATTGAGTGTTATAAAAATTGATCTTAGATTCAAATAGTTGATAATTATCTTTTAAACAAGAGGTAAACTGTGCGTGATCACTCAAGTCAAACACCTTTTTCATTAGGAAGCTTTGAACATAGGTTTTGTAACAGTTAGCATTCATCAGAAAGGTATAATTACAATTCTAATGGAATTTACACTCCATTTACCACTTATTTACCCACACTATTGTTATAAGCAAAAACCGATAGTGGCTAGCAGTGGAATCCAGTTTGTCGCCCGTTTCGTCCTAATTGGGACTAGTCGGCTGGATGTGCCTACATCTCAGAGTTGATTTTCACTCTGGCACTCGAAACCAGTACAGTTCGCTTCAAACGCCATCGCATTATCCACTTAGCTACTGAGCCCTGATAACCACTTGTTCATGCAATGGAGTGAAGTTTAAATTTACTTGTTATTGTCTACTTGAATCGTCTTTTTTTAGGACTGCCACTGATCAACTCTGAGATCCAAGCACATTGAGCTAACGAGTCTAAAAGAGGACGAAAAACGCATCCCAGATTTCACTGCTAGCCACTATCCATCTTTGCTTATAATGCTTGTGAATTAAGGTAATCCGTACAGTATGCACATATGCCAATAAGAGATTGATCAATTACAATCCTAAACATCAATGGGAGGATTCAAGTGAATTGAACCGTTCAGTGTTTTTAGGTTCTTACTAACTGTCTAACTTAGATCAGTTCATGATTTCAAATGAAATAAAGAATATACTGATAGACAAAAAATTATCATTCTCTCTCTTGAATATCACAAGTAGGATTCCACCAAGAATTATGCTCATCATAAATGAAATAAACAATTAAGTATTGTAGGTGTTGAGTAGAATGAAAATGTATATTAGATACAAAAAAGATTAAACAATAAGACATTATTAATAATTAATAACTTATAAATATTTATCTATCTGCTTGTCTAGTGAAATTGTCTTATGAAATATTAAAAAGTAGATGAAGGCAAACATTAATACCACTTTGTTGTCAACCATTATCATCATCAATACAGCAAGAAAGAAAGAAATGAATAGATAGATGGATAGAGAGAGCAAAGTATTAATAAGAAACAGAATTATACGCAGGTCAGTTAGCAACAATGTCGAACTTCGTAATTACGCACATTAGTTCAAGTTACCATATCACATTAGCATAGAGATACAATTGTCGATTCAAATCCCATAGTGGTAGAGGTGGTAAGAGTATAAGCAGTAATCAGAAAGATTAGGGTTTGAAGATGTAATTCAAGGAGTATAATCCAGTGAAATAAATTTGGAAAGAGAAAAAAGAGACAAGGAGAATTCAGAAGAAGAGTGAATGCACCAAGTTCATTGTAATCGATTCTGAACCATTTTATTCAACATTTCTAATCATTGATTACAATAATCAAGCGAATCATAATCAGATAGTTTGTATTTATTATTAACACAACAATGAATAATTTTATGAACTCATCCTACGTCTTTTTTTTTCTGGCTGCCTAACCTACTCCTCTGTACCAGGAAACATCGCGCTTTGTGATAACTCAACATACCCAATACACACTCAAACCACATTGGTTTATGAATAAAAACAGATCTCAGGACTCACATGCTCCTATTAGGATTATTATCATTATGATTACTATTAATAATAATAAAGTTAACTTAACAAGTGCATGACTTTAAGTCACATGTTTCTACGAGATAACTACTAGTAATACCGACATATTATTTAACATAGGATAAGATGAAGTGAGGAAGGGGATGCTCAAACTGATGAACCTTTTTTTGAGGGGGGGGTAACAGTTGGTCGTTTAAGCGCTAAGAATAGAAATGATACAGAAAAATCGTATATCCATATAACCACTTTAAATATTTTCTCTAAATAACTTCTTCAATATGATCTGCAAATTGGTCTAGAACTAAATGAATTGAAAAACTGATGAAACAATCTATGCTTGGAATGAAGTTTACTTCACAGAATGTAATCAAAACTAGAACAGTAAGAGAACTTCTAGTAATATTTGTATAAACATTTGTGATTTTAAAAAATTGATCAATCATAACTTCAAAATTCACTTTCCATTTCATCTAACTAGAAAATTAGTTTGGAAATAACTATAGTCAATCTAATAGAAGAATGGACAGGTTAAACCACATAATGTTTATCAACAATTAGATTATATAATTTGGAATTTATTATCATATATATTCAACTTAATATAAATATATGTAATATATTGTGAATAACAACTGAAAAGAGCTGGAAAGGATTGACCAGGACAAGGTTGGATAGAGAATGCTGGTGAGCGGACTATGCTCGTCTACGAGAAGTAACAAGCGTAAGTAAGTAATATGCTGTGAATGTTAAAACTAATAATATTACACAAATATTTGAAAAAATCCAAGTAGATGTTATTCGATTCTCAAAAAAATATCATTTCAATAGTCACTCAGTTACAACGTAGGATTAGGCACATATATACATCGGTTCAAGTCGCCATACCTCATTAGGCACAACATGATGAACATCAAATACATAGAAGTAGTTACTTCAATGGTGTAATATATAAAAGAAAGATTGTGTATAAGGATATAGTACAGGAAGAAATAATTAGTTGGTAGAATGGAAGATATGAAGTGATTTTAATTTCATAGTTTAAGGGAAGACAAAGTGTGTTGACACCTACACTATTGTGAACGATTCTGAACCATGTCACCCAGACTCCGTATTCACTTACAAGGTTAAATAAAAATGAATATGGTATATATATGGTCAGTGAGTTGAGAAAAATAAGTACTAATTATTGAAAAACTATTAAAATTACAAATTAACAGTGGAAATTTTTCATTTCTATCATGCTCAGTTGTAAACATTTTAAGTTTGAAGATATATATATATATATATATATGATGGAGTTTTGTTCTCTGAGCTGGATGGTTTGGTCGTGGAGCTTCAGATAAAAGTGAAGTGTTCGAATTTCTCCACATGTGGTTCACAGCTTGCCTTATATATAAAAGAATAGACTATACTATCGCTTCTTCATCAAAAAGTCTAACATGGATTATGTTCTAATTTAGGCCAATAACAACAACAACAACAACAGTTCAAGAGTTGTTCATCACTACTACTCTTATCCATTTTTCAATTATCTTGCATATATATATATATAACGGTAATGTTTCCAAGCAAAATTCCACATCGATCCAAAAGACAACGAATAGGAGAAAGAAAATAGTTTAAAACTAATAGAATATCAGGTGTATATAAATATGAAATGATATACGTACCTATAATACAAGTAACATGTCTGTGTACACTCAAAGAAGAACAATTCATTTACAATATAGACAGGTAAATAAAAATACACATGGTACACATACTAATACATATTATGCTAAAGAAACTGAATATGTCCACCATAGAGAGAAATGTTAACACTTAGGGTAAAAAAAAGGAAAAGATAGAGAAATTCTCTTCTCCTCCTCCTCCTTTTTTTTTCTTCTTTCTCTTTTTCTCAGAATACAGAAAGCGAACATTTTCATTTTGATAAATGTTCATAATAATACTGACAATTTTAACATTATTCCTATAGAAAATTAGTTCTTATTTATTTAAAATTGTTCCCCTTTCTATTAGGTGGATTATAAAGTATCAGTAATAGTTCAAATTGATCCATTTTTTATCCACTTTAAGAATTATTAAACGTTGAACAGATGCATAGTTATCGGTATCCGATAATGGTGATCTTTTCTTTTCTTTTTTTCTTTTTTTGACTTAAAAGTCAGTCAGTCAGTAACAAAGTAGAACTTCGTACGTACGTACGTCAGTTCGAGTTGCCATACCACATTAGCACAGAGATGTAGTTGTCGATTCAAATCCCGTAGTGGTAGAGGTAGCAAGAGTATAAGCAGTAATAGGGAAGATTAGGGTTTGGAGATGTTATTTAAAGAGTATAATCCAGTGAAATAAATTTGGAAAGAGGAAAAAAGGGACATGAAGAATTCAGAAGATTAGAATTTGGGAGAACACAAAGAGTGTATGCACCTGTGCCATTCCAAACGATTTTGAGCCATGTCATTCAGGGTCTCTAACCATCGGTTGCTATCATCTCGTGGTTCCCAACCAGGTAGTCTACACCTACCAACATGACTCAGTCCACTTGTCAGCAGCAGCATTTAACTCTGTAGACCGAGAGGTTCTATGACAGAGTCTGTCATTGAAAGGTGTACATTGAAAGTACATAAATCTTGTGAAGGGTCTTTACTTGAACACGACTAGTCGAGTTAGAGCTTATGGAGAACTGTTGCTCATTAGTGAATACCAATGATTTTGTGGTTATAAGATATCTTTATATGCAATCTTTCTTTTATATATTACCAACATTGAATTAATTACTTCTATGAATCTGGTGTTCATCTTGTTGTGCTAATAAGGTATGGCAACTTGAATCGATGTATATATTTGCCTGGTGCTACGTTGTAGCTGACTGACTGACTGAAAAGTTGAATGTTTTTTTTAATAAATAAATATATTGAATAGCATATCTATTGAAAAAAAGTTGATAACTGTTATAAAAATCAGTAAGTGATGTATAGATAGATAACACATTTCTAACATTGAAATCAAGAAATAATAAGGAGACAGTGATGGAATGGAATGAGATGAAGATGAAAGAGTTAAGTTTCAAAATCAATAGTGATGTTAGTTGATCAACTACCAATAGAATGTAAAATCTAGATAATACAAAATCTAATCAACTTGTACATAGAGGATATATTCAATGTAGTTTTTAAGAGATTCAAAACAAAAGCTGTCCTAGTCAATGAACTACAACGTAGGACAAGGCATATATATACATCAGTCCAAGTTGACATACCTCATTAGCACAACATGATGAACATCGAATTTACAGAAGTAGTTGGTTCAATGGTGGTAATATATAAAAGAAACATTGCATATAAGGATATAATACAGGAAGAAACAATTAGTTGGTAGAATGAAAGATATGAAGTGATTTTAATCTCATAGTTTAAGGGAAGACAAAGAGTGTATACACCTACACCATTGTGATCGATTTTGAGCCATGTCACAAAATAAAAGATATAAATATGTAACTGTCTTCTTGATTAATGTAATAATAACATAGAATAGTAACAAGTTGATAAGTTTAAGTAAAATTAATGAATCTATTTTATCCTTTAGTATCATTATTTATTCATTAGGTAAGTAAATATGTTTTTTTTAACAACAACAAAAACAACAACAAAATGAATACAATGATTGAAATTCTATTAAAAACAATTTACTGTACGTTTTTATTGACAGTCTAAACAATCCAACGTGATATTTGTCTCGCTATCTTATTATTATTATTTTACTTTCCTTTTGATATGATTTGGTATGAGAAAAGATATAAGTAATATATGTGGCAGGGATTGAAAGCGGAATGTTTATCAGCATAAGACATGAACAGTATTCAAAACATCATTTTGGGATCCGATTGGAGACTCTTTGATAAAAACAGTGTGGAAGGTCAATTATTTTAGTGTTACGTTTTCCTCTGATCTCTCTTGGTCTTTTCATGTTTTATTGTTATCGAACAAAGTTTTCCGTCTGACTTACTACATAAAGAGACTGCATGTTTTGGGGATTACTCGTCATATACTCTTACAATTTGTCAACTCCTGCATGTTACCTATTATTCTTTACTGTTCTCTATTATTCTTTCCCGAGCTTTTGAGTAAAGACTTTGCTATATTGCGGAGAGTGCTGAAGGCAGTTAGCAAGGTGTGTGGTGAATCTTTTAAGGTCATAATTAATATGGTTGTGGATAGACATCTAAAGTCATGCAAACTTCTGACAGGCGTTATGTTATCAGATACTTACCATCCCCTTCACTCATATCTTTCTCCTTGTATACCTTCCCTGTAGAACCAGACGTTATTACATTAAAATTCATGCACGTAAGAAACAGTATAAAAGTTACATAATACCTTACCTAGTAAATATACTCTGTGACGAACAGGTTGTTAGAGTTAACCTAGTCAATAACCTGCATTCTTAAACATGTCTCTAATTTGGAAAGTTGTACAATTTCAGATCTTTTTTTCACCTTTCCCATCTTTTTTGTTTTTATTTTTATTTCTTTGTAATAGAAACTTGTTGGAATACCTTGTTGCCCCCGAATGCCCTGGTATGGCCGAGAGTGGGTAGAGTCCACTCTCCCTCTCGAAATGCTCTCAAATGGCCACGCGTATATAGCCTCTACCAGGGAAGCCCTACTCACTGCCTTCCCGTGGCGGGGGCGTTGTTTATGAAATTGAGAGGACGAAAAGCCAATGTCCGGTGCTTTAACTGGATCCCAAACCAAATCAATGGTGCACATGGGCTCCAGTATCCTGTGGCAACAAATGGCATATGAACCAATTGTTGGTAACCGGCTCACATGGGACTGTATCTCTTCACGATGCTCCACTAACTTGTGGATCAGACCTTCAGGTCGAAGGCTCGGGGAGTGGCCCCCTAAGAAAACCACCTGGTTCGGTTTGGGCACCCGGGCAGTATCACAGCCTTCACACATATCGAATGAGATTTGTGTGGCGCATATGTATTTGGTGCCTCCTTGTACCAATATCCATGTGTTAAAATAATAATAATAAGAAGAAGAATACCTTGTGCTGAGAATTCTATATTGTACAAAACTATAATATTGAAGAAAACTATTAATAATAATAATAATAACAGATTGAAATTAAAGGGAGAAGAAGAAAGAAAGCAGCGATTCATCGGAATAACAACAAGGTTGGAAAAACGATGAAGTATGTAAAAGACAAACGCAAATGATGTATTTAATGTATGATTTTTGTGTTTTAAAAAGTCACTGTTTGATTTTGCATTAAAAAAATAAATTGTTTACTGTCCCTGAATTTTTTAATCACTACATTATTATTAATAAAAGTACTATTATTAACCATTATTGTGTTCACTCCTCCTCATAAATTTGGTCTGACTCAAAGTTGAGTACATAAACTGTCACTTTGTACATGAGGTAATCGATGAATGAAATATTTTTTATGATGTTGAAAAAGTGAAATTGATGGATTACAAAGTTTAGAAGGAGAATAACAAATGAAGATAAGGTTTTACACCAAAGTTTTTTTTTTTTTTTTTTGAAATAAAACAATAGTGACAATGAGTTACATAATAGCTATATATATACCAGTTATTCAAGAGTGTATTATTCACAGAATATAAAGAAGAAATAAATGTTGAATAAAGTATAGATAAATATATCATGAGATTTTAAGAAAGCAAAAACACATGAATTCATTCTAGGTATCATGAAATCACTAGACAGTGATACAAGAAATTTTATGTCACAGGGACAAGATAAATACTCATAGGCAATTTACTTCATTGTATCAATAAAATATAACTTTATAAAACCGGATAACTTTCAGTCTTTTTTATGTCTTATTTTATAGTTTCATTATATATATAAGATCGAATGTTAACTAATCTCCTCATTGTTATTACGCAAAACTGCGCAGTCATTAAGTAACCCATATATATATATATATATATATATATATATATATATATATATAATCTGGTGAGCAGCCTATGCTCCTCGACGAGGGTAAAAGGTGTAAGTAAGTATGTACATAATGTTAGGAGTTTTATTTCATATACCTGAAGATACAAAAATTCCCACCCAAATATTTATTGGATGTTGTCTATTAAATTCTATCTATAAATTTGCAATGTAATTTAATACTGTGTGGACAATGTCGAGATGAATGGGAATTCTGTTGACTACCACAAACTACCATCGTAAAATACTATTTTATATTTTATATAATACATGAAATGCCTTACATTTCGAAAGTGTATGAACATTAGAGAAGGGAGAACTTTATACATAACATATATCATCCAATACATATCTAATGATGGTTGAATTACACCAAAAAATATTTTAACACATTTATGAGTATCTACCCGTTGACGTTATTTAACTTAACTATCAATGAGGTCTGGAAACAACTGGAAAGGATTTCCCGTGACAGATTTCGATGGAGAATTCTGGTAGGTGGTCTACGTTCCTCCACGGGGGAGGGGGTAACAGGCATAAGTAATCAATGAGGTAACACATAGTGTGAACTACTTGCATCAAATATGGTATTAGACGAAAAAAATTCGAATAATAATAGATAACGACAGAAAAATGACAAAAAGTTTGATGTGTTTTTATATATATATATATATATATATATATATATATATATATATATATATATATATGAATCTGTACCTGATAAATAGCTAACAGATAAGAAATTAAAAGCTTATTGCTGTGATAAGGCTCGTTTCTACCATAGAAAATACAAAAGATCATCAATTTTTTTGCACAGTAATAAGCTAAGTTGAGTAGAAGAGAATTTAAAAGTTCGCAACGTACGAATTCTTATGATCACATGTAGGAAACATGAACAAGTCTATAAAACAAGCAGTAAAATGAGATATTTTACCGAGGTATCCATTAATATTCTGAATACGCATTGAATATTTAGTGTAGTTCAGTTACCACATAGTTTATACATTCACCTTCAAGTATTGTGACTTGTTTATTTGAGTATGTGGAAGGGAGGGGGTTAGTGGTGATATTGGACTGATTCGAACGAAGTAGGCGCAATGAAGTTTAAATCTGCGAGAGTTTCAACCATTGTGTTTATTAAAAATGATTTTAAAAAAATGGTAATAATAAATACATGAATATGAGTCACACTCCAGGTGTAAAGGCTGCTTGATACTATCCGGTTGTCCGAAAAGAAGTAGGTGAGGAGGGGCTCGAACTTGGTTGAAAATTAGATGTCTTAATCACTACAAAACTGCCCCACAACTGTTAGATAAGACAAATAGAAAAGTGTTTGATGAGTAACTAAGAGGGATGAATATCTTTTAAAAAAAACTAAATAAATAATTAACTTCATCTTTTTTTAGAGACCGACTATTCACATTTGATGTATATGTAACCTGAAAGGCTAAATCAACAAGACTGGCGACTGTTAAAAAAAAAGCACATACATATGAAGCACATAACAACAGTTACTAACATTAAAATAATCGATTCAGATAAAGGACACACCATGGAAAAAATGTACCGAATTAATCATTTGATGACAGTAAATATATCACAGATAGGTATAAGAATTTTCACTCTATAACAGTAATAATCAATTTAAATGGGATAATCCTTGATTATATCTATTCTGTGAAATCGAGCATTATTGACTGGTTACTAGTTATCACAATTTAAACTCGATTGAACATCGGTTAAGTGCTGTATTAACAATACTGAACTGGTAAACTTGACAATCGTACAAAATGTGTCCCGTCAAATATAGTGATTTTCCAACCTATCTATATCATTGAATGCATTTCGAAAATTCTATAATCACATCACTAATGTGTAGATGTTTGGATGCATGGTAAGAGAAAGAGAAAGAGAAAGAGAAAAAAAAAGAGAGAGAGAGAATGAATGAATGAAAAGCACTAGAAATTGGTGATATAACATATTAATTGATTCCCGACAAAGTCTATTCAACTCAATCTTTGTATAATGAGAATTTTATATTTTAGCATATAAAAAAAGAAAGTATCTATTTTTATGTTAACTGAACTGAAGTTATTGACAAAAATCAATTTAATTTTAGAGGTATCAAAAACATTTGTCTAATAAATAGGTTATCTCTCTCTCTCTCTCTCTCTGTGTGTGTGTGTGTGTGTGTGAATATATGCTTCATAGATAAAGAGAGAGGGAGAAAGTGGGTACATATGTATATATGTAAAATGAGAAAAACAATTGAAAACTATCTTGGCATTGAAGTAATAATGATAATAAACAGTATAGTTAGTAGAGAAAAAGGAGATTATAATAATAATAATAATCATAATAATATAAATGATAAGAATTATTGGTTTATCTATAAATAATACAAATAACATTTTTGATATTATTCTCAAATAATTTATGAATAAATAATCATAATATACTATGTATTTATTGGATACAGTAATGCCTTTTAATTTAGATGAATGAAAACTGATTGGAAGTTAAGCAATTATTAGTGCCTCCAAATGTCCTGTTATGGCCGAGAGTGGGGAGAGTCCGCTCTTCCTCTCGAAATGCTCTCACATGGCCACGCCAGGAAAGTCCAACTCACTGCCTTCTCGTAACATTGGTGTTGTTTACGGAATTGAGAGGACGAAAAGCGAATGTCCGGCGCTTTAATCAGGTTGGTGGACATGGAGAGTCTACCTAGTAGATGTGGAAAACTCTGATTCCAAACCAATGGTGCACATGGGCTCAAGGATCCTGAAGGAACAAATGGCGTATGAACCAATTATTGGTCACCGGCTACCATGCAAATGTATCCCCTTAAGTTGCTCCACTGCCTTGTGGATCAGGTCGAAGGCTCCAGGTGTGGCTCCGTAAGAAAACCACCTGGTTCGGTTTGGGCACCCAGGCAGTATCACAGCCCTCACACATATCAAATGAGATCTGTGTGGCGCATATGTATCTGGTGCCCGCTTGTACCAATATTTATGTGTTCAAATAAATAAATAATCATTATAAAATATTGACTTGAGTGAATGCTTAAAGTATATCATTTACATAAGGTGTATATAGCCGTGAAGCATTTGTCAATTTAAGGGTTGGAGTGACTCCATGTTAAGCTATAACTAAATCCACTCTAAATTCATTTGATATTTCTTACTTGAGTCTTCCCATTGATGTTTCGAATCACAATTGATCAGTATTTATTGGCATATGTGCATATTGTGCGTAGTGCCTTGATATTGCTTTATTTCACAAGTATTATAAGAAATGGGTAGACTCAAGTAAACAATATCAAATGAATTTAAACTTCACCCCATTCTATCAGCAAGTGGCTATCAGGACTCAGTAGCTAGGTGGATGACGCGACGACGTACTAGGTTCTTGTCCCAGAGTGAAAATCAACTCCGAGATGCAGGTACATCCAGCTGACGAGTCCCAAATAGGACGAAACGCGTGTCCTCGATTCCAGTGCTAACCACTATCTTTGCTTATAAATCAACTCTAGTTTTATTATTAATCGGACAGTATTTTGCAATAAATGTTATTTTAATTAATTAATTAATTGTAAGATCTGTAACACAGTACATTGCCTAAAAGGTTATTAGATTTTACTTTGAGTGGAGTACGTTTTTTAGTTATATAAATAAATGGGAAACTTTTTTGACATAACTTATATAACATTCGAGACTTCGATAGGTGAATTGTAAAGGATAAGCGCGTTATTTCAAAATAATTATTCCTCACAGTTTGATATTAACCAAAAAACCGGCAAAAGCATTGAACAATAGTTTATATTTATCAGTAATGTTTAATTCTTTGAGCAAGATGAAGTGCTGATTATTGACGAGGTAGTAAAACTTTACCGACTGATATAATTAGAACATGAGTTATTTATCCCTATCAACTGGCTATCATGAAGCACAATGACGACTAGTGTGAGAGTAGGTTAAAAGAACACTAAGGGGCGACCAAACAGAGACTTAAGATCAGCCTATGAAGTAAGTCACTGGTAATTAAACTGAGCCATGTAGGTAGATGCAAACTACTTGGTTGCGGTCCGTGAAATTATCGCAACCAATAGTGAGAAAACTTAAATGACATGAACCAAAATCGTTCTGGTACACTCTCTTCAATCATAAGCTTCGAAATTCCTCATAAATGCTTTTCACTAATTTGCATCTTGGCTGCTTAATCCTTCTATTACCACTAATACACTTACTACCTTTAGTACTCTGAGATTTGCCCTGACAATATCATTTGGCTATACAAATGTGTGGAAAGTTGAACTGATGTGCATATAAATAAATAATATATTTGTAGTATCTCAATGAGTAGAAAAAATAGATTTTCTTATTGTTCCGTTGTACTATTTAAACTTGGATTAATTTTAATTTGGTTATTTATTCTCTGGAGAAGTGGCTTACATTAAGTCACGTCAGAAAATCTAATTTTTCTACTTATTGGGATATTACAAATAGTTATTTATAACAATCTACCCAATGTTCAATTTCTTCGAAATTATCAAATAAAACCTTGGTAATGATACCTATAATGTGCATATGTACCAGGTTCTAAGTTGAGTTTGACTGACGGAAGCGCTGATGTTATTGTTGTTCAGAATAACAAAAAAAGCTACATAACCAAAGCATGTAGCTCAGGGAATTAAACAAAAAAAAGCATTCACGTGAATATTCCTTGTCATTTCGAAATTCTATCAAGTTTAGTCTCAGTTTTCAATAAATATTATCGAGTAATTATAGTTATACATAAAAGATTAAATCTCAGAATAGAACTATGAAGTGATAGTTATACCTAGTGATCAAACTATGTACGTTCTAAACAACAATTTCATAAGTTTGGACATCGCTCTACATTCACGTCATTTTGAACAGCCAAATAACATCGATGACTGTGATCTATAGACGAGTACTTAAATTGCATTTAGTCACTGTGTTGCATGAGAATAAGTTTGACAATGAGGACAATGTTCACTGGGACAATCTAAGTTGTTTATAATTTATTGAAAACCATTCATGTACATATGTCAACAGATAGGATCTCAACCTAATGCAAATTGAATAGGAGAATTAATTCCCTTTACTCATAAAATTATGAACTATGCATTGCTGTCAACCAGTCAAATATAAAATTTGCCAAAAAAAATGTAGCGACTCAATTTATTACTTCTTACGCCACCGCAATCAAAGAAATTGAGAAAAGCATGAAAAGGAGAGTGACAATAATGACAGCAATAGTGATAGATATACTATATGTTGAAAGTACATTTTCAAGAGAAATGGATCAAATCTAAAGAGAATCAAGGAATCTATCTCGCTGAACGTGGTATAATCGCTTAAAGTCATTTGACCAGAGATTATATACATCACATAGAAGTTTTACAATTAGCGACTAATCCTGTTTATTGGTCTGGACACATTTGTACATTTTGCAAACCTACTTAAAATGCTAGTTATCTATGTATTTACTTACTTACTTACTTACACCTGTTACTCCTCGTGAACGAGCATAGGCCGTTCACCAGCATTCTCCATCCAACCCTGTCCTGGGCAATCCTTTCTAGCTCCTTCCAGTTGTAATTCATCCTTTTCATATCTGCTTCTATTATCCGACGTAATGTGTTCTTTGGCCTTCCTCTTTTCCGCTTCCCTTCAGGATTCCAAGTTAGAGCTTGCCTCGTGATGCAGTTTGACGATTTGCGTAATGTATGTCCTATCCATTTCCATCGTCTTTTCCTAATTTCTTCTTCAGCTGGAAGTTGGTTTGTTCTCTCCCACAGAAGGCTATTGCTGATGGTATCCGGCCAATGGATGTTGAGTATCTTGCGTAGACAGCTATTTATAAATACTTGTACTTTCTTGATTGTGGTTGTTGTAGTTCTCCAAGTTTCAGCTCCATACAGTAGAATTGCCTTGACGTTCGTATTGAAGATTCTCACTTTGATATTGGTTGAAAGTTGTTTTGAGTTCCATATGTTCTTCAATTGTAGGAATGCGGCCCTTGCTTTGCCAATCCTCGCCTTTACGTCTGCATCTGAACCTCCATGTCTATCGACGATGCTTCCCAGATATGTGAAGGATTCTACATCTTCCAGAGTTTCGCCATCAAGGGTGATTGGATTGCTGTTCTCCGCTTTGAATTTGAGGACCTTGGTTTTCCCTTTGTGTATGCTGAGGCCTACTGATGCAGAGACTGCTGCTACACTGGCTGTCTTCATCTGCATCTGTTCGTGTGTACGTGATAGGAGGGCTAGGTCATCTGCGAAGTCCAAATCGTCTAATTGGTTCTGAGCTGTCCATTGTATTCCGTGTTTTCCTTCAGATGTTGAGGTCTTCATAATCCAGTCGACCACCAGAAGAAAGAGGAAGGGAGAGAGTAAACAGCCTTGTCTGACTCCGGTCCTTACTTGGAATGCATCTGTCAGCTGTCCTCCATGCACTACTTTGCACTGTAGTCCGTCGTATGAGTTCCGGATAATATTGACAATCTTCTCAGGAACTCCGTAGTGTCGAAGAAGTTTCCACAACGTCGTCCTATCTACACTGTCGAATGCCTTTTCATAATCAATGAAGTTGATGTATAGTGACGAGTTCCACTCAACTGATTGTTCGACGATGATCCGTAGTGTTGCAATTTGGTCTGTGCACGACCGATCCTTTCGGAATCCAGCTTGTTGATCTCGAAGTTGGGCATCTACTGCATCCTTCATCCGGTTCAGCAACAATCTGTTGAAGACTTTCCCTGGTATTGACAGTAGTGTAATGCCTCTGTAGTTTTCACATTTGCTCAGATCTCCTTTCTTTGGAATCTTGACGAGGTGTCCTTCTTTCCAGTCCATTGGCACTTGTTCCTCCTCCCAAATCTTCTTGAATAGAGGGTAAAGCATGCTTGTGGTTACTTCGATGTCTGATTTCAGTGCTTCAGCTGGTATGTTGTCGCGTCCTGCTGCTTTCCCGTTCTTGATTTGTCTGACGGCCATTCTAATTTCTTCCGTCGTTGGTGGGTTGACATCTATAGGAAGATCTGTGTGTGCTGCTTCGATGTTCGGTGGATTCATTGGAGCCGGCCTATTCAGGAGTTCCTCGAAGTATTCTACCCATCTGTTTCGCTGTTGTTCAATTTCAGTGATTGGCTTGCCTTCTTTGTCTTTGACCGGCCTCTCTGGTTTACTGTATTTCCCTGATAGTTTCTTCGTTGTATCGTAGAGCTGTTTCATATTTCCTTCTCTAGCAGCTTTTTCTGCCGTCGTTGCTAGTTCTTCCACGTATTTCTTCTTGTCGGCTCTAATGCTCCTCTTCACTTGCTTGTTTGCTTCTATGTATTCAGCTTGTGCTTGGACTTTCTCTGCTCGTGTTCGGCTGTTGTTAATTGCTGCCTTCTTGTTCTTCCTTTCTTTGATCTTGTCCAGTGTTTCTATAGAGATCCATTCCTTATGATGGTGTTTCTTTAGGCCCAGAACCTCTTGACACGTTGAAGTTAGTGCTTCCTTGATGCCTTTCCAGTTGTCCTCCATAGTAGTTTCTTCTTCTTTCAGTAGATCCTGTAAGGCTTGGAACCTGTCGTTGAGAGCTATCTTGAATTCATTGAGTTTGACAGTATCTCGAAGGAAGGCTGTATTGAACCTTTGTAGTGCTGTTTGTCCACTTGTCCAGTTCTTTTTTAGCTTCAGTTTCAAATTGGCTACAACTAGGTGGTGATCTGAAGCTACGTCAGCTCCTCTCCTGGTTCTCACATCTTCCATTGTCCTTCGGAATTTTTTTTTTGATGCAAATATGGTCTATCTGGTTCTCTGTAGTGTGGTCCGGTGAGATCCATGTAGCCTTGTGTATACGTTTGTGTGGAAATATTGTGCCTCCTATGACTAATTTGTTGAATGCACACAAATTTGCAAATCTTTCTCCATTTTCGTTCCTCTCTCCCAGTCCATGTCGTCCCATAATATCTTCATATCCAGTGTTGTCTATTCCGACCTTGGCATTTAGATCTCCCATCAGAATGGTGAGGTCCTTTCTTGAGCATTTCTCTATGATTGACTGCAGCCGCTCGTAGAATTGATCTTTAATGTCGTCGTTGCTGTCATTGGTGGGTGCATCTATGTATTTAACCAGTTATTAAATCATTATTAACATAGAGCTTAGCAAAGATGTATTTCTACCCAAATCATAGTTTCATGATGACATAGAATTAACGAGATGAATTTCAAAAGATTTATGTGAACTATTCTAAACCAAATCACCTAAAGTCTTGAAGTAATGATTGTGATTATCACCAAACCCCAACCAGGTATCATAGATCTACGCACATGACTGAGACAAACAACCAATGACTTCATGGTTTGGTGACCCTTAACTTTCATCATAACACATATTTCTAAACCAGAGAAATTCATCCATCATGTTAGTGGATTAAGGTAAAAATAAAAGTTGAATTTATTGGAATAAATCTACTTCATAAGCAGAAGTAAACCGTTACAGAAAAAATTCAATCAGATCACTGAATAAATGGTTTTACTAATAACATTCAATAATTTATAAACGGGATATATATATATCAGAGAGACAAAATACAGGGCTGTCATCTCATAGAAAAAAGATTCAAAAGTATAAACAACAACAAACAAAGTAGTAACACACAAAAACACACACAAACATATATTTACAAAAAGAAAGGACAATAAACATCATTTGTGTAAACGTAAACATTGGATAAACAAAAAATTTATATCTATGTTACTAACACCCTTAACTGTACTATACTATAAAAATATGTAAATCAATGCATATAAGTAATAAGTTAGTAAGGAAAATCTTTCTCTTTATCTGTCTATCTATTAGAAACATAATTACAGGGAAAATTAAGTTCATCTTAACTCATATATATATTAGTTAACTAGAAAAGATGATGAAAATAACCCAAATGAAAGTAACAAACCGTACTCGGATCGTTACTTCATTATTTATTATTATTTTTACTGTTGTTACCACTACTACTACTACTAGTGCTTGAACTATCACTATAATTAACATTAAAACCTCATTGGTTAAAATAAACTGTTTTCTGATTGGTCACCAACTGTGTAGACACACGCACATAAACATAACACGCAAAAAAAGCTTGAATGTTCAAACAATCTCATGAACTCGATCAAGCATTATTATTATTATTATTATTGTTTTATTAAAGGAAATCCGATGTACAGTAAGAGTAAGAAATAATGAAAAAACTATGGAAGCACAATTCTCTAATTAGAAGTAATTAATAATAAATGAAAAAATGAATAACGTGATAAAGTAATACAATAATAGAGTAATAAGTGAACAGATGTGAAAACAAAAATGAAAAAGGAATACATGAATATGTTTGGATCTGTTTAAATTGATCCATTCAAAATAACAATTAAATGTATAAACATCTTATATGTAATGAGAGTTTCGTAATATACAAGTTTTTACAGAATAGGTTATTTGCAAAGATAACTATTTATATGATTTAAAACATAAGAGATTGAGCACGGTCAAGTTTATGACTAAATGGTTGTGCAATCAGTAGATAGTACATGATGTTGAGTAAATTAATTATTAAGCGTATAATTCATCTAAAATATAATATTACTACTGATATATATGCCGCAAGGGCAAAATATACGTAGTTATACACTTCAGTGAATACAATGGACAATAGAATGAATAATCTTTGTAAAATGTACTTATTAAGCGCAGATTCGTAAGCTTGTCTTCATATCATACTCAAAGTGTATGGGCTAGTGGTACTACGTAGTTATTCAAACCGATATAGGTTGAACGAAGTTCGCATCTTAGATGAACTAACTCAAAGCTGAATGCTTGAAACATTGATTCACCACTTCTCAATACAGTAATAAGTTATTAACGAAGATATTTTCAACATGAATTTATTATAAATGTAATTATATAATCTACAAGTTTGAAATCAAAACTCTCGACTTTCACAGATCAAAAACTTATTGCAAACACTGATAGCAATGTCAGTGAAAATAGAATAAACAATTCAGTGAATTAAACGTATCCTGTTCACTAGGCCAGTTGTAGATTCTGTGTTCAATCTTCTTCCACGTCATTAATGTATACAATTGAAAACTTTTAAAGTGTGATGTCCAAGTATATTTAGTTTTCAACAATACTACAGCTAACAATATCAGAATATGGTTAATGTTTTATTCAAACTGAATAAAATTTTAACACGAAATAACCCATCTGCCTATCGAAGTAAAATGATCAGGCTAAGAAAAACCATTCTAAAGAATGTAACCTCCGTTACAGATAGAGTTTAGAAGATTTCAATCATCAGGAAATATGTAACTACACTTGACACAACGTTTTCAAATTGAAAACACCTTCCAAAATCGATTTTACGTATTGCTTTTCCGTGTGTTATTTCTTATATCAACGTGGTTATGCTGACAATCGAACCCAGTTTTAACACAGCCTAAGGTCATTGTATTCGTAGGGCAATGTTGAACAATATTGACAATTTCACGATAATAATCTGTCTTTGATAAAAACTAATCATCTCTGTTATATATGTACGTCCTGGGTATTGAAGTACCATGAAATTAGTTGGAGGATTTAAAATTTTTGTGATTACATATGACAATTGCCCCCAAATGCCCTGGTATGGCCGAGAGTGGGGAGGGTTCGCTCTCCCTCTCGAAATGCTCTCACATGGCCACGCGTATACAGCCTCTACCAGGGAAGTCCTACTCATTGCCTTCTCGTGGCGGGGGTGTTGTTTATGAAATTGAGAGGACGAAAAGCCAATGTCCGGTGCTTTAACTGGATCCCAAACCAAATCAATGGTGCACACGGGCTCCAGTATCCTGCGGAAACAAATGGCATATGAACCAATCGTTGGTCAGCGGCTACCATGCAACTCTGTCTCCTTACGATGCTCCACTGCCTTGTGGATCAGACCTTTAGGTCGAAGGCTCCAGGTGTGGCCCCCTAGGGAAACCACCTGGTTCGGTTTGGGCACCCGGGCAGTATCACAGCCCTCATACATATCGAATGAGATTTGTGTGGCGCATATGTATTTGGTGCCTCCTTGTACCAATATCTATGTGTTAAAGTAAATAAATAAATAAAACATTTGACAATTCACTTATTACGTAATTATTTCGTTTCATTAATCGTGGAGTATACCAACTTCTTTTTTAAAAGATGACATCAGTAAGAGAATTGCCGGTATGTACGAGTCTAGGCAATATCATTTACTAGAAAAAAAAATCAACACATTATTATCATATCGTACACAATAAACAGCCTATTTGAACCTGTGGTAGAAAATGATATGCTCTATGTTGTTTTAAATGAATTAAACCAGTTTGAATACGTATACACAGATTTAAGAAATAAAAAGAGAACCAAAAACAGAGAAAAATATAATTGGTAACAGGGGATCAATATTCACTAGAATTTATATATATAGGGTGTTTAAAAATGCTGTAAATTACTTGACAACGATATGAAATCCATGTAATTGAGATCATAGAGAATAGTTGTAGTTCAGCATGAGAATTTTGGACTCATTCTGTTCTCTTTTTTCTATAACTTGAATAATTTAATAGTGGTGCTTAAATTGTCGTTCTAAACAGAAACATCAGTAAATACTTAAGAACATAACTCGACTATAGACAATATGCAACCAAGTGTTCCAAGTTAACAAAACAAAATCTGTTAATTAATCGTGAAAAAAATCGGATAGTTCTTTTTTTTGTGGAATTATGAGCGGATGTTGTCTAGAAAAACACTGAATCATTCATGACTATAAACTATCAAGCATAACAGAGAACATAAAGAACATCGTAAAAATCAATGTTATTGAATTCAATCATCAAAATAATCAAATGTAAAACAGAAAGTAAACTAATTTATCATGACTTATTGAAATTGTTTAAAGATCCCCGTCATATTAAAAGACTAATATTTGAACGAAGAATATTCTTTTCGATAAATTCTCATCAAGTTCTACAATTATCCCATATCCAAATTAATAATCCGAAAAAATGGCCAGGTTAACGGCAAAGTACATCGTTTAAAGCATGTGAATTTAGGATTGTGATAAACAAAATACAATAAAATTGTTAATCTTAATATGATTCATATAAAATGTTAACATGAATCTGTGTATATGTTAAATGATAATTTAAGATCCATGATCAGAATAAATATGGGTCAAATAGGATGAGAGTGAAATAATAGTTGGGTGCGAATGGATCTCTTTTCAACGAATTTATTATCAAGCTGTACAATCGTATATATATATGAAAATTTTGTTTTTGTAAAAGTACTAATTCCGTGAGGAAATGATAGTGCAATTACAATTCGATCAAATAAGTAAGATGTAATTATCAATGCTTTATCGTAATTTCATGTAACTAGTTTCTTATACAAAAATTGACTATCTATTAATATACGTGTTTTTTTTTTTTAGCTTTACCTCGAATGATCACAATGCTGTAGAAATTCATTTATTTATTCTTCTACCTTCTCTTTAAATTCATTAAACTTTCATTCTGCAAGCTAATTCATTGATTTTATAACTATTAGTATTATTATTTGAGATCATGGATCTACTAATGTTAGGACATCATTGAAAACCTAGAAGCTCAGGAAGGCCGTTTCGTCCTGATATGAAATTTCTCACTAATGAGAATTTACAACATTGCAAATGGGACTCGAACCCAGAACGCTTTAGCTCTAGACCACTGAGCAGGCATCCAATAGTGTGAAAATCAAGCTTCAATCAATCCATGATATTGCACGAACATCTTTCATTGTCTCTAGTGGGTTGAACATTTACACCGTTGGATGCCGTCTCTGATTTACAGATTAAACGTTCATGTGCAAAACAGAAGGTCCTGAGTTCAAATCCCGCGTGTGGAATAGTGGATGCACACTGCTGAGAAGTTCCATACTATGACGAAATGGCCTTCTAATGTTGCCAGGTTCTCAATGGTAATCTAATATTGATCGATTCATGATCTCAATTAAAACTCAACTATCTCCACAACCCTATACTTATTATAATCATTGAAAAATGGATTATTTTTTTTCAACCATTAGTTTGTTCATCCAACAATAAGTGATCATTTAAAGTTGTACAAAGAATTGATCACATGATTAGAGCACAAAAATTTTAAATATATATGTATGTCTTATAATGATAAGTAAATCTTAGGCGTGGTATTGTTAACTTAAATCTGATTACTTTGAAGAGGTGAACATTGAATGACATGAAATATTAAAATTGAATTTTGGAAAAGAATGATGAAGTGATAAAAGAAATTATTTCGATTGTTGTTGTTGCTCCTTGAAACAGACATTTCTACTATATGTATCCATGAATGTATGTATGATGAAGAGCTAGATAGGGAATAAGTTGCTTTCAAGTGATTTCATTTAAATGAAGTACTGATTACGAAATCATATTTTAAACTTTAATACATTTTCAATACAACTTTATTAAGAATAAATACTGAGTTATTGTATATGAATTATTAGTAAGTTTTGGGAATGAATTTAACCAGAAAATACTAAACTGGTTACTCTTAAACATACAATATAACTTAATTATAAAATGTATTTATTATTTCCTATGAAAAATATCGTGTCGAATACATATGCGCCACACAATAACAACGAGGCTAGTAGTAATTATCATTGATTTGCGTGAGGGTCGTGATACTGACCGGGTGCCAAAGTCGAAGCAGGTGGGTTTTTTTAAGCGAACCACACCCGGAGCCTTCGACTTAAATTTCCGATCCACAAGGCAATTGAGCAACATCAGGAGATACAATCCTATGGTAGCTGGTAACCAACAATAGGTTTATACGCCATTTGTTCCTCCAAAATCCTGAAGACCATATGCACCATTGGTTTGGAATCAGAGTTTTCCAACTCTACGGTCACCGTAAAGTCAACTTCTCTAAATTGTCACTTTATTATGGTAACTAACTAACTAAGTACTTAGAAACAAACTTTTGAAAGTTTGAAGAGAAACTAATTTGAAAGTAGAATAAAATAAGAATTTACAGAGCATGGAATAAATGAATACATGTATGTATGCATGTAGGTATGTGTGAGAAAGAGTGAGATATGTAAATAAATAAATGAATAAATTGAAGCATGAAAATGGTGGTGGTGTGTTCTTGAAACTGTTATTATCGATATGACAGTAATGATGATGATCAGACTAGTAGTAGGAAAGATAGGAGGACGTAGAGAAAAAAACAACACCAATAACAACGAGAAAAATAACAACAAAAACATCAGAATAGAAGATATACAGGTTTTCTTCTCTAAAAGCGATATTATAGTATAGAGTATAATATTTAAGCCTACAATAGAGTTAGCTAGACACACATATCGAAGTTCAAACCTTTATTATGCATAAAAAGGATGGAGGAACGGATGACGACGACGACGACATTGGTAAGTGGTAAGATAATTCAATGCTAAGAGAAGTAAACCATGTGTACATAGATAACATATATACAGGGGATACATATATATGTACGTGTAGCATACGATGCTCTATATAGTGGGAAGCGAAACAGGTCAATTAAACAAGGTAAAATGTAATTACCTACTATACTTATGCATTGAGACATTCAGTACATGTATAGTGGTGTGTAAGCATACACGCGAGAAGGTAACACGTATATATATATATATATATAAGGGTGTTTTCAAGTTGCTTGCTAACAAACGAAATTCGATATCGTTTAAAATAAAAATGACCTTGAGAAAAACAATTTCCATTCCATTCATAGACAATATTGTTAACTATTTAGTTATTGGAATAATAATTTATATACATTCATTTAGTAGTCAGTCAGTCAGTCACCCACTCATTTCTTTACACACACACACACACACACACACACAAACAGAGAGAGAGAGAGGGAGGGTAGAATGCATGTGTACAGTTATTTATTATGATTAAGTTCTTTCTTTTTTCCCAATAGGAAAATATGAAAGGGAGATCAGAGAAAATTATCAAAATGACAATGAAGAAAAGAAATTCTAAATTAAATTATAATTGATATAGAAATATAAACTGATTATATATTTACGTACTTATGAAACTACCGACATTATCAGTAAATGAGCATACCACAAATGAGATAAATCGGTAATAGACAATAATGTTTATAGAGATGGTAAACAACCGTTTCCGAGGTGAAAAAAAAGTAAATGAATTTGGTAAACGAGCAACAATGAATTGTTGCTCATTTAGTGGAATTAAGTTAATTATGCTGATTATAAAATAAAACAATGAATTATTGAATGTAATAAGAGTATTACACTAAAACATAGTTGAAACTCATTAAACCATATATGATAATTAACATATCTGTCCACAAGTTTAAAAAGAATATTCATTAAAATCGGCTTAAAAAATATATTTCACAGAAAAAAAGTTTGAAAGAAAAACTTAGAAAAAAGTAATTGATTGTAACCAAGAACTTACTGAATAATGCATCATACAAGGATCAGTAGGTTGAAATTGTGATCGACCACCACCTGTTGTTGGTGCCTGATGCATAGGACGTGGATGACCAGGTGTAGAACGTGGGAAGTGATTCATTTGTAACTCATCTCCAATATAGGAAGGATTCATTGATTTACTCGGAGTTGTAACGCAATTAGGAATTGGTTGTTTAACACAGTGAACATTTTGATTGGTAGGTGATGACTGTTGATGTGTGGATGATAAAGACTGTGTATAATTACCAGTATTGGTAATAACACTAGATCTACCGGATGCAGCACCAGCTTTACGTTTTTTTGTTCCTGGTTTTGCGACGCCAGAACCACGCCCACCAACTGATTGGTTAGTATTAGTGATAGGTACACATGTAGGAGGAATAGAACCAACAACAGGAGATTGAATAACATTTAATGTTTGACCAGCACGACAAACAGATGGTATTGAACCCGGTTCAATGTGACCAACGAGTGCAGGGTTTTCGTTATTTTGAATAGGAGACATAGAAAGAGGAATTGAGTTGGGTGATAACCAAATATCACTATTTGTAGCAGAATGGTAAGGACGTTTTTGCCCAGTAGTTGGGACTACACCGGGAGTTATTGACTCCGGACCGGCTGCACCGATAGGACCTAGTGTCCGACAAGATTCTGTCGGTAGTGTCAATGAGTCAGAGGACGGATAACCAGGATTTCCAGAACATATATTTGAATTATTTGGTGGAACCATTACAACTGGAGGGCCACTTTGGTAAGTCGGAGGTTGGCAGATTTGTTGGTCAGTCATCATTACTTGTTCTGAAGGCATCATCATAGTTCCAGTAGCCATAGGTGGAACAGGGCACTGAGATGAAAGATTAACTTCATGAGGAGGAACTGGACAGTTGGACATATCAAAAAATCCCATCTGTCTAGGTCCAGAATAACGCATCATCGATGGATCACTTTTTCCACGCTGATAATCAGAACACAATCTATCCCATTCTTGTTGAGCTGACTCATTATTAACATATGGTCCTCCAACTAAACCGCTCTGACGAAATACCCCATAGTTTTCAAAATCTACCGGACGTTGTCCAACAGCTTCAGAATATTGTAATGAATTGTTAATAGCTGAATAATGTTTAAAAAGAAAAGAAATATTGTAAAAATTCATCAAGCAGTATGTATTTATTTTTTTAAAAAAAAACAGTTAAGATGAATAAAGTACTTCAAAAGTATTTCATTCTATGTATAATATTAACTCCGCCTGTAGTACGTCTGGCGTTACTGTAGGTCCCATGTCCGGATAAATGAGGCGAGTTGGGCATGGGGGTTAGCGAACCCATCCTGTAGAAAACTAACTCGATTTTAAAAAACGTTAACCAGAAATTAGTGTATAATATTATAGAAATAACATAATATTATCAATGTATGTCATGAAAATTTAACAACTCTACCTTTATTCTATTGTTGAGATTCTTAATGATACAAAATTATGTGGAAAATATCAGGTTCAGACGGTGGAAGAATCATGTTCATAAGTATGATCAAATTAACATTTTACATAGTGTATGTATCCTTAAAATAATAATAATAATAATACTGAATATTTATTTCCCTTTAGTAGTTTAATAGCTCAGTAAAATTTTTTTTGAGCTTTCTAGGATTTAACGAGTATTTTTTCACTACATTGATTTATCAAGTGCATGTTTGTTTACGTACTCAATTTGAAGTTACACATTCCTAAATATTATATTATAGATTCAGTTTGCTGTGTTAATGAGGTGTAGCAACTTGGACAGATGAATATATGTACTTGATCCTACGTTGTAGCTGACTGATTGACTGACTTACAAATATCTATAGTTATTGATGCTGTCCCGTTTCCATCAAACAGAAAAATAGAAAGACTGAATAGTTTAAACCTAGGACTCAAGGTATTTGAAAGTTAGATAATTATTTGTAGAACTTTTATAAGATTGTTAGATATAACTTACAATCTGTTAAGTAATGAGTTAAAGTGAGCAGTGAAATTCAACAATGTTATATGTGAACCAGTTATCCATTAATGATATTGGAAAATAGATTAAATTAACACCAGTTTCAATAGTTACAAAGGAACAAAGTAATAAGAATTAGTTTAAAGCCTGTTTTATAATTCAATCATCAATCATATGAGCATAGAGAAAGAGAAAGAAAAGAAGATTTATGAATGAAAAACGAAGTAGTATTTATGATATTCTAATTAACTATTCTTTATTTGAACACTACATAATTGTGGTTTTCTTCTAATTAGAAAAATGGAATTAATATGCATTTTTCTCTTTCGCTCTTTCGCTCTCTCTCACCTACACAAACACACATACACACACAGTTTGGTTTTCGCCTTTTCCATTTTAATATGAATAATGTACTTTTAAAATATGCATAGGACAATTGGTTGTCATCTAATCTATACTACAAAATTATTGATAAATGCATAGATATTGCACAATATATAAACAATGAGATAATAGAGTTATAATAATAATTACTATTATTATTCACTAGTGAAAAAAAAGGAATTATTAACTGTACTCAACAAGTTTGTTCAATGTACAAGAGATTATGTCACAGATGAAATTACTGAACAGTAATGTTTATAAATGTAAGTATACATGATGAGTTAGATTTGTTTTTGTACAAAAGGGTAGAGATTATATCAGGAGATATATTGTCACTATTCACGGTATATATACATGTACATATCATCTGTTTGTTTTTTAAAGAATTAACTTGACTTATTCACCAGATACGGGCGTGTAAACCACACTCTAGATAATGGAGGCTAACAATACTACTACTCAATTGCTCAAACAGGGATCAAACCTTAGAATTATTGACTAAAAGTTGGACACTTTAACCAATGTTGTTACTATTCTACTCAAATAATCATCTAGTAGAATATGTCACTATTATTATTCCAACCTATAGTTGTATGATAAAGTCGAACTAGGTAGAAGAATACTCAATGAATTATGTTATTAAATTTATAATTTAAAAATAGAAATAACTAACCGGAAGGTGGTAGTTGTGCTGAAGGATTCCCTAACCCTAACGACTGTTGTTCCAGCTGTTGTTGGTGGTGATGATGATGATGATGATGATGATGGGATGGCTGTTGTGGCTGCATTGAAATAGAATTACGCATTAAACGTTGTTGTAAGACAGCACCAGCTGTTGCTGCAGTTATAGCACCTGGTGTTGAAGCACTTTTACTTTTACTCAATGTTGAATGAATTTTTTCTAATTGTGCTATTTTACTCTTACGATTCTCCCATTGTTCTTGAGTTAAAGGCATACAACCACTATCTGGAATACCAATTATCGGTGAAACTAAAGCAGTAGTTGGACCAATACATTGTTTTGAATTTGAATTAGATGATAAGACAGAAGAATGTTCTAATCCACTGCATGAATTAATATCTTGATGTCCTGTACACATATGTCGAAAATAAGATGAATTAGTGGATTGTTTTATATTAATCGGATCGATAATTTCAACTGGAGATCCTTTCATCGTCATATATGAGTCAAAGGGATATGTTTGTTTTGAGGTGCCATTTCCAGTAATTTGATTTTGTGATATTTGTTGAGTAGATGAAGGATATGATCGATAGTTTCTTTCATCAATTGTTCCATTATTTGATCGTTGTTGTACTTGAGATGATTGTGGTTGTGTTGAAATGGCAATTGTATCATTGGTTGTTGGTAACTTGCGATCACCTAATTATAAGTAGTATAATAAAATACACTAAGTGGATACGACAAATTCTTTACGGTTAAATGAATAAAAAAACGGAATAGATCTAAAATACACAAAGAACCATAAACATATGATATATACATATATAACAATAACAATAATTCATTCATGCATTTTAATCGTGGGTTTTAAAAAGATAAAGAGGACTGTTTTCAAACTTTCGAAGGAAACGCCCTAATAAAAAAGAAGAGTGAACTGTGAGTAGAAAAATGCTTATCTGTAGTCAAAGCATTGACTTGTAAGTTTTAATTCTGATTTATTCATAATGATATAAGCAGTCCCTAAAGTACCACCATTATTAACTCTCATATAGAAAAGTGACTTAAAAGTGGAGTATATATTTACGCCTATATCGGATATGATACTTTATGTATCTATTGTGTTTATACAACAACAATTTAATCGAAGAGGTAATTCAAAGGAATCGTTTAGACCATATCGAATGTAGGAGTTTACACTGAATAAGGGACTACACATATATGTTGATTTGGAATAAAAAAACCGAAGAGTGAAATTATTCAACATATTAAGTTCTTGGAAGTGAGTATTCACGATCCCACATGTAAGACAGGAACCCATGACCTTCAGTTTGGCACGCGAACGCTTAACCTCTAAACCACTGAGCCGGCATCAAACGGTGTTCATGTCTAACTTCAATCGACCTTGCACATTGTTGAGGAGTCCCATACTAAGATCAAACGGCCGTCCAGTGTTTCCAGGCATTCAATGGTGATTTAGCTTACATCGAGTGATGAATTTCAATTATCAAAATCACTACAATGTCTACAAACCTCCATTCCAATATTAATTTCTTTTGAAATAAAGTTTTTTTTATGTAACAGGAAATATCATATGAACGAAATTATTTCATTCTTCCTATTTCGTCTACTTTCTTCTGAAAACAAAGTAAACAGTATTTATAAAAAGAGAAAATAAAACGAAAGGAATGCATAAAAGCAGTCATTCATAATCACTGATACAGCATAGTATATATGCGCTCATCTGCTCAAGTTGTGCTATATTAAGAATGAATAAGATGAGATATAATTTACAAAATAACCAATGGAATCGAAACAACTGTAGTGAAAATCACTAAACATTGAGAAGATGGTTCAAGTAGACAGAATGAAAAAGTACGTGTATGAAGGAATACTGGAATTGAAGATCTGGATAAAGGTAATAAATAAATACATTTGGATCTATACCACTGATTATGACACGTTTTACTTAATGATAATAAGTGTGAAAACTAGTGACACTGTTCAATGTCATAAATCATAGTCAATCGGACAAGATTTGAATCTGAGACTTAATGGTTAAAACTTAAGTGTTAGGATTATTAAAACATTTCTTAGTTGTTTAATGACCTACATGTTAAGTTCAACCATTTTAGATGGATAAATCCAAATAAATTAAAAATATATTTAATAGTACATTTAAGATACATATTGATGGGTGGGTTTAGCAAGTGAAACACTCAACCTTTAGAAATTCGATCAATGGTTCATAACTATGTGTCGTTTACATTAATTTTAATAGTGAATTAGTCCTACAATAAATAGTTCAGTACAAATACTTTTATTGAGGTAACTGTGTTCATGCGAATACATAGAGATAATCTTCGTTAAAAAATATGTAGTCTATATTCACAATAAGCTCAGTAGCGATAGTGTGTGTGTGTGTGACACAATCTTGTTCTCGTAGATAAAAAACGGTCAGTAAAACAAGTTTAAGATGCACAGGATACCGTAGTTCACAAGTATACATATAAATAGTATATTAGTAGAAATCATGAATATAAAAGACTGCTGTCGAAAAAAATTTTTCTTTTCTAATCAACATATTCACTTACGATGGAATGATGGAGATGATGATGTCATATTTGAATTGGAATTAGGAAGACCGGGTGAACTCCAAGATGCTAATGATTCACTGACTACAACACCAGGTGTAGCAGTTGTATTAGTAGATATATTAGGAGAGGAAGGCAATAACTGAATACCACTAACAGTGGAAGTATAATTACTATTATTATTTGTCGTAGTAGCAGTAATAGATGTAGTACTCATGGTTGTCGTTGTACATATAGCAGCAGAAGTTGTAGTAAACATAGTGTTAGTACCAGTCAATGATGTGATAGATTCACAAACCACTGAACTACTATTATTTTGCATTGGTACAATAGATTGATCAACAACACCATCTGAATTTCTTATTGTTTCATTATTATTCGATATATTGTTATTGATACTGCCACCAGTTAACGATGTATACCCAGATTTTGTGGCGGTACCAACCACAGGTGATGGTGAAGATAAGTTGTATTGATTTGTAGATGAAGAAGTATTATTCATAAAAGAATCATGATGATTACAACTGACAATTGATCCAGATGATGATGATATGTTGGTATATTCAAGTGAAGCATTAACTTCAGATTTTGGGAAATGCATTAAATCTGGATCACAAGGTGATTGACCAGATAATGATCGCATTTTTGTTAGATCTAGAATAATTACAGTAAAAATTAAATAGAAAGCTATGATGTAACATTATTGATCAGAAATTACACTAAGCAACAAAAAAATCGACACATATCATGTGGTGGTGGTGGTGGTATAAGTCATTTTATTGAAGATGAGGATTATTCTAAAGCAAACCATTAACAACCATTCTCATCATAATTAATTTATATAGAGACTTAAGATTTGATAACATTTTTTTAGAATAAAATTATTTCTAAATGATTTTACATCATTATTTTTAATTTAATAAATTGAACTAGTTAATATACAAACAATAAAAAGGTAAATATAATTCTGATCAATAAGGAATAATGTTGTTCATTGAAATAGTTCACAAATGCCCTGGTATAACCGAAAATGGAGAGAGTTAGCTCTCCCTCCCAAAATGCTCTCACATAATCACGTGCATACAACCACTGTCAGGGAAGTCCTACTCACTGCCTTCTCACAACACGGATGTTGTTTATGAAATTGTCCGGCGCTTTAACCGGGTTGCTGGGTATAAAAGATCCACCTACGAGAGTTGGAAAATCCTGATTCCAAACCAATGGTGCACATGGGCTCCAGTATCCTGAGGGAACAAATGGCATATTAACCAATTATTAGTCACCGGCTACCATAAGACTGCATCTGCTAACGTTGCTCCACTAACTTGTGGATCAGAACATTAGGTCAAACGCTCGGGGTGTGATGCTCTAAGAAAACCACCTGCTTCGGTTTGGGCACCCGGGCAGTACCCAAGCCCTTACACAAATCGAATGATTTATGTGCTAAAATAAATAAAAGAAGTTACAAAGTATTTCTATTAAGGGAGTCCAACAAACCTATTTCAAAACTAGTCACTGATTACAGTATAATTATTACTATTCAGAAAATATGTTTCTCTCTCTCTCTCTCTCTCTCTATATATATATATATATATATATATATATATATATATATATCACAACGTATAAGTACTTCTAATTTTGTCATTACCCAAGGACACAAGACTGAAATTATTGTATTAAATCAAAATAAGGACAACAGAGAAAAAAAACGGAAGTACATAAAGTCAATAACCTTTGATATTAATGATAAATTTAATATGTAAGTTACGAAAAAAACGTGTACAGATCTAAAATAAATTTACATTTCAAAGGAGATGATAACAGTTGAAGAAAGTCTGAAGATATGGACGAGATAATCAAAGTATACTATTCTTATGAGTTAGTGATACACTACTTGATTGCTCTAAATGAAGCAGATGTAGAGAGAGAGAGAAAAAAAAAAGTTAATAGGTAAGTGTTCTATCCAACAAAAGACCAAAACACATTTAAGTAGTATCATATAGGTCAGCACAAAATATAAGTATATTTCATGAGTTAAGCGTTAGTTTTTACTATAGAAAAAGAGAAATGAACATATACTATGTTTGTAAGCAAAGATGGATAGTGGCTAGCATTACAAACTAGGACACACGTTTCGTCCTATTTGGGACTCGTTGGCTGGATGTACCTGCATTTCAGAGTTGATGTTCACTAGAGGAATAGAACCTAGTACCGTTTGCTTCAAATGCCATCGCGTCATCTACTTAGCTAGTGAATCCTGATAGTCACTTATAAAGCTAGTGAATTAAGGAAATATAGAGGCAATCCACATAGGATGTACATATTCCAATAAGAAACTGATCAACTACAGTCCTAAACATCAATAGGAAGATTCAAGTAAACAATACCAAGTGAATTTAGACTATATTTGTCTAAATTGAAAACCAACCTGATTACTGGGAAAAATAAGATATATCAAAATGTGAAAAATATACTTTATAGAAGAAATTACTATGAAATTTATATAGTGTCATTGAAGTGAAACATTTAACCTGAATCGAAGTACAAAACTAACTAATTAGTAGGTCATTAAGGTGAATATCCACGAAAATGGGATGTAAGTACAGTTTCGATATAAGATGAAACGTACAATTTAGATTCTATAGTACAACAACCGACAAATTTGGAAACAATCCACAATAAATACTGATCACTTGTAGTTGTTAGCAGCAACAATAGGAAAATACAAACCCTTACAAATATAAAACGAATTATAGTTTGAAGATACTGAGTGAATCCAACAATTTACTCACAAAACAAAGTGAATCTAGTGGAGAGTAGTTCGAATTCACAATGTAATAGTTAACAGTTCAAAGTATATTTGTGTTAGAGTGATGAGCAAGTCACTATTGAAAGAACACCACTAACCAAAGCCGACGCTAAGCAATCACAATTCCGAACTAACATTGTATTTGCCATTATTTCGTGTTCAATAAAAAATTCAGTTATTTTACACAAAAGAAATACACTTATATTGTGAATAGAAATGCAAACGTTACGTCCACATAGAACTGTTTTACACAATCAGTCAGCTACAACGTAGGACACGACACATATATGCATCGGTCCAAGTTGCCATACCTCATTAACACAACAAAATGAACACCGGATTCATAAAAGTAGTTAATTCAGTGGTGGTAATATATAAAAGAAAGATTGTATACAAGGATATAGTACAGGAAGAAAGAATTGGTTCGGAGAAAGAAAGAGATAAAGCAATTTTAACCGTTTTACACATCTTAATGAAAATGATATAGAATCTAATTAATAATCTTAATTAATTCTATTTATATATAATTAAATGTGGTTTGTAAGTAGTAGTAGTAGTAGTAGTATATATAGTTATTTATTTCCATTCGCACTCAACTCATTCACTCTACATCAATACAACATACAACATAAAACGATGTATATATCTTTACATAATATTTATGAAGAAACAAAGATAAACAATTGCAAGTACTCTAAATTACTGATCGATTTCAGTAAACAATACTATTTTGTCTATGTATAAACAAAAAATCTCTTATTGATATGCTCACACAAACATACAAGTACACAGAATAGGCACACTACTCAATAATTAAAATCCACAATTGCTTGTATCATTTTCGATTTTCATAGTATAAAGAAGGTGATACATGTGTATTAATTAAGTTGTGGCTTTATGCAACAGAATATGATGGCGGAATCGTAATGATTACTAATAGTAATCATTATATAAAAAGATGAATAGTTACATTAGCGTGGTTAGTAAGAAGAAGATGAAAAGAGAGAAGCACAATTAAACATTACGAGTGAACAGTTAGCAATTTTTTAAAGAAGGAATATTCTGCTTAAATGTGAATTAATCAAGTCATATGATCAACTTCGTTTATTTACACAACAACTAACAACATTTTAATAGTGGTATTTAATTAATCTAGAAAATTACTTGTTTTCCAAGTGTTGAATTATAGATTTAAAATCTAGGTCCTATCTGATTCAGTTTGAGCAGCTTGGGTGGTATCAACATTGCGTTGTTTCCCTCTATCTTTATTTTGCACACACACACACACACACCATAAATCACAGAACTGAGTATAGGAACCTGAACATAGTTATTGAATTGCATAACAATTATACTGAAGAACTAAATGAAATGGATATAAATGTGTTTCCAAGGATGCGAAAATTTTTAGACAGCGCGGAATAAGTGCATGTAAATATATACTGAGATAAGTTAGCAATCAAACAGAGATCTTCGTTATAGCAAGATCTACATCTCCTTCTTACCCTTTGCTTGATTTCATTTGACCGCATTTTAGGAAAAATAAATCGATGGTGATGGTTTAGTACCCGCTCAAATATACAGATGTTTGTTGACCACTATCTTGACGGTTCGAACCCAGTGACTTTATGATCAGACAAGACATCATTGACTCTCATATTTAAAATATATCTTAGAACTCAATGTACTTGGTAAGTGACTAACAAATTGCTGATATGTGTGAAAAATTACACAAAACATATTACGTTTTTGGGAAAAAAGAAAGATCATAAACAGTTAGACTTGTCAATAAGTAATGACCCAGGTTTTGCTTTAACAAAATAAGCACATTCACGTAAGAAAATTTCTATTAACATAGATTATAAGCAGATGAAGGTATTTCTACATATATTGTCAGTCGTGAGATAAATACAAAGCTCTTTATGTCCTGTGAAATCTTAAAAACAACTCTACATAGCTCCTTAGATTATAACTGTTCATAATTTACTAAAGAGAAAAACTGCGTTCAATAAGTAATAATATTTCTTTAAAAGATTATAACTCTTCCTGGAGCCCCTCTGGGTTGGAGAATGCTTGTCGGCGGGCTATGCTCAATTGGGAGTAACAGGTGTAAATAAGTAAGTAATAAGAAGACTATAGTACGGATATCTATATATTAGATAGATAGATAATAAATACCATAGCAACCGAAATAATACTTGAAGAAAAAGAAATACAAAAGGTAAAGCTTCCTATGTAGAATTTTTTTCTACAGCAACCATAGGTAAAACATGGAAATAAGTTAGTAAAATATACGATTACAACGGAAAGGATAAATTATACTTAATGAATCTATGAGAATTATATATATATATATATATATATATATATATATATATAGATAGATAGATAGATAGATAGATAGATAGATAGATAGATAGATAGATAGATAGATAGATATAGTGTGGATATAATGTTGTTCTACATCGTTTAAATAACAGAAAATATACAAATATGGTACAGTAACAATTTTGATATATGTATAATTCAGCATAAGCATTATCTCCTAATCTATTCATCCACCTTAATGCTGAATACTTGATAGTAATAATAATCTCCGGTTTCCCCCCAACTTATCGTTTTTTCTCGGATATATTACTCTTTGTTGTATGTATGTATATATATGCAAGGAAATAAGACCATGTACGTTTGTTTATTTATATATGTCCACTGGAACTTAACAAAATTACCTACAATGTTTTTAGGTTGACAATTTATTTTTCGCTCATTATCTACGTACCAACCTACATAAAAATTATTTGATTGATTCACATATTGTTTTTTTTCTCTCGTTAAATCTCTGTAGAACAATAGAAGGATAAGTACATAGACATATATATATATAGCGGGCTAGTAAAGTTCAACTCATAAATTGTCTTACTTTCCTCATATAACTATGGAGTATACAATAATTTCCCTTATCATACAAACATACACCAATAGTCTATTACTATTTACTAACAATCCAGTTATTATTATTAAAGACACGAAAAGCGGACTAAACAATAAAAGATGGTCATGCTATTATTATTATTATTATCATTACTCCTGAAGCAACTAAAGTTATATATATATTGAAACTTAAGACTGAAATCATCTCATTAGATGCATGAAAATGTATCCAAATTACAGGACATGTACACATATCTGTTATGTTGTCATGGTAATTAATATAATGGGATTGGAGAAAGACTCGAAACGAATTATAAATAGACCAATCAAATCAATCTGTCAACATAATTATTAGAATAACATACAATGTAGGATAGACATATATGCATGATAAGGGATGGATTTATTTGTAACACAGATATATAGTAGATAGACACACAGTATACAAACAGATATAAACGTACACACACACACACACATGCGATAATTATTCCGAGAAAAAAGAGAAAAACTAAACGAGAACAACAAATTGATTTAGTAGCAAACAATCATATTAAATAATAGTAAAAATAATAAATTTGCTCATTCATGTATTTTTTATGGAGTTTTGTTCTCTGAGCTGGATGGTTTTGGTCGTGCTCAGTGAACAAAACTCCATTAAAAATCATCCACCTGAGCTACAAATCTTCTCTACCAACTCATTAATGTGTACATTGAGTTTACATCCTATTTACACTACAGACAGTATTTTGATCAGATCTAGCATATGTAAACTATTACTCATAGTTAAATTGTTTATTTATCAAGAATAATGATAGTAGTAGGTCGTTTCAAATGATCTGTGTTAATTCTTGCAATATGATGATGTTTTTTGTTAAGAGGAAAGTGTTCATTAATAATAATAATAATAATAATAATAATAATAATAATAATAATAATAATAATAATAATAATAATTAATTCGGCAATAGTGAAATGGTATAGATTACTGGTTAAAGGATTCAGTATTTAACTAACAGATGATTTCATATTCAAACTGTACTCCTCCGACTCATATAAACTGTATAACGTAAAATTGAGTAGTAGAAGATGGTGAATAAGTTACAATATGAGATATTTCTAAATTTACTACTCATATGAAAACAATTCAAAATAATTGGTGTAAGATACAGTTAGATCTAAGAACTAAACGTTTTAGCTGACTAACTGACTGACAAACTAAACGTGACAACTAGTTATTCATTCTGTAAATCAGTAGTTTTGTGAGAGACTTTGCAGTTATCATAAGTATTGTGAGATTTAACACTTAACTGTACAAATTGAAATAAGTTACAGTATGTGAGAAGGTAGAAGAATGTTAGGAATAGTTTCAAAAAACAAATTCATACTGAAAATTGACAGTCATTTTTTTCACTGAATTAAAAAAAATCATAAATCTAAAATCATTTAACACTATGATCAGCCAGTTAAATCGTGGAACCTGGTACGTATATACATCAGTTCTAGTTGCCATAACCAATTAACACAGACAGACGAAATTGTCAGGACAAATTCCAAAATAGTAAAGGTAGTAACACTATCAATGGCAATAGGAAAGATAAAATATATAAGATTTGTAAATCAATGAAATAAAAACAAAAAAAAATTATGAGGAATTCAAAATCTCATAATTTGTGGAAAGACAAGGAATGGATGCACCTGAGTAACTGCAAACGATTTTGAGCCGTATCATTCAAATTCTAGCGCACTATCACATAAGATATCATCCGTCGAGGTAACTGGTGACTGGGTATTCGTAACATATGTCCCAACTACCTCAATTAGTGAATGTTTACTATCTCCTTAATCAATTCTCCATCCTTAGAAGGTACCCTATTCCTAACCCAGATACTGCTTACTCAGTGATCCCATAATACACGAACAATGTTTCGAAGACACCTATTATCGGACACTAGTAATCTACAAATATCCTTTATTCTTAATGACCATATTTCAAATTGGAGTGAACTGTTGAGCAGTAAAGTCGACTTTGGGTTGGCAGATCAATATCTTGCCTACGCTAAAAGTGAAACAAGTTTGACTTTTGAATCTGTGTCCAGAGAAATCAAAAATGAGGTTAAATAGTTTTGATATCATTTGTTTAGGTAAAATATAGTACCATTTTATAAAGTCAATTTTTCAGAAATTATTGAGGAGATATATGAACAAAATATATTTTCGAGAATGAGACTTATTAAACTAGCTGACTATTCTATGTACAGAATAGATGAATGAACGAATGAGTGAGTGAGTGAGTGAGTGAGTGAGTGAGTGAGTGGATTAGTTCATTAGTTAGGAAGCTTACTAGCATCAACAATGTCATTAGTATTATCATATGATGATATTTATCTCTTTTTTACATTGAAAACATAAAGTACATTCTCAAATAATGAATAAATAGAGAAAAAACAAATAAATTAGATTGAGCGTGTCCTAGGGAGTCATATGATCATTGATATAAAACTAAAACTACTAATAACCGACCTCATGTTAATATTAGAAAGAGGAATAGAGAAAAAACTGTTTCTGTTATGATTATTATTGTTTATATGTCAGTCAGTCGGATACAACGTAGGACAAGGCACATATATACATCAGTCCAAGTTGACATACCTCATTAGCACAACATGATGAACATCGAATTTACAGAAGTAGTTAGTTCAATGGTGGTAATATATAAAAGAAACATTGCATATAAGGATATAATACAGGAAGAAAGCAATAGTTGGTAGAATGAAAGATATGAAGCGACCTTAATCTCATAGTTTAAGGGAAGACAGCGAGTGTATACACACCTACACCATTGTGATCGATTTTGAGCCATGTCACTCAGAATCTCCAACCATTGGTTACGATAGTCACTCGGAACCAAACTAAGTAGTCTGCACCTACCAACATGGGGTCAGACAAGAAGTTAATGACTTCAAACACTGATGCCACGTTTTGGTTTGCCCGCCCCTAACTTTCTTCTAACCATTTCCAACACTAGTTAGCATTGCGCGTCGTGGTGATTGGTGTTTAGGCATACGCAACACGTGATAGGTATATTTGAGTGTTTTGAGTAGTTATCATGAAAATGAACAAATTGTAATGTTTAAAAGAAGGTATTTTATAAAGATACTTTTTTAATTTGTAAGTAATATATTTCACAAACTGATCTCAATTAAATTACCATAGAAAGCTAGGAAAAATTAGATTAAGGTGTTCTTAGATAAAATAACACAACAACAAAAGTAGTAGGCCGGTGTATATATTGAATGTATTGCAAAATACCCACATACACACACCACTAGCCGAGAAATGGGTAGTCAAATACTACGATTAATAATAATATTTATGCGCTAAACTTTAGTTTAGACAGCACATTTAAGTATACCCCAAATGCCCTGGTATGGCCAAGAGTGAGTAGAGTCATCTCTCCTTCTCTCGAAATGCTCTTACATAGTCACGTGCATACGACCACTGCCAGGGAATTCCTACTCACTACCTTCTCGCAACAAGGGTGTTGTTTACGAAAATGAGAGGACGAAAATCGAATGTTCGGCGCCTTGACCACATTGGTGGATATAGAAGATCCACGTAGGGGAGTTAGAAAACCCTGATTCTAAACCGATGGTGCACATAGGCTCCATGATCCTGAGGGAACAAATGGTGTATGAATATATTATTGGTCTCCAGCTATCATGGGACTGCATCTCCTGACGTTGCTTCATTGACGTGTGGATTAGACCTTTAGGTCGAAGACTCCGGGTGTGGTCCCCGAAGAAAACTAACTGCTTCTATTTGGTCACCCGGGCAGTATCACAGCCCACACACAAATCCAGTGACTTGTGTATTGGGTGCCCCTTTGTACTAATATTTATGTTCAAATAAATTAAAAAAACACATCACTGTGCATTGAATCGGTTAGAGAAGCTATTTTTGTGTATAAGAACTAAGGATATATTAACTGTTCAGTTAAGAAAGTCACACCAAGTGAAAGTAATTCCAAAATCCCATAATAATTCAATGGTTGATCGTCAAACCATCTTCTATTGTTCTGTTAGATAAGTTTGTTTTTGCAAAAAGGTAATCACTAGTTTACTACCTTGCCGATTAGTCCAAAGGTGAAGATTCACACATATTGAGAAGTAAAGAAATTTATGAAGAGAAAAAAGTAACAACTATAGGACAATAAAGTCCTAGTTTTAAACAAAAACACTCTGCTTACGACCATTAGATCACAGGTTCGACCCCATTTTTAGTTTAGATGGATTGTTTATTATGAACTGAGCTCTTTCTCACACACATGTGTGTGTGACTGACTTAAAGTCAAGTACATTACTAGACTACACTTGGAAAGTGTTATGAAAAATATGTATAAGGTGTTTTTTTGTTATAAATGTTCAATCTATTCATTATATGAATGAATACTGAAAATTCTAGTTTTTGCAAAGATTGTTGTTGAAAAACCTGTATACTTGTTTAATTTGACCTTCATCATGAAACACGTGGCTTAGTCACACACATACACACTCATACATCAACAAGGAAATATTCAATGAAACTACGCGCATACATACTCAAAAAACCACAATGGTAACATCAATTACTCATGAGAAAAACGAAAGTAGCCAGACGATGGTTGTAGATGTGTGTGTGCACGAGAGAGAGAGAGAGAGAGAGAGAGAGAAAAAAAAAAACGAAATACAGTAGGAATGTGTCTATCAAAGAAAATATGTCTTTAATATATATCGTAAAATAATTGAAAACAATTCAATCAACTGAAATAACTCAATTCAATAAACTAAGTAACAAGTTTGTTTGTTCAGCTATAAGACCCACACGCAACTATTTAGATATATGTATAATGGATCCAACACTAATTAAATCAAAAAGGAAGAGATATTTAACTGTGAACCAATGTGATTAATCATAAATCTGTTTAAAGGAGAAAAACTTTGGTTGCAGGATCATTGAAAACTGAAAGAATCGTTGGGTAAGTGTGTCTTGTTCAAGAATCTTTAACAGAGTGTTTCGTATACAAACTCGTCGGGGTTCAAACCCAGAAAGTTGAGGCCTTACGACAAGTATGTTATCTTTAGGATCACTTTTTATTAATAAATTCGAAGAAATCAATGAGAGCGAAAATGTAAGAGCTTGAAGTTTACACTCTTCAACATATATAATCATAATAATACAACAATAAGTATAACTTACTTGTACCGGAAGAAGACTCTGTTTTCACTGATGTTTGTAAAGTTTCTAAACAATCTGAAGAAGGAGGCGGTAATGATAATTGTTGTTGTATGCTTGATGCGGGTGGTGCAGATGTTGGTGTACGAGCTGAACTAGGCGTAAGTGGTGCACCAGATGTAGAACTACCGGAACTTCCAATTCCACTGATACCATGACCGCCAGAAAATGCAGGTGATGCACTTTTTGGACCATTCACACTAAGATGATTCACTGCATTATGATGATGATGATTATTACTATTCAATGATAATTTATCATTTTCAACTAATGATTTATGATTTACACCTAGTTGACGTCGTTTTAATTCAGTTAATTCATTCAATTCTTTTGTACGTAAATAATTTGAATCCAATTCACTATTTGGTGTGTGCAATTCTAATGCATCTAAACTTTCTTTAACTAATTCAAACAAATCTTGTTTTAAAAAACAATATAAATCATATTCCTTTTCATTACGACTTAATGACATAATAAATGTTAACCATTGATCAGCTGTTGGACCAACAGCAACATCCCATTGTGATGAGATACCATTTTGAGGACGTTCACGATAAAGACGTAAATCTGAAAAGTGAAGAATTAAGAGAAAGTGGAAATATGCATGAATGTAACAAGACTACCGTCGTCAACGATTGGAGAAACAAATTTACAGATCAGTGTTCTAATTAACAATATAGTAATAAAATAAAGCTCGTTTTCATTCCAAAATCATTAGTTTTGTAGTGAACAGAACACGGGTAGGGGACAATCGAATGTATTTGACACAAAATTATAGAGCATCTCAATAAAATCTGAGAACTAGATATTAAATTGTTAATTTGCAAAATGTCCACCAATTGTCTCAAAATGCCTCAGACTTCATTGTTCTTACATTTTCATACAAATTGCATTCTATTCCCGCTCTTGCTTTCTTGATCTTCCCTCATCTTCTGCTGCCAGACATTACATTCCTGACTCGCATAATATACTACTTATATCAATATAAGTAGCACGCACCACAGTTTATTAATGTTAAAACCAACTAACTCGACTTGACAATATACAGTTTTTGTGTGTCTATTTGTGTGAGATAGCTGGTGATATACATCGGCTGTATACTTGTGGCCATGTGAGATCATTTCGAGAGGGAGAGCTGACTCTTCTCACTCTCGGCCGTACCATGGCATTTAGGCGTAATGTATCTTTACAACTTTGTACAACAATCAAGCTGTGAACAAGTCTAATAACCAGTAACGCAACAGAAATCAATAGACCTATACAACTCAAATTCAATTGATTTACCCTATGGAATTCATTAAAGATGGGAAACGATTTATCGCATAAAGTACGACACAAGCTCATATGTAAAGAAATTATTCTATTTTCTGATCAATAACACTTATCTCTATGTTTCTTTTAAATAGAATCAACCTTTATTAAGAGTTCAAACTTTCTTCTTTTTATTTTCTCAACATGTTTATCTCAATCGAATTATGAATACAAATTCAGACAGTATTAATGTGTGTATATACGTGGTGTTATATACAATGGGAAGAACAACAAAATGACTCATACATTATAGGATACTGTACAATACTACTAGTCATGTTAACATTGATACTTCTACAATCTCAACAACTAATTTTTTTATTATTATTATTATTAACCAATCATTAATTAGGTAAACCAGACAAGTTACCACAACATTCAGTTTTTTTGGCCAATCATTTAGCCAATCAATCAATTTAACAAGGAATTAGTCACTAACATCTATTTACAAATTAAAATTTTAAACCTAAGCAATACACAAATGAGTAAGAGTGTTGCAGTGTTGACTGTTGTTTCTATACACATGGATACACCAATTATTAATATATATATATATATATATATATATATACTTATATTGAAATTATTATAAATAAAAAGTAAACCTATCAACAACTGATAAATGAAAGGAATACAATACAATAAGCACATAGTAATAATATTAGACAAACTAGTAGTATGTAAGTAGACAGAGAGAGAAGAAAAACCAACAATATGCATAGATAAACAAAAATCGAAAATACAGAGATTTTAAAGCAACCATGGTGATGATGATGATGATGATGATGATGATGATGATGATGATGATGATGATGATGATGATGATGATGATGATGATGATGATGATGATGATGATGATGATGATGATGATGATGATGATGATGATGATGATGATGATGATGATGATGATGATGATGATGATGATGATGATGATGATGATGATGATGATGATGATGATGATGATGATGATGATGATGATGATGATGATGATGATGATGATGATGATGATGATGATGATGATGATGATGATGATGATGATGATGATGATGATGATGATGATGATGATGATGATGATGATGATGATGATGATGATGATGATGATGATGATGATGATGATGATGATGATGATGATGATGATGATGATGATGATGATGATGATGATGATGATGATGATGATGATGATGATGATGATGATGATGATGATGATGATGATGATGATGATGATGATGATGATGATGATGATGATGATGATGATGATGATGATGATGATGATGATGATGATGATGATGATGATGATGATGATGATGATGATGATGATGATGATGATGATGATGATGATGATGATGATGATGATGATGATGATGATGATGATGATGATGATGATGATGATGATGATGATGATGATGATGATGATGATGATGATGATGATGATGATGATGATGATGATGATGATGATGATGATGATGATGATGATGATGATGATGATGATGATGATGATGATGATGATGATGATGATGATGATGATGATGATGATGATGATGATGATGATGATGATGATGATGATGATGATGATGATGATGATGATGATGATGATGATGATGATGATGATGATGATGATGATGATGATGATGATGATGATGATGATGATGATGATGATGATGATGATGATGATGATGATGATGATGATGATGATGATGATGATGATGATGATGATGATGATGATGATGATGATGATGATGATGATGATGATGATGATGATGATGATGATGATGATGATGATGATGATGATGATGATGATGATGATGATGATGATGATGATGATGATGATGATGATGATGATGATGATGATGATGATGATGATGATGATGATGATGATGATGATGATGATGATGATGATGATGATGATGATGATGATGATGATGATGATGATGATGATGATGATGATGATGATGATGATGATGATGATGATGATGATGATGATGATGATGATGATGATGATGATGATGATGATGATGATGATGATGATGATGATGATGATGATGATGATGATGATGATGATGATGATGATGATGATGATGATGATGATGATGATGATGATGATGATGATGATGATGATGATGATGATGATGATGATGATGATGATGATGATGATGATGATGATGATGATGATGATGATGATGATGATGATGATGATGATGATGATGATGATGATGATGATGATGATGATGATGATGATGATGATGATGATGATGATGATGATGATGATGATGATGATGATGATGATGATGATGATGATGATGATGATGATGATGATGATGATGATGATGATGATGATGATGATGATGATGATGATGATGATGATGATGATGATGATGATGATGATGATGATGATGATGATGATGATGATGATGATGATGATGATGATGATGATGATGATGATGATGATGATGATGATGATGATGATGATGATGATGATGATGATGATGATGATGATGATGATGATGATGATGATGATGATGATGATGATGATGATGATGATGATGATGATGATGATGATGATGATGATGATGATGATGATGATGATGATGATGATGATGATGATGATGATGATGATGATGATGATGATGATGATGATGATGATGATGATGATGATGATGATGATGATGATGATGATGATGATGATGATGATGATGATGATGATGATGATGATGATGATGATGATGATGATGATGATGATGATGATGATGATGATGATGATGATGATGATGATGATGATGATGATGATGATGATGATGATGATGATGATGATGATGATGATGATGATGATGATGATGATGATGATGATGATGATGATGATGATGATGATGATGATGATGATGATGATGATGATGATGATGATGATGATGATGATGATGATGATGATGATGATGATGATGATGATGATGATGATGATGATGATGATGATGATGATGATGATGATGATGATGATGATGATGATGATGATGATGATGATGATGATGATGATGATGATGATGATGATGATGATGATGATGATGATGATGATGATGATGATGATGATGATGATGATGATGATGATGATGATGATGATGATGATGATGATGATGATGATGATGATGATGATGATGATGATGATGATGATGATGATGATGATGATGATGATGATGATGATGATGATGATGATGATGATGATGATGATGATGATGATGATGATGATGATGATGATGATGATGATGATGATGATGATGATGATGATGATGATGATGATGATGATGATGATGATGATGATGATGATGATGATGATGATGATGATGATGATGATGATGATGATGATGATGATGATGATGATGATGATGATGATGATGATGATGATGATGATGATGATGATGATGATGATGATGATGATGATGATGATGATGATGATGATGATGATGATGATGATGATGATGATGATGATGATGATGATGATGATGATGATGATGATGATGATGATGATGATGATGATGATGATGATGATGATGATGATGATGATGATGATGATGATGATGATGATGATGATGATGATGATGATGATGATGATGATGATGATGATGATGATGATGATGATGATGATGATGATGATGATGATGATGATGATGATGATGATGATGATGATGATGATGATGATGATGATGATGATGATGATGATGATGATGATGATGATGATGATGATGATGATGATGATGATGATGATGATGATGATGATGATGATGATGATGATGATGATGATGATGATGATGATGATGATGATGATGATGATGATGATGATGATGATGATGATGATGATGATGATGATGATGATGATGATGATGATGATGATGATGATGATGATGATGATGATGATGATGATGATGATGATGATGATGATGATGATGATGATGATGATGATGATGATGATGATGATGATGATGATGATGATGATGATGATGATGATGATGATGATGATGATGATGATGATGATGATGATGATGATGATGATGATGATGATGATGATGATGATGATGATGATGATGATGATGATGATGATGATGATGATGATGATGATGATGATGATGATGATGATGATGATGATGATGATGATGATGATGATGATGATGATGATGATGATGATGATGATGATGATGATGATGATGATGATGATGATGATGATGATGATGATGATGATGATGATGATGATGATGATGATGATGATGATGATGATGATGATGATGATGATGATGATGATGATGATGATGATGATGATGATGATGATGATGATGATGATGATGATGATGATGATGATGATGATGATGATGATGATGATGATGATGATGATGATGATGATGATGATGATGATGATGATGATGATGATGATGATGATGATGATGATGATGATGATGATGATGATGATGATGATGATGATGATGATGATGATGATGATGATGATGATGATGATGATGATGATGATGATGATGATGATGATGATGATGATGATGATGATGATGATGATGATGATGATGATGATGATGATGATGATGATGATGATGATGATGATGATGATGATGATGATGATGATGATGATGATGATGATGATGATGATGATGATGATGATGATGATGATGATGATGATGATGATGATGATGATGATGATGATGATGATGATGATGATGATGATGATGATGATGATGATGATGATGATGATGATGATGATGATGATGATGATGATGATGATGATGATGATGATGATGATGATGATGATGATGATGATGATGATGATGATGATGATGATGATGATGATGATGATGATGATGATGATGATGATGATGATGATGATGATGATGATGATGATGATGATGATGATGATGATGATGATGATGATGATGATGATGATGATGATGATGATGATGATGATGATGATGATGATGATGATGATGATGATGATGATGATGATGATGATGATGATGATGATGATGATGATGATGATGATGATGATGATGATGATGATGATGATGATGATGATGATGATGATGATGATGATGATGATGATGATGATGATGATGATGATGATGATGATGATGATGATGATGATGATGATGATGATGATGATGATGATGATGATGATGATGATGATGATGATGATGATGATGATGATGATGATGATGATGATGATGATGATGATGATGATGATGATGATGATGATGATGATGATGATGATGATGATGATGATGATGATGATGATGATGATGATGATGATGATGATGATGATGATGATGATGATGATGATGATGATGATGATGATGATGATGATGAAGAAGAAGAAGAGAAAACATGTTACTCTACTATATTGAAGTATTTTCTTTAATTGTATTACATTCTAACACATGAACACAAATACTTTCAATAAGAAGTGTAAATATTGAAGGAAAAAGAAGACCATAAGTTTATTACCATTGATATGTATTAGGACGTTAAAAATAATCACAATAGTAGTAGTAATGATAATGACAATAATGAAAAATGAAATATTAATAATATTATTGCATTGATTTCAATAGTTGGGACCATGAGTCAATTAAAGCTAGACCACCATGGAAAACATGGAAGCACTTGACGGCTGTTCCGTCCTATCGTGGGACTCCTCAGTAGTGCGCATCCATGATCCCTCATCTCCAGATTCGGACTTAAGGATCTATCAGTCTCGCGCGCAAGCGCTTAACCACTAGACCACTGGGCCGGTCGGTATTCAATGGTGTTAACGTCTAACGTCAACTAGTTTACGAAATTGAGCGACACATTCACCACTATCTCACAACAAACCTGGTTGAACTCGTACCCGTACCATGTCACAATCCAATGTGTCCAATCACTGATTACGAGTATTAGATAGATATCAAACGAGTTCACATACATTAAGGCGACTTATTAGCTACTGGTTATAGGAAACAATAATCAAGATAATACTTAGCTCACAAATGCCATATAGTCCTCTTCGATTAGTATGTAATGCTAAAGTTAGACACAGGTTACTAGTTAAACATGGCAAGTCCCTTGATGTGATAGCAAATCCCTATTGACAGAGTTGGTCGGAAAATGTATTGTGTATCTCGAACCTTCGTCTAACTTGACGCCTAATATTGGCTGGTGTAAGAATACGTTGAAAGGGAACTAATGGTGGTCAAAACAAAACATAATATCAGTCCGTGGAGTCATTGACTGTTGGATTGATCTGAGTAGACCGGTAAAGACTATCTGGTTAGGGTCCATCTGACTATCGTAACCAATAGTTGGAGGTGTTTGATGATATATCTCAGAAGTGTTCTTAACAAGACAGACCTATTCACTCTTTGTCTTTCGTTACGTCTTCAGTTTTGAAGTTATCTTATGATTTTCTATTCCGAAATTTCATGGTTTCTTCTCGAGTCACACCGTTTATGACTACTGTTTTCAACCACCACATATACTGTTGCTTTATCCACTACCCTAAGAGTTGTCTTAATAATTTCAGTTTTTTGTGCTCGTGTGGTGTGAGAACATGAACCGATGCACATATATGCCAAGTTCTACATTCCTTATCAATGAATAATTATTTCTAACAACTAGTAAGACAGATTCAGAAAAACAGAATAATCTTAACTCAAATAGTTTATATTATCTGAAAAGACAGAGTTACTCAACGCTTTATTAAACATGGACAATTTCAAGTCAAGCGTGTATATATCTACTAGATACACCTTAACGCTATTTGATCTAGAACTTTGGTAAACCTATAATTCGTCACTATGATATATAAACTACATAACTAAGTGTTTTTTCATTAGATAGTAGTTGTGACATTAAAGGTTGAGGTAAGCAACCATTAGAAGTGAACAAGTTACCTGGTATTCATTGAGAATGTTTGCTATTTTAGGTGGCGTCAAGGATTCCAACACCAACCTTTAAAAAACCGTAACGAAGTGGTGATAGATTTTGACTTGTGATTAGTGATAGAACCGGTATTTAGTCTAACGTTGGACAGTGGAATAATCAAGAATATTAATCAGTTTACCTACCCAGAAAGTCTATACATAGACGAAAGTCAAGGACTGATACCATCAGAAACTACAAAGACGATATGAAGGGCCAATTTCGTGCATATTTATTGAGTCGTTAGTGTATGGGATACTGTAAAAAACTATGTCCTATATTTTACAACCACGATTTTTATACCAAACAATTTCAACTTTCAAGGAATGATTTTGATTTATATTAAATACTCCTTTTCATAAATAGAAAAGCGTATAAGTCAAAGTTATTTAACATGAAATTATAAGTATATATATAATGGATGAACAATAAGCAAATACACTTACCATCCATATAATAGTAACTACATCCTTGAGCATCCTGGCCAGCTTTAATAAGTACATTGACATCTTCTGTTTCAGCGAAAATATTACATCCATCACTCGATCCTAAATCTCCAGAACCAAATAAATCATGAGCATCGATTCGGTCAAGACCAGTTGATCCGGAACCATTAGCACCACCACGTACAACACCACCACCACCAACACTATTTGTAGATATGGAACTATTGAAACATGTTGTGAAGTTGAAATCCGGCTGTTCATCATAAACTGATTCAATTAAATTATCCAATAATGCAGCTCTAGCAGCCGGTCCCAACTGATGCACCAATTTCCCGTTACGATGACGTTGCATATTAATTCTATATGAAGTACGCTTATCGATTGCGAAACGATCAAGTGCTTGATCAATAGTTGCCATACAAATATCCGGATCGTCATGATTTAAAAACCGAAGTATACGAGCAGCAAGATCACAAAATGCTACAGGATCTGGATCTTTTAAAACTTTTTGATACAGGTCCTATATGCCCATACATTCAATCGAAATAAGAGGTTGATAAACAAAAGGAACAGTTAAATTTTACATCAAAATGCAGCTCATTACACACATATAAAAATTATATTCAAAATTAGTTAACCATGCAAAGCTACCTCATTCCGGTTCATTTTACATAGTTCAGCATATTGAAGTAGAACGATGTCTTATACTAGATAACGAATTTGACTTTCAACCACCATATATCAGATTCACTTTCGACAGATGAGTAGCAACACTAGCCTTTAAACCCACGTCATGTGGCTAGCTTAGAGACAAGTATATAAATATGCATCAGATAATTGAGTTGAACAATGAAGTTTCGTAGAGAACAGGGCTATTTTTCTGCTACTCAATTATCAACTAGAAACTTATACACTTACTTTTACATCAGACATTTTACGTGAATGCGAGTCATCAGCTAGTCAGTCATAACCAAAACAAGCCCTGGCACAAATGTGCATCATTCTCATTTACCATACCATATTAACATAGAGATGAAACTGATAAGATGAGTAGTAGTAGTATCATCGATAGTAACGAAAACGAAATATGCTCCAAATAGAAGGGATGTAATGAGAGAATGAACAGTATAAGATAATATTAAAACTTTTAATTTACGCTGGTGATTTATGTTACATAGGTGTTCAAACAGAAGCAGATGAGCTGAGGTTCGAACTCACAACATATACGTTGAAAGCCAAATCTCCTAGTCTGTAAAGCTACAGTGAAAAAAACGCCATCATGTTTAGGCTAGTAGTAGCTGGCTTTGGATTACTTCACAGTATGTCAACCATCAAAAAAAAAGTTTACAGTCCTTCAAAAGATATCACAGTTTGTAAGGAACACTGATTGGAAATAAAAGAATTCCCACTGTCAAATCATATTCATTATAATATCACACAACATTATCAATGAATACTACTATTTTCTATTTAAGGATACTTTTTATACAACTTTATCGAAATCATTCACTTTATTCTAAGATCATAGTCAATATAACAATAACATCAGTTACAACAACCAATAACACTTCTCTATTTACATAATAAAAAACAAAAAAAACGAGTTATATAAATTCATTTCTATGTTTGTACAGAACAAAAAAAGTACACTTCATTATGCATAACAACCACTTTTTTTTTACAAATTAATACTCAATATAAGACATCTAGTTAATTCGATCCAATCAACAACAAAAAGAAAAAAATATATTGATCAGTAAGTACATTTTATTAATTGTAATTATCTATCATCATTATTTAACGAACTAACTAACTAATTGGAACTAATTATACAATCATTGATTATATTATTCATCGTTTAATGAATTTCTTCACCAATTATCCTAATGTGGATAACTATCTCCATCTAACAAGGATTAAACTCCACTGGTTAGGATCTCTCCCATAAGTTACATCTTCAAGCTAATCACTAGTGAGCATATGATTGTTATCAATATGGGGGATTTATAGAGACTGATGTATTTCCACAGGTGATATCATGAGTTGATCTAAGCTAGACTATTATTAAAAACCTGTAAGTACTGGACATCGAGATCGTCAGTCAGTCATCGACAACGTAGAATCGGACACATTTATGCATTAGCTCAGGTTGTCATACCTTATTAGCACGACAAGATGAACGTCAAATACATAGAAGCAGTTACTCCAATGATAATAATATATATGAATAAAGATTGCATATATGAGGATATGATACAGGGAAAAAGGATTGATTCGTAGAAGGAAAGGTATAAAGTAATTTTAATCCTATGGTTTAAAAGAAGATAAGGAGTGTATACACCTACACATCTACAATATGGTATTTATAATTAATTTGGTTAAGGTTTTCAGCAAAAACATTAAAAAAAAACATTTCACCTGATGTTGATTTCCGAGATTAACTCAAACTGAGAACAGTCATTATCAGACCTATGATTTGGTATTGTTAACTTTTAACTGTTGTACAGTTACAAGACAAGTTTATTGATGATACGCGAATGTCAAAGGTTTTCTTAGGAGCAATATTTTTTGTGGGGCAGAAGCGTTTAGAAGATAAATACCAATGAGATAGTGCGACTATATGGGGTTTAACACTGTCTGCACTCCATCGTGAAATATTCCTATATCACCAGGTCACGGAAGCCCAACTCAATGCTTTCACATGATCAGGTGTTAGAGTAATTGAGTTGGAATTTTTATATATATATATATATATATATATATATATATATATATATATATATATATATATATATACTCTCAGATGATATAGGAATTGGGGATGACTGTACTACGGAAACCATCTGCTTTCATTTGGGTTACCGGATTGTAGCCTAGGTCTAACACAAACCATAAGTATTGAAACCGAGTACACAAGAATGATGCATTGTTTAACCTATCGTATCAAGCTTGTTTCCAGTGTTTTAATCTAAAGATTTAAAGTGTTTTGAAACAAGTGTTATGAATAACTCAATGGCTATGAAACTCAAGGAGTTATGCTACCTTTAGTGTATGGTAGTAGAAATTTCAAGTTAGTGAGACAGAAATAAGGTATCAGTTTCCAGGAACTGACCTACAATATCCCCACAAATAAATAGTGAGAAGATTGATTTTTTTTTCTTTATAAATAGGTACTAACTTAAACACCATAAAATTACCTTAGAATAACCATTGAAGATTAATAAACTAACTTGAAATGTAATTACTATAGAAAAACTCAAACAATTTCATATCATTTAATGAAAAAACACGTTAATGTTGTAGATAAATCACATCGAAATGTGTAAATTATTATTTGATTGGGATGAATACAAACCATATTAATCATCCATTAATTAAAGAGAATAAAACAAATAAACAATACAAACCAGGTAAACAAGAAAGGAGCGAGCGAGCGACAGAGAGAGAGAAAGAATCAAAATCAGACTTGTTGTTTTGTCTTTAGATCTATTCAATTGATCTTTCAATAGTATTAACAATAATAAGAAAAACAAAATGGTATTATTTATACGAATATTCGTCAAGATTAGAATGAATAGTTTGACAGTAATTGAGCACCGAGTATAGAGAAGTCATTATATGTGAAAATTATATTTGAAATATTCTCAGCAATTGAAATTTAACTAATTCCAACGTTTCGTCCAGCTAACTTGTCTGAACTTCTTCAGGGTAATAATCAAAATTATCAAAGAAATATATAGCTTTTTAACAATGGTATTATTTCATAACATGTAAAAATATAAAAGCGAACAAGCCAGTATCAAAGTCAGTGAATGAATGAATGAGAAAGATCGACAGAATATTGAAATTTTTAACCGATTATTTTCACAATTGATGAATATATTATGAAATTGTAACTAATCTATTTTATATAATGTATCACTTATTATCTATTAGAAATAAGTAGAAAGTATCGTCAAGTTGCATTCACATACAAATACAATAACATTTGGCCTAATTAACAATTTTTGCACACACACACACACATAGATACATACATACAGGGTATATGATGAAATCAATATTCATAATATGAATATGTCTCAGTTACCTCTATATATAATTATTTATAACCTAATCATTACAACTCACAATATCATAGCATAGTTAACTTGATAGAATTGGCTTTTGATGGTTAATGATATTAAATTGTTCTATGTGAAAATAGTGTAAACTTTCCCGTTCACTTAAAAAAAAACAACGATTATATCATGCAATCCTATATGAAATCAACCAAGTTACTAATTGGATAATTGAGAATAAAAGTTAAATGCATTAACAACTAGATCCATTTATGTAGAATAAATAATAATAATACATAAACCATATTTCTCCATTATTTGATAACTTTGTTGCATTATCATTTTCAATCTTATACTGATTCAAGAATGTTATGGTTAACTAATCAGGTTTCACTGAATGTATACTACCCTTACTTATTATTAGCAATTATTCATTAGGTAATCATTTCAGTTCGGTTGCTTCATCTTTTGTTATTATTAATTTTTCGAAATGTTCTTTTGCATATGGTATATATATATTGCATAAGTTTATATCGAATAAACAGAATGTGGAATCCAAAACGTGTGTTTCGTCCTATATGTGACGTCAGCTGCATTTCCGAGATAAATCAACTCTTGAACCCAGATCCATCCAGCTAACGAGTTCGAAATAAGACGAAATGGACGCGATGGATGGCCAAATTCTATCGATTCTGTATGAACGAATTCATTATTCCAAGTACATTCAAAGTATTTTGTAATTATGATTTAGAAAAATAATAGGTTATCTAAAAGAATAAAATGAATGCTTTTCATTCTACTCAATTCATTCTTTTTATTTCCTTCAACTAAATAAAGGGAAATATCTGCATCAGAAATCTGAAGCAGTTCAAGAGCAGAGTTAGGAATATTCGAGCACACTGTTGAAAGTCAAGTGTCTTAAACTACTCTAAGGCACGTTGATTAACTCATTACACCATTTACTTATAACAATTATATATATATATATATATATATATATATATATATATATATATATGCTATGGATCATAAGACTTTACATAACAGTTGTGGAGCTTAAACAATAATTGGAGATATTGAATGTGATGTAAATAAATATCGCTCAACAGTCAATCATACGTAACGTAGAACACGGAACATGCGCACATATGTTCAAATTACCAGAGTACATTATCACTGTGAGATGAAACGGTCAGCTCAAATATCAGCCAACAGTACGACGATTCAATTTATCTTCTTTTATGTCATGAGTTAGGTGTCATTTTTAATCTTACGATTTTATTTATTCCTTCCAAATTGTATCTCTGAAGTTTAGAATTCCATTGGAATGATAATATACACTCGTATCAGGTAATCTACGTCAATAATGACTGACTGGTGATAAAAACAATGCTTATTTCAGCTTAATTATAAATTAATACTAATCACAAGAAAATGATCATGCGCTGGTTAAGTGATAACAAAATTCTTGTTACAGTGGATATGTGACAGTGCATACTAATAAATAAACACGTAAGCGAGGCTGTATCCGTATGTAGTACTGTAGAGAAAGAGAGAGAACAATCGGTGCAATAAGGTAACAAAACAAAAGACTAGAATATTGTTGTATTCAATTTTCTATATGTTACAACACTATGAATATATTGCATACATATACATATCTATGAAAACAAACCAATTTATGTACACACAAAACCCAGCCTTTTAAATTAATCATGTATATACTGAGAACAAGTGTCATTCAACCAGTTATATATATAAGCCTGCCGTTTTTACTCCTCATGGAGGAGCATAGGCCATCCACCAGCATTCTCCATAGAATTCTGTCCTGGGTGATCCTTTCCAGTTGTTTCCGATTGCTATTCATTCTTTTGAATTCTGCATTTTCTTCGTGACCAAAATACAGCATCAACTCTTTCGAATTTAACCTCTACTGTCCAGCTTGGTTCTAATGTGCTTCACTGATTCCAATCACTATCAAGATGTATTTTCTGATTTCCGTAGCTATATGATTAGTCCTCCCAGTCATTCATATTGTGTGGACATTCTATGTACCCATATTAATTGGTGCTCTGGTTTTTAGAAGGGACATCGGCCTCATGACTTCTAATAAATCGTGGCTTTCACCATGAAGCGTCATAATTCTTCGAAATAAAGATCTTTTAACTCTCAAAGAGCAGAGTTCCAATGATTTTTGATGATTTGAATGTTTTTTAGCCTAATGATACAACTATCGAGTTACCCAGACTCACAATAAGTCGATTCAAGCTTATGACCTATTATTATTAGTTGAAAACAAATAACTCATCACTTTACACTAAACTCAATAACTTAATAGAGTACATGATAAACAATGTTAATATACTATTGATGAATAATTAAAATTTCATAATAAACATGACATCATTTCCATACTTTTATAGTACAAATGGATAAAAATTTCATATTATGTAATAACCATGTGTATATAGGTGATGGTAACAAACGATATTCATTCATCTTTCCAAAATGATTATTTAATATAGATCAAGAGAACAAATAAAATGAAAAGGGGTTGGCGACCCCATCCCGTAGAAAACTAACTCGCTAAAAAACACCAACCAGAAAAAAATTATCCAAACCACTAAAAATAATAACAATAAAAGGCATATTTTCCAGCGAGATAATAAAGATGAGAAATACCTTTTTCTAAAAGAAAAGGAAAAAAACCGTTTCTGGAAAAAACATATATATATATATATATATATATACATATATACTACTGAGTGAAAATGTCTACCATGTTGAAGTGAGAGACAGGCGCGTCTGTACTACATCTAACTAATCATAACAGACTATCATTGTATTGAATAGTATAGCAGAGATTGGAACAAAGAAAAAAACAATTCACATTATATTCTATGTATATATATCTATACACGTAAAATGATGAAGACAGCTGTTGCAAGAAGGAAAAAAAACGGAACAGCAAATACAATACATAACCGCATTTATACTATTTAATACCATGAATAATATTTATTATTATTATTATTACTATACTAATTGATCGATTCCATAGTGAAAAATGTATTAATGTTATAATGAATACTTAAAACTACCTCGAAATATACTCTTTACACCATGGTAACGACTAGAAAAAGAATGTAAGAAATATAATATAATATTATGCAATCCAAGAATTTGAAAAAAAGAAGTATGGACACATATAAATAATAAAGGGTATCACTATAAATTCATATTGATATATGTAGCGAATGTTTGTTTCAATGGGTAGTTTTATTTTAAAAGGAATGGGACAAGTTATCAACTATAGAGTATTAGATTTTAAAAAATGCATGGTAATACGTGGTCGAATATTTGGAATAACATAAAGAATGAATGAATCTCTGATGATATAGCTGATAATGGAAACATGTCATCAAGTATCTCTCTGTTATACATTAAATCTACTCATTAAGATAACAAGAATAGAGCATTAGAGTAGACACAATTCATATAAGTTATTCTAGAACTGACCGTTGACCTTAAAATTTCTCCTGTTTAGATTGAATCAATTTGAGTACATTGTTGATACACTTAGCCTGTGAATGAATAAAATAGAATTCTTAAAATTTACACAGTATTGATCACTTATTAGTGATTCCCAACTGTAGTCAAATGACATCAGTTTACATAATTCAATCAAACAGAAGGTTCAGAGATAAGGAAAGGTTAATAGCTGATGTTGTTGATCTTCTCTCAATGTGTCCATCTTGTTGTGTTAATGAGGTATGGCAACTTGGACCGATGCATATATGTGCCTGGTCCTACGTTGTAGCTGACTGACTGACTGACTCAATGTAATTTCAACAGAAGGGTGTGAGTGCAAATTTAGAATAATTAATAATTTGTTAAACTATTTCCATTGTCAGTTGAATCTCTGAAGTGTATAAGCTTTATTCATAATAATAACACTGTATATTTATATACACTACATTTTAAAGTAATGGTAAAGATTATTAGAAATTCACAATAAAGACTTTGAAAATTTGCTCATGTATCACATTATGATTATTACTTTAAATTGACAATACCAAGTAAATCATTTATTGACATTGAATTGACAATACCAAGTAAATCATCATTTATTGATATTGAATTGCCTCCAAATGCCCTGGTATGGCCGAGAGTGAGGAGAGTTCGCTCTCCCTCTCCGAATGCTTTCACATGGTCACACATATATAGCCTCTGCCAGGGAAGTCCTACTCATTGCCTTCTCGTGGCGGGGGTGTTGTTTATGAAATTGAGAGGACGAAAAGCCAATGTCCGGTGCTTTAACTGGATCCCAAACAAATCAATGGTGCACATGGGCTCCAGTATCCTGCGGAAACAAATGGCATATGAACCAATCGTTGGTCAGCGGCTACCATGGGACTGTATCTCCTCACGATGCTCCACTGCCTTGTGGGTTAGACCTTTAGGTCAAAGGCTCGGGGTGTGGCCCCCTAAGAAAACCACCTGCTTCGGTCTGCGCACCCGGGCAGTATCACAGCCCTCACACAAATCGAATGATCTATGTGGCGCATATCTATTTGGTGCCTCCTTGAACCAATGTTTATGTGTTTAAATAAATAAATAAATAATAATAATGATATTGAATTATCGACTATGAAAATCCTTTTTCAGTCTGCAGTTCAACAAAACACATCAATAAACAAAAGAATCAATTATGGAAAGTAATTATCAGCAAAAGAATAGGATTAATAATTTATCGTTACATTTTAATTCAATTAGATTCATAATTGAATACATTTATTGCAGTAAATATAGGAGTTTATAAATAACTATAACTATGGTATATAGTTGCGATGGACAACAATAAGTTATTATTTAATTGTCTAATATCCTTTAGTGTACAGACAAAATCTAGACATATTACTAATTTACATGAAATTATTTGACGTAAACATTAACACAAACACACATGCAAATGCATAAACAGGTTTATAAGTAGTATCGATAACTAAGAAGAAAATGTAAATTAAATTATTTTATCAAATCAACTGAAAATTTATTTCTCTGAAAATCTATGGGATAATATTAAAAGTTATAAGAATTCTATTTAAAAAAAGATGTATGAATTCAATGTTAATTGAATATTGTACAGTTTAGAATGAAATCAATCTAACTACAATGAATGACATAATGAAGAACGTACCATGCATCGAGACAGACAGTCAACAACGTAAAACTTCTTACGTATGTATATCAGTTCGAGTTGTCATACCACATTAGCACACGGAGACAATTGTCGATTCAAATCCCATAGTGCTAGAGGTAGTAAAATTTGTTATAACCTGTGGCCGCCAATTAGAGAGCAGTGAATTATCGATCGGACCAATGATGCTTAAAACAAGTACGAGCAGTCTCGAGTCATTATCGGTCCTGCTTCCTGCCTAGCCCAACCAGTTAAGTCCAGAACACCATTCTCAGCCTCTGCAACATGAATCATTTATTTCAAACGTACGGCGTTTATATACCAATCAAACAGACCATATCGTACCATAAAATAGGAAACAACATTTGTACAATATTTGGCGAAATATGGCTGTGAATGTGAGAGGTAGTGATTAATAGACAGGGCATAATTCAAGAAAGGTAAAGCGTAGAATAATAGTTCATAGGTCCAAATAAAGCTCATGATAAGAGGGATATGAATATGAATAGGTTAGTTATTTAACAATTATACGATAAAAATATACGTCTAGTATTGGATCAGAAATAAATTCCAACAGTTACCATTCATTATGCTTATCGAGACATAACAAGAGTATCAGCAGTAATCGGAAACACCTGCACCATTTCAAAGAATTTTGAACCATGTCATTCAAGGTCTCTAAATATCGGTTGCTATCGTCTCATGGATCCCAAACAGGTAGTTTACACCTACCAATATGGCTCAGTACACTTATCAGTGACTTCATAGATTTGTGCAATGTTTTTGGTCTAGCCACCCCTAGCTCTATGCATCCACATATAACAAATGAATTTTGATAAGTTTTGTTGATTTTTACTTTTTTCGTGTGTTAAACCAATTTAGATCTGTTCTTTCATTATTATTATTATTATTATTATTAGTAGTAGTAGTAGTAGTAATAGTAATAGTAGTATTACACTAACAGAAATGTAGATTATAAAAATCGCATGAACTCAGAGTGTCCAACTATTGGAAAAATATCCGATCACTTTTTTTCCCCTTTTCAATTTGAATATACATATATAGATATATATGGGAGGTAAACAAAACGATTGATTAACAGATTATTGAAATCAACGAAAAAATTATCGACAAATGTGTTATTGAAAAAAAAACATAACAAATTAGTTGAACTATCTTTTTTCCATTTTTAGGGGATAGAAAGAGTTAACTGTACTATTTAGTAGTGTTCATATATAAGAAGATAAATCAAGGTTGGCATTCATTTAGAGGCGATTTACACTTTGTATTCTTGGGAATGACTATACATTTGACTATATATAAGCTTGAACTCGACCCTTTATAGAAGTGAGGTATGAAATGAAATTCAATCTTTTGCTTTCTCTTTAAAATACTTTATAAACTATCTTTTATATACACTGATACAATCTACTATCCAAGTACATCTAGTTATAGTATCCGTAACTCTTTGTCATTAATGAAGCGATCTCATCCTCAATCTTCTCGATTTATCAGAAAATGTTTGAGGCTTTGAAGTAATATGCCTCAATATGTTCGTGAAATCAGATCACTTTCATCAATTGTTCATTGTATCTGAAAATTGCCTTACGTCTTCGTAAACCTTTAGATATATCCCATTCCACTAGTGGAATTAGAGGAGAGATAAATGTTTAATCATTATTATTGCCCTGACCATTCATCAAACTTCCCTACTTGTATATATCTTACACTTATGCCGTCTCTGGTAAACTTCGCTGACTGAAATCATATTTATTCCTAACAGTAGATCATAAAACAACCTGGAACATGCATAACAATAGACTGATCATAGTAATTATTACTGTTGTTGTTCTGTGCTCTGTTTCTGGTTTTTCTGTAATTGTAGATAATTTATTTATTTAGACACAAACATTGATACAAAGGGTCACTAAAATATACATGCACCACACAAAATTTATGTAAGAGCTGAGAAACTGCCTAGTTGGCCAAACCAAAGCAGATGGTTTTCCTAATGAATCATTGACCGAGCTTTTCACCTATAGATCTGATCCACAAGACAGTGGAGCAATGTTAGGAAATATAATTTCATAGTACCCGGTTACAGATGACTATAATCACTCAATTTTCGAACAGGAAATGACCACAAATACACTGTTCATACATCAACAGCATATCGACTAACAAAGAATTAGTAGTTCTCAAAGAATACCTCATAATCCCTACCTAAACAATTATTGACCACTCCAAAAAATTAAAAATTATATATTTGTCATTTATACATAAGATTGCTACCTGTATCAACTTGATCATGTTTATAAATTGGCATGAATTTTGTAATTATTTACAGAATAGATTATTATTATTATTATTGCCGATGATAAAATTATAAAAATATAGTGTAGAGGTTAGTCAATCAAAGTTGAGAAAGTGAGGGATATTAAAAACAATCGATCACTTTTATCTTGAATCACATAAAATAACACAACTGACATATCTTTGTATAATGCTTGAACTGATGTACGTACGTACGAAGTTCTACGTTGTTACTGACTGATTGACTCAGTCAGTCAGTATAATGCATAGAATATGTAAAATGATAACTAGAAACTATTTTCTATCATCATAGAGTAAACAAAATATAGCAAATATTCAATACTTTCTGTACAGATTGCATCTAACACATAATTAACCTTATCCTTAAATCATAATCAGAAACAATTTGGAAACTTATATATTTATAAGAGTTTAAGAAGGTGAATATTTTACATTTATGTGGATAAATTGATGTGTCGTTGTTTTCTTTGACTTATCTGTGTAAGAATTTGCTTTATTTCGATCCATAGACTATTTATTTATAATAACTATTTTCTAATTGGCTAAAATTTGTTACGACTATTTTAAGCTTATCCCTTTTACAGGCAAAACTTTTGTAAAAATTAGTTGATTTAGTTAATCAGTTATGTGCAAAAAATAGAACTTGACACATATGTATATCGGTTCAAGTTGTCACACCCGATTACTATAGCGAGGTAAAACTGTCAAAACAAATCCCGAAGTAGTAACAGTATCAGTAGTATTAGGAAAGATTAGGTATAGAATAAAAAAACAAAAGTTATAAAATTGAGGGACTCAATTTTTAAGGGAAAATAAAGATTGGATGCCCTCGCGTCCTTAAAGATAATTTTGAGCAATGTCACCACACGTTGCTAACCATTCATTACGGTAAATATGTGAAACCTAACCAGGTAGTCTGAACCGATCAGCAAAGTTCACTCCAATTGTCAAAGACTTCACGAACTAATGATATGTCTTAGTTTAACTTCTCCTAGCGTTTTGCTAGCTTACTTGTACACCAATCGTACTATGAATTTTTCTTAGATGAAATATATAGATATATACAGAAAATGATTTCACGAATATCAAATTTATCGAATTTTAATTACAAGACCTTAATCTCAGTATTCTCGAAGTATTACAGCTTCATAAATCAGTGAATTCTGGATAAAATAGTAAGTTTATGATGAGAAACCCAGATAATTCTACCGCTTTCAAATAACGTTTTCAAGATGTGTGAATTGGAAAATATGTACAAAATTGTGAACTATGGTATGAGTAGTATCTATTCCCTGGTGATCAATATCTTAATGAATGAAAATATGTTAAAACTCAGTGGCTATACTAGTTGAATATCAGGTGATGAATTTTAAGTTAAGACAATGATAAACCAAGATTATTGCATTGATACCATATAAAGATTTATTAAAGAAGTAATAAGCTAACTTACTATACAAATACAATGAATAGTGTTTCCTTTCTTCTGTCTAACTTCAATACAAAACTTTTAATTAATATATTGCCGATGAATTAAACAAGACAGAGCAAAATTATCATTGAGTAAACGTTTTCGGAACTTTATTCAGTTCGATTAACAATAGAAGGTTAGACAGCTAATATTATTTATCTAACTATAGCCAAAGGTATTTTCAAACAATAGGAGCCGGAAGAAAATATGCCACATACACACTCGAATGATATTCAGTAGAAATGGAACTGAAATTTATTTAATCAACAAATGAATGAATAAATTAACTAACAAAATAAATATGATATACATTACTCAGATTAAAAGTTTCATTTAAATTTTACGATGAAAGTAATGGGAAATTATGATGGGATAATCACTAGTTTCTATTATTAGCTATGTCTGATAAAGTTTCAAAACATCGATTTGCATAATCCATAGAAACCCACCTAGGGAGTCGTAGAGAACTAATAAATGAGAGATCTACATAAATACCTCTCATTCCACAGTCCTATGTTGTAAAATAACCACATGAAATAGTACCATAAATTGGAATATTTTTCCTTTGAACAACAAAGGGAAGAAATTGAAAACTAGAACTAACAGTTCACAAAATAAAAACCACACTATCTACTACCGATAAACCATAAAAATTGAAGATCTGGATAAAATACTCAAGTAAATACCTGTAGGCGAAGACGTGGAAATCGAAATCTTCGTTTGTGTTGTACAAAAAACTGCATTAAAAAAGCCATACGGTATTTTTCTATATCACCGACATCTACCGTGGGATCTTCTAATTTTAAAGCAGACATTATCCCTTTATAAAAAGAAAAAAATTACATTTAAAATCTCTATACGAAAAACTATTTAAGGCATTTAACGAAGGCATGTATAAAAGTTAACTAAATAATTTAAACACAGTAAAATGAAGCTTGAGGAAACCAGATGTTTCCTATGTTTAACTTGTAAGAGAGAAAGATTCCCTACCGAGGCCCACTCACTTGAAGTATGCAGATGACATGGTTCAGTAATGACATAGTACAGTCTTTTGAATACCTCAAATATTAAGGCTTTATGCCCTGGTAAGGCAAAGGGTGGAGAGAGTTAGCTGTCCCTCTCGAAATGCTCTCACATAGCCACAAGTACACATCCACTACCAGGGAAATCCTACTCACTACCTTCTCGTAACACGGGTATTGTTCACGAAATTGAGGACGAAAAGCGAATGTCAGGCGCTTTGACCACGTTGGTGGATATAGAAGATCCACGTAGGGGAGTTAGAAAACCCTGATTCTAAACCGATGGTGCACATAGGCTCCATGATCCTGAGGGAACAAATGGCGTATGAACCTATTGTTGGTCACCGGCTACCATGAGACTGCATCTCTCGACGTTGCTCGATTGCCTTGTGGATCAGAACTTTAGGTCGAAGGCTCTAGGTACCTGGGCAGCATCACAGAAATTCGAACACTTCGCTTCTACCTGACGTTTGTGCTGATAGTGTCGTTCAGAAGAACGATGAAAGATCCACAACCAAACAATCCAGCTCAGAGAACAAAAATCCATCAAAAGTATCACAGGCCACACACAAATCAAGTGACTTATGTGGCGCATATGTGTTCGGTGCCCCTTTATACTAATATTTATGTGTTCAAATAAATAAATAAATAGGGTTGTTTTATCATTTTAAACACAAAATGAAGCTTGAGAGCTAGTCTACATTCATGGATGGAAGTGGAGTGGTCGACAGCACTGATTATGTGATTTATCTTGGAAGCCCATTTAGTCAATGACGAGTTGTTGAATGAAAACTCTGTATGGATACAATGAAGCACGTATAATCATAGCCAATTTGTGCTGCTTCTAGCACATGCGAGATGTTTGCCTACCTATCAATTGCGAGTATAGTGAGTAACAGTTCACTCTGTATTGAACAACATACATTAATCATAGCCCATGAAGCCAGAAAAATTAAGGTTGAGAGTATTTGATTACGACTGCTTACAACGTATTTATTACACTTGATGAAACCGCAAAAAGATGAGTAGTGAGGGGCTGCGAATAGTAAATCAGGTGAAAACATCAAATTTACTGGTGTAACCATAAACCTTCATCGGTTCTAAAGCCTGGGACACGAGCAACTTTTGTTCAGCCACTTCCTGTTCTGGACACAATGCTGGCTGATAGAAATAAGTCCGAAAAAAAAAGTTAAGGTATGAAGTTATAATTAATATGAAGCCTAGAAAAATAACATGCATCAATCCACGTTGTCACAAGAAATCAGTTTAGAGGAATAGATCTGACAAGACACAAAGCAACCGACCAAAACATCGCATCGATTCACGAATTTTGAGCGGTGCCGGCAAACACAGACTTCAAGGCGTCATGAGCCGAATTATCGTATCCTATCGTAGTAGATAACAGAGGAACTGATTGGAAATCGACCACAGTGATGCACTTGAATTCAATCTGTTTTACTCTTGGTTTCGAAAATCGTCTCACTCAGTTTCATTTGGTTAGTATGGTAGTATTACTAAATCTCAGTTCAAAAACATGTAGTTGGTTGGTAAACTACATTTATTAACTAATGATCGATAGACTTAGTGTGTATATTTAGACTATTTCTTGAAGACCGCGAGAAAAAGCAACACTACCTTGTTAACCTAACTTTCGGTGAAATGAGTTAGTACTAAGTATGGATTCCAATTTTACAAGTCAATTTTTATATTCATCTATTCTCACTAATTGATTTTTTAAAAATCCATTTTAACATATGACTCATTTTGTCCATTATCATTGTTTTTTAAGTATTTATCAGCTTTGAGTTATGTACGTTTAACGACCATGTTACTGCAAGTTTCAATAATTAAATGCAGTTTCAAACACCAGACATATTTCTTGTACCTCCTCTAACTAATATGGATAGAGGCGCTATGCTGGATGTTGGGGGTTTGTCCTTGTACGTTAATGTCATCAAGCAATAGTTTCAATTGAGATTTTCAAATGAGTTTTGATAATATTAACTCACTTGCAAGGTAAAATTCACATTCTAAGTACAAGGGGTAGTGACAATGACCGGTAGTCTAGATTGAAGTAAGTAGAGCGGTGTTCGAACTTGCAACCTGGTAACTTAAAGTCGAATGTCTTAACCAGTGATCCACTACTCCAGATGGGTAAAACAACATGTACATCAGTGTTATTTGTCAGACATATAATGTATGGTAAACCGACCTGGGATGGTGCACGTTGCTTACGACTATTGCCGTACAGTAATTGATCATGCCAGTTTACAGGCATGAATTCTATAATTATTATTTTCAGAGTATGTACTTATTATTATATTAAAGTGAAAATTACCATTTTGACATTTGGCAAATAAAGGAGGAACGCTCAATTCGTTCCCTTTTTATTATATTAAAGGCAGAGAATTATGTCATATACTAACTCATTTACTAAACTGTAGGGCATGTATTAAAGGCTAAATAACGATAACCAGTATGATTTATTTACTAAGTATATGTTTACGTATCGTACTGTGTAAAAGATAGTGTCAGTACTTGGTCAAAGCCGAAATAGGTTTGAGAAAAATAAAGCTATTATGGTAGAAGACTAAGATGCACTATAAATTCGCCATAATAGAAGAAACTGTAATCTGTGTTCTGTTTGTTTTAGCACAACAAAGCTTGTTGATAAAAATACAAACCGAATAAAACTTAAATCTAACAGTGTATGGTATATAATTATGGAAAGATTGTCATGTTGAGTTACCATGTTATGATGCATTATTTTTTTGAGATTTGAAACGTGATACGGAAGTAATTAAAGTAGAATATTTTGTTAGTTTTTGATTATGCACGTGAGGCTACTTGATTTGTTCACTCAGTTTTCAGATAGTTTTTTTTAGTTTATATCCTGCAAGCCCACACCGTCTTAGAAATCACAGCGTAGTTCACAAATTTGTAGATGTTTGATAGGTTAGTTACCTCACATATTACGTACATGCACTAACAGTTCAACCTATTAATCATTTTCTACTTTTGATTCACTTCGATGTTCCAGTGAAATAGCTTACTGAATAAATTAGTTAATCACTCACACTTAGGACTTAGCACATATGTGCATCGATTCTTACGCCGTACGAGCACAAAAAGCTGAAATTATTAAGACAACTCTTAGGGTAGTAGATAAAGCAACAGTATATATGGTGGTTGGAAACAGTAGTCATAAACGTTGTGACTCGAGAAGAACCCATGAAATTTCGGAATAGAAAATCATAAGATAACTTCAAAACTGAAGACGTAACGAAAGACAAAGAGTGAATAGGTCTGTCTTGTTAAGAACACTTCTGAGATATATCATCAAACACCTCCAACTATTGGTTACGATAGTCAGATGGACCCTAACCAGATAGTCTTTACCGGTCTACTCAGATCAATCCAACAGTCAATGACTCCACGGACTGATATTATGTTTTGTTTTGACCACCATTAGTTCCCTTTCAACGTATTCTTACACCGGCCAATATTAGGCGGGATATACTATACACGCGGCTAAATATTGAATGACTAAGCTTAAGTTAAAATTAAACACCAATACATCTTTAGTGTAGTAATTAATGTTCATAAATCACCACTAACTCTAACCTTTCAAGTCTTTCAAATAGTAACCAAAATTTTGTTACTGAATAGTCTCCATTACTAACCTCAAGCGTTTGAATACTCCTCGTTTAACTTTTTTACAACATTAGTTTATAAAGTTATTACGTGCCACTTTGAGCCGCCGTGTTAGGTTCGAACGTTAACCGAGGACGATCACAGACACTGTGTGATATAGTCTAAGACCAGCTACAGTGGCACAAAGGCATTCACTTGATCTTGCTTTACATACTAAAGTTGAGGGCGTTATATTACAATGACAGGTCGCACTGTGTAGACATTTCAACTCAGAAATATTAAACTATATTATTTAATCATTAGAATTCCAAGGTTAAATCGCAACTTTAAAAAAGAATATGAAGCGTTCAGGGTTCAAGGAGAAGCTGGACCTTCACTGGAAAACAGTGTGTCAGGATTAATACAGGTTTATCAACCTACTATCCTTATTACTGAAGACTGAAAGTTCGAAATGCCTGCAACTGAATCATTTTGTGAAAGCACTAGACAAGTACGATTCCGTTTCGAATGGTAAGAGAACGCTAACACACAAGAAGCACTTGAAGTAAAGAAACGCTGAGACGATGAATCTACTATTCCTGTGTTTTATGAGCAGGGATTCCACCACCAAATCAATTATTCACGTGGTTTCAAATCAGTATACCTGAACACCATCCAAGTAATCAGTTTTTAAGCTCATTTCTGTTCTTCCAACTGTCATAAGGTTCATTTACGAAAATAATGGTGAGACTAAGAATGAATCGAAATGGAAATTCGCAATAGCCAGCCACCGGATCGTATAGATTATATATATATATGAGTACGCAAGCCAATTATCCGTACTGCATAGTCATCCTGAACTACTCAGGTTCAATAATGATGACCTACCAAGATAATACTTATAATTTTTCAAGTTGAAATAGTTCATAAAGTTAAGACTAAACTAGTATGCCTTAGAGACCGAAGCTGAAATCTCACAATGTAGAATGATCCTAATCAGCTGGTTACAAGGACGAAAGCGAAGATAAAACCAATGACCTTACTACTTAAAGTGATTATATATGATAACATGGAGATCAAGATAATAAAACTGCTTAACTAATTTTATATCGTCGCATACCGACACGGTATACTGTAAAGAAATATTGGAAATTATTTCTTCGCACAATTAATTCGTGTACAAGTATCCTCTCTTATAAAAGAATACGTTTGTGTGGTCAGTTGCTCAATATTTTTAAGTGCTGTTCAGTTTTGGACCGACCGAAAGTGCATTGTATTGTGATCACGTATTATTAGACCATTATATAACACAGTAAGCAAACTACTGGTGACATAAATACAGTCGTTTGCACTTGATAGTGAACAAGAAGCTTGTCAACAAGATAATTAAGAGGAAAAATCATTATATTCTACATATATTGAGTTCAGACATATTACATGGACATTTTTAAAGTATAGGTCTACAAATAGATGCCTTGAGTGAATAGAAGAAAGACAATACAAACTCAAGACAGAAAATCAACAAGAACCATTCACGACAGAACAGATGGATTCTTTGACCCAATAATCCCAATATCTCAAATCCTTCGTTTTTTCCTAAACCTAGTCTATTGTACTAGCACTGACCCTTACCACTAGAAGACCTATCTTGATAATTTTGTTATTGTTATTATGTGATGCGGCAGCTAAAACCAATGAATGTATCAAGTTCTACGATGCATGACTGATTAGATTAACCATTACCAGGACATATAATACGAATGTGAGTCTAATAATGAGACACGAGCGAGCTCCAGAAAAAAGTAAGTATTATCCTATTTAGGGAACTGTAAATTTCCTAGACAACATGAGTAGTAATATGTGAGGTAAGGTTATAGCACAAGTTGTTCGTCAATAGACGTCCTTTAGAATCCAAAGTTATTTTACCGAGGGCAAATAAATATTATTGATAATGTACGCATAACTTCGCAAGTGGAAAACACCTTCAAAAAGACAGTCAATCGCCAGGTGTGAATGTAACAAAATAAACAGGTCGTACAAAACAATGTACAAAATCATTGTGTACTAAATTTCACTCACCTATAAGTTAGAATGCTACAAATATGCAAACTTATTAAATTTGGTCAAGATAAACTCAGGATATCCCGCCTCATCATATGGATCTTCTCACAGCAAAATGCCTTCGAATATTATTAATTCTCTGGTGATACATTCAAACAAGCAACACAAGGTCGTGTACTCAGGTTACAATTTTGGTATCTTAGAATTGCCCATCTAAATTGCCAGGAAGATGAAGTAAAAACATATTTTCATGTTCTTTGTGTTGCTGTTGTTAGCTATGTTGTATTTCTGAAGCTATGGTGGTTTTTAAAAGAGCGGAATTTTTAAACTGGTCTTCTGTATCAGAACTGAAAATTTAGTGTTATTAATGTAATCTACCTTTTATTGCATGACAATTGGGAATAAATGTGTTAGAAGAAGTACAACCCCTGAGTACACTGGACTTCCGAAATGATGTAAGAGACCAATTTGTAAATATGCCTTTCTTATTCTAACAGAATTGCCTGATTCGTGTCTTGAAATAAATATATGTCGTTGATAGCACCTCGCTTCTTCCGTCCCCAGACGTTCACTGTTTCTGAATTATGTGCTGCTGTTTTAAACCTCTCCTGCTTTCAAATAAGTGCCAGCATCACGTGTTACACTGCAACTTTTTGAATGAAGATAGTGCTTTATGGTAACATACGTGTTATGTCTAAAATGTGATAGCACTATCTGAGAGAATAATCCAGTATGGCGATGAGTCTATTCGTGTCACTACAATTTTTAACCAGTATTAATTACACACTTAATTTTGTCTGAACACTTGAGTAGACAGCGAGCTAAACAGGAAACTACTAACACTGATTTTGTGTCATAAATAGTATTTTCAATGCATTTCACTCAGAGAACTAGTTTTTTACACTTTGGTTTTAGTTCTACTGCATCTGAATACTCACATGTGGTCATTCAGCAGCAGCAAAGTAAATGAATCATAATGTACTCTTGTTAGTACGGTATATATTTTATCACAGCTGGGGTGAGTAACATGTGTCTAAATGACTTGCTACCTCTTCGGTTCATGTACGTACAAGCGAACTCAAACTCTACATCTTCCAGAGTTTCGCCATCAAGGGTGATTGGATTGCTGTTCTCCGCTTTGAATTTGAGGATCTACTGCATCCTTCATCCGGTTCAGCAACAATCTGTTGAAGACTTTCCCTGGTATTGACAGTAGTGTAATGCCTCTGTAGTTTTCACATTTGCTCAGATCTCCTTTCTTTGGAATATTGACGAGGTGTCCTTCTTTCCAGTCCATTGGCACTTGTTCCTCCTCCCAAATCTTTTTGAATAGAAGATAAAGCATGCTTGTGGTTGCTTCGATGTCTGATTTCAGTGCTTCAGCTGGTATGTTGTCGGGTCCTGCTGCTTTCCCGTTCTTGATTTGTCTGACGGCCATTCTAATTTCTTCTGTCGCTGGTGGGTTGACATCTATAGGAAGATCTATGTGTGCTGCTTCGGTGTTCGGTGGATTCATTGGAGCCGGCCTATTCAGGAGCTCTTCGAAGTATTCTACCCATCTGTTTCGCTGTTGTTGAATTTCAGTGATTGGCTTGCCTTCTTTGTCTTTGACCGGCCTCTCTGGTTTACTGTATTTCCCTGATAGTTTCTTCGTTGTATCGTAGAGCTGTTTCATATTTCCTTCTCTAGCAGCTTTTTCTGCCGTCGTTGCTAGTTCTTCCACGTATTTCTTCTTGTCGGCTCTAATGCTCCTCTTCACTTGCTTGTTTGCTTCTATGTATTCAGCTTGTGCTTGGACTTTCTCTGCTCGTGTTCGGCTGTTGTTTATTGCTGCCTTCTTGTTCTTCCTTTCTTTGATCTTGTCCAGTGTTTCTGTGGAGATCCATTCCTTATGATGGTGTTTCTTTAGGCCCAGAACCTGTTGACACGTTGAAGTTAGTGTTTCCTTGATGCCTTTCCAGTTGTCCTCCATAGTAGTTTCTTCTTCTTTCAGTAGATCCTGTAAGGCTTGGAACCTGTCGTTGAGAGCTAACTTGAATTCATTGAGTTTGACAGTATCTCGAAGAAAGGCTGTATTGAACCTTTGTATTGCTGTTTGTCCACTTGTCCAGTTCTTTTTTAGCTTCAGTTTTAAATTGGCTACAACTAGGTGGTGATCTGAAGCTACGTCAGCTCCTCTCCTGGTTCTCACATCTTCCATTGTCCTTCGGAATTTTTTGTTGATGCAAATATGATCTATCTGGTTCTCTGTAGTGTGGTCCGGTGAGATCCATGTAGCCTTGTGTATACGTTTGTGTGAAAATATTGTGCCTCCTATGACTAATTTGTTGAATGCACACAAATTTGCAAATCTTTCTCCATTTTCGTTTCTCTCTCCCAGTCCATGTCGTCCTACGATATCTTCATATCCAGTGTTGTCTATTCCGACCTTGGCATTTAGATCTCCCATCAGAATAGTTAGGCCCTTTCTTGGGCATTTCTCAATGATTGACTGCAGCCGCTCGTAGAACTGATCTTTAATTTCGTCGTTGCTATCATTGGTGGGTGCATAACATTGGATAATATTCATTAAGATCCCCTCCTTCTTTGTTTTGAATGATGCTTTGATGATTCTGGATCCGTGGGATTCCCATCCTACAAGTGCATTTCGTGCTACTTTGGACAGCATTAGAGCAACTCCCTGTGTGTGTGGAGCATTTTCCTATTCGTGACCGGAGTATAGCAGCATCTCTCCCGCAGCTAGCCTTTTCTGTCCAGCTTGGGTCCAGTGGGTTTCGCTGATTCCCAGTACTGCCAAATTGTATCTCCTCATTTCCGTTGCTATTTGGCTGGTCTTCCCGGTTTCCCACATTGTTCTAACGTTCCATGTACCTATAAAAATTTTTGCTCTGGTTGTTAGAAGGGGCATCGGCCTCGTGGCTTCCGAAGGAATTCGGCTTTCACCATGAAGCGTCATAAATCTTCTAAATGAAGACCTTCTAACTCCCAGGGCAGAGTTAAAATGGTTTGGATTATTTTTTCTGGTAAGCGTTTTTTTAGCGAGTTAGTTTTCTACGGGATGGGGACGCTAACCCCATGCCCAACCCTCCTCCTTTACCCGGGCTTGGGACCGGCAGCAACCCTATAAGAGCTACAGGCGGAGTTACAACTGTGCATCGCTTATTAAAAATTCGGGTTGCCTGGTACATCGGTGTATAGTAAATATCTGGACCTATTGAAATCTAATCTCATGTATAACCACGGTGCGCGCAAACGTTCTGAAAGGCTCGGATAAATTGTTGGTCATACTAATGTCAGTGTAGAGTGTGACTTAGTTGGAATATCTGGATATATACCCAGAATCTCATGGCGTCATAAACTGTGAAGGAATAGATCGATTATTGATGGATTGGGTACCACTGAGCCTAACGGATTTGAATATAAGCAGATTTCGGGTTCGAACACCTCCATCATTAGCATATCAATGGTTCTGGTAAGTGGATTTATTAGCCTAGTACATGGTATATACTGATTTATTAGTTGATATGCAATTAACGCCAGTTCGCTGTGAAATTCGAATTACATCGATTTCTAATGTGATTTGCTTGAATGGCTGCGGATTATGAACGGTTTCTTTAAACGTTAACTAGTCCTGTTGTTATCACCAGTAATTCCAACTCTGACGATTCTGTCCTTCGACGATAGCCTGATTCAGCTTGTGGCTTTTCTTGAGCTACTTCTGGTCCCAGGACCACACAAAGTAGGGTTCGGCATAGGGTCAACAACCGCACCCCACAGAAAACAATCGTGCCAAATAAACACCAAACAGATTGAACAAGTTAAGCAATTTAAACTCTGCCCTACGAGTTAAAGGAACAATCATGACACTTCGTGATAAAAGCCGAGATTCTTTGGAAGTCAAGAGGCCGATGACCCTTCTGACAACCACAGCAACAATTAACATAGGTACATGGAATTGCCACACAATGTGGGATACCGAGGGGACTAATCAAATAGATACGGAACGAGGACATAAAACTCGACAGTGCTCGAAATCATTGAAACACATTGGATCCTAGATGGGTGAAAAAAATTACATTCAGGAGAGATGCTGCTGTATTCCACGAAAAACAGTGTTCTACACACTCAGGGAGTTGCTCTGATGCTGTTCACAGAAGCACGCAATACACTCATGGTATGGGAAACTGATGGATCCAGAGTCATCAAAGCATCATTCTGTACAAATAAGGAGCAAATCACAATCAATGTTATGCACCCATCAACGATGGCAATGAAGACGGCAAAGATCAGTCAGTCAGTCAGTCAGTAACCACGTAGAACTTCGTACGTACGTACATCAGTTCGAGTTGCCACACCACATTAGCACAGAGATGCAGTTGTCGATTCAAATCCCGTAGTGGTAGAGGTAATAAGAGTATAAGCAGTAATCGGGAAGATTAGGGTTTGGAGATGTTATTTAAAGAGTATAATCCAGTGAAATAAATTTGGAAAGAGGAAAAAAGGGACATGAAGAATTCAGATTAGAATTTGGGAGAACACAGAGAGTGGATGCACCTGCACCATTGCAAACGATTTTGAGCCATGTCATCCAGGGTCTCTAACCATCGGTTGCTATCATCTCGTGGTCCCCAACCAGGTAGTCTACACCTACCAACATGACTCAGTCCACTTGTCAGTGACTTCATGGACTTGTGCCATGTTTTGGTTTGGCCAGCCCTAGCTTTCTTCCAACCTACTCCTATTCCACTGAACATAGCACGTCGAGGTAGTCGGTCGTTGGGCATACGTAACACATGACCCAGCCATCTCAACTGATCAAGTTTCACTACTTCATCAATTGATTGCCATCCTTACCTAGTACCTGTTTCCTAACAACTGCGTTACTTACTCGGTGTTCCAAGGATATACGAGCAATGTTTCGAAGACACCTGTGATCGAATACTAGTAGCCTACGAATATCCTCTACTCTTACCGGCCATGTTTCACTGCCATAAAGTAGGACGGGACGAACTGCTGTGCAGTAAACCCTTCCTTTGGTTGATAGACGGATATCTCGCCTATGCCATAAATGACGCAAGTTGGCAAAAGCTAGTCGAGCCTTCTGTATCCGTGCTGAGATTTCGTCACACACTAAACCACAAGGGCTGATGAGACTTCCAAGATAAGTGAAGCGGTCGACACACTCAACTACTTCACTCCCTATCACTAGTTCGGGTGTCGATGCAACCCAATTGTGAAGCAACATTTTGCATTTCGAGGGAGAGAATCGCATCCCGAACATGCTTGCATTGTTGCTTAGAGTGGTCAGAAGACTCTGCATTTTGTCAGCGTCTTCACCAAATAAAACTATGTCATCTGCATATTCTAAGCCAACAAATGAATCTCCCTGTAGAAGTTCAACCCCTGGAAATCTAGTTGAGGAAAGTGTTGTCTCTAAAAGCACACCAACGACAAAGTTAAACAAGAATGGAGAGAGTGGACAGCCCTGACGAACGCCATTTGAGGTAATCAATTCTGATGACAGTTCGCCATAAGCTCTCACTCTACCAGTTGTGTTCGAGTAGAGAGCCTTCATAAGGTTAATGTTCTTCTTTGGTACTCCTTTCAGTGACAAACACTGAACTAGAACCTCACGATCTACAGAGTCGAATGCCGCCTTAAGGTCGAGAAATACTACCATTGTGGGGCGTCTGAATATGTGTCTATGTTCTAGAACCTGACGTAGTGTGAATATCTGGTCTATACAACCACGTCCAGGTCGAAAACCAGCCTGATTATCTTTAGTCTGCTCTTCACGAGCTTTAGTTAGGCGTCGAAGTATTATTGAAGCTAATATTTTAGACACTATATTAGTCAAACTGATTCCTCTGTGATTGTCACAAGAGGACTTTTGTCCTTTTTTATAGAGTGGCACAATTAGTGATTGAGACCAGTCAGATGGGATTACGTCCAGTTCCCAAATTCTACCTAAGACCTCGGTTAATCTCATTGCTAATACTGGACCACCATCCTTAAAAATCTCAGGAGTAAACCTGTCAGGGCATGCTGCTCTCCCTCGTTTCAGATTTCGTATGGCTTTTTCAACTTCGTAAAGAGACGGAGGACCTACATTAACTTGCCATTCAGGTTGACTAGAGATCGCAGGAAACCGAAGTGTGGCTGAAAGCCAGTTGAACTGATCCCTTTCTGTAAAACTCATCTTTTACATCATCTGAGCTGCAGTCAGTGGGAGAATAGGCAGAGACGACGAAGAGGCAACGATGAGTGTCCCTATATTTCCGGATTCTTACTGTTCCGTTCAGTCAGACAGCGCACAAACGGCTGTCTACTGGGATCCAGTCTAAGAGAGCTAGTTCTGCCCTAGGACTCAATCCCATACCTACGCCCGCGAGACCAAGGGAAGCAGAATCAGGGCTTCCAGATACACGAAGTGTGGATCGAAATGGTTCTTTATTTTGACATGGTGAGGTCAAGTGAATGACGCTACTCCGACTCTGTGTGCGCGTTTCGGAGACGCAGCACACATCAATGACGCGAGATTCTAAAGTCCTAGCTAAGGAAGCCTGTTGTCCTATTTGGCACAGTGTTCGGACGTTAAAAGCTCCTACGTGTAGTTTAGAGCGTGGTTTCAGGAAACCAAGAATAACGTTCTGCATACTCGAATCGTTTGCCCTAGCGGTGCGAGGTGATAAAAGGATGTGAGAAGGGTTAGTCATGGAGATAAGAGAGGTATTAGGAGGTGTAGGAAGGATTTGAATGTGATCAACTTGGTCTCGTGTGCTGTTATGGGTATGAGGGCTGATGTCACTTCTCGGCTGCCTACACCGTGGAAGGGTATTTCTTGAGGAACCTGAGAAGGAAGTTGGATTAATGTTGGTCATAACGACCTGGGAGCGTGACCGCAGAACCCAAGTGACAACTGCTTGAGGCCGGTCGCGCACGGCCTTTTTGTGGAAGGTTTTTGACGTGTTAGCTCCGTTCTTCAAAGGGCCTTACCGCCGGAGACGGAAATCTGTGAGGTGTGACATTTTTAGGGTCGACCTTTCCTAACCCCACCCCTCCTTGTGGGCAAGCCCGACCACCGCGTCAAGGTAGCAGCTTCGGTCGGGTGAGACATTTTAGTGGATAATAGAGAAGTGTATTGGAAAAAAACTTGACAATCTTAGTGAAAGAACTAAACGCCAAATTCGGAATGGACAACAACAAATATGATATTGTGGTGTCGGTTGCTATGTCAAGTCTACAAAGCATATTCTAGCTTCCGGATAAATCAATTTATTAGATTTTCCTTGAGCCTTATTTTGACCTAGTTAATTATGCGCTAATCAAGCTGACTTTTCCATTGCTACCGCATATGTGCGCACTTCTCATGTTATCGGTCAAACTCTGTAACGTCTTTCCACCTGACCATAAATATCTATTAAAGCATGACTAATCTGAGTTGACCCACAAGCTCATTTATCATCGCTTCGTTCCTCTGATTGTCAGTTCATATCAATGAGCATAGAAAATATTCGTATTCAAAAATCCACCACCATACACGTTATTCACAAACGCGAATTAAGCCGATAATTTTATACGAGTATTGACGATACGTATATTCCAATAACAACCAATCAAATGACCCAACTAGGGTCATAAATCAGGCCATGAAAGTTTCGAACTCATCAACATCAATGACTGCTCTAAATGGCGTCAAAAAATATCATGAGAGAACAAGGACTGACTGGGGCAAAGAAAAGGAATGGTGAGAAATTCCCACTCATCAAAATGAGTATACGCAGCACAATATTCTCGCAGTCGCATACACAAAGCTACTCCGGTCTCATCGAGTGATTCACACAGAACCACACCGACCATATGTGCACAATTGAAAAAATTTGGAGGGTCAGGAGGAAAACGTGAGAACAAGGGGAAGAGCCGACATAGCCAAAGATCACCACCAGCTGGTAATTGCCAACATGAAACTGAAGCTAAAGAAGCAATGGACAACTCGGAAGACAGCACTACAAATGTTCAATACAGCTTTCCTCACAAACACAATCAATCCAAGATAGATCCTAACAACAGGGTACAAGCCTGACAGAATCTACTGAAGGAAGAACAAACAACAAGAAGACAATTGGAAAGGGGTCAGAGAAGCACTAACTTTCACATGTGAAGAACTTCTGGGCCGCAACAAGCGAGATTCATGATTCAATACTGGAAGAACAAGAAGAGAGCAATTATCGACAGTCGAACCAGAACAGAGAAAGTCGGGGCACAAGCTCAATACACAAAGAAGAACAAGCAAGTGAAGAGGATCATTAGGGCCGACAAGCAAGAATATGTGAAAGACCTAGCATCGACAGCGAAAAAAGCTGCAACGGAAGGACATATGAAATAACTATGATGCACGACGAAAAAACTGGCAGGGAAACATAGTAATCCAGGGAGAACGATGAAGGCGAAAGAAGTCTAGACAAAGAAAGTGATACGATCACTTAAATTCAAGAACAGAGGGACAGGTGGGCAGAATACTTCGAGGAACTCTCGAATAGGCCAGATCCACTGAATCTACCGAACACCGAAATAGCACCTACAGACATTCCTAACAATGCTACTCAACCAACGATCGAAGAGATCAGGATAGCCACCAGAAAAATCAAGAGTGGGAAAAGTTACGCCTGAAAATTTATCAGCCGAAGCACTAAAGTCACAGACAGAAGTACCTGCAAACATGCTCCATGTTCTATTCAGGAAGATTTGAGAGGAAGAACAAGTGCCCACAAACTGGAATGAATGATATCTCATCTGGATACCAAAGAAAGGAGATCTGAAAAAAATTGGAAACTGTAGAGACATCACACCACTAGGAAACGTCTTCAATTGTGTTGTTGAACCGGATGAAACATTCGATAGACGCCCAACTTAGAGATCAACAGGCTGGGTTCCGTAAGAATTGTTCGTGCACAAACCGAACCGCGAAACTACAAATCACTGTTGAACACTAAATTGAATGGAACTCGTCACTTCACATCAAATTTCTTGACTATGATGAAGCGTTTGAATGTGTGGATAGAAGAACCGTGTTCGATATTATAGAATGGGTAGCTGGGAAGATCGTCAATATGATACGGCATTCATACGACAGACTACAGTGCAACGTCGTGCATGGAAAATAGCTGACAGATGCATTCCATGTGAAAACCAAAACCAGAGAACGCTGCTTACTCTCATCTTTCTTCTGGTGGTCAACTGGATTATGAAGGCCTGCAGATCCGAGGGAAAGCACTGAATACAATGGACAGCTCGGAATTAATTAGATTTCGCTTTAGTTTCATATTCTTTTTACTGTATGAAGCCATACAAAGCGTTCTCTTAATAGTTGTAAGCGATTTTATATCTAAATAAAGGTTTATTCTGCAAATTTATTCGTAAAGATATTGCTGTCATGACTTGCTTTTTTTATTTTGAGCAAAAACTAAAAATTTACATCTTGATTCTGATTGACTCACCAGTATAATAAAGTTAGTTACAACATATTTATTATTCGATAGAAGCTGTGAGATCATTGAAGTTGATTGCTTCAATGTAAGACAGAAATGAACCAAAGACATTGGTTGAAAAGCTCGAACTTTGTGAAAAGAATAGAAGGGATTCACAGAAAGCAGAAAACGAACAGTAGTAGAAAATTGTTTTTGTTTCATACAACAATATAAGTGTGCAAGAAACAATATATACGAACTACACAAGCGAATACATACATTTTAACACATAATTATAAATAGAAAGATGTGAAAGATCAAGGAAATAAGTAAGAGAAGAATAAGTGAAGCAAAGTAGAACAATCAAAATTAAAACTAACTTCTACACACACACACCTGTTTATAAGTTAATCTATGGTTTATAAATGAATTGCCCATTCGACAAACGTCTTTTCAATTCAGACCATAAAAGCTGACGTTCTCTAAGTGTACAATTTAACACGGAACCATTTTCTAATGCACGTCTAGATAGATATGGTAAAACTTCTTCAACAGGACCATATGGAACATATTTGTATACAGAGTAGCCAGCTTGACCTTTAATGTTTTAAAAAAAGAATATAATTTCGAGAGGAGTAACATCAAAAGTATATTGAGAAAAAGGTATAACTCCCATCGAAATATGAAATAATAAAAGTATACAACAAAATGATTCTATACAACAAATCGTTTTCATGACGAACTAACTTCAATTGGTGAATCACTAAAAATTATGAAGCATAAGATAGTTGTTTCTTTTAAGGATAGAACTGCTCAACAGTACACATCCAAGATCACATAAGGGATTGAACTGACGACAGATATAATTGATTTGATTTGGTTTAAAAACGAACGCATTAATCCACATTTACTTAGAAAATACTACTTAAAATTTACAAAACTATTCTTTTGATCCATTTTGGTTGTACACTATATATTGATTCACTCTGATAAGCCTCGTTACAGAAATCAATCAAATGTACCAGAAATGGTCGGTTTTTAACAGGTAAATGGTAATAAAAATAATCGATTAATATAATCACCAAAATGTTGACAATAGTTTCAATTATAAATTAATTATGATAATCAAATCATCAGCATATAAATGTTACTTTTATACATTCAGAATTCATTTAACATTGAAATAAAAAGATGAAATTCATTTGTACGTAACTTGTTGAAGTCATTAAACAATGATTAACTTACTAGTATAGGGGTTGTGGAGATTATTAAGTTTGTTTTTTTTATCAACATGTGCTGACTAGTGACTAGCTTCGTGAGGGAATTCTCGGAGTTCTAGTGAGAAGCCGTGATCAGTGGAGCTAATCCATGTCGGGTAGAGACAGGTATCTACCTCAGTACAATGGAAGTTGGTCGCGCAACTTCGTGGATTGGTCGATGTTAGACACTATCACCATTGGATGCCGACTCAGTGGTCCAGTAGGTTAAGCGTTTGCGCGCGAGACCGAAGGCCGTGTGTTCGAGAGCTGCGAGAGGGATCGTGGTTGCGTACTGCTGAGGAGTCCCATAATAGGGCGAAATGGCCGTCCAGTGCTTCCAGGTTTCCAAAGGTGGTCTAACATCAATCGGTTCATGATCTCAATCAAAACAAAAAAATGATTAACTTACTTAATGTGAAACTAATCTGATCACACATCCCAAGCAATTGACCAAAACAAATAAGTCGATCTTCCCGTGCTACATTATATACATGCATTCTATGTAGAAAAAAATGTGAATTATAACAAATTGATGTATTTACATAGTGACATATGAAAATGTTAATATCTTTTTATTTCATTAAAAAAATGACTGGTTTCTATGAGAAAAGCGTGTTTTCCCTGGGTAAAATTCCCCTCTTATTATAATATCTCTAACCATTTGCGGGTTATTTACAAAAAAACACAACTTCACCATTTCATTTCAATCATAGAGTTTTCGTTATTATGCTACAGTCGACTTCAAGATTCATTTATTCAATCATTCAACAAACGGAGAATAAAGAACTAAAATGCTTAGAATGACAATCAAAGAGAAGTTATTAGTAAATGATCTTTAGATTACCCGATAATAATAATAATGGGCCGCTAGATCCACAAGCTCGCTTCAAGAATTATCGTCCTTCAAAATACTACTGATAATAAATGGTAACCAAAGATTCTCACATCCTATTAGTGCAAAGGTATCAGTTGTTTATAGTATTTTATGAAAGACAGACAAGTTGATAATAAACAAAAACGAAAGAAAGAGGAACTAGGGAATATAAACAAAATTCTAAGAATAAACTACTATCCAAAAAAACTCGTCCAAAAAATAGGAAACAATATGGAACTTTTTCGAAAAAAACACTCCGAAATCATCAACTACAACAATTATCGTTTTATACAGACTATACACATCAGACCAAGTCAGAATATTCAACACTTGTAATATCAGGGTATTCTTTAGGACCACAAAGCAACGCAGTTGATGTAAAAGAGAAAATACCGAAGGATTCATCATCTAATCTTATATAGAAATAAAATGTCCAGACTGAGACGGAGTATAAATTGGACAAGCTTCTTGAAAAATCAAGATCAGGAGAAATGGACATCATAGAACTTCTCTGTTCGACTAATGGGAAATTCAACAGAACTTCAAAAATAATCTCTGGGCATATCTTCACTCGCTTTAATACCAGACCGCAAGATTGATATTTATAGTAATGAAGTTGTTAAGAGAAATCTCGAAACTCACAAAGAACGTCTCATAACAGTAACACTTCACATAAAATGAAATTCAAATCATTTGAATAAGAATGAGGATTTTAAAAAAATGGTTTGATCTTGCTCCAACACTCTCATCACTTAAAGTAACCTAACATTGTCAATATAATTGTATTTTTTAAAAAAAAATTCACTACATTAACGCATGTTGTTTTTAGAATTCACACACTGTTCAAATCAAATTATATATACCACAATAGGACGAAACGGCCATCCACTGCTTTCAGGTTTTCCATAGTGATCTAGCTTCAATGGGCTCATGATCTCAACTATTAAGATTACTATAATATCCACAAAAAACCCCTTCTAGTATACCTGTTTGTTATTCTTATTATTTCATTCACTTGACAACATAAAATTGTTTCATATCAAAGAAATTTGATTGGGTTCTTATATATTAACTGAGACTTTTGATAAAACAATTAGCATCATATAGCGAAACATCAGGGAAAACACAACGTTGTTATGTTTTCCCACGCATTGAAAAATACAAATTCTAATAATGAGCGCATAAAGAAATATTGAAATCCGAGATTTAAAGGAAGATAATAAGTCTTGTATTTGCTTCACAGTAACCCATTCAGAGTCACGTAACACAAAATCCTCGACCACTGATCATGACTTCAATCAGGTAGTTACCACTAACAGATACGATTTAGTTAAGGCTGATTGAATTGTCTTCATTTATCTGATGTGTTGAGGGTGTTTTAACTTACACTGAACACTTTAAACCATATTACAACTGTTAAGAAATTAATTAACTTGTATGATGGATTCTAAGAATTCATTTAACTTTGAACACCACATAAAGGTTAAACACTATATACACCATATTTTGAAAAGTCAATATTACTGAAGTTATGCCTTATCGCACCGATATTAACTATTAATATAAATTGCATGCTTATTTTTTATAGCACTTCATATCTAAAGAAAAATATTTCAAAAGGTGCAAAAATATTAAGCAAGGGCATCTAAAGCGAAATTCAACCTATATCTTTTCGCAATGGTCCGGTAATGGTGGGACTGTATTCAATGAACTGAAATGAACAATCAAGGAAGAACAGCCTATTTCATTACTGTTGTATCCGGATCTCTAAGTGTCATATATGGAGAGTCATTGCCGTTATATCTGGGTGAACTCTGTTGGGTCCGCGGTCTTACTGTTTTTACTGGACAACTGGGATTTACTAGTTATTCCATTCTACTGCTTATACTGGTTAACGGGAGCCAAAACTATCCCCATGATACAGAGTGAAAAAGAAAGTCCAAACTTGTCATATTAAACGAAGTTCATAATAAAGTGATCCCAAAACAATATTGACCTGAATAATATTTTCTTCTGTTCCCATCACATTAACTATTCGACAGAATTTCTGAACTAAGCCCATGTTTAACTCGTGACGGATGAATGGGTGCTCAGAATTTATACCTATGTATACGTTATAGAAAGCATATATAGATTTGGCTTGTTTCATATGTGCATGTATTGTATACTCGTACAAAAAATGTACGCTTTGCAGTACATATATCATTGACTTGTGTATTTCAGGTGTACATATAATATGTACTTGCTCCAAATCAACCGGAATTTTAATACAAAGTAGCGAATATCGAAAATGAGAGTGAAGACCATGTCAACCTCATAATCACGGCATTTATATTGTATGCTATGGTGTGCATAGACTAAGTTGACCTATGTATTTCTGGTGTGCATGTAATGCGAATTTGCAGAAACTCCAGAGCTGGGGATCCATCCCACTTACTAAACAATAACAAATTCTAACAACTTAGTTTTTAGGGCTTAACATACAGTTACCCACTGAAAACATACATCTCCCTCCGGTATATTTGCCGCTCGAGTTAATAAAAACATTATCCAGATAATCAAGTTGACTTTTCAACAAGATTTCACCATCCTTCATGGCTGGAATAGGGTAAACAATGGAAAATACCACTGATAAGTACGGTTGTGGACGATAGGCTTAGTTGATTCATACTCATTTTACATCTCCTAATCTTTACATCTTGTTCCGGAAATTATATGAGACATTGTCAGCCTGCGACCTGACATGAAGTTAGGCAATATACATGACCTTTACAACCTTTAAATTCAAAACAACATTCCCAAAATGACTTAACTCCGAATAACTGTTCATCATTTCCTCCTTCTGCTCACAAATAATATATCCCTTTATTATATTAAATCAATGATATTCCACTAAAACAGTTGTTTTCATTATATTTATGACCTTTCCTATGATTGGTTGCTTACAGCGTAGCTGAATGACCTCAGCATTGATAGATTTGCACTATTAAATCTATCATTCGCTAGTTGTGAATAAATTATGCTCCGATTACATTGATGGTTTGTTGATTAGATTTCTTCTGCTTCCTAAGACTATCATTGATTCCTGCTACATATTGAAGTGATTATTTTGTTTGAAAGCAACAAGTAAATCGAAAAATAAAAAAACCCAGATAATTATCTTATACTACTTGTATAAAATTGTTTCACTTAAGTTTAGAATTTAATAATTACTTGCTTTCTTCAGTCACTTATCTACACAGGGTACTAGAATGGGAAAAAAGAAAACAGTAAAAATGTTTTTGTGAGCAACGCTATGAAATAAGACATGGGATAAACTAAGCTAATAGATAATACTAACTTTTTTAAAGCATATCGAACGGTATCTTCATTATGACTAGCTATCATAACACTAACTTGACCGCTTCTGCGTTTTTTAATAGCTTTAAACACTTCCTCTAGACATGATTCATACATGGCTGTTGTAGCGTTGAAGTCTGAACAAATTGGATCTTCGTACCCTAACTCTTTGGCACGTGCACGCTCCTACAACAAGAATTATAAAGAAACTTTAAAGTTATTATGAAAAAGGAACACATGGATAAATGACTTGATGTTGGTTAAAAACCCTAAGGTATCTGTGCCTACTGTAAGCATAATGAACCTAAAAAATGAATTATTCAAGGAAGAGAGGAGTTGCAAAGTGTAGGGGAACAAAAGTGTTATGTTCTTAGCTTATACGATTGCAAAAAATTAAAACACGCGGATTTATGCGACCAACAAATGACGCCTACACCTGAACGAACAGCCCGGCGCCCTGGTTGGTTCTCTTCCCTGCCTGTCAAGTCTGGAACACTAATCTCAACCCCCGAGATATGAATCGTATATTTCAAACATACTAGGTTTATATACAAACCAAACATACCATATCGTACCACAAAATAGGAAATAACATTTGTACAAGATCAAGCCAAAAAGTGGCTGTGATTGTGGGAAAATGTAATTAATAAACGGGGCATAACTTAGGAATGGTAAATCGTATAATAAAAGTCTACAGGTCAAAATAAAGCTTGTAATAAGAGGAATATGAATTTACATAATCTAGTCACTTAACGATTACACAATAAAAATATATGTATAGTATTAGTCCAAAAATAGATCCCAACAGTTACCATTCATTATTTTCGTAGAGATATAACAAAAATCTTTTTCTTGGTCGCAATTAAACTACACAATGATTTTATCAGCCTGAATAATTTCGAACAATCAGAGTGGCTAGTTGAAACCTCTTTCATGTATGACAAATTAGTTAAGCTTAATAAGTTGAAATAAATACCCCGTTCGTTATTTGATTAATTAATTGTCTGCTTGTACTAACGAGATTTTCTAGAGTTTTCTGCATTATTACTTTGATACATTGAATGAAGGTGACACGAGAAATGAAAACTAGGAATCAAGTAAAATTTCCTCCCTGAAGAATAATAACAAATGATCTAGAACTAAACCCTGGCTTACAACTCATGCAAAAATATGATTATTAACTAAACATTGAATAAAGCAACGTAGATATTCTTTTATTTAAAAAAAGTACTACTTATTTATATCCCGACCGTTGTTGCTGCTTTGATGTGGTGGTCGAACTTGCCTATCATAATGAACTAGTCGAGCTATACTGGCTGGAACAATCGCTCCTCAAGGTCCTACCATGCCAGACAGGTCGATTGAAGAGCGGTAAGACTAAAAGCAGCAAACTACAGATCCGAGGGCGAAGTCGTACTGCTGACTGTACAGGGGTGTGACAGCAGTAAGGTGTTTCTTTCAGACAACCAGCATAACAGTGATGATGCCTTTCCACAAGGAGTGGTGGGGCTAGAAAAATTCGACCGTAAAAATCCTTACCTCGCCTTATCCCATGGATACCCGTCTCCGGAGGTAAGGTCTTGACAAGTAGGGAGCTGAAACGAAAATTACTCAAAAAATGGTCGGTTGCGACCGGCCTCAAGCAGTTGTCCCTTGGGCACTGCGGTCACGCCCTCAGGTCACCAGTACCACCTCTAACACAATTTCCTTTTCAAGGACCGGTAGAAGAACCCTTCCACGGTGTGGGCGACCGAGAAGTGATAACCGTCTTCATACCTCACCTCTAACAGCACTCAAGATCACTGTATTCATAATCAACCTCCCTGACTGGCTAACTTATTTGTATGGGACTATCTTATAAAATAAAAGGTTGTAGTTGTATGTACATATTCGATTAAACTGTTTAACATTTTCATAGTTCAAATAAAAATGTAAATTCCAACCAATTAAAATACAAATAACGACATCATTTTAGTAGTTATCTATCCAAGGACAGAGTTGGATGGAGAATGCTGGTGAGCGGCCTATGCTCCTTCACGAGGAGTAACAGGCGTAAATAAGTAAGTATCCAATATATTCATTGCTACAGGTTATTTAGGTTTTCTTTTTTATAGAATTTCAGATGTATATGATAATAAGTGATCATGAGTAAGATTATTGAATAATTCAGTATGTTATTTCTTTTGCATTCTGATAATTTCTACTATGTATTCATTCAATTCTGAAATTTGTTTTAATTTACGATTATTTCAATATAATGAATAATAACTGAAAAGAATAACTAGATATTACAGAGTGGTATTTTTTTTGGCAGGCTATGTAGTTTTTTCATATTCGGGGTTTAAGTGTTTGGGGCAATAGCGTCATGGAGTAATTTTGAACATTTTTGAGCTTACTTTTGCTTAGCCAAGTGCAGGTTATGGTAATATTTATCTTGTTGAAGACAGTTGAAAACTAAGAACACATGTAGCATGATGTGCGGTAACATCTTGTACAAGGACACAGCTATATCTTCCAAGTTTTACATATGGTTGGCCTACTTCGTTTAAGAAAAATGTAATAGGTTCTAAAGGGTTAGTTATGCGATAAGAGAGATACAAGTGTGTATATGGGTATGGGGGAATGAAATGAATAGGCAACATTAATCTGGCCAAGATCATCTTTCACTTGTTCCCACCAGTCTGGTTGCCTGTAAATCTGTATAAGCTATTGGTCAATCAGTCAAACGCTACGTATAACCTAGTGTGAATGTAAATCCGTTCAAGTTGCCATATTCCATTAACGATCCTGTAAACTTTTATTTGGTTTTTGATAAATAAGTTGTCACATGGAGCTTCAGTCTTCTTATATTCAGTATATCTAATGGTTTTCTCTGATACGTCAGTTTTATTTTTGCCTGCAACATAAGGTTTTTTATTGTAGATTCTAAAGAAAAATATTTAAAAAAAACTAGTTCATTCAAACTAAGTAGGGATCAACATTTTGGTGAGCATTGGTAGGAATATTAATCAAATTTTGATGATTCTAAGAGGTAGGTCCACTTGCCATCAAGGCGTTCTGAGCTATATTAATCGCTAGCAGTTATTCAACAAATTTTACTTTGCCTTAATTTCAGTCTATGATCTGCTTACGACCTTGTGGGGAGACTTTAATGTGCGTGTATTCTGATAAATAATGCTTTTTTATAATACTATGAACAACATATGGTTAACATGTTGGGACGAGAAAATAACTGATAACAATATGGGATAACTCAAACGTATCAAATAAACTAAACCGAAAACGTCGCTAAGTTTTTAACAGTAAATACTTGTCTTTTAATTGTTATAGCACCTACACATGACGACCCAACCATTTCAAATAGTTACTAAATGAGACCCAGTGATTGTGGGTTAAGTGCACACTACTGATGAGTCCCATACTACAATGAAACACATGTCTGGTACATCCTGGCTACCAATGAAACTCTAGCTGAGACCAGTCTGTGACTATTCATTCAAATAATTACATGAGGCTTTAACCCTTAATAGAGCATGAATAGTTGGTTATAAAAAAAATAGTATACCCTACAGTTTGTTTGTTTTTAAATTATAGCAAACACTTGATAATAAATTGGTTCCAGTGATAGTGAAAGTGAAATAGAATACACTGATATATTTAAAAGTACAATGTACACCATATAATATACAGTCACCTGTTTAACTAGATCTATCACAAACTTTTCCAGTTTGCAATTAGAAGTAAAAGGACAATAACATTAATATTGAGAGAGAGATCGATATTTGTAGAACAGTCTTAAATATGATTAAACATATTAGATAAACAGTTTAATTTTAATGTAATGAGATGTGGCAAATATCTGATATAGGAGTAACAATCACAAATTCAATTATCAGGAATGAATTAGTATAATCAGTTTTTAAGTCACAATTTGGGTTTGAATGCTAGTGATACCAACCAGTTGCTTACAGTGAAGCAAATAAGAACGAGGTTCGAACGTTCGAACTGTTGACTAAATGTCAAACCATAGTAATAATAAACCAATATGTCAATTGCACTAGTTACTCTTCACAACTATACAATGTATCCCAATCCAGTACAAATACAATAATAGTGGCATATAAAGAAAGTAAACACAAAAAGTGGTTGAGAAAAATGGATGTATATTTACCTGATCCATATAAGCCCCTCTAACTAACTTTGCACCGAAGTAAAAGTTTTCTGTAGCAGCATGATTTAAGTCTTGGGTAAGTGATTCAAGTGCTTCCTATCAAGAATATTAAAAAGAAATGAAATGAAAGCCTTAAACAAACAAGTCATTATTTTATTCTTTTATATGAAATACAATGCAATATCCGTAACTTGTACAATTATGTTACGAAGAGTGAAAGTGAATAATTGTCGATTGTTTGATGACCTTTATTTTCATTCTTGTTTATTCACTGATATAATAAACAAGGATAACTTCATAAAATATTTAGATAATTAACTTTATTATCTTCAAATTCTAAAAGTCATCATTCATTCTTAATTTAAATTAGATTTATAACGTTTTACATTGTAGATAAAATAATTGACTGTTGTTTGTACTCTGGGAGGTAAAACCCGACTCACACGTGAAAATAATTTGAAGATTACTCAGTGTAATACTAAAGCATAAACCTAATCATTAACACTCCAAGACATCTGTACGAACGAACTAATATTCACTTTTATAGATTATATTTATTTAACAATCCTACTTGGGATGCACACTGTGAGCTAATAAATGTAATTTGTAGATCATGCCTATAAAAACGGCGTGTGCATGTCCTTGTAGAAATATATTATTATAACACACTAATCGTATGTGATGAAAATACCGACAAACAAGAGATGTTGAACTTTTTCAATAACGTTCACTTAGCTATTGAATTCACCGACGAAGAGAAGAAATACAATAGTATAGCTTTCCTTGATGTCATACTTTCTAGAAGGATAGACGGTTCCATAAAACGAAACATATTTAGAAAGAATACATGGACAGGTCAGTATACTCATTTCCAAAGCTTCATACCACTTCAATATAAAATAAATTTGGTTAAATGTCTCAGCCAGGAGTCAAAATCCAACTCACATGTCCTCGTCATGCCTTCTGGATAGTGAAACTCAGTCCTATGGACTAACGTAAGCGGTAACCTGGATGGTAGAGATAGGGATAATCACCCATTCGACCGATACCCTCCAACCAATTACGACATCCACAAGCAATCACAGCACAATTACACTTGGATAGAAAAACGACAAAAAAATTGACAAAAGTAACACATGTAATGTACGGTATTACTCCTTACGGGGCAAACTCCAACCGATTGCAAAAACTGCTATTCTAGCCCGAGTAGTTGTGCTGTGCTTCGATATGGCCTGTTTCTCTCCAGAAGGGCATACTAAGCTTCACCAACTTGTTTAGCTGGAATAGTGGTTTGCATTCTAGTTTATGTCAGAATATAATTATATTTTTAGAAAAAAAATTAGAGTTCTATATTTAGTTATTAAATTCTTCATTCATTTTCATATTTAGTCTTTTTCTCTGTTTGTTTCCAAGTGAAACTAATTTATTAAAAATGAATAAATTTGTCGATGTTCTTAGGTCAACCAATTACATATGTGAAAGAAAAAAAATTATTTAACACATAAAATCAGTATTAATTAGTAGTAGACTAAGAAAAATAATTTTTTTTCGGAATTTCTTTTGAAAGTTTTGTTATTTGACCACTATCATTTAATTTAGATAAACTTAATTAAAAAAAGTTGAAGCAGTTGCTATCAGACGCCAAAAACCTGATTTATATGTTAAAAAAGGAGATGGTTATTAATCTTTCCTTGCCTTGGTGACTGATATTCCTTTTGCTGTATCTTATTATGTTTCTTTTTCTTGCACTTATCACATCATTGAGTTTTATTCCAAATTAATAATCTTATTTTATCAACTAAACTCTACTCATTTTATTCCTATCAATGTTCTGTTACATAAGGTATATTATTTACAAAATTCAGTCTATGAAATTTATTTACACTCTTGCTATACTATACGAATATGTCTTCAATATAACTTCCAATCAAACTCTTTCATGTAAGTCATTTAAACCTATTATGTAATTATGATCCTTAAATATCACAGGTTGTAAGCAGCTGACGAGAACCAACGAAATAAAAATGAATTCATGCTATCCTGCTAGAATGTTTGTTCTTGCTCTTTTCAAAATTGAAAATTTTTGTTGTTGTTGAATTAGAACCATTATTCTATTTTGATCCTAACTGGAAAAGAAAACACATTCAAACTTATATAAATGTAGTTTTTATAGTTGAATTGATATGTCAATTGAAGCTAGACTACTATGGAGAACCTGGAAGCATTAGACGGACGTTTCGTTCTAGTGTGGGACTCATCAACAGTGCGAATCCACGACCCCGACTTGCGACATTCGAAACCAGGACCAATCGGTCTCTCACGAGAACACTTAACCTCTAGACTACTGAGCTGGCTGGAATCCAATGGTGTTAATGTCTAATTTCAACCAATTCACAAAATTAAGCCACCGTCCATCCTGGATACGCACTACTGAGGAGTCTCATATTAGAACGAAACGACCGTCAAGTGCTTCCAGGTTCTCCATGGTAGTCTAGCTTCAATTGACTCATCAATTCAACTATAAAACAGACCGTAAATAAAAATGTCAGTTGGATTGTGACAGTATGAAATAACTTTCGAAGTTATGAAATGTAAAAAGCTAAACTCATCAAATATTGTCGATGAAGCCAAAACTATCAGTTATTTATTTATTTTTTTTAAACTTTTTATGGACATTGCTGATCATCAGTTTTAATAATCGTCATAATATTTTATAAATAGCTTTATTAATACATATGCAAATACTCAGTCACTTAGCTAATGGATCTTATCTATTGAAATATATATATACAACTGATAATCCTGAATATTGGCTTAATAAAGAAGTGATTAGTTCAGTCTCCTTTATTCATCCCAGTATCTTATAAAATATATTCAGCGATCAAAACATTAGTAATCAGAATTTATGGTTGATTGAGTAATCTGATAAAAAGAAAATTTATCAGTTCAAGCACTTGACATAGAAAATGGTTTTGAAAAAAAGAAAGACAATAATACAACAGGGACTAATAAATAAAAACAAGATAGATTTAATTCCCAGTTTCAAGAAATACGACAATACTTACTGCATTCACATCAGTGCTAATAAAATACTCTTTTGATTATTTTGAAGATCTAAATTAACAGATGTCTTAATAAATTCGTTTGATAACATTTAATTTTCAAGGTTTTCAGAGCATAAAACTAGATCTGTCATACACTCCATAGGTTTATAATATGCTAAGGTTAACCATGGTGTCGTTTCTTTGATTAATGCTGAAATATAGGACTCAAGGAGTTTGTGAAAATTATTATAACTTTCTATATAAGCAGATATATCACCCTCCAAATTGATACTGCTCAAGAATTTGAACTAACCATAAACGATGGTTTACTCCTTAGCAAGTTTAAAAACATGTGAAACTAGATAACATTGATTAAGTACGATAAAAGCCAGAGTTTTGCTACTGCTATCCCTTCAATAAAAACAAAATATCATTGTACTATCAATCAAAAAAATAAGAACTATGAGATAGCGAACAGTTAGCTTTCACTGTCGTGTTCACACTTCGTCTAAATTATGGCCATCAATTATGATTTAATTTTGGGATATCGCGTTCGTGAAATCACGTCAGTAATCAAGCAACTACCTCATATTTTTCCAAAAAATCTTATTTCGTCAGTCAGTTAGCTACAGCATACGACCAGGCACATATATGCATCGGCCCAAGTTGCCACATCTCATTAGCACAACAAGATGAACACTAAATTCATAGAATTAGTTAATTCAGTGGTGACAATATAAAAAAGACTGCATATGAGGACATAGTACACGAAGAAAGAATTAATGGGAGAAAGATATAAAGCATTGCGCGTCGTGGTAATCGGTATTCAGGCAAAAGTAACACGTGGCTCAACCACCTCAGTAGATGGAGATTCACAACCTCATCAACTCATTTACCATCATTCCCTAATAATCTGCATCTAACCTCACTATTACTTACCTGGTGACCCCTTAATTGATAGACGGATATCTCGACTTTACTCTCGGACCTGTAGTTTGCTGGTTTTAGCCTTACCGCTCTTCAATCCACCTGTCTGGTATGGTAGGACCTTGGGGAGCGATTGTTTCAGCCAGTATAGCTCGACTAGTTCATTATGATAGGCAAGTCCGACCACCACGTCAAAGTAGCAGCAACGGTTGGGAATCTTATTTCGAAAGTAATGTTAAAGATCATTTCGTGAAAAATGAGATACCTTTTCCATATCATAGAAATGATGACGTGTCAATTATCCTAAACAAAAAGATCTCTTGTATTAAATAAATTTTCGGAATAATAAGCCAATCGTTAGTATACTTCATGATGCTTATGATACTAATTTGCATGATGAACGTGTAAAATTAGAAATATTGAAGTCTTATGGTAAGTTCTTTATCGGAAATCGACGATACGCTAAGGAACTATATTTTGAATTTTCTTGTATTTATCAAGGTAGTAGTGTGTGTTCTTAACGAATAGTAAACACCACATTCATCTTGAATGGGCGAGTGAAGAGAACAGCAAAATTAAATAACTAGAGGTCTGACTGTGTTCACAATCTAAACACTAAAATAGTGAACCAAAAAAATATTATTCACTATTAAAAGTACTTATAATTGTTGTTGAAAAAATTCAAAATAAGACAGACGTATTACTCGAATAATTTCAAATAAATTTCATGAAACAAACCTTCAGATAACACTGGTAAGTGCCAAATATTACAGCCTTGTCTTTATTAAATAGACGCATCATTTCTATAATCAATCTTCTTATAGCAGGTTGAAAATATGATTGCTCTGCATCCACCATAACTCGAACTCCAACAGATTTTGCATACTGAAAGATAAAGTGAATATGAACTATTATATCTACTAATAATTACAAGTTTTAAAAAACTATTGTTCAATCAGTCATAGTTGTAAGTTACTTGGAAAGATATTTTGTTTGCGTGGAATACCTTGATAGAACTACGGCTACGAAAATAACCTTACTGAGAAATGTGAAGAAAATTAATCGGACCACCACAAGATGAACAGCAAAGCACCATGTAATAGGAAAAGTGTATATAAGATCACTCACTCTGAATACAATGAGGTTAAAGAGAATTGGCTTGACATTTATATAATGTCTGCAAAGAAAGACGAATAGCAAAATTGATGTAAGAGGCAAATACTTAAAGAAATATTTGGTGGCTGTTGAGGCTCTTAAGAGGAATAACCAAAAAGCAACAACCAGTGACACGATAGTCAAAAATGATGGGTCGTCGACTCTTAGAACAGACACCCGAAACATTCAAAGGGACGATTTTATTTATTTACAGCTATGATCTATTCGTCAATACTCAAATGACAATTTACTTAGAATATTAAGATTACCTTTTGAACCTTTACTGGAGTTGTCAGAGTTGTAAACAAACTAAAGTTAATAAAACTAGTGGGAGTAGATATTTCAATCTAAGAGCTTCAAGGACAGCTAACGGGAACTCTTCGTTCGACTAAAAAAGGGACTAAGTAGGGATAGGAAATCAAAGATGGTACCATCAAATTGTTTTTTAAGGTCGACTATACTAGTTAGTTAGAAATCAAAGTCCTCTTGGAATAATCACTTAGGAACTAGCTTGGGTAGCAAAGACACTATAAACCTAGGGTCCAGTCATTTTACGTCTAATTGAAAACCAGAAAATCCAAGTGTGTGGAAGCTAAGTAGGCTTTAGGGCCATATGGATCAATATCCGTCATATTTCTACCCATCATCGGGTGTAGAAATACAAATGTACCGAAGCTGAGTACTGTCAACTTTCTTTGACCTGGAAGTGGTACTTGACCTCTGTGATAGAGAAGCAATTTGAGAATATTTAACGAGGAGATGGATGACGTTCATTTACACATACGTACAATAAAAGCACTATATTTAAACTCATAGGGCTGTGTAATTGCTCATGGAAGTGTTTGAAGCTAACTCCATTATTTCTAGGATTAATATCTAACAAGAGGATCCTCCAATCGACCTAGAGTATTAGAAAGTTTAATCGTGTTAGTCGGGAATAATAAGATACAGGGTATCTTGAGTCCCCTTGACGAATCAGATGAGAATCATTAAGACAAGTGGGTCTCATTGTCCGAATATGCCAGAACATGGCATCTCATACAGTCAGAACAGATTGGTTATATCTTTAAACATGTTTCTGAATTTCTGTCCTTTTTGAGAATTATGGTAATTTCTTGCAAGCGATAGTATTTTAGCATGAAGGTTAGTAGCCTATCTCTATGGTGTTTAAGTGTCCGACCAAAGTTATGTGTGGTGAAATCATCGAGTGAATCTCATTACTAATATGGTCAAAATGTTATTCAGGAAGATAAATACCACAGTGTAGCAGTAAAAAACGTAAAATAAACTGTGAAACCGAGTTATCAGCAAAAACGTCGCCCGGTATAATTCATCGTTATATTGATCAAAATTACTACGGTTGATAGTATTTGAACCTAAAACTATATACGGGTAAAGACAGTTGTGAATGGATAATTTGCTTTAGATTTCTAAATAAGAAGTCATGTCTTACTGTAACACCTTATCGCATTCAACGTGTACTTGTCGAAATCAGGGCTTAAAGCCATCATTAGTAAGGGTTCTGTTATAAGCTAGACTGTACTCTACGTAGTGACAAGAAAAATTTTGGAAAACAATACTTACGTTTGCTAAAGTATCGACACGTTTTATCATATTCCGCATTTCCTCAATACCTTCAGTTGTAAGTGTAGGTACAAGCTGTTCTACTTCACCAGTCTAGAATGAGGGTGAAACAACGAAAGACCTTTATAAGATAAATACTTGGAAATTAGATTATTAACAATGGTTATATGGTAATTTACAACTGATAAACTAATTTATAATTATTTAAAAAATCAATATCTAGATGAATCTTTTGGACTGTAACTAAAACTAAGAGCATTTTAAGCTGATAAAAGGGTGTTGCTCTGTGCTATTAAAAACATATGCAGACTTTATCTTTTCTACTTCGGCTTAATTGAGATTAGTTAGTCATACACCATAAGACCTGTAGCCTTTGCACTGACACAGTTATGTACTAAACTACAGTGACTAATACTTAATAAAAACTATGGAACTGTGAAGAATCCTTGGAAACTTCATAACAATTTGTTAAAAAGCTGACTGATTGGTAGCTGACAGAAATATCCATAAAGCTACCACTATAATTCTCTAGTCACCATTTGGTATGAAAAAGTGACCTCACCTTTTTATTTTTTAGAATAAACAGACTTGCAAGGTCGTATTCAAAAGCCTTTAAGTGACTCCAATCAAGTAAATCTAAAACACTAAAGAAATTATTGACAAACTCAGAATCATACCCATCTCCAGAGACATCCAACAAAGTAAACCACTTAACTTCTTCATCATATGCAATTTTCACGCCTAATGCTTCCAGTTTTTTACGAAAATTGTCTAGATCAAGCGATGCAAGTCCACCTTTCTGTCCATTATCCGCTTTGGTAAGTAGGAAGAACAGTCGTTTCATTTGCACTAAAAAGTCAGACATTTGTTGCTAAATCGTTAAATATGACAAGATACTCTTACCAAAAGTTGGGGTCGTCCGAGTGCTGTAAGTTTAATTGCAGTAAAACCACGATCTTCACCGTATTTTGAAGAAACATCAATACATTTCATAAATGTCTCCATATTATGGTCGCACTGATATTCAGACTTATAGAAGTACGAGCGAGCCCCAACAACCTGCTTCGTACGATTGGCAAACCGAACACTGATTTGATACTGTTTAGTGGCTGCCTCTGGTCGTTTTTCGGGGGTTTGTAACACTTCACTTAAGCTTTTTCTAAAATGAAAGTATCAACTTAACCAACTAGTGAGTATAATGATAATTCAACTTATCATTGAAAGGAAACTGCGAAATTTAGTGAAAATCTAAATCCGAGTGACCGGGGAACAATGTAAATCTACTTCATGTGCATACAATTAATCATCTACCTGGAACAAGAATGAACAAACAAAGACATTGAAGACCGATATCGACAGACGTATAGTGGTAAATAAATTCCCAAATAAATAGTTCTGTAAGTCTCCGACATTGATGCTGACTTAATAGTTTTACTGGACACTCACAGCTAGAGGCGCCCGGCCACACGTCTGAACCAGATCATGAGTGGGAACGCCGTGTTTTGCATCCCTTACAACTACTAACCAGATAAGATCAAACGCTTCTGAACATACTGACAGCCTTTCAAATATATCTTTGCATTCACTCACTTCTGACTTCCAATCTGACTGGGTTAGTATCCTTCGATTACAAAGGTGTCACGGAAAATCCAATGTAAAACCCTGAATATCTGTGGCATTTTTAGTGGCCTTACCTTCAGTATAGTGCTGAGGGAATCAAGTACTCTGCTAACAACCGTACAAAAGCTTGCGATCGTTTTTAATATCAGTGTTCCAGGTTTGAAGTATTTTAATATCAATCAAACCAATATGCGTCATCTAAACCCTTAAGTAAACGACATAGAGAATGTGAAGAATCCTACTGTAAGAGCGAATAAATGCAACTGAATCTTTGTTGGTCGAAACACTAAACGCATACAGATATGTGAACACGAAGGCTTGAAAATAAATATTTAAACCAGTTTTTAGATACAAATTCACTCTAAATCTGATTATTTTGATCTTTTAGTATTTTTAAGGTAGTGAAAACAAAAACTGAGACGAAATTCACGGCACATCATTATTAGAAATATCATTTCCCTGACTGACTTTACTATCTGAACGGCCTCATCTTCTTGTATGTCCTTTTCAACACTATAGTCAAGTATTGACTTCACTCCATACTTCTTGAGACGCATAATTAATGGTTGAATACTGGCTTCATTCTCACCCGCAACAAAATGTCCATAGAATGTCATCTTCATTATTAACCGGAACAACGACCTTCCAAATATTTTCCTGGAAATATCCATAAGCTAAGCAATGTGGTGAGAATAGCAATATACCTTTTTGTTGTACTTAACAAGTGTTGGAAAGGAGCACATTTTGAAAACTAGTAATGCACGAATAACTTCTGAATTTGACTTAGCCACATGGGCCAGTTTTGAATCTCTGAAACTAAAAGTTTGGTCATTACCTCAAAATAAATAATATAGGTGAGTTAGTTACTAGAGTTAGTATGTTCGTCATGCGAAGTAACTGAAATATTTTGATTCTGTCTGCCAGATATTGATGATAACATGGACTGACATTGGCTGATACATGACTGAGAAGCTAACGCAGGCTTTCGAAAGTTACTGAGAACGGATCTCAACGGTGAAAGGGACATGAAGCCACCTCTCCCACGTAAACAAAACACTAGGATGAAAACTGAGCTAAATCACTCCCTTTGAGCTCCCATGCATTATAACAAATTTCATCTCGAAGGTCACTACAAACCTCACTTATAATGAACCATTTGTTTGGTACAATCACATTTTTTGTCTTATAGAACACGAGACTAATGGGAAATCTTAAATGTCTTTTTAACATCCAGTGGCGATAAATCAGTTTCAGTTTGGAAAGGACAGGAGGCTTGATGGCCTGTGTTAGTCCTGGCAATGGTGGTCTGTCAGTTGATCCAACATTTTCTTGAAAGAGTCGACGGATCGTGCCTCAAACACGTGCTGAGGTAAGCAGTTCCACTCGTTGATGATTCGATGGGAAAATCGATAGTCAGCTGACAAGTAATTTGTTCTGGGCTTGTGAACATTTTTGGAGTGTCCTCGTAAATTCTCTGTTTTGGAAGACAAGAAAAATGAGGGCATATCAGGTGCGAATTTATCACTAAGCAATTTGAAAACTGTAATCAAGTCGCCTCTAGTTCTACGATATGACAACGGGAAAAGGTTTAGCTTGGCCAGTCGAACTTCATACGGAAGCTTCGCTATTCCGGGAATCAGCTTAGTTGACGTTCCCTGAACCTTTTCCAGAAGTTCACTTTCTTATTTTAAGCAGAGGCTAGCCGCTTGTATGCAGCACTCAAGTTTAGGACGTACGAACACTGTATACAAAGTCAAAAACGTTTTAGCGTCGACATGACTAAAGGCCCTACGTATTGACCATAACGTTCTAAGACCTTTGGCGGCTATTGCACGGCAGTGTGCAGTAGTCTTTAGGTCTTGGCTGACGATGACTCCTAAGTCATTATATGTCTGGACGACAGGTAGCTCAGTGTTATTCATCATGTATGTATCTGTACCTTAATGACCAATTTGCATCACAACACACTTGGAAGTATTTATCGGCAACTGCCCGGTTTGAGACCATTCAGATAATTTCTTCGGGTCATTTTGGAGTTCTAAGCTATCATCCTTACATCGTATCGTTCTCCATATCTTGATATCGTCAGCATATAGCAAGACCGATGATGATAGGAGACGAGGAAGGTCATTTATATACAAGAAGAATAGCTCTGGCCCCCAAACTGTACCCTGAGGCACTCCACTAAACACAGTTCCCCAGCTAGATAACTTTGAGTTCACACGTACTCTTTGTTGACGCCCAACCAAGAAGTCTTTTATCCACATAAATATATTGCCTCCAATCCCGACATTTCTCAACTTATATAACAGCCGGTTGTGCGGAACTTTGTCAAAAGCTGTGCTGAAATCAATGAAGGCTACGTCTACAGGTAGCTTTTAGTCTTTAAGAGCGCACCAGCTTTCACGAGCCACTAATAAGTTAATGGGACAAGAGTAACCTATTCTTAAACCGTGCTGCTTCTCCGAAAGGATCCGGTCTTTATCGAGATACTTAAACAGCTCCTTCCTCCTACCGCTAACGGGGCGGTAGTTCTCAGGTTTGTGTTTCGTGCCTGTTTTGAAGACAGGACTTACTATGGCGTCCTTCCAGTCTTTTGGTAAACGACCCTGCGTTACGGATAGATTAAAGCATATACTTAAAGGGTTCGCAACGAAGTTAGATAGTTCCTTCAGTAGCCTAGGATGTAATTCATCGGGCCCCGTGAATTTACTTATGTCAGGCTTATTTAGTAGACCAAAGACATCGAGTTCTTTAATGGTCACGCTATCCAGTGTATGTGTGGGGGATCTGTATGAACTGACGGGAAGGGTGCTTCTATGGTATATACATTGCTAAAGTAGTTCGAGAACACTTGAGCCTTACCAAAGTCGTCCTCAACTAATGATGCGGCAGTACTGTCTCCCCATAGAGCAGGAATATTTCCTCTTCTCTTTGTACTTTGGTTTATACAAGAATACAAACATTTAGGACATTCTATGGATTCCTTAACAATCTTTTCTCCGTACAACTTTTAGAATTACGAAGGGTCAGGGCACAAGTATTCCGAGCTTTTTGATACTGAAATTTTGTCTCATCGGTCCCCAGTAACCTAAATCTATCCCATATTTTTCTTCTCTTGCGGAGAAGGATGCGGACCTCCCTACTGAACCATGGTCGAAAGTTTCTCGGCCCCTTTGGTATAATCCAAGGGATGTGGGGTGTGGTAACTTTTAAGTATGAATTTCGAAATGCGTCCCAAGCCGTTTCAATTGAGGACTCTAGGTCTATTGTCCAATCTACTAACGATGCTGAATGCATGATGTCTGGTATATTTGCTTTCCAGACGTTAGGTCTGGATTGGGCTGATGCGTGCTCGTGACTGACAGTTATATGGAAGTCGAAAATTAAAACTGCGTGATCACATTTACCCAAGGGTGGCATGTAATGGAGGTTCGCAACATCATCCTCATAGTCAGTCAGTATGAGACCTTGTAAGGATGATTCAGTGTCCGGGTCGTACCTTGTCGCTTCTTGCACATGTTGCACTAGGGCATATGTGATAACCGCATCAACTAGTTCCTGCTCGAAGAAATTTTCTGACGATTCAGTCCGCAGATTTACTCAGTTTACCATGGGTGCATTAAAGTCCCCTAGTATTAGACATCGAGCACTTTGTGACCAAGTGTTGAAACTGCTTAAGTCTTTAGAATAACGAATTCCGTAAGTCTTCGATATTTATTCTCCCATCATTTGTTCTACTGGAAACAAGCTTAGCTGAAAACGCTTGGTCAAACATCTGCAACTGATCACGTCTTGGTAGGCTGGACCGTACAGCCCCCGCAACAGTTAGACTGTTCACGTACTTCTCCACTCATTGGTCACTTTTATACATACCTACAAACCTCACTCATTCCTCACTTTTGATCTGACTGAGTTTTGGAGCCTGGAATAAAAAGAAGCCACGAACGGTGACGTTATCAAGATCTGAGTATCCGTGACATAATTTATCTTCCGAAAATGCTTATTGGAGCTTAGTCTCAGCATTAAGTTTCGAATCTAAATATACAGACTAGAAGTTCGTTAACCTTCCCCGGATCGTAGCAGTTTGTTTTACTCCTTGATTGTTAGTAGTCCGATGTTATTTAAGGAACCCCCAAAAAACAAATTTACGAATATGTAATAGTACATTAGACTGATTTGCTATAACTTCTTGTTGCCTTCTATTTTGGTGTTTTTTCCACATACCCATTTGTCTAGATTGTAGACCCAATGGAGTCGTTTTTGCTACCCTTGGAAACCCATTGATATCTCTTTTAAATCGGCGTGATGAGGAACATAGCATATAACCTAAATACAATCAGCGTGGTCTTTACCTTTATTTATCTCTATTTCTTTACACGAATGGCAATACCAATTTTTTCAATAACCGTAAGTTGCGTGAGGCATGCCCACTTATAGGCAAGTTCAAGTTGTTAGAAACATTGCCTCTTTATGTCAAACACTTCATTAAGTCACCGTATTCGGATAATATTTTCATTAACACTTCACTTTAGCAATCGACTAGAAACCCTTAGTGCAATATGTTTATCACACTTCACTTCTTTTTGTTTGTGGCCGCACGTTTTTTTTTACCTCATAACGAATTCTGTATCCACTACTACTCTCAACACTTCATCATCTAATCAGCTAAGTTCTGACAATCGCAGTTTAGTCTTTTGATCGATGTCCAATAAACCTCAAAGACGTTTAACCTCGCCTGATGCCTATAGAATACAATAATGATGTAAATACATCATTATAGCTGGTAGTATGAAACAATGTAAAAGTTAATAATAATAATAATAATTTATTCTCAAATAACAGTTTGTTACATGAGGCATGCCAGTTTACAGGCAAGATCAATCCGGATAGTACGTCAACCACTGTACAGCTAAGATAGATCTGAAACATGTATTTATAAAAAAATATAATCGGGGTAATCGGGGTCGTCGTTAGGGATTGTTTATTGCTATCAGATGTGCTTATTATCTGCGGACCGTGATACATGATATCAGTTTTGGCGTTGATTGAGTCCTTGAGGTCAGCCACAGTTTCTGATAGTAATAGACAGACATCATCCTCCATTGCAAAGCACTCGATTGAGACGGGTCATAAGATTGACGTCAAATCAGCATTTCTAGTGTTATACGAAAGCCTTCAAGGACTTATACTAAGGTTTATTGAAGCCTTGGTTATACGGAAACTAAAACCCACTTAATGAGTCAAAAACAGTTCGTCCTTACACCTGACCTACCCTAGTAATACTGATTTGTTATACAGAATGGTAATCACATTTGTTTTTGTGTAATTTAATATTTTTCCTTTGTTATGACTTACCCTTAACCTATCTAGTCGACCTTATAATTTTCATATATAAATGTTCTTCAGTATATGTGTGATGAGATTGTTCGAAATGTAATACGCAAATATATCACATAATTCTGATAAACTTCGTCTTCTCATTGAATTATCGAAATTTTAATAAGTGCACGAAAAAAGTGTCACTTTTGAGTGAACCATTACAAGCGACAAATGATGTCGAGTCACACGTTCTGTGGTTGGTTTTCTTTATACCTGAATCTGAGATGCGAGGTAGTGGGAGGTCATGTATAACTCACCGTCCTTTAGCACTATATTCTCTTGTCTGAAGACTCCTTAACCATAAATTCTTCAAAAATAGCCGCAAGCCTGAGTTTTATCTACTGATTTACCATACCTCCATCTGTTCCCCTACAAACCGTCAAGCATTTCTAAGGGCTTCTGTCTAAATAGCACGCTGATCCTATGTTTTTCTTTTTTCAACATAACATTCACAATCTATAGGCATGAAGGCTTTCTTTACGCCTGGAGTAGACCTAGCGTGTGCGTTTGTCAAGGTCGCAGCTTATACCAAGCTACTCTCAACAGTTACTTTCTAACAATTTTAACTTATTATACCGTGGAATTGCATAAATACCTAGCAGCACCACAGTTCCAACACGCGGATACCACGTTTAAATCAGATAAGCACTTCTCGATTTCACAAGCTAAACGGGGTGCCGTTTTTGAGCAGATCATGAAAACAGTGAAATCATAGTACAATATTATTCCACGAACCCAACTATTAGTTAGTTGGTTTATCTGCACGAATATTCGGCCGGTGATTTTCATTTTTACCTACTTAATAAGCCTGCTACAGTAGTGTCTTCTCTGCAAAACCATGTAAGCTTTTGACCACGCCCGTAAAAATAGCATATGTGTAAATTTTAATATTACTACCCGACAGCCGGTTCACAATCCGTAGCCATATCAGTAACGACAAATATCTAATTCTCTATTCGGCTCTGAAAATCACATTCCTTATTTCTTACGCCTACACTACGTGCCTCACTGGTTTCTTTTTCGTTATGTACTTCGTATTCATTTTTCATAACCTTTAAGTACCCAAATTTCTTTAGTTTAATTTTGGTCTCCTCATCATAACCTTCAACCAGTAAAGATGTTGAACTAATTGAGCCCCAGGCTTACTTTACATCATAACTCAATACAGCGTAATGAAATTAGAGACTACTCATGTGAGAAATAATGCCATAAAAACTCCAGTCCTTTCATATTTATTTTCCACGAGTTTCCAATTTCCACCATAAACGTCACTATACGATAACTCATTTTCAAATCCTTACTCGCTGTCTTATAAGTACTGAATTTCCAAACTCTTCTAACTACTAATTAGTTACCGCTAACTTTCTTCGTTTGGAATCTCATACTGTGTCCTATCTAAATACGCTTTACTGCTTCGATGTTCTATAAATGATCTAGCAGCTTTCACTGTTCGATATCCTCGTACAATGTACCTGTAGAATTAACGTTTTCTAAGAAAGCATAAAACTTAGAGCTTGAAGGTGAGATATCAATAAAACCTGACGGAAAACTTAAAAGAGCCAACAGGAAAATAGGAGGTGAGTTTTAGTTAGTGGCTTGCAAACAATGATGGTGAGGGTGGCGATTTCCTCCACCCATATTTATTGGACAGAACATTTTGGTTGTCTCCTATTTATTACTGGTATGAAGTAACCCTTCAGTGATATTGACGTTATTCTCCCACGTTTTCCACTTCTTAGGTATCTGTTTTCCATCCCATGTAGGTTTCTTCACTTCACAAAGTTGTCTTGTCACATGCATACTTAGGGCAGACCTAACTGATGGCGTTTGGCAACACAATGAACAAAGATATGAAAAACAAAGGCTTTGATTATATAATCCGATGGAAAATCTAGCACCACGTTTCTACTAATTTTCCAGGTTGTAAACATTCACCTCACTCTGCCTTTCAACCCATATTCCGTTAACCGAGGCCTGTTTCGCTGTTGCATTTCTTCACTCACTGTGTTTATCTCCTGTGGTTAACATGAAGTTTCTTTATTGATTACGTTGAGTCCTATCTGCTAATAGATGTGATTTAACCTATCTCATTGCAAAAAACCAGGTTTTGTCAGTTACTCTTGTTAGTTCTGCTGCTGCCTCTTTTCGTCTCCTTTTTTTAATACCATGAATCTGAACCCCATAAAATTTATAGCTAAAAACAACAACCAATATTCTGATAAACAACCACCGCACAACATGACTTGGTAGTGTATTGACTAATTCGTTGGAGACAGTTTGTCATGTTATCATGTATTATGCAAATACAAATAACCTGATGTAGCGAGTAGTGACATATATGGACAACATGTGGAAGTGGATTTTTCCACCCATCTTTGGTGCTTGACTACACCTTAAGAATAAATAATTATAAAGCCTATTCAGTTATTCATATCATTTGGTTATTGATGTATGAGGTTGTTAATATGTGTATACATAGTGGATTATTCATTAATTAATATGAAGTTGTTCTCAGTTCAGTTTGAGCAAATCTGATCGTCAATCAAACTTCAAATAAATCACTTAAAATATATTGTATTCACAAAGAAGTTATGTAAAGTTGTCACAGAATCCAGCTGATTGGACCTCAAGAGGTATACAAAAAATGACTGATCTTGAATCTTGGTTCAAATGTCCTACTTTATTGCATGGCGAATTTTGTATAACAATCACTGACTGTCCGGAACCTACTCATGACGATAGTGAGTTTAGAAAAACTGCTGTGGTTAACTTGAGTAGTATAAAATACAACATGTCACCTATTCTCTCTTATTACTCCGAGTGGTTGAAATTAATCAGGGGCGTAGCCTGGCTTAGAAGGTTCATAGAATTCCTGGTGGTACTTGGTTCACCGAGTCGTGAAGGATCCGTTCATCTAGGATGCTTAAAGATCAAAGAGCTTGACATCGCCAAGCGTAAGATTTCATTGATGGTTCAGAGAGAAGTGTATGTAGAATTACTTAGTGAATTTAAAAACAGCAGTAAAGTAGTTAGTCATGATCTGAAAGGTTTATCGCCGATAATGCTTGATGGGTTACTCTGCGTTGAAGGTCGACTGAGATACCCAGATTTCCCAAATGCTTTTAAACATCCAATAATTTTACCCAGTTGACACTTAGCGACGAAAATGATAATTAGACATTGTCATAAAGAACAAGGACACATAGGAAAGTCATTAGAAAAAAGATATGGATATGTATTTACTTGTTTGCAAACACGGGCGGTACATATTGAACTGATGTATAGTTTGAATACTGATTCATTTATAATGGCCTTATTAAGTTTTATTAAAAGAAGAAAGAAACGTCCAGAGATTTACAGTGGGTCAAGCTTCGTGGGTGCAGTTTCTGAATTAAACAGGTTTGTGCAACAGTTGAATCAGCAGAAGATAAGTAATGAACCGTCAGCGAGGCGGGTTCAATGGCATTTTAACACACCCTCATCCAGCAACAAGAGTGGAGTTTGGGAAAGAATGATTAGGTCTATACCCCGACTGTTATTGTTGATCACTAGAGAACAGACTTTATGGGATCAAGTAAGGCAGGTCTCCTTGAAGCTTCGGATTAGTCTTTGTTGTTATTAATGTAGGTAGGTCGAGTAGGCGTATTGTTGTAAGTCCTACTTGTTCCTATAGTGTAATATTTTATATAATGAACCATGACCACAGGCATCAAGGTAGCTTGTGTGGTATGGAGGGATTTCGGGGGTCGGTGTAAGATCCGTTTTGAATGTTTTGTGTGTGTGTGAAAACCCCTCCATGTATATACTTGTACTTTGTTCCTATTGATCCCTTTAGTTGTACATTGTTAGTTTTTCGATTACCTTGAATTATTAATATTTGTATTTTATCATAGTTTTTATTTTTATTGCGCCTTCACTAATTCCCCGTTTTTCTTCCCGAACTGCACTTATGTTGATTTACTTTATACTTAGTCTTGGCGGCAGCCATATTGGTTTGTTCCTCCTTTGTTGACTGGAATTGTGCATTTTTGGTTGTGAATTTAGGCACTCTTCCAGAATTAGAAACACTCTGTGTTATAAATAGACCAAATATTATCTTTTGAACGAATCTGTGCGTGGTCTATCCAGACAGGATAGAATAACATTTATTTGTTGTGATTGATTAAATCAACTGAACAATTATTGGTTGGATAGCTGAATGGTCATATGTGTTTAGAACCGTCATTTTACCCAATTACTTTGTTTTGGTTTCAAACGGGCAAAAACGCGTATCTAACCCACCTAGACAGCTGTCCATCAGTCCAAACCGTAGTTTGGATCTTACAGTATGTGCATAACATTGGTTAATATTGATTGTGATTACCTCCTTATTTGTACTGAGTGATGCTTTGATGACTCTGGATCCATCGGTTTCCCATACTATGAGTGTATTACGTGCTTCTGTGAACAGCATCAGAGCAACTCCCTGAGCGTGTAGAACACTGTTTTTCGTGGAATACAGCAGCATCTCTCCTGAATGTAATTTTTTTCACCCAACTAGGATCCAATGATTTCGAGCACTGTCGAGTTTTATGTCCTCGTTCCGTATCTATTTGATTAGTCCCCTCGGTATCCTACATTGTGTGGCAATTCCATGTACCTATGTTAATTGTTGCTGTGGTTGTCAGAAGGGTCATCGGCCTCATGACTTCCAAAGATTCTCGGCTTTCATCATGAAGTGTGATAATTGTTCGTTCAACTCGTAGGGCAGAGTTTAAATTGCTTAATTTGTTCAATCTGGTTGGTGTTTATTTAGCACGATTGTTTTCTGTGGGGTGGGATTGCCGTTTCTATACTAAAATCTCCTCTTGTGTGTGGGCCTGGGACCGGTAGTAAATCTAGAAAAGCTACAGGTGGAGTTATTATGTGAACCTAACCAGGATTATAACCTAAAGCTCTAGCTGTTATGTTCCATGATCTGAGTAAATACCGAACTCATAAACCTTTTGGGCTTTTGATATATATGTAAAACGAGAAGAAATCTTCAGCATTCAAGGCCGATTATTGAGCGTCGACTGTTGACTGACAACTCATCATGCGCAATGATCCATTATGATGATCTACCGAACGTCTTCATAGGACTGGAATATCTAGCAGCTTGGTTACCATTTAACGTCAAATCATCTCATCATTTTGCACTTGATAATAAACGTTTTTCTTGGTAAGATTTCATGCTATGTCACAGTAATAAGGAAACATTTGGCTTGAAAGCGTTTTTGAGGGAACCAGACTGGAGCATCATCGGATGCTATAGTTTTGGTATGAGATCAGGTAAATTAAGCAAAGGCATTATTTTATTTAGCTTTAGTTGATTAAGATCACTAGGTGTACAGCATTAGAGTGATGTATACATCGACGGCACAGTTGAAAAATTTAGATCAACTTCATTTTGTTCGACAAATTGTTCTGCAGCCCAAAGTATATTAGAACTGCTGGAATAATCTTAAGGATTCCACAAGTATTCGGAGTTTGACAACACCTTGACTAGTAACACCTTTTATAATTGAAATGTGCAAGCACAGTCATATCAAAAGTCAGGAGCGAAGAGATATGTCTAATAGAATATCGATATATTGAGAAGTGATCAATCTAAGCTGGCTGGCGGTCGTATATGTGAAGCACGGCGTACCCACAAATGTTCTAGTGCGGATGCGTGACAGAACGCCTTCATATAAGTGAGCCTATTAGAACTAATGCTGTCAGCATCAAATGTCGAAGACATCCAGGACTACTAATTTTGGGGATTTATTTACTACGACAATCTCTTGATATGATATTGTCTGGAATTAACAGGTCTAACTGAAAGTTTTTGAAACAGAATAGGTCGAGTAACAAGGTACGTTATTCGAAACGATGATTATGTCGTTTAAAATTGCCAGCCTTACTAGATCACAGGTTTGCTATCAGCCTGTGCAATGCGAACAGCAACTTGTGAAGATATTGAAGGAATGACTAATAGAATAAAGTGAAAAAATGACTCACTAATTACATCGGATTTAATAGTGAAATCCCGACACAACAGTCAGCAATAACAAGCGTTAAAAGATGCCTTAAGTTTAACAGACCTCTTCTGCTGTGAATCAAGGTTTGCTTGTTACGTCATAGACAGAAATTAAGCATAAACGTCAAATGCCTCCTTGAAACCAGTACTTAGTGGGGTGCCAAAAGGCTCTGTCGTAGGTCCTTTACTTTTTATGCTGTGTTTAAATTGACTCCCAAGTAAAGTTTAGTAACCGAAGCTACTGTGCACTGATAATGAAAAATTCCGCCGGGAAATGATGCCAAGACGCGGATGCATGTGCACTTCAGGCGAATTTAGATGTTCTGATTGGTTGGTCTAAAAGTGGCAAATAAGTACAGCATAAGAGCAGATCCCACACCCGTAGTCAGGTATCACAGGAATCTTGGGGCAACTCGCTGCTGAGAGTTTGAAGCTGAAGAGTTAAGAACCCTTTAGAAAGGACGCTTACCCAAGTTAGGTACTAGTATGTTCACTACAATATACACACCCCTGACGAGATCCGAATTAGGAAACCACGTCCAGGCAGCATGTGGTGTTCGCTCTTTTGATTGATCCACCCAAGAGAAGAATAGACGCTCTCGGGAGTTTAATAGAAAAGGACTGACACAGACTGTAAGCCTTCTGTCCTCAGCACACAAATGTGAATCTGAATAGTTGTTTATTGTAAAAGCTTCAACAGTTTCTATGACTTCGAGGTCTTGGGATTTTTCTACGAATTTGAATTAGTTGACATAAACGTATGACTTCTCTCTGGAAGTACCTGCTTTTTTCGCCAATGCTTTTTACCTATTCTAATAAGTTCACGAGTTATTTTAATGGATATCATTTTGTCATACCCTGAACTGGCAGATAGGTTTTTAAACTTTGCTTAACCCAAGCAAATTTGCTCGGGTTAACAGAAAAAGGGAAAATAAACTCAAGCGTTCTAAAAATTTTCGGAAAAATCCTTAGAAAACGTGATGATGGTATAGACAACAATACATCAAAATGCCACATTTTTCTTTAGCTTAGGGTAAATAGTGTATAATATACAATTGAGGGGAAATGTCTCAAATTTAGCACTTTCACCTTCGTCAAAATGTCCAGTTTTCCATAAAAGTAATACTTTCTTCGTGTATCAAGTTGCATTTAATGATGTCAGCTTATAAAACGATGAAAAGTGTGCTGAATTTGTAAGTTACAGTAAAAAACAACCAACTCTACGAATATCAAACAACAAGTTTTTAGATTCAGACAACATATTCTTCGAGTTTTGAGACAAAATCACCAGCGATGTGTCATTTTTATGTTATAATTCACTTGGTTTTACGATTGAAGAAAGTGTTTACTATGGGTTATGTATGTTAAACATAAGACTTGACAAGGATGTGGTTCTCCAAAGTTTTCACCTAACGCTTAACAGAAAATGAACAAAATACTGATATGACGGGACTGGAAAGTAAAGTTACATTCTTTACTCATTGTGACTTTTGTTCAACGTAACTTCCTTATACCTCGACATAATGATTACTCATTTTAGTATTTGTTTTTTTCCACTGTGATATTTCGTTATTTATTACATTAATTAATTTGTTTATTCAAGATAAGTTATTCCTTCATGAAATTAATGTCAACTGTGCTCAGCAAGGCACATAGCGTGTGATTTGTTATAACTCTGAGGATTTTTCATGCTTATGATATTATCCTAATTAATAATCAGAATGGATATACAATTAATATATAATGAGTGTATTTTTGACGCAAGTTGTTGTCATATTTGGCATCAATAAATCTTCACTTGTATCAGTCTTGGTGCGTGTACTTCATGTTGTGGAAATTGCAATAGTTTCACATCTTTTTCAAGTATATGCAGTGAGTGACGCAGACGTAACAACAACAAGAAAATGTAAAATAAACAATAATGATTGTTGTAGTAGAATTGTAAACGCAAGAAATCAGGTTCATGAGAATGTAATCATGACGAAAACACAGACAAAATATTCTCCGGCCCAAAATGAGGGAAAGATTAAAAGTAAACCTTAATACAACATTAAGATCGGCAGTTAACTATGTAAATGGGGTCTGAATGATAAATTATATTGAACTGGCTTATCCCAATATCTGTCACCATGGCTCGAACCAATATTTACTAACTGTAATATCCGCGGTCCTACTGCTTACATATGGAGACGCGAGCTACTGCGCCTGTCACGGTACTAAGTGAAAAAACACAGGGACTGGTACAGATTGAGATCTATTGACTCTCTGGAATAATTTGCCCAGTATCATGTCATTACTAGTCCAAATGCACTGACTTTACAAATAACTGGCGTTCAGTGAGTAAACATTTTGTAAATAAAATTATACACAGGGTTACTGCGAGGCACGAACGGAATATACATCAAACATTGGAAAGAACATAATTACTACACTGTGCGAAAGTTCACATCTATCATACTTAATGAAATTCACACTTCGCATCAGTTATGAATAGCGGCCGTCCAGTTTTACTCTTTAAACTTATCGCTACAGCTGTCTTTTTGGGATCAACTCTTTCATTCCTCAATGATGATATGTTCTACGATTATACCAACAGATTGAAAAGTTGATTATAAAATCGTTTTCAACGCTGTATGACGCCCATATAAACATCTATTTAAACAGCTATTTCAGTCATTCACACCTTAAACACCACACTTTATGAAATTTGCCATTTTCTGCAGTAAACAAACAACTGGTGAATCTCCGGTTCTTATGTTTAATCTGTTGGAAAATGCAAGCATGCCCGAAGACCGATTACCACGACGTGCAATGCTAACCAGTGTTGGAGATGGTTAGAAGAAAGTTAGGGGTAGCCAAACCAAAGCGTGGCATCAGTGTTTGAAGTCACTAACTTCATGTCTGACCCATGTTGGTAGGTGCAGATTACTTGGTTTGGTTCCGAGTGACTATCGTAAATAATGGTTGGAGATTCTCAGTGACATGGCTCAGAATCTATCACAATAGCGTAGGTGTATACACTCTCTGTCTTCCCTTAAACCGTGAGATTAAATTCGCTTCGTATCTTTCTAACAACTAATTCTTTCTTCCTGTACTATATCTTTATATGCAATCTTTCTTTTATATATTACCACCACATAATTAACCACTTTTATGAATCCAGTGTTCATCTTGCTGTGCTAATGAGGTATGCTAACTTGAACATATGTCCTACGTTGTAGCTGATGCACCAAGTATAAATGAAATTGAAGCTCTTTTTTAATAATCTGAGTTATCAATATCACAGAATTTTAAACTAAATGAATTGTTTGTTAATAGTCTTTACTCATCATACATTTGTGTACATTGGTAAAAGTAATATTTATGAGAAATGATAATACATCTACTACAAGCGAAATAATTGTTGTTTATGATATTCCATTCTAATAATGGGCAAAACGTTTTAGATTAATATGGATTGCAAACCAACATCAGTGAAATGAACATTGAAAGTTAAAAAGCACTAGATATATGTGTTACATCAGTTTATAAACTAGCAACAGTGCATCTACACTATACTATATGGGATCAACCTAAATCTATCAAAGTTTCATAACTAGTCTAACGTTTTTCAACCATCAAATTAAATTCCATCAGTTCTTGTCTTTTGTTTCAGCCAATTGTCATATAGCATAATTCTGAACTAATGTTATTAGTGATTACTATCGGACTACAGAATTGTGATAGTTCAACACTAGGATTACAAAATTTCCACTTTGGAATGAATCATCCGAGAATACAAGATGGTTATATATTTATATGAATTTGTAGAAAATTTTATAACTTAATGTAAACCTTCATCAAAAACTATCTTTTTGACTAAGTTTCCAGTACTTGCAATACAATCTAATAGTTCTTGATTTTATTCCATGTGAATTGCAGTTCATCTTACTGAAAAAAAGTATTGGATCTCAGAAGATCATCATAGAATATTCTTCAACTAATTTGATGATTGAATTCATTATGTATTTACTGAAAATCTAATTTATATGCTCCTTAGGATGAAAATTCTATTAATGGTTGATAAATGTAGTGTTTTTGATGGAGTTTTGTTCTGTGAGCTGGATAATTGGATGGATGGACTAAACCATCCAGCTCAAAGAACAAAACTCTAATAAAATCATCCATCTGAGTTACAAATCTTCTCCACCATTAGTGTAATGTAGTGCCTCATACTTTAAACCAAACATTTATTCAATAACTATTTACTTTGTTAAATAATTTATAAATACATCTTATTCATTTAGAAATATGCTCCAATCTGAATACTAAAAATGTCTGACCATGAAGATAATCTAGATCCTAGTCAACAAAAAGAAGATGATATTAGCCTTGAAGATAAGAATTCTATTGAAATATTACCAGTTGATGATGACGAATCTTCAATAGTCGGTAATGTTAAATTTAAAAAAACAAACTCATTCACCTTCACAGAGAATAAAAATCAAGAAGAGCAAGTTATTGGTAAACTAGAAAGTGATAAACCTAAACAAGAAGATATTTCCTCATCTTCTAATCAACAAGAACTGGTACCTAGTAACAATTCAATAAACCATGTTAATGAACAAACTCAACAACAACAACAACAAGATCAATATGAAGATGATAATAATAATAATAATAATAATAATAATAATAATAATAATAATAATGATAATCATACTAATATGACACAATCAATAAATGAACAATCTAAAAAGATGATAGATCCTGAATTCTTTTATAATTATACTGATTATATTGTACAACCAATGATCCCTGAAAATTCTGGTATACCAATAAATCTTTTAAAAGTTTCACATTTATTCGGTATGGATGTAACACGTAGAGAGAATATACAATTACTTCATTATAATAATAATAATCTATTATGTCATATATATGGTAATTATTTACAAATAATTAATATGGATACAAATGATATCATAATGATACGTTCAATGAATGGAATTGGTATTGGTACATTTTGTATACATTCACAATATAAGTATATAGCATTAGCTGAAAAAGGTATTATACCAAATGTATGCATTTATCAATATCCTGATATAAAATTATATCGTATATTAAAAGAAGGTACTCAAACTGCATATACTGCATGTCAGTTTAGGTATGTTCATTATAATCTTCTTCTTTATTTGTATGTGTATATGTCATTAGGGGTCCGCGTGACTATCGTAGCTAATGGCTGGATACTTTAAGTGACATGGATCAGAATCGATCACAATGGAGTAGGTGTACACACTCTCTTTCTTCCCATAAACTAAGAGATTAAAATCGCTTCATATATTTCTTTCTACCAACTAATTCGTTCTTCCTGTATTATATCCTTATATGCAGTCTTTCTTTTATATATTACCACCTTTAAAGTAACTCCTTCTATGTATTCAGTACTCATCTTGTTGTACTTATGTGATGTGGCAACTTGGACCGACGCATTTATGTGCCTTGTCCTACATTGTGGCTGACTGACTGACTGAAGTATAGGTTTATGTCATGAATTTTAGATCTCAATTAAATTGTAATCTTTACCTAGCTGCTTAAAACAGTTGAAGACAAAGTGCAGTTTAAACTTATTATCCAATAAATTTACTTGGTGTTGTTTACTTGAATCTTCCAAAAGATGTTTACGACTGTAATTGATCATTCTCTTATTGACATATATGCATCCTGTGTGTATTGCCTCGATATTTCTTTAATTCACAAGCCCCGATATGTCCTGGTATGGTCGAGAGTGGAGAGAGTTAACTTTCTCTCTCTCAAAATGCTCTCACATGGCCACGTGCATACAACCACTAACAAGGAAGTCCTACTCACTGCGTTCTCGCGCAACGGACGTTGTTTATGAAATTGAGAGGACCAAAAGCCAACGTCCGGCTTTTTAGCCGGATTGGTGGATATGCAGGATCCATAGAGGGAAGTTGGAAAACCCTAATTCCAAACCAATGATGCACATGAACTCCAGGATCCTGAGGGAAAAAAGTTTTATGAAACGATTATTGGTCACCGATTTCTATGGGACTGGATCTCCTTACGTTGCTGCCTTGTGGAATAGACCTTTAGATCAAATGATCCGGGTGTGACCCCATAAGAAAACCACCGGCTTCGGTTTGGACACCCGGGCAGTATCCTAGCCTTCACACAAATCGAATGATTTATGTGGCGCATATCTATTTGGTGCCTTCTTGTACCTATGTTTGTGTTTAAATAAATAAAGCTATTGAGTCCTGATAGCTCCTTGTTTGTGCAATAGGGTGAAATTTAAATTCACTTGGTATTGTCATGCATGGAGGACAGCTGACAGATACACTCCAAGTGGGGACCGCAAACAGATAAGGCTACTTACTCTACCTACTTCTATTTCTTCTAGTGGTTCACTGGATTATAAAGACTTTTAAAACTCAGGCTAGAATCTTAAAACGGCCGTCCAGTGCTTCTACGTTTTCTATAGTGATCTACCTTTGATTGGCTCATGAATTCAACTGGTAAATTAATACAATCTCCACAAAAATCCTCTCTGATCATGATCTTTTTTTCCCAAGCTAAAATATTACGCCTTCTATCTATCATTGATCTCAGTGATTTGGTTCTCATTTTATTGCCAAGATGTTAGCTGAATTCTAAAGATAGCGGTGAGATAATTTAATTGATTAACTTAAATGATAACTTTTTGTATAGTTTGATCTGTATCTCAATTTCACAACTGAAGCCGCTTGGCGTAAGTGTCTGTGTGAATGATGAAAAACGTTCTTTTTCTTCATTGAAAAAATTTAAGAACATTAATAAACATAAAGTATATTGAAGAATAACCCTGATATCGTAAGTTGTTTTAGGCATTCAGAAAACAACCATTGTGAATAATTACTTTGTGATAGAAGGTGGAAGTCAGTCAGTCAGTCAGCTACGACGCACGACCAGGCACATATATGCATCGGTCCAAGTTACCATACCTCATTAGCACAACAAGATGAACACCGGATTCATTGAAGAAGTTAATTCAATGGTGGTAATATATAAAAGAAAGATTGCATATAAGGATATAATACAGGAAGAAAGAATTAGTTGGTAGAAAGAAAGATATGAAACGAATTTAATCTCACGGTTTATGGGAAGAAAGAGAGTGTATACACCTACTCCATTGTGATTGATTCTGAACCATGTCACTTAGAGTCCCTAACCATTGGCTACAATAGTCGCGTGGACCCCGACCAAGTAATCTGTATATATATATATAAATTTTACATGAATGAGCATTCTTAGGTCGGTTATGTGTTTTTATTATTATGAATTTGTGGAAATCGCTGAACTTCATTTAAATCACGAACCGATCCAAGTTAGACAACCACGTTTGTAATTACTATAGTTTGCATTTGGGATCGAGGTTCGAGGTTAGTTTATGCACATCATAACTGCAAACTTTAAGTTTATCAACCTCACTCCAACACGCTAAAAGTAAGTCGTAATTCTGACTTAAACCTAATTATATATTGAATTCTATCCTTCATGCTAACATTGCTGAGAACTATTACTTTACTTTCAGTTTGTTTAAACTCATTAACAGTCATTTTATCCTCGTATTCATATGTGAATGTTTATTTTTAGTAATCTAAGACCTTTTTAAATACTGAATGATGTTAAGATGATGGTTGGAAGTAGTCGACAGAAAAACCTGAACCCAAGTTTCATCCTACTTGGGACTCGTCAGCTGTATGTACCTGCATCTCTGAGTTGATGTTCATTCTGGTACTCGAACCCAGTACCGTTCGCTTCAAACGCGTCCTAGATTCCACTACCAGTCACTATCCATCTTTGCTTATAAAGCCTGTGACTTCAGGCAATATCGAGGTAGTCCGCACAGGATGCACATATGCCAACAAGAGACTGATCAATTGGGAAGATACAAGCAAATAACACCAAGTGAGTTGGTAAGTACGGCGATATTCTCCACTAGCATGAATCAAACAAATAAGTAAATAAATATAACTTTTAATAGTTGAATTCATGAGTCAATTGAAGGTAGACCATCATGAAAAACCTGGAAGCACTTGATGGCCGTTTCATTCTAGTATGAGACTCGTTAGCAGTGCACATCCACAATCGTGCTTTACGAGATTCAAACTAAGGAATTATCAATCTCGCGAGTAAACCCTTAACCTCCAGATCACTGAGTCAACATTCAACAGTGTTAAATTCTAACTTCAAATATAATTTACATAATGAAGTTTCTTTTGCAAGAAATAGTTTTGAAATAAAACAATACTGTTTTTTTTTCAATATGTTGTTTTTAGTCCAGATGGTGAATTATTAGCTACAGTTGGCTCTGATCCTGATTATACATTAACATTATGGGAATGGAGAAATGAACAAATTGTATTAAGATCTAAAGCATTTTCACAAGATATATATCATATTGGATGGTCAAATGATTTATATGGTCTATTAACTACAGTTGGTATTGGACATATAAAATTTTGGAAAATGGCTAATACATTTACTGGTTTAAAACTTCAAGGGAAATTAGGCAAATTTGGTAAAATTGAATTATCGGATATTGAAGGATTTGTAATATTACCTGATGGTAAAGTATTAACTGGTTCAATATGGGGTAATTTACTTCTATGGGAAGGTGATTTAATTAAATTACAAATAACACGTAAAAATAAACGACCATGTCATAATGGGAATATTATGCAAATTATTATAGATGAAGGTGAATTAATGACAATTGGTCAAGATGGTTGGATTCGAGTGAGTTATGATACTCACTTTTTTTTTCTTCGTTTGCTTGTTTTTATTTTTGTTATATTTCGGTGGGAATAATCAATGGTAACTTTAGGAATCTATTTATCGACCAATACTATGCGTATATTTTTATTGTATAATTGTTAAATAACTAAACTATTCATATTCGTGTCCCTCGTATCATGAACTTTATTTTGACCTAGGAATTATTATTATACGATTTGCCATTCTTGAGTTATGCCCTATCTATGAATTATTATCTCAAGGTCTAAGGGCGAAGTCGTACTGCTAACTGTAGACGGGTGTGACAGCAGTAAGGTGTTTCCCTCGGACAACCAGCATCTGCAGCGATGCTGCCTTTTCACAAGGAAGAAAGGGGTTAGAAAAGGTCGACTCTAAAAATGTCACACCTCTCCTTACCTCACGGATTTCCGTCTCCGGCGATAAGGCCCTTTAAAGAACGGAGCTAACACATTAAAAACCTCCCACAAAAAGGCCGTGCGCGACCAGCCTCAAGCAGTTGTCCCTTGGGCTCTGCGGTCACGCTCTTAGGTCGTTAAGACCAACACTAATCCAACTTCCTTCTCAGGTTCCTCAAGAAATACCCTTCCACGGTGTAGGCAGCCGAGAAGTGACATCAGCCCTCATACCTATAACAGCACACGAGACCAAGTTGATCACATTCAAATCCCTCCTACACTTTCTAATACCACTCTTATCTCCCCGACTAACCCTTCTCACATCCTTTTATCACCTCGCACCGCTAGGGCAAACGATTCGAGTATGCAGAACGTTATTCTTGGTTTCCTGAAACCACGCTCTAAACTACACGTAGGAGCTTTTAACGTACGAACACTGTGCCAAACAGGACAACAGGCTTGATTAGCCAGGACTTTAGAATCTCGCGTCATCGATGTGTGCTGCGTATCCGAAACGCGCATACAGGATCCGAGTAGTGTCATTCATTTGACATCACCATGTCAAAACAAAGAACCAACTCGATTCGCGCTTCGTGTGTCTCGAAGCCCAGATGCTGCTTCTCGTGGACACGCTGGCGTAGGCGCAGCATTGAGTCCTAGGGCAGAACTAGCTCTCTTAGAGTGGATCCCAGTAGACAGTCGTTTGTGCGCTGTCCGACTAAACGGAACAATAAGGACTCGAAAAGATAGGGACATTCATCGTTGCCTCTTCGTCGTCTCTGCCTATTCTCCCACTGACCGCAGCTCAGATGATGTCAAAGATGAGTTTTACAGAAAGCTTTCCGACCTTCTCCGAAAAGCTAGGCGCTCTGATTCAGTAATAGTGGCCAGTGACTTTAATGCTCAAGTAGGTAAACTAAGCGAAAGGGAAAGACACCTAGGTGGACCTTATGGTGTCGTGGCTCAAAGAACAGATAATGGCGACCATCTGTTGCAGTTATGCTCAGATAACCGCCTGTTCCTTGCAAATACTAACTTTAAGCATAAGGAAAAGCGTCTTTAGACGTGGCGACCCCCTAATTCGTCCCAACGTTGGACACAAACAGATCACATCGCTATCAGCCACCGATGGAGGGGCTCGATAGAAGACTGTCGCTCATTCTGGAGCACATGCTTAGATTCAGATCATGCTCTAGCACGAGCGCGTATTTGTATGCGTCTTACTGGACGTAGGAAAGACGCTGCAAGGGAACCTCTTAGGGTCCTACTTAATGATAGTCAAGCTAAGAGTATATTTCAGGAACAACTAGGAAAATAGTTAGGCTGCCATGTATGCGATGCCCACCCTAAGGCAGCATGGAATGATATCCGAAAAGCTGTGGAAACAGTGATATCTGCTAGTACGGTAACCCGTAAGGTTAGGGAGCAACACTGGATCTCAACAGCATCTATCGCACTGATAGATGAACAGTGGTGGGTAGCGAAAGCAAGAGAGATGGAAAAGGTAGCGGCAATAGGTAATAGCAGACAATTGTTCAGACTCGTTAAGGAAACCGGTATTAGGAAACCGACTGTTAGCGAAACACTCTCAGAGAAAGATGGACATATTATACATTCTCGATCCAGGAGATTGGATCGATGGGCAGAACACTTTAGGGATCAATTCGACTGGCCTTCAGCCACACTTCAGTTTCCCACGATCTCCAGTCAACCTGAATGGCAAGTTGATGTTAGTCCTGCAACTCTTTACGGAGTTGAAAAAGTTATAGGAAATCCGAAGCATAGGAGAGCAGCAGGCCCTGACAGGCTTACTCCTGAGATTTTGAGGGATAGTGGTCCAGTATCAGCAGTGAGATTAACTGAGGTCTCAGGTAGAATTTGGAAACTTGACCTAGTCCCATCTGACTGGTCTCAATCACTGATTGTGCCAGTCTATAAGAAAGGACAAAAGTCCTCTTGTGACAATCACAGAGGAATCAGTTTGACTAATATAGTGTCTAAAATATTAGCTTCACTAATACTTCGACGCCTAACTAAAGCTCGTGAAGAGCAGACTAGAGAAAACCAGGCTGGTTTTCGACCTGGACGTGATTGTATAGATCAGATATTCACACTACGTCAAGTTCTAGAACATAGACACATATTCAGACGCCCCACAATGGTAGTATTTCTCGACCTTAAGGCGACATTTGACTCTGTTGATCGTGAGGTTCTAGTTCAGTGTTTGCCACTGATACGAGTACCAAAGAACTACATTAACCTAATACAGTCTCTCCACTCGAACACAACTGGTAGAGTGAGAGCTTATGGCGAACTGTCATCAGAATTGATTACCTCAAGTGGTGTTCGTCAGGGCTGTCCACTCTCTCCATTCTTGTTTAACTTTGTCGTTGGTGTGCTTTTAGAGACAATACTTTCCTCATCTAGATTTCCAGGGGTTGAACTTCTACAGGGAGATTCACTTTTTGACCTAGAATATGCCGATCACATAGTTCTAGTTGGTGAAGACGCTGACAAAATGCAGAGTCTTCTGATCACTATAAGCAACAATGCAAGCATGTTCGGCATGCGATTATTTCCCTCGAAATGCAAAATGTTGCTTCACAATTGGGTTGCATCGACACCCGAACTAATAATAGGGAGTGAAATAGTTGAGCGTGTCGATCGCTTCTCTTATCTTGGAAGTCTCATCAGCTCTTGTGGATAAAACGCGTTAAAATGTGACTAAATTAACAAATAAACCACAGCCTTGAGGAATATTTTATAATCACAGAGCTCTGCTCTGAACAACTCAGAAGTAGGTATGTTTATGTCTATTTATGATAAATGTGTATCCTTTATTTTTTGAGGTAATTACTAACATTTTTTTAAGATATAACCAGCTGCTGCCATTTCTACAAGGTATTATTGAGTGCTGTAAAAATTAGTATTTTTATAATGGTGATGCTGACTGACTCACTTCTTAGTCAGTCAGTCAGTCAGCTTCAATGTAGGACCAGGCACGTATGTGCATCGGTCAAAGTTGCCACATCTCATTAGCACAACAAGATGAACACCAAATACATAGGAGTAGTTACTTCAACGGTGGTAATATATAAAAGAAAGATTGCATATAAGAACATAGTACAGGAAGAAAGAATTAGTTGGTAGAAAGAAAGATATGAAGCGATTTTAACCTCACGGTTTAAGGGAAAACAAGGAGTGTATACACCTACGCTATTGTGATCGATTCTGAGCCATGTTGCTCGGAGTCTTCTATCATTGGTTACAATAGTCACATGGACCCCAATCAAGTAGTCTGCACCCACCAACATGATTCAGATCAAAAGTTAGTAACTATGTGGACTGATGCCATGTTTAGGTTTGGCCACCCTTAACTTTCTTTCAACCATCCTCAACTCTAATCAGCATTGCACGTATCTCTAACTTGTGCTTAGAGTTCCTTGCAAATGAAAGTACACTGATTTTTTAGAAAGTTACTATTTTATTGCATAAATTTCATCTTATTTCATTCATAGACATGGGATTTTGAAACTGTGGATACAGCGGAATCTTCAGAAGAAGGTGGATTCTATGAACTAGAACCAATGAATGAATTACGTGTTGGAATAAAAGCTAATTTAATGCATATTGTAAAAATTCCATTACCTGATTCTACAATGTGGTATGCTCAAGTAAGTTATTAAAACTGAATTATTCTCAACTAACTGCCAGGATTAAATTTTGAACCGAGGATAGTAATAAGAATAAAATAAATTGGTCATATTGATTCGAGATTTCTTATTGTCATCAATAACATCACCGATTGGAAATAGTTCATATTTAAGAAGAACTATATGATTTCAAGCCAAAGATCGATATGATTATTTTTTAGTACCGAGATTTCTAAATATCTATGCTAGAAATGTAAAATATGCTCCCAAATGTCCTGGTACGGCTGAGAGTGGAGAGAGAGTCAGCTCTCCCACACGAAATGCTCTCATATGGACACGTGCTTACAACCACTGCCTTCTTACGGCTGGGCTGTTGTTTAATAAATTGAGAGGATGGAAAGCGAATGTCCGGCCCTTTACCCGGGTTGTTAGATATGGAGCACCCACCTAGGGGAGTTGGAAAACCCTAATTCCAAACCAATAGTGTACATGGGCTGAGGGAGAAAATGGCGTATGAATCGATTATTGATCACCGGCTACCATGGTACTGCATCTACTGACGAAAATTACTGGAAAATTGTGTGGCGCATATGTATCTAGTGCCCCTTTGTACTAATATTTATGTGTTCAAATAAATAATAACTCAGTAGTCTGAAAGTTAAAAGCTTGTGACGAAATCAAACAGTCCCAGGTCCAACCTTTAATGAGTTCGTGGATGTACACTTCTAAGAAGTTTCAAACTAGAACGAAATAGTTGTCTTACACTTTTTAGTTCTCTAAATTCAGTTCACATTAATGTTATATAACACATACATAATCATAAATCATTAACCATATTCAATTTGATGATGTCTTCTTTCTGTTACTTATGTTTTCTTTCCTCTGAATAAAAAGGATGCCGATGGAGCTATATGGAAATTAGATTTATCCTTTTCACATACATCATTAGCACCAGACTGTTTAGAAGAGTTCCATGCTAATGATATTGTTGATTGTGTAACATCACCGTCCACTTATTGTGCAGCTACAGTTGGTCTTGATGGTACGTTGTTGATCATTGTATTATTTTACGTAATACTATTCACGAGCCAGTGAAAATAAACAGATTTCCTAGTTAAGTTATTTTGGGTCCATGAGATCGGACCTTAAGGTAAGAGAACAGTTGTATTGATCGAGTTTGAAAATTGCTTAGGTCTCTTAGGTTGTCTATCTAGTACCAATGATCTTCAGCTAACCAATTGGGTGGTAGAAGTGAGATAAAAACCCAGAGTAACACTAAATGACTGTCGATCCACGCTCACTCGTCTGATAGCTAAATTTTCACAAATGTTGTATATTCCGTTAATTCAACATAAAGGGAAGTTGCAGAGACCATTTTAATTGATCTAATAATTTGTAAACTTATACACTACCATCGTCGTGGCTGGCCGCTCCATCTTCAATCAGAAGGCCTGAAACTGTTCCACAGATGGAGAGACTCTCTAATAATCGTTGATAACTGAGTCCTGTTTGGTGATCGAGTTGTCATTCCTAATCATCTTCGGCAGTAGATAATGAAGTTTATACACTCTTATCATCCTGTCATGAGTCTCATGAAGTCAGTAACCCGTACTCACGTATACTGGCCAAATATCGATAAAGATATTGAAGAAATTTCAAGACGATGTTAAAAGTGTGTACAATCATCTAAATGACCCATTATAGATGAACCTCGACCATGGACAGCACCGACAGAACCTTGGTTACTCCTTCACATAGATTTCAGGGTAAACAATTCCTAATTATTGTCAATGGATTTTCGAAATGGCCAGAATTGTTCGTAATAACCACTGTATCCGCCAGTGTCACGATACAGAAACTTACAGGAGAGTTCAGCCGTTTTGGACAGCCACATACTATTATTCCTGATGATAGAACACAGTTCACTTCAACCAAATTTAATAAGTTCTGCAGAGAAAACAGTACCAATCGTGTCAGATGTCCTTTATACTAACCCCCATCAAATGGTGAAGCGGAACGTTTTGTTGATTCATAAAAAAGGACTATTCAAAAAAAGAAGGGGAAGGTAGGGTAGAAAAAATTATACCAAGGTTCTTGTTAAGTAACCGTTCAACACCGAGTCCAGAAACATTAAACGGGTTATCGCCAGCAGAAAGTATGTTTAGGCACAAAATTCGGATTGTATAACAAAATCTGATACCAAGATCGAAGAAAATACGAATAAAGAAGCCACAGTTCAGTGAACATCACCGTGTCGAAACCAAAATTTTTCATCAAGGTGAAACAGTTTTGGTGCAGGATTTCTGTGATTCCAGACAACGATGGGCAAATGGAATAATAAAAAGAACAGAAGCAGTTATTTATAAAGTGAAAGTGGGAGAATTCAAGTGAACGAGCTACAGTAATCAGATAAAAAGACGAGAGTAAAAAACGCTGTAGCTACTCAAGAGTTTGAAAACTTGCTAGGAAATACACTAATGGAATATCCAGCTAAAAAAATAAAAACCCGACTGGAACCTGGAATGGTTGCACATATTTTTATGAAGTATACGTAACAGGCGACGCAAACATAACACCAGAACAAAGAACAGATCAGCCAAACAGACAACTTCTAACCATACACTTCGAACCCGACCGTTGCTGCTACTTTGATATAGCGGTCGGTCTTGCCCATCGTAATGAACCAATCAAGCTATAGTGGCTGGAACAACCGCTCCTCAAGGTCCTACTATACCAGACAGGTCGGTTGAAGAGCGGTAAGACTAAAACCAGCAAACCACAGGTCAATGGGCGAAATTGTACTGCTGACTGTACAGATGTGTGACGGCAATAAGATGTTTCTTTCAGATAACCAGCATAACAGCGATGCTGCCTTTCCACAAGGAATGGTGGGGTTAAAAACTTGTTTACGCCTGTTACTCCTGGTCGTGGAGCATAAATCGCCCACCAGCACTCTCCATCTATTCATTCTTTTCATATCTGCTTCTATTTCCCGACGTTATGCGTTCTTCGGGGTTAGAAAAGATCAGTACTAAAAATGCACACCTCACCTTATTCCACGGATTTCCGTCCCCAACTTTAAGGTCTCAACAAGTACGGAGCTGAATAGGATAAATCTCTTTGGACTATTCTTATTAATATACAATATTCAAGTCGGTTTGATACATTACATGTTCCTATAATATATAAAACGTTTTCGTATAGAATGCCTAATTTATCTTTACATAAAAAGGATATTCTATCCTTCCATTGCAATCTCAAAACACCTTAACTATTGTCTCTTTTGATGATAAAAATCCTTAGTTTCACTTACACCGTCAGTGTTGAAGTAAACTAGATTTTACTTAAAAGATGAATCCTAATATCATCAAGATTGTATAAGACAATCGTCTAGGTCTAGAATAATAAAACAATTATTGAAACAGTGAATTGTTCCTTATACTTCTAGGAATTTTCTCGATGTAAATTTATTGAATTTAAGTAGTTCAAGTTATTTGTAGGATCGAATTGACTGATACTTTATTAGTAATCTAGATTAGTCATAAGGGTAGTGACTATGAAAGTTTACATTGATATGAGTTAAGCAGTAAAACGTCATGTCAATAAATCTAGATAAACAAATATGGATAGTGGTTAGTATTGGAATCCAAGATGCACGTTTCGTCCTATTTGGGAGTCGTCAGCTGGATGTACCTGTATTCTAGAGTTGGTATCCACTTTGGGACTCGAACCCAGTACCGTTCGCTTCAAACGCCATCGCGTTATCCATTCAGCTACTGAGTCGTGTTAACCACTTGCTTGTGTAATGGGGTGAATTTAAATTCACTTGGTATTGTTTGCTTGTATGTTCTAATTGTTGTTTAGGACTATAATCGATCAGTCTCTTGTTGACATATATATATCCTGTCTGGGCTGCCTCGATATTGCCCTAAATCCATCTGACGAGTCTCAAATAGGACGAAATGCACGTCCTGGATTCAACTGTTGGCCACTATTCATCTTTGTATACAATGTTTGTGAATTGAGGCAATATCGAGGCAATCCACACTGGATGCACATATGTCAATAAGGGACTGATCAACTGCAGTTCTAAATAACCATGGGTAGATACAACCAAACAATAACAAGTGAATTTAAATATGGATCAAATTTAACTAATTATTATATTGTCCAACAAAGAATGTCATGTTGCTGACTACATAGTACTGATAAAATTCTTTTGACAGTTTATAATCATTGAATAACGAACTAAGATGTAACCAAAATTTAGGTTATTCAGTCTAGAGAAGTCCTACTTCAAATTAACTAATAAAATACCAACAACAATAAGAATTGAATTGTTATAGCTTGTGCCCTATATCCTATTAGTATATAACGTAATGATACCGCCAATTGAGGAACAGTGAATTATCGACCGGACCAATCATGCTTAAAACAAGTACGAGCAGTCTAGAGTCCTTATCGGTCCTTCTTCCCGCCTAGCCTCCGCGATATGAATCATGTATTTCAAACACACTTCGTTTATATACCAACCAGACAGACCACAACATACCATAAAATAGAAAATAACATTTATATAAGATTTAGTCAAATTTGGCTGTGATTGAGGGAGACTGTAATTAATAGACTGGGCATAAACCAAGTACGATAAATCGTATCATAATTGTCTATGAGTCAAAATAAGGCTTATAATAAGAGCAGTATAGACATACATAATCTAGTTACTGAACAGTTACATAATAAGAATAAACGTATAATATTTGTCCATCATTGATTAGTTTCGTCGGGATATAACATGAATAACGAAAAAAAATTGTTAAACATAGCTACCAAGTTTTGATAGAGTTTTGTTCTCTGAGCTGGATGGTTTAGCTGTGAAGCTCATTGAGTGTTATAGCCCAAACCCACCAATCAGAAGCAGCGAATTATCGATCGGACCAAGGATGCATAAAACTCGTACGAGCAGTCCCGAGTACTTATTGGTCCTGCTTCCTTCCTAGCCTAGCCGGTTAAGTCCAGAACATCAATCCGAGCCTTTGCGATATGAATTATGTATTTCAAACATACTCTGTTTATATACCAACCAGACAGACCACAACGCACCAATAAAATATGAAACAACATTCGTACAAGAATTAGCTAGATGTGGCTGTGAATGAGGGAGGTAGTAATTAATAGACAGGGCATAATTCAAGAATGGTAAATCGTAAAATAATAGTTCATAGATCAAAATGAAGCTTATAATAAGAGGGACACGAATATGAATAGTTTAGTTACTTGATAATTATACGATAGAAATATAGGTTTAGTATTGGTTCATCAATAGGTCCCAAAAGTTACCATTCATTATTCTTGTTAGGACATTGAGCTAACAATCCAGCTTAGAGAACAAACCTTCACATCAAAATCATCCACCTGAGCTAGAAATTTTCTCCATCATCTTATGGTTATCAAATTCTGAATCACATGTGAATAAGATAGAAAGTATAAAATAGTTTGTTACCATTTGTATTTTATTCTTATGTTTTATTATATTTCTATCTTAGGTAAAGTATGCATTTATGATATTGTTCAAAAGAAAATCCTTGTTTCAAGACGATTTCCATCAGGTGGTTCATCATTAATTTGGAGTCCACCACAAGTACATAGAATATTATTTAAAATTAAATGATTTTAAAATGAATTGTATCTTTTGATTGAGATCATGAATTGATTGATGTAAGACGATCATTGAGAACGTATAAGTACTGGACGGCTGTTTCATCCTATTTTAGGCCTCTAAGATCCTGCCTCACAAGATTCGTTCATGGATGCGCACTGCTGAGAAGTTACACAATAGGACGAAACGGCCGTCCAGTACTTCTAGGTATTTTCATGGTGGTCCAGCTTCAATTGACTCATGAACTCAATCAAAAACCTAATCATCTCTACAACCGTATACTGTGAATTATATTTCTCTACTTTTTTGCAAACTAAAAACAATCGTGCTAGGTGTAAAATACCCATCATTAATAACACTTGATGATGTGATGTAGGGGAGATATACATCTGCTAAATCAACGGAAAACTGCACAACGCAACTGTTCTTCATGTACTACTCTGTGGTTGTGAAGTTAGTGTGATTGGTTTTGAACCATAGGTTTTTTTCGCAGCATTTATTGAGTATCGTGGAGCTACTGAGAGATTAAAGTTGAGGTTAGGTGTTAGGCACAATACAAACATAGCTAGTCTTTAGATGATTTTGTGAATCTCTTTTGATCAAGAAGATTGAGACGTGTGTTGTGTGTAAACAACAAACTTCTGCCTCGATAAATAACATTTGATAGAGTAGAAATAATTCATATGCACGCTAATAGTGGTAAAACCAAAACGTTGCATCCCTCTATGAAATCGTTGACAGTTAGTTGGAGGTGTGTTGGTGGATTCAGGCTGCTTGACAAGTGATGACCAAGATCGATTCTTGGAGTTGGGTGATACTACTGTCAATTAATTGCCTTTTAGCAGACACATTTACTCTTTATCTGGTTCTATATCTTTAATTTCAGCAAACCTTCATATGTATACATTTCTATTTAGCTTCTTCAAACCAAATTTTCAATGTTTAATCGTTATCATTACCATTACTAATTCTATTATTGTGACTTCTATGGTATTCGTGCTATTCATTTTTTCTCGTTTTGCTGAAGTGATTTAACTACTCAGGCTAACACACATTCATTATTACTGACTGAATGATTGAATGACTTGATAATGGTCGCGTGATATCACAAACTGATTGAAGTTAAAAGTGAGAACCATCTCAATTGATGTCTTGAGTACATAATACTTACCTACTTACTTATGCCTATTGCCCCTCGTGGAGGAGCATAGGCCGCCCACCAGTAATCTACATCCAACCCTGTCCTGGACAATCCTTTGCGGTTCTTTCCAGTTGCTATTCATCCTTTTCATGCCTCCTTCCAGTTCTCAAAACAGTGTGTTCTTCGGTCTTCCTCTCTTCGGTTTCCCTTCACAATTCCAATTTAAAGCTTGCTTCGTAATGCAGTTTAGTCATTTCCATAATATATGGTCCTATCAATTTCCAACGTCTTTTCCTAATTTCTTCTTCAGATAAAAGTTGGTTTGTTCTCTCCCATAGTAGGCTGTTGCTGATGGTATCCGGCCAACTAACATTGAGTATTTTGCGTAGACAACTATTTATAAATATTTGTGTCTTCTTGATGATGGTTGTATTAGTTCTCGAAGTTTCAGCTCCATACAGTAAGACTGTCCTGACGTTCGTATTGAAGATTCTGACTTTGATATTAACTGAAAGTTGTTTTGAATTCCATATGTTCCTGAATTGTAGGAATGCGGTCATTTCTTTGCCAATCCTCACTTTCACATCTGATACTTGGTTTTATCTAATTGTTAAATCATAATTGTGAATTGTTTTAAAAAAGATCGACTAGAACAGCTACCCAATGCTCTTTGATCATGTTGAGGACGTTAGATCCCTAAAACTCATTTGGAAAAGGTCCTAATTTTGTAATTTTATTCTAAAAATTCGAATTTTATGTTTTCGTGACAAGAGACGCTTAGTCGACTCACAGCTTACATTTCCCACTTGGAAATCCTTTGCTGCCATTGGTTGACGGATTTTTTTTAGTACGCTATTTTGTGGCTCTCCCAAAGGCGTTTTTATCATTGTATAATTAAGCGTGATTTGTGTGCTTAGTGACCTTATATTTTCTGGATGCTTGTAGAATACATTCTCTACGCCTCATCAAGACTTCTTGATTTAGTTAGCAAGGCTGGGGACAACGGATTAGATTGGTCTATCGTATCACTGTATCTTTAACCTTCGTTCCGTTTACCAAGTAAGGTGAACTCATAGTAGCATTCAAGCATATCATATGGCGACGGGAATGGTATAGAAGCATGAATCCTTCTAAACTTGAATTATTACTTGAGCTGTTCGATCACATACGCTTTTTCTACTCAGATCAATTTCTGTGAAATAAAACTACCCCAACATGGTACCTCTTTACAAAACTTATATTCCATGTTTGAAAAAAAAATCACTTAGATTTTCTTTGAAATAAGTTTGAATTCAGTTTTCTGACGGTTAATTATCATTAAGGTAAATTGATAAATGAAAATAGGTGAAACTATGACTTATGGACGACCTTTGAGCGACGACGCTAAACTGACCTTGACAGTGTTCACCTAATAACTAGGACTAAATGAGGATTATAAATCTGCATAAGGGTTTATCTCACGAATTAAATATCGGATATAATGCCAAAACTCTATTTATCCAAATATGGATGAGTGAATTTCGCGCCAAAATGTAAGACCTATTATCTTATATCTGATTGGTTCGTTATAGTCTTGCCTTGAAGATAAACGAATCATTTGGGTTATTTTTGTGTTTTATTTTTTGTTGATCTTACTTCAGGTTGATCCAAAAGGGAAAATTTTAATTGTTGGCCATCAAGATGGTGTATTACGTTTAATCAAATTTGGTGAAAATTCAGAAGAATTAATAAAACGTACAAAACAACAATATGCTTTATTAGATCTTGGACAAGTACTTAAACCGCATACATTAGCAATTACATCAATGATTTATAGTCCATCAGGGAAATTATTTATAACTGGAGTAAATATCTCAACTTTTTTTTCTTTTTTTTTTCGAGAAAAAATGTACTTCTTTATGTATTGTTATAACTTGTGACCGCCGATTAGAGGGCAGTGACTTATCGATCGGACAGAGGACGCGTAAAACACATGCGAGCAGCCTAGAGTCCTGATTGGTCCTGCTTCCCGCCTAGCCCAGCCAGTTAAGTCCAGAACACCAATCTCAGCCTCTGCAATATGAATCCTTATATTTCAAACACACTCTGTTTATATACCAACCAGACAGACCACAACGCACCAATAAAATATGAAACAACATTCGTACAAGAATTAGCCAGATGTGGCTGTGAATGAGGGAGGTAGTAATTAATAGACAGGGCATAATCCAAGAAAGGTAAATCGTAGAATAATAGTTCATAGATCAAAATGAAGCTTATAATCAGAGGAACATGAATATGAATAGCTTAGTTACTTGATAATTATACGATAGAAATATAGGTTTAGTATTGGTCCATCAATAGATCCCAAAATACCATTCATTATGTTCCTCGGGTCCTAACATGTATGGAAATTCCAACTGAATTATAAAGAGAATAGAAAAAGAAAAATTTGTTTAAATGTATAAATATATGGTGTATGCTACTTATATCGACATAAGTAGTATATAACACATCAATCAGGAAGGTTGAGAAGAACAAATCGAAGAGAATGGGAATAGTGAGTAATTGTTATAGAAATGAAAGAACAATGAAGTTTGAGACAATTGATAGATCATTTGAAAATGAACGTATTGAACGTATGGTTTTTATTATTTATTTATTTATTTATTTATTTAAACACAAACATTGATACAAGGATGCGGCAAATGAATGTGCTCCACACAAGTTACTTGATTTGTGTGAGGGCTGTGATACTGCCCAGGTGGTTTTTTTGGGGGGCTGTGACATAAAGGTCTGATCCACATGGCAGTGGAGCAACGTCGCAAGATGCAGTCCCATGGTAGCCAGCGACTGGTAATTGGTTCATACGCCATTTGTTCCCTCAACATCCTGGAGCCCATGTGCACCACTGGTTTGGAATTAGGGTTTTCCAAATCTCTATACCACTATGACGGCATCCAATGGCATCAATATCTAGCTTCAATCAATCCACGATCTTTTACAACCCTTCACTCATTGACTGCGATATATATATTCGTCTCATACCCGGCACGGATTGGACTACCTTAGTCACGACTTCTCAATGGAACTCTAGGAGTTACATCCTGAAGCTAATCACATGATTATTATCAGATTAGGGATTTGTGTATCTAAGCTAGACCACCATTGAAAGCCTTTAGGCATTTGGACGTCAAGATCGTGGATACATACTGCTGAAAAGTCTCATCCTAGACCGAGACGACCATCTAATCCTTCCAGATTTTCAATGATAGTCGACTCATGGTTTCAACTGTGTAGATAGTAATGTGTTTGACATGATATTATATTGAAAATTCTAACTGACTATTATTGATCTGTTTTTTTTCTTTCCTTTTCTCTTTAGAGTAAAGATGAAACTGTTTTCTTTTTTAATGTACATACTACTCATTTATCACCTATTGGTTTTATTCATGTTCATGGAAAAGTCGTAAGATTAGAATGGTTTTCTATGAATAATAAAGAAATGAATGAAATTATTGTTTATTTAGAAAATGGTTGTGTATTAACTGTAAGTTTAATTATGAATTATATACTTAACTTAGTTATTATGTGATACTTGTTGATCAATCAAGATACGTCTTATTCAATCTTAGTACTGTGCCAAACCAATGACATTCAATCGGTATGAACAGCCTAACGTGCTTGTTGGTCCCCTGCCAGTTGGGTCTAGAGAAAACCATTAATAAATCATGTATTTCGAACATAATTGGTTTATATACCAGCCGAACAGATCACATCACACCATGAAATAGGAAATAACATTCATACAAGATCAAGCCATAAAAGTGGCTGTGATTGACGGAGACGGTAATTATTAAACTTAGTATAATTTATTTACTTACTCACTTACGCCTGTTACTCCCAATGGAGCATAGACCGCCGATCGGCATTCTCCAAACCACTCTGTGTAATATTTTCTTTGTTCTTTTTCTGGTTAGCGTTTTTTTAGCGAGTTAGTTTTCTACAGGATGGGGTCGCTAACCCCATGCCCAACCCTCCTCCTTCACCCGGGCCTGGGACCAGCAGTAGCCCCAGAGGGGCTCCAGTCGGAGTTTGAGTATAATTTAAGAATAGTAAATCGTATCATAATAGTCTGTAGGTCAAATGGAAACATATAATGAGAAGAATATAGATATACATAATCGAGTTACTGAATAGTTATACAATAAGAATATATGTTGTATAGCATTAGTCCATGAATAGTTCTCAGAAGTTACCTTTTACTTAACATTTGAACGAACACAATAGGCAGGTAATTTTTGAGAAAAAGTAATGAAGAAACAATTTATCTATACTTTAATAGTTGAGATCATGAGTCAATTGAAGCTAGATCACTATGAAAAACCTGGAAGCACTGAAAGGCCATTTCGTCCTGGTATGGAACTCATGAGCAGTCCTCATCCATAATCCTGCTCTCTGATTCCGAAACCAGGACTTTCGGTCCCACGTGCGAACACTGAAACTTTAGACCAATGAGCATGTATCCAACGGTGTTAATGTCCAATACTAGGACAAAACGGTCGGCCAGTGCTTCCAGATTTTCAATAGTGGTCTAATATCAATCGATTCATGGTCTCAATCAAAAAGAATTTAGAAATCGTCATTTCAGGTCAACATTCATTGGTATAAAATTTTTTGGTGAGACTATAATTTATGAACGACCTTTGAGCAACGTTAATGTGACGTTGAAAATGTCCACTTTCTTACTAGGGCTAACTGAAGGTTATAAACAAGTGTGAAGAATAAGGATCATGATTTGCAGTTGATGGTTAAGGTTAGGAATTAGATTTAAAGCTTTTCATTACGAACTGACCAGTTGCCCTAAATCTGATTGACTCATCCGTAATTCATAGTCTCGCCATCGTATGTTATCGATACAATCCATTTTTATGATCACATTAACACATCCGATCACTATCATTTTTATGATTTGAATTCTTAACAAATTTACTTCACTTCTAGGTACAATGCCCATCAGAAAATGAAAAATATGATCATTCTAAAACATTTGCATTATCTAATATTAAAATAACTAAATCCTATCAATTCATGAGTATCAAATCACGTTTAGATCATGAAGAATATACAATGAATAAATTAGCACAATATGAAAAAGAAAAACAGAATAGACAAGAAATTCGACGTATGAATGCAAGATTACAACCGGAAACTGATGAAGATAAACAAAAATTCGATACTGGTAAATGTTGAACTTTAAGATTACTTATCTATTTCTAAGAATACATATAAATGTTACTCTGAATGGAGCATAGGCCGCCGATCAGCATTCTACAACCTACTCTGTCCTAAGCCTTCTTTTCCAGTTCTATCTAGTTATTGTTCATTCTTCTCATGTCTATCTCCATTTCTCGGTGTAATGTGTTCTTTGATCTTCCGCTTCTCATTTGAAATTTAGGAATTGAAGTGAGGACTTGCCTTGTGACACAGTTCGGTGATTTCCTCAATATGTGTCCTATCGACTTCCAGCACTTCTTCCTGATGATTTATCCCTCCACTGGAATATGGTCTGTTCTCTACCACAGTAGATTGGTGATTATAGTGTCTGGCCAACGGATTCGAAGTATTTTACATAGACAACTGTTAATAAATACTTGCAACTTCTGGATGATGGAGTCCGTAGTTCTCCAAGTTTCCGTCTCACACAATAGAACTCTCTTGACATTCGTATTGAAAATCCTGATCTTGGTGTTGATTGACAGTTGTTCCGAGTTCCAGATGCCCTTCAGTTGTAGATATTCTGCTCTTGCTTTCCCGATCTACGCCATCACATCTACATCACATCCACCGTGTTCACCAATGATGCTGCCCAGATATGTAAAGCTTTTACATCTTCCAAATCTTCTCCGTCAATTGTGATTCGACTGTTGCATTCTGTGTTGTATCGGAGAATCTTGCTTTTCCTTTTGTGTATGTTGAGACCTATTGCTGGTGAGGCTGCTGCTACACTGGCCGTCTTTTCCTGTATCTGTTGTTACGTGTGCGATAGAAGATCCAGATCATCTGTGAAGTGTAGGTCGTCCAGCTGCATCCTAGCTGTCTAATGTATCCCATGCTTCCTTCTAGATGTTGATGTCTTCATGGTCGAGTCGATCACCAGGAGAAAGAGAAAGGGTGAGAGTAAGCAACCTTGCCTAACACCGGTCTTTACTTCGAACGAGTCTATGGGCTGTCCTCCATGTATGATTTTACAGTTTAATCCGTCATAGGAATTCTGTATGATATTGACTATCTTCTGAGGCACGCCGTAGTGTCGAAGAAGCCTCCATAGTGCTGTCCTGTCTACTCTACCAAATGCTTTCTCGTAGTCAATGAAGTTGACGTAGAATGATGAATTCCATTCAGGTTATTATTATTAACATTTTTTCTGTTCGATATTTTCAATTTACCTCAGTCTAACTTCATTTGATTTATCATAGATGATGAAAGATATTGAGTGAATAGTAATATTCAAATATAGAATACAATGGAACACAGCACAGAAAGAACAACTTTATATCTGAATAGACGAAATAAAAACTGGCTTTTTTCACATTAAGAAATGCGTGGGTGAAGAATAGGGTATTAAGTAAGCATGGGAATTTGATTGGTGAAGTAGTAAATCTTCATCAATTGAGGTAGCTGAGATAAGCGTTACGTATGTCCAACTATCTCGACTGGTGATGTATTCTGGTGTAGGAGTAGGCCGGAAAAAAGGTGGAGGCGGACAAACCAAAAATATAGCATCACTCCATGTAGTCATGGATAGTTGGACTAATCCATGTTAATGAGTGTAGACAACCTGGTTGTGGTCGGGGTGATTATCGTAGCCAATGGTTAGAGGCTTCAAAAGTCATGGCTAGAAATCGTGGCCAATTCCACAGGTGCATCCATTTCTTTAATCACTGATACTGTTAATACCTCTACTATTTTGGGATTTGTCCTGACAATTTCATCTGTCTTTACTCATGGGTTCTGGCAACCTGGGACGATGTACCAGGTTCTACGTTGTGACTGACTGCATTGAATTCAAGTCTCACTACAAAAACATTTTAATTTAACCCACTGACTAAATAGTAATGTATTTTTTGGTTCTGCTTGCACGACTGATTTTCGTATCTTCCTTATTTGCTTCATTTCGTAAGTTTGTAGTGGCTGTGCTTCGATAAATAATCACCTTCGAACCGTTATCGTATAATCTTCAACGGTGTTTGAAATCAGAAGGTAAAAAGAAGCAGCTACCACAGTTTATTTAGTAGATAATTCGGACCACACAGCAGAGAGGCAAAACGAATGAGCAAGCGAAGTACGATTGTAGCAGTAGCAGTAGTAGTAAGTGTAAATGTACATATATATAGGGATATGGATGAATCAACGAATAGATTGAGCAGTTAATAATGAAGTTGGCAGAATGAATATCTGCGTAGGCGGTAAACAGTGTTCGTTCAGACATATTTCATGTAAGAACAATAATAATAAAAGTACAAGTTGTTATAGTGAGGATGACTTTGTCCGCTAAATAAGTTAGCAAAAGGGCTTAACTGAGTTAAATGAGAATAAACTCAATTGCACGTGAGTCGCTATAAGTTAATTACATTACTTATTAATAAGCAGAGGTGGATGATGGATAGCAGTAAAGTCATATAAAGTGAGTGTCAACACTGGGATGCAGGCCGATCCAGCTAACGAGTCCCAAATAGGATGAGATACGAATCCTGGATTCAACTACTAGTCACTATCCATCTCTGCTTAAAATGCCTTTTACTAAAAACAATATCGAGGCAATCCTCACACGACTCACATATGTCAATAAGAGACAGGTCAACTGCAATCCTAAACATCAATGGAAAATTTCAAACGACCAATATAATAATGAATTAGCAACAAGCTCCATTTCTGATCATTTTGAGGATATGATGTATGACACCACTACTGTTTTGTTGGATTAATATCGTAATTTCAGATTTTCAATACATCTAACAGTTACTTTACATTTTCATATATTCATTAAACCAGTATTTAATGGTAACAGTTCCCATACTTTTTGTGTTACTAGTACCCAGAGTCAAGTGTTCTTTGTTATGATGCTTTTGGATATAGTTATTATTTGCAAAGATGAATAGTGGCTAGCGCTGGAATCCAGGACGCGCGTTTCGTCATATTTGGGACTTGTCAGTGTGTTCTTCGGTGTTCCTCTCTTCGGTTTCCCTTCACAATTCCAAGTTAGGGCTTCCTTCGTAATGCAGTTTAGTGATTTCCGTAATGTATAGTCCTATCCACTTCCAACGTCTTTTCCTAATTTCTTCTTCAGATGGAAGCTGGTTTGTTCTCTCCCATAGTAGGCTGTTGCTGATGGCATCCAGTCAACGGATATTGAGTATTTTGCGTAGACAACTATTTATTAATACTTGTACATGTTTGATGATGGTTGTATTGGTTCTCCAAGTTTCAACTCCATACAGTAAGACTGTCCTGACGTTCGAATTGAAGATTGTCACTTTGGCACTGGTTGACAGACAGTCTTTTCTTTGCCAATCCTCACCTTCACGTATGCATCCGATCCTTCCTTGTTTCCCAGAGTAACTCGGTAGTTTTGGTTAAACGTTTCAATAGGATCAATTAAAAAAATTAAAACCTATTTTTATTCTTGTAGTTATGAAGTTGATCAATTAAATTATAATGAAATCTTACGGTCGAATGATCATATTTGATCATTTTGACAGTTTGTTTATCAATGAAGACTTATTTCATCAAGATGACAATGAATTAAAATAATCCATTCAATTTTTATCAAACTTCCAAACGAATTATTGTGAGGATGGCCCACGGGTGAGCTCGAAGAAGCTCTAAGATGTTCAGAAAGAGCCGAAGATATTCTATCCAATCATCTTTTGGAAGAAAATTCCAGAATCTCGAAGCATAACTTCTCTATTAAACAAATACTAATAACCCCCTGTATGCGGATTTGAGGAAGATGATGATGATTTCATTTTTACTAAAAAACCGATAAATACCTGACAGTTTTGTACCATAATTGACACTGTTTGGGATAGCATTTCTTTCGCTTGTCTTCTGTCTTCTCATTTGCAACTTGGTTGGTTCTAGCATTTGAGTTGTTCAAGTTATACGCGATATAATAAGAATCTAAGCTCTAGATATAATAATTATGATCAATTTTGTATTGATGGTAATAGGATCATTTTAATTATTCATAAGTAATATATTTGTGATATGGATACTTAATTGTAAAACTTCCGATGTTTCCATCATTATGACTATCATATATTTCAATAGTTGAAGTCATGAGTCAATTGAAGCTAGATCACCATGGAAAACCTGGAAGGCCATTTCGTCCTAGTACGGGACTCCTCAGCAATGCGCATTCACGATCCCACCCCCCGCGTGAGTCGAACCCAGGATCTATCAGTCTCGAGCGCGAGCGCTTAACTATTAGACCACTGAGACCGGCCGGTATCCAACGGTGTTAATGTCTAACTTCAACTAATCCATGAAATTGAGCCACCGTCCACCATTTTCTTCAGTAAGATACAGTCTCACAATAGACCAGAACGAGACGGCTGCTCAGTGATTCCAGGTTTTCCATGATGATCTAGCTTCAATTGACTCATGATTTCAACTATTGAAATTTCTAAAAATTTCCACAAACCCCTTCTGATATTATATATTTATTATGTTTCTTTTAGCCGAGGAGGTTATTTATCAAGGTGTACTGTCTGAAATTGCTAATTGGACACCTTCTTATCCATCAAATCCATCACCATTACTTTATGGATGTTTGGATAAAAGCGAACCAAATCAATTTTGGGTATCTCTAGTAAGTTTTTTTTATTATAAATGTTACATGCTCGCGGTTTGACTGTAGTATGATCAAACTGTTAGTTCTATAAAGAAAATATACAACGTACGTATGTTGTACATGTTCTGTAAACAAATTCATTTAATAAGAACGCGGATAAAAGAAAGTCGAATACGAATACTTTGAATGTTGATATTTCATGCATATTCACTTTGGCGGATAAACGATGAACGGGGGAACGTAAAAGTCTATCGCAAGTGTACTCAAAATATTAGTCGTTATAATCCTTGATTATTATTCAGAGTTGATAATGAATAGTGCAACATGGTTATTTGCATCCAATAAAATAATAATAGTACAGATATAATCATAAGTATAGATGAATATAGGACATGAATATAAGAGGTTTATGCAATGAAGGCTACAATCCCCTGTCAAAAGAATTAGGTTATTAAAATGGTAAAAATGACTTAATAGTCATATGATGAGCTATTAAAAAGCCTTATCCAAAAGTCTGTATCAATCAGACAGATGTGTCATAACATAGAAACTGTTACAAATGAATCTGTAACAATTGAAGTTGTCTATCTAAGTGTTATAACTCTCTCATATTACAACCAAGCTATTCCTGTTGCTTAGTGTTCTTGGGCACCAGTTCACTCGACAAGTCCATGAACCAGAAATTGTGTTGCGATAACAAGGGTAAATGGAAGTAAGAAGCACAATAAGAAAAAACGTTAGTAAATTTATAGTTTTTTTTTTACATGAGAAGATTCTAGAGTCTTCTCTAAGTATCGACTAGCACTGATTGGATAAGAATTAGCCAATCAGCGTGCACCAATGGAATAGTGAATGGAATATGCTTTGATCTGATCTATATTCCGCTAACACTAAGTGAGCTCATACATATTAATCGTTGAATTAACTATGATACAAACTATTTACATAATAAACAATATATTCAAAGTCACATTCCGAATATTAGTCTGTAGCTTATTGATGATTGATTTCGAGCTCTAAGGAGAATCTTTGTTCTGTGTAGTTCAACTAAGCCAAAAGTGACATAGCTGTCACTGATAACTAACAGTGGCTCAGTATTCCAGGTTAACAGAAATCGGAAATACAGACAGTAAGATTCCAGTTGACTTGTCTACTAATAAAATCCTTACCGTGTAATCTGAAGCTCCTTATTTGTACATTTACTGTAATTGTGAATATGTACTGTTAATGAGTTTCATAACAAAATGAAACAGTTTTCCAGTAATTCTAGATTTACTTACTTACTTACTTACTTACTTACTTACTTACTTACTTACTTACTTACTTACTTACTTACTTACTTACTTACTTACTTACTTACACTCACTCTACTTACTCACTCACTCACTCACTCACTCTCACTCACTCACTACTCACTCACTCACTCACTCACTCACTCACTCACTCACTCACTCTTCACTCACTCACTCACTCACTCACTCACTCACTCACTCACTCACTCACTCACTCACTCACTCACTCACTCACTCACTCACTCACTCACTCACTCACTCACTCACTCACTCACTCACTCACTCACTCACTCACTCACTCACTCACTCACCACTCACTCACTCACTCACTCACTCTCACTCACTCACTCACTCACTCACTCACTCACTCACTCACTCACTCACTCACCTACTCACTCACTTCACTCACTCACTCACTCACTCACTCACTCACTCACTCTACTCTACCACTCACTCACTCACTCACTCACTCACTCACTCACTCACTCACTCACTCACTCACTCACTCACCCACTCACTCACTCACTCACTCACTTACTCACTCACTCACTCACTCACTTACTTACTTACTTACTTACTTACTTACTTACTTACTTCACTTACTTACTTACTTACTTACTTACTTACTTACTTACTTACTTACTTACTTACTTACTTACTTACTTACTTACTTACTTACTTACACCTGTTACCCCTCGTGGAGGAGTATAGGCCGCCCACAAACACTCTCCATCCAACCCTAATCTGGACAATCCTTTCCAGTTGCTATTCTAGACTAACAATATTTATTTAATCAACATCAGTTCATAAAGTAACGATTAGAAATATCTAAACAACATTCACTCAGTTCATATCTATTGGATTGACTGATGTTTTTTTTTAAATTTTTTCTTACCGAAATTCAACATTCTTAATGAGGTCGTTTTAATGCATATTGTGTTGCTTTGAATTGAGTTTCGATTGAAGTCTTTCATGTTCTTGATTGAGACCATGAACCGATTGATGTTACATCACCTTTGGAAACCTGGAAGCACTGGACGGACGTTTCGTCCTATTGTAGGACTCCTCAGCAATGCGCATCCACGATCCCGTTCGCTTGGATCGAACCCAAGGCCTTCGGTCTCACGCGCGAACGCTTAACCTGCTGGACCACTGAACCGGCATCCAATGGTGATAGTATCATGTTCATGTTCAATGACTATATCTTAAAAGTGTGTTTGTTACAATATATGACAACTTGAATTTATACACTGTAATGTGAAATTGCATTGTTTGTTATCTCGAAGGGAAATGATCAAAAGTCAATCATCGAAGTAGAGATGCTAAAGTGCGCTTGAAAGCAAATTCATATAATCATGACAATCTTAAATTATCACAAATCGAAAGATACGTTTATAAGTTTAGGTATTTTTGAACTCAATAATTACATAATGGTGAGATTATAATCTATAGGCGAACCAATCAAATTAAGGATAGAAAGTCTTGGATTTAGGTGCTAAATTCATTCATCCACATAGTTAAACGACGTTTTAGGATTGTAGTTGGTATCAATTAATGATGAAAACTATAAACTTTAACTCTGAATCTTAATTCCTCAATTCCTTTTTGACACTGGAGAGTAGGTGAATTGTCTCTTTTATTTATTTATTCAAAGACATACACAGTGATCCAAGAAGGCACCAAATAGATATGCGTCACATAAACCATTCGATTTGTGTGAGAGCTGGAATACTGCCCAGGTGACCAAAACGAAGCAAGTGGTTTTCTTAGGTGGCCACACTCGAAGCCTTTGACCTAAAGGTCTAATCAACAAGGCAGTGGAGCAACGTCACAAGATCCAGTCCCATAGTAGACAATGAAAATTTGTTCCCTCAGGATCCTGGAGCTCATATGCACCACTGGTTTTGAATCAGGGTTTTCCAACTCTCCTAGGTGGTTTTTCCATGTCCACCAACCCGGTTAAAGCGTCGGACATTCGCTTTTCGTCCTTTTAATTTCTTAGAAAACATCCGTGGCATCAGAAGGCAGTGAGTAGGATTTCCCTGGTGTTAGGAAAACAGGACCAATCAGAACTCTAGGCTGCTCGCACGTGTTGTACGCGTCCTTGATGCGAACGATAATTCCCTGCTTCTGATTGGCGGCTTTGGGCTATAACACCTGGCATTGGTTGTATGCACGTGGCCATTTGAGAGGATTTCAAAAGACGGAGAACTGCCTCTTCGTACCAAAGCATTTGGGGATCCCTTTAGCGTCGCTCAAAGACCATCCATAAATTCTAGAGTCATATCTAAGTGATTTATATTTTCAAAGATATTACATTTTGAAGTTTATTATTAATAAATCAATAATGATAATAATAATTCCTGGTTATTACTTTCTCAATTTTAGGATGATTTCGATAAAGGATATTTATATAGATGTGAATTAGGTGGTCCATTATTAACTATTGATGATACCATTGAAAAACTACGTCAAACAAATAAACAAACAGAAGAACAAAATCAGTTAAATGATTTAGTTACCAAGGTAACAAATTTAGAACAATCCCAAGATGATGATACAATAATCAATAATGAGAAAATCGATAATCTAGAAATAATTGATCCAAATCATATTACATTATTAAATCGAATTCATGCAACCGAACCAAATAATGCAATTTGTATATTAAATAAAAAAGATACATCTATTACATTTTGGACATTTTGTAATTCTGGTTATCGTTTATTGATTGGTTTTAATGATGGTACAATATGTATACAATTATTAGATAAACCATTTGATTTAACAAAATTTAAAGGATATTGGATGTATCGTTTACATGATAATCAACGTGGACGTGTCAATCGTATAGCGCTTACATATGATGAAAAGTATGTTTTCTTTGATGAAATTATAGCATTGTTACTAACATATTTGTTTATTTACCTACGCCTGTTATTCTCAATGAAGCATAAAACACCGACCAGCATTCTCCAACCCACTCTCTCCTAAGCCTTCCTTTCCATTTCCATCCAATTTTCGTTCATTCTTCTCATATCTGTCTCCATTTCTCGTGTAAGGGCTTGCCTTGTGACACAGTTCGGTGATTTCCTCAATATGTGTCCTATCGACTTCCAGCACTTCTTCCTGATGATTTATCCCTCCACTGGAATATGGTCTGTTCTCTACCACAGTAGATTGGTGATTATAGTGTCTGGCCAACGGATTCGAAGTATTTTACATAGACAACTGTTAATAAATACTTGCAACTTCTGGATGATGGAGTCCGTAGTTCTCCAAGTTTCCGTCTCACACAATAGAACTCTCTTGACATTCGTATTGAAAATCCTGATCTTGGTGTTGATTGACAGTTGTTCCGAGTTCCAGATGCCCTTCAGTTGTAGATATTCTGCTCTTGCTTTCCCGATCTACGCCATCACATCTACATCACATCCACCGTGTTCACCAATGATGCTGCCCAGATATGTAAAGCTTTTACATCTTCCAAATCTTCTCCGTCAATTGTGATTCGACTGTTGCATTCTGTGTTGTATCGGAGAATCTTGCTTTTCCTTTTGTGTATGTTGAGACCTATTGCTGGTGAGGCTGCTGCTACACTGGCCGTCTTTTCCTGTATCTGTTGTTACGTGTGCGATAGAAGATCCAGATCATCTGTGAAGTGTAGGTCGTCCAGCTGCATCCTAGCTGTCTAATGTATCCCATGCTTCCTTCTAGATGTTGATGTCTTCATGGTCGAGTCGATCACCAGGAGAAAGAGAAAGGGTGAGAGTAAGCAACCTTGCCTAACACCGGTCTTTACTTCGAACGAGTCTATGGGCTGTCCTCCATGTATGATTTTACAGTTTAATCCGTCATAGGAATTCTGTATGATATTGACTATCTTCTGAGGCACGCCGTAGTGTCGAAGAAGCCTCCATAGTGCTGTCCTGTCTACTCTACCAAATGCTTTCTCGTAGTCAATGAAATTGACGTAGGATGGTGAATTTCATTCAATTCACTGTTTCACAATGATCCGTAGTGTCTGTATTTGTCCTCTATACGACAGATCTCTACGGGATACAGCGTGTTCGCCTCAAAGTAAGGCGTATACGGAGTCCTTCATTCTGTTTAACAATACCCTGTTGAAGACGTTCCCTTGTATTGAGAGAAGAGTGATGCCCCTGTAGTTATCACAGTTGTTGAGATCGCCTTTCTTTTGTATTTTAATCAGGTATCCTTCTTTCTAATCTGTTGGTACTTGTTCAATTCTTAACATTATTATCAGAATGGGTTTGTGGAGATTTTAGAAATTTTCACAGATTGAAATCATGAGTTAGTTGAAGCTAGACCACCATGGAAAACCTGGAAGCACTGGACGGCCGTTTCGTCCTAGTATGGGACTCCTCAGCAGTGCGCATCCACGACCACGCCTCGTGGATTGGTTGTAGTTAGACATTATCACCGTCTAGTGGTCTAGTGGTTAAGTGCTAGCGTGCGAAGCCAGTAGGTCCTGGGTTCGAATACCACGAGGCGGGGTCGTGGATGCGCACTGCTGAGGAGTCCCATACTAGGACGAAACGGCCGTCCAGTGCTTCCCGGCTTTCCATGGTGATCTAACTTCAACTGACTCATGATTTCAATCTTAACGTTATTATCATTATTATTATTAATATTATGATCATTATTATTGTGCTCAATATTATTATGGTTATTATTACTATTATAGTGAAAAAGATATTTTTCTTTCTAATTAGTTAGTCATCAGACATGATAAATTTCAGATGTGACACAAATGTCTATTTGTCTATACTACATTAGCACAATGACATGAAATTAACAATGAATAACAAACGGGTTGAAAGTTATAATTTAGATACCCTGGTACGGCCGAGATTGGGGAGAGGCAGCTCTCCCTCTCTCGAAATCCTCTCAAATGCTCACATGCATACAACCATTGCCAGAGAGGTCCTACTGACTATCTTCTGGTGCCACTGGTGTTTTCTAAGAAATTGAGAGGACAAAGAGCAAATGTCAGACGCTTTAACCGGGTTGGTGGACATGGAAAAACCACCTAGGAGAGTTGGAAAACCCTGATTCAAAACCAGTGGTGCACATGGGCTCCGGGATCCTGAGGGAACAAATTTTCATTGTCTACTATGGGACTGGATCTTGTGACGCTGCTCCATTGCCTTGTTGATTAGACCTTTAGGTCGAAAGCTCTGAGTGTGACCCCCTCAAAATCTACCTGCTTCAGTCTGGGCATCCGGAAAGTATCACAGTCCATGCACAAATCACGTGACTTGTGTGGCGCATATGTATTCGTTGCCCCTTTGTACCAATATTTATGTGTTCAAATAAATAAAATAACACACACACACATATGAAGCCAATTTTTTTTCCGATTGAAGCTATGAGTTAAGCTATCAATCCAGTGTCTATTCAAGATCTTAAATCCCATCAAGATATAATATTTTTCATTAATATGTTCTCTATCATTGTCCTAAGTTTCTGGACTTACTGCTAGACAGATAAAAGTATCATATAAGAGAATTTAAGTGCCAGGAAATGGTCATGAATGCTGGATTATATGCTTTTAGCCAGTTTAATCAACAAAGATTTTCAATAACTATTAAACAATTTAGCTACTGCATCAGTGGGCCTAAGCATACACATGGGGAAAAGCAAGATCTTCAAATACAGCACGGAGAACACCAACCCAATCACACTTGACGAAGAAACTCTGGAAAATTTGTAATCTTTCACATACCTGGAAAGCATCACCGTTGAACATCGACGATGCGATTCAAACATAAAGGCGAGCATTGGTAAATCAAGGGCAGCATTCCTTCAATTGAAGAACATATGGAACTCAAAACAACTGTTTGTCAACCAATATCCAAGTCACAATCATCAATACGAATGTCAAGACAGTTCTACTGTATTTAGCAAAACATGAAGAACTACCACAACCATCATCAAAAAGACACAACTGTTTATAAACGATTGTCTACTCAAGATACTCAATATCCGTTGACCGAATACCATCAGCAACAATCTACTGTGGGAGAAAACAGTCCACCTTCCAGTTGAAAAGAAAATTAGGGAAAGACGTTGGAAGTAGATAGGAAACACATTACGCAAATCTTCAAACTGCATCACGAAGCAATCGCAAACTTGGAATCGTGAAAGGAAGCGGAAAAGAGGAAGGCCCAAGAACACACTACATCGAGAGTTGGAAGCAGGCATGAAAAGGATGAATAGCAACTGGAACCAACTGGAAAGGACTGCTTGGGACGGGGTTAGATAGAGAGTGCTGGTTGACAGCCTATGCTCCTCCATGAGAGGTAACAGGCGTAAGTATGTAAGTAAGTAATTAAACTGTTCCTTATGGAGGTTAATATTCCACCACTGATGTGTCGTCCAGACTAGATCTTTTTTTGTAAATATACTCACTAGAGATTAACCACCGTATAAACAATAACTTATTTTGCTGAATAGTTATGTCTATGTTTATTCTATTTCTTTTGAAAGATTTGTTTTAAGCGCTGGAAGTGATGGAACACTTTTTGTCTGTGAACTTATGACAGAAGAAATGCAAGATAAAGAAATTAAGGAGTATCGTGCACGAATTCCATCTACATTTGTAAGTTAATTTATAAACTGAAAAGTAGTTCAAAACAACATATGTTCCAGAATTGAAATATTTTTTTTATTTTCATGGAGATGCATCCAGGTATGATACATCATCATCATGAATAATCGCATACTGATGTTAAACAGCGGCGAGACTATAATTTATGAACGACCTTTAAGCAACGCTAATATGACTTTGAGAATGTCCACTTCCTTACTACGGTTAAATGGAGGTAATAAACAAGTGTGAAGAATAAGGATCATGATTTACAGTTGATGGTTATAGGTTAGGAATTAGATTTAAGGCTTTTCATTACGAACTGATATCAGCTATTATGTCAAAACGTTATTTAGACAAATAGATCAGTGAAGTTCACGTCAAAATCCGAGACCCATTCTCTTAATCGTGATTGGCTCGTCTATAAATTATAGTCTCGCCCCTCATAAGCAGCTTTGGTTTGTGAGTTTTAAAGAGGTTACCAATGTTCACAGTATGACAGAAAAGTTTTTCCACTCTGTCTTACTTTCAGTTAATTTGCTGTAAGTCATAGTTCATGATAAAAGGAACTTTCATAAAGAGAAATTAGTTGGGATTCACTTCATTTGGCCATATGATGGATAATTCTGACTGCTTATCTCACACATGTATATTCATCAGTAAACAATGTAAAGGTGTTCATTTACTTTGGTGACTGGTAAATTATAAAGTATTCTTTTTGATTGAAATCATGAGTCAATTGAAGCTAGACCACCATGGAAAGCCTGGAAGCACTGGACGGTCGTTTCGTCCTATTGTGCGACTCCTTAGCAGTGCGCATCCACGATCCCGCACCCCGCGAGATTCGAACCCAGGACCTATGAGTCTCGCTCCAGGCGCTTAACAAACTAGACCACTGAGCCGGCATCCAGTGGTGTTAATGTCTAACATCAACCATTCCACGAAATTGCGCGACCAACTTCCATTGTACTGAGGTAGTCACCTGTTTCTACCCGACACGGATTAGCTCCACTGATCACGGCTTCTCACCAGAACTCCGAGAATTTTCTCACGAAGCTAGTCACTAGTCAGCACATGGTAATTATCAGTTTAGACCACCCTGGTAGTCTAGCTTCAATTGACTCATGATTTCAATCAGAAAGTTAACAATCTCCACAACACCTAAACTGATAATAAAGTATTCGGTTCGAAATTTTATACACAAGAAGTGATGGGTTAAATTCAGTCGTTATTTTAGCTTATATTTATAGCCTAACAATTACATAATTACCCCTGCTACCCCTCATGGAGGAGCATAGGCTGCCAACCAGCACTCTCCATCCAACTCTGTCCCAAACAATCCTTTCTAGTTGGTTCCAGTCGCTATTCATCCTTTTCATGTCTGCTTCCAATTCTCGATGCAGTGCGTTCTTGGGCCTTCCTCTTTTCCGTTTCCCTTCACGATTCTAAGTTTGCGCTTGCTTCATGACGCAATTTGATGATTTCAATAATATATGACCTGTCCACCTCCAACGTCTTTTCCTAATTTCTTCTTCAGCTCGAAGCTGGTTTTGGTTGTCTCCCACAGTAGGCTGTTACTGATGATATCCTGTCAACAGAGCCTAACAATCAATTGAAACATAACGGATAATGAACGAATAGATTTACTTACAAATATAGGTGGACCCTAGTAAATAAAGTTTCAAATATTATGTATGTTCATTTCTGTCTCATTTACATCACTATGACAACAAGGATGACTAATATGATCTCCATTATAATTAGTATAGTTTTCACATCAATTTAGCTTGTTAATTATTTAGATTCGGAGAGTTTGGATTCCTTGAATGTATCCATCCTTTTCAAATCATAATTCACTTTGTTGATTATGTGTAACTAACTCCATTCGAAGGGTTCTATATTTTATCATTCAGTGTTCAATATTATCTTGAAGAGTTATATCAGCTATTTTGTAGTGTCGTTTGCTATGTTAATCTTACTCAGCTTAGTCTAGTTTCTGGACATACCAATCTATTCGTTCCTCTTGAGTCATATTTTGACCTTGTTAAATTATTCACTTGTTATCACTGTCCGTTTTTATTGTAAGGGGTATGTATCTGTGCATTATCTATGTTACTCATCACATGTCAGTAACTTAGTTTTGGTTTGACTATAAATATCGATTCACTTGTAGCGTGGTGTCGAGTCGCGGTTGACTATGAACACTACTACAAGAAGACTACGTGCCAGTTAACCGACAAAATCCCCCGTAAGACAAATATCAGAAGGTAGTTGATGGCTGTAGTCGAGATGTATTTCTTGGCGATCTCGTGGTATCGAAAGGATGCCGAGATCGTGCCAAAGGAGTACAAGTGTCGTTAGTGAGCGTAACCGAACTCGTGCAAGGTCACAATCAAAAGATAATAGAGCAGTAATATGGCTGTCTTTAGCACAGTTAAACAAACGAGCACAGTAAAAAAATCACTGGTACAATTGGTTATAATAATGATTGTTTCCATTAAATCAATCGCGTTCTTTTGGTAAAAGTAGGTTACTACACACTCTTGGTTAAATTGATTTGGCTCGTTCGCCATCTCTATTGTTCGTCATTTCGCTTTGCTTCGTTTTTTCTTACCTCATTTATCTGGATCAACGATTGTATGAAATATACGTATTCAAGCCTCATTCTCATATTTGACTAATTTTAATTCCGTTATTCACTAACATGATTTAAGTCGATGATCATATACGACGAGGATTGGCGACATGTGTGCTTCAATAACAATCAATCATGCGATCTAACTGTAGTCAGATATTCGAGGATTACAAAAATTCACATCTATATATTTCCATTAATTAATCTAGTGACATAATCTCTTACCAATTGTATGATAATCATAGATACTGTAAGAACAGATTACATAAGATCCACAAAGTAAACAGAATTGATAATCAATTTGTTTAATGCAATTTACAGAATCAATTTTAATTATTACAAAAAAAGGGTAAACATAGGTATAGAATCAACCAAGTATCTAATACAAATATGTATCGGTTAGGTTCTTCACTTCACAGAGATCATCAGTCAGTCAGCTACAACGTAGGACCAGGCACGTATATTCATCGGTCCAAGTTACCATGCCTCATTAGCACAGCAAGATGAACACCGGATTCATAGGAGTGCTTAAGCCAATGGTGGTAATATAAAAAAGGAAGATTGCATATCAAGAAATAGTACGGGAAGAAAGATTTAGTTCGTAGAAAGAAAGATATGAAGTGATTTTAATCTCATAGTTTATGGGATGACAAAGAGTGTATACACCTACGCCATTGTGACCGAATCTGAGCCATGTTATTCGGAGTCTCCTACCATTAGTTAAGATAGTCACTCGGAACTCAACCAAGTAGTCTGCATCTACCAACATGGCATAAAGTAGAAGTTTGTGACTTTATGAATTGATGCCACGTTTTGGCTTGGCCTCCCCTAACTTTCTTTTAACCATCCCTAACACTGGTCAGCATTGCGCGTCGTGGTAATCAGTGTTCAGGTATATGTAGCACGTGGCCAAACTATCTCAGTCAATGAATATTAACATCCTTATCAAATGATTTACCATCATTCCCTATATAGTGGTATATCATCTACTATGAGATATTTCGTTGACCATATCACTAGATCACTTAAGTCAACTATTTGTACTTTCGTATTCTAGTGTCGATTCTTGACCTGGTCATCCTCAAAAACGTTTTTGAATTCATCGCAATAGAGCGATAACGTATTGGGGATCGTGGTAGCCATCTATGTTTATAACATACCATACTTTCATTTTACTATTATAGTGTACTTCGAATTTGATAAATTACAAAAATACTTTACTTAACACCTTTAAATATTTTACAGGATACTAGTGTAAAAGTACATGACATCATTGATCCAAAAGCTTATAGTATTGAAGAAACTAAACAAAAATCAGAACATGATCGTCTTGTAGAATTAGCAGAAAGAAAGAAAGCGGAAACCAGACAAAAAGTAGCAGAATTGAAAGATCGTTTAAGAAAATTAAAAGAACAAAACAATCGCCTACCAGAAAGAATTCGTCTACCAACGGAGGTAAAATGAACTGATGAATATATTTAATGCTTAACTGTAAGATATATATATATAAGTTTCATGGTTTAAATCCCAAACTTACCATGTTTTGAACACCATTGAAAACCTCGAAGCACTACAATGTGCTCATTAGTGACCAGCTTCAAGGTGTAATTCCTGAGGTTTTAGTGAGAAGTCATGATCAGTGGATTTCAACCATATTGGGTATGATACAGTTATCCTCCAGAATAATGGATAAGGGTTGTTCAATACTGAGTTGTACACTAAATTTGATATCCGTCTGTTTAGTGGCCTAAGGGTTAAGCATTTACGTGCAAGACAAGAGGTTGTGAATTCGATTGCAGGATGAGGAGTTGCGGATGTACACTCCTGAAGAGTTACGTAGTACAACGAATCAGTTGTTCAATGTTTCCAGGCTTTCGATGGTAGTCTAACTATGATCAGTTCATGATTTAAAATTTATGAAAATTTTATATTTTCCACAACATGAACTGGTAAGTGATAACATATGAAGTTGCATGCTGACCAGTACATTCGATGATGAACAGCTGAAGATAACCAACAAGGAGCTTTAAACCCTTGATATTTTACAAGTCAGCATTCATCAAGCACATAAGAATATTCAATATAATTAGGTAGTCACTACTCAAATATTCAAACACATTTATTCTATATCTGTAATTATATACGTTACCATAATTCCCTTCTAACTGTATTAATTAATAACGTAGACTCAAATTTTAGAATTATGTAATATTTCTCAGTGGCTTCCAACAGATCTTCAGTTTCCTATCTATTACTTACTTACTTACACCTATTACCCCTCGTCAAGGAGCATAGGCCGCTCACCTGCATTCTCCATCCAACGCTGTCCTGGACAATCCTTTCTAGCTCCTTCCAGTTCTTATTCATCCTTTTCATATCTGCTTCTATTCCCCAATGTAATGTGTTCTTTTGCATTCCTTTTTCTGCTTCTATTCAGAATTCCAAGTTAGGGCTTGCTTCATGATTCAGTTTAGTGATTTCCGTAATATATGTCTTATCCATTTCCATCGTCTTTTCCTAATTTCCTCCTCAACTTGAAGTTGGTTTGTCCTCTTTCACAGTAAACTGTGACTGATGGTATCCGGTCAATGAATATTAAATATCTTGAGTAGAAAACTATTTATAAATACTTGTACTTTTTTGATGATAGTTGTGGTAGTTCCATAAGTTTCAGCTCCATACTGTAGAACTGTCTTGACGTTCGTATTGAAGATTGTGACTTTGATATTAGTTGATAGACAGTTGTTTTCAGTTCCATATGTTTCTATTTATTACCTTTAATGAATGTTATTTTATGCTAAGATTCAATGATTTTAATTTTAAAAGTTACATAAATCTCATGCATTCCTGTTTGATATTCTAATTGAAAAACCAAATCAATCAAATCAAGGCGTTCAATTTAGTTCCACAAATTCGATATGACCTACTCAAAGATCGTGAAACTGAAATTGATTTGGTCTATAGAGAAACAGCTTGGGAAACTGAAAAAAATAGGTTGGCATTAGAAAAATTAGAGAATGTGTAAGTGTGAAACAAAAACAAAATAAAAAGATTGAATTTTGAGTAACGTTTTTATATGTAAAATGTTTATGTCGTTTTATTGTATCGTTACTATTGAATTCGCTTTTAAGTAGTATAAAAATGTGTTCAGAAAAAAAAACCTACATAAGATGACCAACGTTAGCCAGATGAAATTGAATAAGCATACAATAACTCTGTAACGATTATTTCTGTATACATTCAACTGTAGTCTATGTAAGTGAATTCAATTTAGTAAAAAAATCTGATTTAAATAATAACACAATTCCAATCATTCATTTTATAATAGTGACTATTGTATGAGGATTTGATAGTTTAAGGTGAGAGTATAGTAATTAGATATAACCTAAACTGAATTTATTCAAGATATTGAAACCAAAGGTATAATCTGCTTGATAACCCTCATAAGGTTCATCAGTTTGTGTGAAAACACTAAATGGTATGACATAAGAATCATAGTTTTGATCCAATAGTTTGTTCAAATTTTCAACTACTTTTGGATTGGTTGAGGTTAGATATTAACACCGTTGGATACCTGCCGGCTCAGTGGTTTAGAAGTTAGGTGTTCGCGCGCGAGATTGAAAACCCTGAGTTTGAATCTTGCGAGCGGGATCGTCGATGTTCACTGCTGAGGAGTCGCGAGACAGAACGAAACGACCGTCCAGTATTTCTAGGTTTTCATTGGTGGTCTAACATCAATCGGTTCATGATCTCAATCAAAAGCCTAATAATCTCCACAACCGTATACTGATAACTACTTTTTTGTTGAATAAAAATGACTGATGAGATATAAACTAAACATTCTTACTGAGATCAGCTTTAGGCTCATTTATTACATTAGAGAAATTGTACTTCTATTATGTGAATAAAAGTGAATATCCAAATGTCATTTTTAATGAGTTATGGCCCTGTCTAATATCATTTCATAAAATCACCAATGAAAATACCGATCTCTACGGTTTTGTCTCTTCGTTAACCAATTAAAAACCGACCATCACTCGTAGCCTTCCGTCGACTCTCTATCCTTATTGATCCTCGATAAAATAACTGCACTCCTTGCCACGCCCATTGGGTCCAGAACATAATAGTCAGCCTCTACTGTATAAATAATATATTCCAAACACGTAGTTTATATATAAAAACAAACTAAACCACATCACACCATCAAAATGAAAAATAGCAACTATATAAGATTAAGCCAAATGTGTTTATGAGTAGGGGTTGGACTCCAAATAAAAGAATGGGAATAAATTAAGAATAACAAATCGTACGACAGTAGTTATTAGGTCAAAAGAAGGCTTATGATAAAAGAAATATAAACATATATGATCTAGTATCAGAAGAGATTTTGTGGAGATTGTAGTAATTTGAATAGTTGGGATCATGAGTAAATTGAAGCTAGACCACCATTGAAAAACTGGAAGCATTGGACGGCCGTTTCGTTTTAATGTGGGACTCCTCAGCAGCGCGCATTCACTATCCTGTACATGGGAATTCAACCCGGGGGCTTCAGTTTGGCGTTTGGACGCTTAACATCTAGACCAATGAACCAGCATCCAACGGTGTTATTATTTGGTTAACAATCGGAGAAACTATTGACTTAACTGTTCTTTAAAATATTCAGTAATACTAAACTAGTGTAATATGGTAGTCATTATCATTCTCCTTAGTATTTCAATAGTGTAATTAATCACGTCCACAATTACTTTAGTATCCTGATAACGTGAAAGTGAATGATATTTAAACTATAACATTACTGGATAAAGATAGGAAAATTAAACTTTCGGATTTTGAATCAATTTTAGGTAAACATCACTTCTTCAGTGGAACATGGACTTCACGAATTAGATCCTAAGTGTAATAACAAACTACACACCGGTGAATAGTTTCACACTAAGAAGGAAAACTTATCCAATACTGCCTAGTTTCCAATATACTCACCCAGGTGCAGCTAGCTAACGAGTCTTAAATAGGACGAAGCGTGTGCCCTAGATTACGTTGCTAACCACCATCCATATCTCATTATAATCTTTCTAATTTCATATTAGTTTTTAATTACCGTGTTATTAACAATTTACTTTAACAGATTCATAAAGCCGTTAGATTGTGATCGTATAACTGTCAAAGCATTTTGTAGTGGTCACTGTGTAACTTCAATACGTATGAATAAATTAAGTGAAGAACACATGAAAGCCTATGATGAGATAATTAGTATTCGAGAAAAATCATTGAGCAAAGAAAAAGAAGACACAGTAAAGCATTCTACACAATTAGGTAAGTTGATACTAATAGATTATTATTATTATAATAAATAATAAATTGGGTTCACAAAAAATAACAAACACTCGATTGGTACTATATGTTAGATCAATCGCCTCAATAGACCATAATACTCGATCACATGATATACTTGATTGATTTATCTGACCAAATATCAAAATTTGAAAACAACCTATAACCAGAGTTGATTAACAAAGAATATTTCCTGGAGTTCTACTGAGAAGCCGTTACCAGTGGAGTTCAACCAGGTCTGTTGTGAGATATCAGCTCACTGAATACAATGTTAGACGGTGGCGCGATTTCGTGGATTGGTTGAAGTTAGACATTAACACCGTCGATTGCCGGCCGGATCAGTGGTCTAATGGTTAGGCGCTCGCGAGCGAGACTGGTAGGTCCTGGGTTCAACTCTCGCGGGGACTGGGATCGTGGATGCGCACTGCCGAGGAGTCCCATACTAGGACGGAACGGACGTCCAGTTATTCTAGGTTTTCCATGGTAACCCAGCTTCAATTCACTCATCATTTCAACTATCGAAATTAAAATCTCCACAAAACCCTTTCCGATAAAGAATATAAAGCAGTCAAGCAATAGAATGATGCTGGAATCAATTTTACACATAAAATAGGCGGTGCAATTTAACGTTCGGTCTATAATGCCAAAATGATATTTAAAGCACGTTATATTAGCGTTCACTTGAAAACAGGAGCGATCTGAAACAACAACATAACAATCAGAACCGGTAAATGCCTGTGAAGTAAGAACGCAACGTACTGGCACGGCAGATATATTTTAAAAATTAAAAGACGCGGTTCGAGTACAAATAGGGAAACTTATTACAAAATAGTTTTATTCAGTGTTCTGCAGGTTCAATTTACGTCGTAATAGACAACACCAGATATGAAGATATCATGGGACTACATTGACTGGGAGAGAGAAACGAAAATGGAGAAAGATTTGCAAATCTGTATGCATTCAACAAATTGGTCATAGGCGACACAATATTTCCACACAGACGTATACACACAGTTACATGGATCTCACCGGACCACACCACAGAGAACCAGATTTATCATATTTGCATCAATAAAAAGTTCCGAAGGATAATGGAAGATGTGAGAACCAGGAGAGGAGCTGATATAGATTCAGATCACCACCTAGTTGTGGCCAATTTAAAACTGAAGCTAAAAAAGAACTGGACAAGTGGACAAACAGCACTACAAAGGTTCAATGCAGCCTTTCTTCGAGATACTGACAAACTCAACGAATTCAAGATAGCTCTCAACAACAGGTTCCAAGCCTTACAGGATCTACTGAAGGACGAAGAAACTACTATGGAAGACAACTGGAAAGGTATCAAAGAAGCATTAACTTCAACGTGTCAAGAAGTTCTGGGCCTCAAGAATCATCATCATAAGGAATGGATCTCTATAGAAACACTAGACAGGATCAAAGAAGGGAAGAACAGGAAGACAGCAATTAATAACAGCCGAACACGAGCAGAGAAAGTCCAAGCATAAGCTGAGGACATAGAAGCAAACAAGCAAGTGAAGAAGAGCATTAGAGCTGAAAAGAAGAAATATGTGGAAGAACTAGCAACGACGGCGGTAAAAGCTGCGAGAGAAGGAAATATGAAACAGCTTCACGATACAACGAGGAAACTAGCAGGGAAATACAGTAAACCAGAGAGGCCGGTCAAAGACAAAGAAGGCAAGCCAATCACTGAAATACAACAATAGAGGAACAGATGGGTACAGTACTTCGAAAAACTCCTGAATAGGCCGGCTCCAACAAATCCATCGGACACCATGGAAACTTCTTAGACACTACGGAGTTCCTGAGAAGATTGTAAACATTATCCGGAACTCATACGACGGACTACAGTGCAAGGTCGTGCATGGAGGAAAGCTGACAGATGCATTCCAAGTAAGGACCGGAGTCAGACAAGGCTGTCTACTCTCCCTCTTCCTCTTTCTTCTGGTGGTTGACTGGATTGTGAAGACCTCGACATCTGAGGGAAAACACGGAATACAATGGACAGCTCAGAATCAATTAGACGATTTGGACTTCGCAGATGACCTAGACCTCCTATCCCATAAACACGAACAAATGCCGATAAAGACAGCCAGTGTAGCAGCAGTCTCTGCATCAGTAGGCCCCAACATACACAAGGGGAAAACCAAGGTCCTCAAATACAACATGGAGAACACCATATTTCTGACATGACTGAGCTTTAGATTTCACATTACCCTACTTTAAATTCGAAAAGTCTATTTTGAAACTAACTAGTAATGAGAAGATAATTACATTCATTTTAAGATATATATGGCAATCTAATACTTACATATAATCACGTATACGTGACAAAGTTGATCTGTACCCTCTTGATCTTAGTGCTTCTTATATTGACTTGTAGATTGTATAAAATCGATTAGTTAAAATAAACTTTATTTCGGTGAGACTATAATTTATGGACGAACCTGTTGATCATCAACGCAGATGATCTGTGTTGAATGACTGGAGGCCTACTCAAGTTAGACGGGAAGAGTGTGACGAACCAGCTGATATTAAAGTCACACTTCGAGATCAGCATCAAACTTGGATTACCTTTTCGACGTATCAAAGTACTATGGCTGCTTTGAAGACCGTATAACACAAAGTACGTTATTATGGAAATATATAAGTAAGAATGAATACGGAGAAGATAGCGAGACCACCGAATGCGCCAGTCGTTGGGATACGATTATCTGATGGGTATTGGTTGTCCTTGACCTTGACGGGGATCGATGAACTGTTCGATATTCAATGACCCAACTGCTGGATGATTTGGTTAGGACTCAGGGACATTTCAATACAAACCAATCAGGTACAAGATAACTGGCCTCGGACTTTGACGTGAAATCCACACATCCATTTGGATAAGTAAAGTTTTGGCGTTATAGCTGATGTCAGTACGTAATGAAAACCCCAAATGAAATTCTTATCCTTAACCATCAACTGTAAATCATAATTTTAATTCCTCACACTGGTTTGTAACCCTCATTCGATCCTAGTTAATTAGGTGGATACTCCCAAGGTCACTCTAGCGTTACTTAAAGATTACCAATAAATTATAGTCTCACCCTTTTTTTCTTATTTATCTTGATATTTAGATGTAACTAGTACATTGGAACATGAATCTGAAAAGATTAAAAATGTTACTAATCAAGTTAATACATCAATAAAAGGAGCACGGGGTTTAAGAATTGCACAAAAGTTACATTTACTTGAGGAATCTAGACGAAAACGAGATGCTCGTCGAGCTCAGGTAAATTTATAAATTCGATTTGAAAACATAAATCATCTACAAGATGACATATACTAACCCAAATATATGATTCTTTTATAGAAACTTGACAGTCGTTTCGTTCTAGTGTGGGATTCCTCCTCAGTGCGCATCTAAGATTCCCTCCCCGCGGGATCCAAACCCAGAATCTATTGGTCACGAGCGTGAATGCTTAACCTCTAGGTCAATGAGCTGACATTCATGGTGGTCTAGCTTCAATTGACTCATGAACTCAACTATTAACTTACTATGATATCTACAAAACTACTTTCTGCTAATAAACTTGGGAGTATTGTAATCTATGTAGTTGGTTCCTTTTATGAATGTGAATAGATTCATTGGTGATCATATTCAGAACAATCCAGAATAGTAATTCGAGTCCCAGAGTGAACATCAACTCTGAGATGCAGGTACATCCAAATGAAAAGTCCCTAGTAGAACGAAACGAGCGTCCTGGATTACACTGCTAGCCACTATCTATCTTTGCTCATAATGCTTGTGAATAAAGGCAATATCGAGGCAATCCACATAGGATGCACATATGCCAATAAGAGACTGATCAATTGCAGTCGTAAACATCAATGGGAAGATTCAAGTAAACAATACCAATTGAAAAATAACGTTGCTACACTTTACAACTTCATCGCATTAATTTTGATTATGATAAGGAGTATGGTGTTGATAAAAAGAACTTAATCATTGTTATTTAGTGCTCCTGTATCTGACTAGTTTGATTGTACGATGATGCTATCGAAGGGCTCACTACTTTTGTAATCCGTTATCTCACTCCAGTAATATCGTATGATTGATTGTTATTGAGATATACATATCGCCAATCCTCGTATATAATCATCGACTTAATCCATGTTAGTAAATAACGGAATTAAAATAAGCCATGTACGAGAATGGATTTCGAATACATATATTTTGTACAATCATTAATCGGAACAGAAAATTAGAGATACGTAGCGAAAGAAGCAAAGAAGAGAGAGCGAAACGAAACGATGAGCAGCGGAGAAGGCACGTAAGCCACCTCAATTTAATCAATATTAATAATTACACAAAAATAAGCTACATACATGTGATGAGTAGGATAAGATGTGGATACACATAGGCTGATATAAAAACAGTCAGTTTTGATAAGTTAATGATTAACAAGGTTAAAATTGTAGCTTGAAGACAATGGATAGATCTATTTGTCCAGAAGCTAGAATGAGTTATGAGGGCTTAACATATGGTGCCAGCCGCTAAGGTTACCTTTAAGTGGTAGTTGAATCATTGATAGAGTTTTTCAACTTGATCTTTTATTCATTCATGTGATGATTGGTAAATACTTCTAATTTTATTCAAGATATTTGATATGACCATGTGGATTGATATGATAATTGATATTGCACTCCATCCACTAAACTATGTGAATGAATATAAAGACAACTTGTTTATAACGGAATGGATCTTGTAAAAGTTGGAGTTAGTATTATCGGATTATTGTTGAGTTTAGATTGATATCATAAATGGATCAATCTTAGATCACCATTGAAAACCTGAGAGCACTAGATGATCGTTTCTTCCTAGTATGGGACATCGTGGATTAGCTGAAGTTAGACATTAACATCATTGAATGCCAACTTAGTGGTCTAGAGGTTAAGCGTTCGCGCGCGAGACCGGAGGTCCTAAGTCCCAGTCCCTGTGCGGGATCGTGGATGAGCAGAGGAGTCCCATAAGAAGACGAAACGGTCGTCTAGTCCTTCCAGGTTTTCAATGATGGTCTAGTGTTAATCCATTCATGATATCAACCTAACTTATGATTTTGTTGTATTATCATTCAGACGCATCATAAGCTTTTGATTTGTTCATTAACTACTGTTAGGCGACTTGCTATTGCTAGTCACTTCCCAGCTTTCTAATTATAGTTTGCTCTACCCACAGCCACTTTTTGGCTTGATCATGTATAACTGTTACCATGAAATATATAGTTGGATGTGGTGTAGTATGCCTGTATATAAACTACGTCTGTTTGAAACATATTATTCGTATTATGGAGTTTGGTTATTGACTTCTGAACTCCAGGGAAGGGGGGCGGAGGAAGAAGGTACGAATGGATTTGTGGAACAAAAATGATTAAGCAGTTAATTCAAGGTAACTGGTATGCGTTTGACGTGTAATTGACCAACTCAATGACGCTAAATCATATAAATCGGGATTCTGAATGATTGTTTTGTCACGTGGTATTGGTCAGCGGTTGGATGACATAACTGGACTGCTTTCATCTTGTATTTTATATTCCATTGAGCTACAAAACTATGATACACAATTACATTGGTTATAACAATGACCATAAAGAATGCGATCGTTGATCAATGTTCTTAACCAACCTAAAGCTAAAGTGAAAAAAGTACGATAAGCTATTATTCATTAATTAGTTTTATCACAAAGTGAATTTCTCATTAGAATTATTCAGACCATGTAGTACTGTGGTGTGTGTGCTACTGGTGTCGACTATGGAGTCCCACAGTAGGACGAAACAGCTATCCAATGCTTCCCAGGTCTTCCATGGTGGTCTAACTTCAATTGACTCATGATCTCAACTATTAATATTTTGTAATTGTGTTTATATAAAATGTACAATTTTCTTTATGGACTATTTTAAATTTAAGTGGAAACAATTAGAAGCTATGAAACCAGCTGATGATTATGAAGATCCAAGAGATATGAAAGAAATTCAATTGGCTAAAGAAAAAATAGGTGATTATAAATTGAAATCAGCAACTAATTATGTAATACCTGAAAGTATGAAATTGAATACATTTGAAGCTAAATATAAACTTCTTAATCTTGTGGATCATGTAAGTCAATATGTCGTTATGTAATGAAATGAGTTGGATGATTAGTGAGAACTGAGATAATGCTGGATAGTTGTCTTGTTAACCACAATTGATTGATCACTGGGTGGTGATCAATGTCATGTGTGTCAAGTCCTTATTTAGTACAGATCGAATGCTATCGATCATGTTGCAATGTGGTCACCAGTCTAGGTGACTTGACACTGCGTGCACTATATATTGAGATTAGTTGGTGATTGGTCAACTACCTCCAACCATCATCTAATCTCAGTTGTCTTGCTAAGTTTTGAATTTGACTTTTTGGATTTGTTATTATCTCTATTTTGGTATTCGTTCTGACAATTTGATCTGTCTTTGCTAATAGATTATGGCAACTCGAACCAAAGTACATATGTGTCAAGATGTGTTGTGATGGGCTAACTAAGTTGTTAGCCACGAGACAATATATATAGATGGAGGTACATAATAAGCTACAGCATAAGAATGATCTAACTGAAAATAGACTTTCGAAGACAGAATCAAGTGAGTAACTATTCGAACTTAGATGTTACCAAGTAGGTACTTCTTTAAAGTTTAAAATATCTCAGTAGTTTATAACGGATTGTCGACTGAGCAGTTAACACTGTCATATCTGTCTAGTTTCTTAGTTTAGATCAAATCGCCAAGTGTTTACTAGTCCAGAAGAATCAATTTCATGTGAAACATGTGTAGATTTTAAATGATTTGACATAATCGACAGGAAACCCTGCTCCACTTAGGATTTATTCTGTTCAACACTCACGAGAAAGGTCTGTCTACAAGCGTTGGTAACTGGTCCCCTGTTCGATTGAAATACAAATTACTCAGCTTCACATTATGAAACGTTAGCAGTGACGTATTTTAGAAGCCGTTGATTACGTAACAGATACTAGCAGTACAAACTCCTGACTCCACTCATTTTTCAGCCCATCACAGAATCATTAAGCTGTCATCAAATTTCAGTGACTTATTGCTTCAGTTTACTGTATAAATAACTTGTAGTAGCATCGACGACATTTTTTCGGTTGCAGAGTTCTGTGGCCCGAGATCTGACTCCAGGTAGATCAGATAAATGATCATCGTTGAATGATTGCTGTCGAAATATATATCCTGACTATCCTCGTACATAACTATCGATTTAAATCACGTTAGTGAATAACGGAATTAAATATGAGAACGAAGTTTTGAATACATATATTTTGTACATTCATTGATTTGGACAGATAATCAAAGCGATGGGACCAACACACGATAAAGAAGCGAAATGACGCTTAGTGGAAAAGGCGTGTGAGCCAACAACTCGATTTAATCAAACGTTAATCAGTATGTCTAGTTACACACAAATAAGCTACAAACATGTGATGAGTAGAATAAGATGTACACACACATACACTCATATAAAAGCAAGGTCAAAACATGACTCAAGATTTATGGATAAATTGGTCTATCCAGAAGCTAGAATAAGTTATATGGGCAACCGACACTACAAAGATAGTTAAACTCCTCTCATTATTGCTTGTGAACTAAATTATGCTTCAAGCTAATCATAAATTAGCTTAAGCATCTGTCTTTCGAATCATATAACTGTCGTCAATGTATTCTAATCCAGGTAATACTATTCACTTGTACATCGTGTCTAAACTTTAGAAAGTTACCACCTTAAACAATGAAAGCTACCATTAACTAACCATAAGTGAAACGTTTTTAATATTAGCCGAGAATAATGGTCTAATGGTTAAGCGCTCGAGTGCAAGACTGGTAGGTCCTGGGTTCGAATCTCGCGAACCAGGATCGTGGATGTACACTGTTGAGGTGTCCCACAATAGGACGAAACAGCCATCCAGTACTTCCAGGTTTTCCATGGTTGCTTAGCTTCAATTAACTTATGATCTTGAAGATACTACAGATATTTGGAGTTTGACAACACATTAATCAATAACACCTACTACTATGAATCGTACCCACTAAGTGAAATCAAAAGTCAGAATCGAGGATGCTCGAAGTTATAATTGATAGGCTATCAGTATATTGAGGATCGACTGATCTAGACTGGCTAGCGATTGCAAAGGATGTTGAGCAGCATGACGTTCCTACTCATGATTTGTTGCAGATGCATAACCAAGCGCTTTCTGCATCCAATGTCGAAGACTTAGAGAGCTATTGACTTACCGTTACAATCTCAACTTATAAATGAAAACCCAAGGATAAATCTAATTATTGATATACACTTTTCACAGATTGAAATAATGAGTCAATTGAAGTTAGACCACCATGGAAAACCTGGAAGCACTGGACGGCCGTTTCGTCCCGGTATGAGACTCCTCAGCAGTGCGCATCCATGATCCCTCACCTCGCGAGAGTCGAACGCAGGACCTACCAGTCTCGCTCGCGAGCGCCTAACCATTAGACCACTGATCCGGCCGGCAATCGACGGTGTTAATGTCTAACTTCAACCAATCCACAAAGTTGCGCCACTGTATACCATTGTCTTCAGTGAGCTGATATCTCACAACAGACCTGGTTGAACTCCACTGGTAACGACTTCTCACTAGAACTCCATGAGTATCTCTTAAAGTTAGTCACTAGTGAGCATATGATATGGTATACGGTGGCGCAACTTCGTGGTTTGGTCGAAGTTAGACGTTAACACTGTCGGATACAGGCCGGCTCAGTGGTCTAGTTGGTTAAGCACCTGGAGCGAGACTTATAGGTCCTGGGTTTGAATCTCGCGTGGTGCGGGATCGTGGATGTGCACCTCTGAGCAGTCCCATACTAGGACGAAACGGCCGTCCAGTGCTTTCAGGCTTTCCATGGTAGTCTAGCTTCAATTGACTCATGATTTCAACCAGTGAAATTTCTAAAATCTCCACAAAATCTCTTCTGATATATAATTTTTGTTGGATTTTGTTCAATGATAGGTGTATCAATTAAGTCATGAATTCAATGTATCATTAATTGGATTACGTAATAAAAAAATGAAAATTATAGAAAATTTGAAAAAAATTGATAAACAATTAAAATATATTAATTGTAATTTACCATTGAATGAATATGGTATACGTTTACATATTGATAAACTTGATGAAGATGAATATCCTGAAAGGTATTATTGATCATTGAAATGAATTGTACAAAATTATTAAACATATTTTGAATTTTTTGATTGAGATCATGAACCGACTGATGTTAGACCACCATCCCGCGGGCGGGGTCTTGGATGCGCACTGTTGAGAAGTCCCACAATGGGACAAGACGGCGTCTAGTGTTTTCAGGTTTTCAAAGGTGGTTTAACATCAACCGGTTCATGATCTCAATCAAAAACTTAACAATCTCCACAACCACTATACTGACACTTTGAATTATTGAAATTTAATTAAATAATGATATAATCTTTATGGTGAGTGTTATTACTTATAACCTTGTAACCCTATCAATTTATAACGTAATGATACTGCCAATTAGAGAATTGTGGCTTATCGACCGAACTAATAATGCATATAACCTGTACGAGCAGTCTAGAGTTTTTGTCGGTTCTGCTTCCCGACTAGCCGTACCGGGTTAGAATCCAGAATACAAATCTCAGCCTCTGTGATATGAATCATGTATTTCAAACATACTAGGTTTATATACAAATTAAATAGACTATATCGTTGTTGAGGACGTTGGAAAGGGTCCTAATTTTGTAATTTTATTCTAAAAATTCGAATTTTATGTTTTCGTGACAAGAGACGCTTAGTCGACTCACAGCTTACATTTCCCACTTGGAAATCCTTGGCTGTCATTGGTTGACGGATTTTTTTAGTACGCTATTTTGTGGCTCTCCCAAACGCGTTTTTATCATTGTATAATTAGGCGTGATTTGTGCGCTTAGTGACCTCGTATTTTCTGGATGCTTGTAGAATACATTCTTTACACCTGATCAAGACTTGTTGATTTAGTTGACAGGGCTGGGGACAACGGATTAGAATAGCCTATCGTATCATTGTATCTTTGACCTTCATTCCGTTTATCGAGTAAGGTGAACTCGTAATAGCATTCAAGCGTATCAATCGTACTATAAAATAGAAAACAACATTTGTACAAGATCTAGCCAAAAAGTGGATGTGGATGTAGGAGACTGTAATTAATAGACAAGGCATAATTCAAGAATGGTAAATCGTATAATAATAGTCTATGGGTCAAATTAAAGCTTATAATAAGAGAAACCTGAATGTTCATAGTTTAGCTACTTAACAATTATACAATAAAAACTACATGTATCGTATTAGTCCAGAAATAGATTCCAACAGTTACCATCCATTATTCTCATCGGAATATAACAGTAAGAATCTAATCTAAATTATAGACCAATTTATCTACATTCTTAAACTATATGATTAAGAAAGATGTTACCGAATAGTGCGAATCAGAATCATCTATCGGTTAAAAGATTTAGTACTTTCTTGTCTTATAGATTTTCTATGTTAGCAACTATGGAAAATTTAGTTATAATGATAGTTTGAGTTAAAATTGGTAAAACTTTTAATGAACTTCTGGTCTTCAAGCTGAATGGCTTCATTGTGAAAGTTGAATCAACATTCAAAACAACATCTTTAGCATAAACTTCAAACAGAAGTAACGTTTATGCTGATAATATCGTTCAGAAATCTAATATTACGTGAAACATGATGAGAATTATGTGTAGAAAACAAAATCATTATTAGTCTATTCAGAGATTAACGTACTTACGCCTGTTACTCCCAATTGAGCATGTGCTGCCGACCAGCATTCTCCAACCCACTTTGTCCTAAGCCTTCCTTTCTAGTTCCATCCAATTGTTGTTCATTCTTCTCATGTCTGTCTCCATTTCTCGGTGTAATGTGCTCTTTGGTCTTCCGTTTCTCATTTGGCATTGAGGAATTCAACTGAGTGCTTGCATTGTGAAGCAGTTGGGTGATTTCCTCAATGTGTATCCTATCCACTACCAGAGCTTCTTCCTGATTTGTTCCTGCAGTGGGGGGCTGATTTCTTCTCTCCCATAGTAGATTGTTACTCATAGTGTCTGGCCAATGGATCCGAAGTATTTTGTGTATATTTACTAAAATTGGCACGATACAAAAAGGATTAGTATGACCCTGCGCAATGATGACACGCAAAACCGTGAAGCGTTCCATATAAAAAAGAATGTGGTGAGACTATAATTTACAGACGACTTTTGAGTGACGCTACAGTGACCTTGTGAGTGTTCACCTACTAGTAACTAGGACCAAATGAGAATTATAAACCTGTATGAGAAATTAGGATTATGATTTACAGTTGATGATTAAGATTAGGAATTAGATTAAGGGTTTTTCATCACGAACTAACATCAGCTATAATGCTAAAACTCTATTTAGCCAAAAGGATCTGTGAATTTCGTGCCAAAATCCCAGAGATCTGTTATCTTATACCTCTGATTGGTTCGTTCATAAATGATAATCTTATCTTCTTTCTTTTTTTTCTTCAAAAAAAAACGAAACTATTTCTAAAAAGAAAATTCATATACAACAATGAGATTCTATTGAATTTTAAAGAGAATTTAGAAACGAATAAACAAACAGAACAAACTAATGTCACCATAGCAACAACAATGAAGGTAAATGATCATAAATGTTTATTTGTTTATCAATATGATTTTATATCTCAACCGAATTTAATTTATTTTACAGATATAGTACTAGAACTGTAAACGTGATATTGGTGGCGAACCTCAGTGTCTGTGTTGTCGGAACAAGAACAATTTGGCTTGAAAACTTTATCTGATTTTAAACGTGGGTTAAGCGTTCGCGCGCAAGACTGAAGGCCCTGGGTTCGAATCCCGCGAGCGGGATCGTGGATGCTCACTGCTGAGGAGTCCCAAAATAGGACAAAACGGTCGCCCAGTGCCTCCAGGTTTTCAATAGTGGTCTAACATCAATCGGTTCATGATCTCAGTGAAAATAACAGTTTGATTTGTAGATATTATAGTAGTTTCAATAGTTTAGATCATGAGTTAATTGAAGCTAGATCACTATGGAGAATCTGTAAGCACTGGATGGCTAACTCTTCCTATCGTGGGACTCCTCATTGGCAGTGCGCATCCATGATCCCACCCCGCAAGATTTGATTAGTACAGTAATAATTATAAGAATTATAGTCATTAAGTGGAGCGTGCAAACATACCGACCACTGTTGCGCATCTTATCGAAATGAGTGAAAATATTGAGTCATACGAATATTTTTTCGATAGCGTTCTAGTTTTCTATAAGATAGGGTTGGGAATTCCATGTCCAACGGCAGAAGGGCTGCATACGGAGTTCGTCACACTAATATAATAGGATAATAATGTCCTTCAATTGTTAGGTTACATTCAATAGGGATTAGTCTACAGATACATCCGACCAAATTGACGTGGTGGGAGCTTAACAACAACGATCTGATTGGTTATTTATAGACTGTAATAGCCCAAAGCCGCCAGTCAGAAGCAGCGAATTATCGATCGGACCAAGAACGCGTAAAACACGTACGAGTAACTTAGAGTCCTTATTGGTCCTGCTTCCTGCCTAGCCTAGGCTGTTAAGTCCAGAACACAAGTCTCAGCCTCTGTAATATGAATCCTTATGTTTTAAACATACTGAGTTTATATACCAATCAAACAGAGCACAACGTAGCATAAAATAGAAAATAACGTTTGTACAAGATTTAGCCAAATGTGGCTGTGAATGAGGGAGGCAGTAATTAATAGACTGGGCATAACTCAAGAATGGTAAATGGTATAATAAAAGTTTATGGGTCAAAATAAAGCTCATAATAAGAGGAATATGAATATACATAGTTTAGTTACTTAACACTTATACGATAGAAATATACGTTTAGTATTGGTCCATCAATAGATCCCAAAGTTACCATTCTTTATGTTTATCGGGAACTAACATAAACATAACTAACAATCTGTTTAGAACTATACATCAAGTGACTAACTGACGTCGATTAATAAGGTTGAAATTTGTGTTACGTATAAAGTATCCGCTTTTCTTAATGTCAAATGGAATAAATTACAAAAAATTCTCTAAGCGGATAAACTAAAAATTGGTATTACGCAATTAGCAACCACTTGATTTCCATTCAGAGGGAGGTGGAACGATTAGTTTATTCTCTTTTGTAAATTTTTTTCTTTTTTCTCAAAAACTTTATTCGTTAATACTACTGTTATTTCTATGCATTGATTTTGTGAACTGTCATTACTATCTCTGTAGTGATGACATAGGATTATAAATATTTGTGTAGTATATCAAGACAATCCTCACAGGATGTACATATTGACCAATAAGAGACTGATCAATTGAAGGTCTAAACATCAATAAGAAAATCCAAACAACCCATACAAAAATGAATTATATTTTATATAGTTCAATTGGTAACTAAGTGACTTTCTATGTTAGTTATAACAACTGGTTGCTTAGCAGTACATGATATTATCAATTTATTGAGTTTGGTTGAATATTATTGATCGATTTGTTAAGTAAACACAATAATAATAAAATCAATTATCATCAACATCAACGAGGTATAATGTACTTCCAACGTATATTAGCTAATTAGATAAATAGAAATAAATCGATTAAGAAACTCTGGACCTATTTCTCGAGCTACTTGGCATTTATTAAGAAGGTGTACGTGTGAACTTAAAGTAATGAATATCACATTGAGATTTGAACGATAGACTGTTCAGTAGTGATTGATCAATCAACTCTTAATATTTCAGTTCTAATAACCTGTTAAACTATGAAACTGAATAAGGCAGGCTAGAATACCACAGGGAATATCGATTCCCTCTCAAAGTTACACATATATGTTGTTGACATATGGCAACTAATACATAACCAGTGTTTACTATCAATTATCTCCATACAACTAACACTTCAATATATTAGACGTGATTTTAAATGACTTAGACTAGTGATTACATTGAAACTTGATTTATTGGATTTAATCTAAATTAATAGACTATGAAAAGATGACATTAATCAACATTTCGGTATTATTTAAATAGTCGACATCATGAGTTAATTGAAGATAGACCACTTTAGAGAATCTGGAGGCACTGGAGGGCCGTTTCGTCCTATTGTTGGACTCCTCAGCAGTGCGAATCCATGATCCTGTCTAGCGAAATCCGAACCCAGAACCTATCAGTCTCGCACTCAAACGCTTAACCACTAGACCACTGAGTCGGTCGGTATCCAACGGTGTTAATGTCTAACTTCAACTTATCCACGAAATCCAGTGACACATTCACCATTATCATCAGTCAGTTACAATCTCACAACAGACTTGGACGAAACAGTTATCCAGCGCTTTCAGGTTTTCCATGGTTGTCCAACTTCAATTGATTCATGATCTCAATTATTGAAATTACTATATAAGCTTCATCGTTTTCAAATATATTCGTCAAAATAATAACATTAACATTGAATTAACAATGTTTTCATAAAGTCTACCTGAAAACCTATTCTTTCGTCTTGGATTCTATTGTCTTTTTTTGTTTTACTATAGAAACCATCAAATAAAATACTTTCATTTACTGATTGTATTCCACCTGAAGAACGTTGTCATTGGAAAGAACCAGAAATTATCAAAGAATTCCGTAATCTCAATACGATTGATTGTAATGATGAAACAGATACTATAGATGTTATTTGGTTTCCATTACATTGTTTAGCATCAGATTATTATAATCTAACTATATTAAATAATTCAAATCAAAAGTATTCTTTATTAAAACCATCATTACATAATGTATTTGATGAAATGTCAATCAATAATCCATTATATAATAATGAAACGATAGAAGAACATCCACAGCAACAAGAAAATCAAACAAAAGATACCGATGATACAATAAAAATATCAATATATCATCCAATAAGACCAGATAAAATGAATTCCTACATAATGAATGAGAATCAAACGGAAGATATAAATTTAAAGTAAGTTTAATCTTGATGGAGTTTTGTTCTCTGAGTTGGATGGTTTGGTCGTGGAGCTTCTATCGTTCTTCTGAATAACATCATCAGCATAAATTTCAGATAGAAGTGAAGTGTGAATTGATGCGTAACATCAGAAATAGGGAGAATGTTGTATTTGTAAAGTCACAATGAATGGAATTTGAAGTAAATCCAACGTTTTGTTTGACAATTTGGTCTAAGCTTTTTCAAGGAGATAGTTTAAACCAGATTGACAGGTTAAACGTTCGATTTACTTCGAATTCCATTCACGGAGATTTTACAAAAACAACTTTCTTCTTTTTTAAAGTAAGTTTGTTTATTCTTTATTATTATTTCATAAAAATCTATTGTAGTATACTAATGAGTTAAGTAAATAATTTCATATCAATTTTATCATAAAATATTACGTATGACTGAACACCAATTACCACGACGTGCAATGCTGAATAGTATTGGGGATATTCGGGAGAAAGTTAGGGGCGGCCAAACCAAAATGTGGCATCAGTGCTTAAAGTCACTCACTTCTGGTCTGTGCCATGTTGGCAGATGCAAACTACTTGGTTAGGATCCGAGTGACTATCGTAACCAATGGTTGGAGACTCTTGGTGACATGGCTCAGAATCGATCACAATGGCGTAGGTGTATACACTCTCTATCCTTCCTTAAACTAAGAGATTCAAATCGCTTCATATTCTTCTACGAACTAATTCTTTCTTCCTGTACTATATCCTTATATGCAATCTTTCTTTTATATAATACTATTATTGAATTAACTACTTGTATGAATCCGATGTCCATCTTGCTGTGCTAATGCGGTATGGCAACTTGTGCCTGGTCCTACGTTGTAGCTGACTGACTAATTACACTATTGATTAGATTAGAAGATTACAGTTTAAAAGACTACTTACTTACTTATGCTTGTTACTGCTCGTGGAAGAGCATAGGCCACTCACCAGCACAAAACTCAGGTCCAAGGGTTTACTGTTAACTACCTCCAACCACCATCTTACCTCAATATAGTTGCACGTAATGTCAAGTCACCCAGGATAGTGGTCACATTGCAACTTGATCGATCTGCACTAAAAACGATTTGATACATGACATTGATCATCACTCATCCAGTGATCAATCAACTGTGAATAAATATTAACATAATAGGACATGATCTTTGATCATAACACATTTTTTGGCGAGACTCTAATTTATGGACCAACCTTGAAAGAATCTCAATTAACCTTGACAATTATTAGCCAATCAGAAGACAGTTAGTATGAAGTAAAAATATATTATAAGAGACTGATGAATTAAAGTGGATATTCTTCTTCTACATGATTTAAAAACTTGGTAAGGTTTGATAAAGGTTCAGATGTTCTAAAATCATAATGCATACGATATAGGAACTCGTCCATATGGCTCCATAATAGTCATCCTCTGGAGCCGTGATACGGTCTTAAAAATTCCTACAGTCTCGGCCACATAGCTTCAATGTTGTTAGTATGAACGCCCGTAGTAGGGTCTAAAGAATGGCGTTTATGCACTACGACATGATGGACATACCCAAGTCTATGAAGGCATCTATACTCTCTCCAATCATCTGTATATATCGTAGTGCCCGGCCGCACATATTCCTGTATAATTGGTATTATTGTGCTTGCTTGCCGGTTATTGACCCTCTGAAAATGCCCCTTTTGGGTTGAGCGATCATAAATTCCAAGTATATGTCAAGTACATTTACGGAAGTGCTACTTACCCAATCTTCCTCGATACTACGTCCCCTGTTGTATTTTCGCTTTCGCACTACTGTTTCATCTATTTCCACAATACTTCCGACTCCCCCGAATGATTCGTGTAGACGTGTCATTTTAAGTGCACATATATCACGACAATACTCATACTACTGGACGGCTGAAGTTTCAGTAACATCTGCAAACGCCGCAGTCAGTGTTACTGGAGTCTTTATCATCCAATTTGCAACTATCATCATGATTTGCCTCGGTCTCAGTCGCGATCGAGTGAAGAAAGTCCTCGTTCGAGCAGACTTTTTTCTCCAACATAAACAACAACGAAATACAATCTCATCACGATAGTCTGCACACTATACTGCAGTCATTTGATAACCGCAGTCACAGGTACAGGAACTTCTTAGTAGTCTCAGCTCTTGTAGCCGCTCAATAATCATCTCTTCTCTAAAATTCGCTGTAAACCGATCGTATGCGAGCATCAGGTATTGAACTTGGCTCCGTGACCTTGAAATTCCTCAAACGCTTCTGATTGGCTCATCCATAAATTAGAGTCTCGTCCATTTTACTTCTTTCTCATTTGTTTCTTTTTTTTGTGTATTTTCAGTGAAATCAATCAAAGTAGTACAATGTTACCATCGTTAGAAATGGAATATGAAGAACAAAAATGTATTAAAGCAATTTATTATCGTAATCATTTATTACAATTAGCTAGTCGACTAGTTCGTTGTTTTGATAGAGAAATTCATTTATTCCGTCATCAACGTTATCAATTAGGTGTATTATTAAAACGTTCTGAATTATATCAATGTACATTATATAATGAATATTGTTTATTAAAAGAATTTGAAAAATCTGAATATGTTTTAATGGAAAAAATGAAAAATAGATTAGAAGAAAAACAAGATATTACTAATAAGGTAAGTTGAACAAGTTGAATATGTTGAATTCAAATACTTACTCCTGTTACTCCTACATGGAGGAACATAAGCCGCCTACCAGCATTCTCTATCCAAACCTGTCCTGGGAAATCCTTTCTAGCTCCTTCCAATTGTTATTCATCTTCTTCATATCTGCTTCTATTTCTCGATGTAATGTATTCTTCGGCTTTTCACTTTTCCGTTTCCCTTCAGGATTCCAAGTTAGGGTTTACCTTGGGATGTTGTTTAGTGATTTCCATAATGTATGTCCTATCCATTTCCATCATCTTTTCCTAATTTCCTCTTCAGCTGGAAACTGGTTTGTTCTCTCACACAGTAAGCTGTTGCTGATGGTATCCGGACATTATAATCTGAAAGTAATTGGTTCACTACAAAAGCTTAAAGGTTCAACAATTCTGTCTAGAACGATAGCTAAAGTTATATAATTAAACTATTCACCTCGAAACACTTGTCATCTTAAAGGATTCATCTGAGCTATGAATTATATCTACCACTTCATACTGTGTAGACACTTGACTTCTATCTTCATTAAATGAAAAATCAACCTACCACAATTCATACATTTGATGTTGATCTTAATGATTAAGAACTTATTCGCTGACTTTTCATTCAATTCATATCTAAAATGGGTTAATTAATGAATATCTCGTAGTGTGGTGTGTGTTCCTGATGTCAACAGACATAAATAGTATCTATCATCAATCGAAAAAGTAGGACTTAGCAGCAGAAGGTTAAGAAGATCGAAGAAAAGAAAGGAACAAGAACAGAGAATGAATGGTGTGGAAACGGAAAAAAACAATAAAGTCTGAGATGACTGATTAACATTTTGCACTATTTACTATTTACTATATGGTTCTCAGATTTTACTAAGACGTTCAAATGCAGTCGATTCTCCCTATTGTTGTTCTCCTCTACTATACTATTAATATAGATTCTTATTTTATTGTTCTATTTTAAAACTTAACAATTTCATTTGAAGTAAAGATCAGCTGACAATAAAATTTTAACGGGTGTTTTAGTTGGAAAAAATGATCACTAACAATTTCACTGAAGACAATGATGGACAGTGACTCAATTTTATGGATTGGTTGAAGTTAAACAATAACACCGTTGGATACCGGTTTATTGATCTAAAGTTTAAACGTACTCGTACGAGACCGACAGGTTTTTGGGTTCGAATCCTGCAGGGAGGGATTGTGGATACGTACTGTTGATGAGTTGTATACCAGGACGAAACAGCTATCCAATGGTTCCAGGTTTTCCATAGTGATTTAGCTTCAATTAACTCATGATCTCAACTATTTTCAAATTACTACAATCTCTACAAAATATCCCTTTCTGATAATCGTTTCATTTCCTTTTTCTTAATTTTATTTTAAAGGTAAATGAATTAACTTTGAAACTTGAACAAAAAAAGAAAGATCTAGAACGTCTTTCTGAACGTGAACATCAAATTCATGAAGAATTTAAAACAAGTTTAGATGATTCACATAAATTTATAGAATTTCTTACAAAAGTATTTAAAAAACGTATTAAACGAAAGAAGCAAGAATTAATTCATTCAGGTAAATTGTAGCAGATCAATTATACATTCTAATATCTTCTTAAATTAGTGGGATAATTTAAGGTAAGGAGGAGGGAGATTTTAACCAACCCTTGTATATTGTCATAGTTAGAGACTTTAGCGTTGAATTATACAACCCTCAACTGAACTCTTGTAGGACTGAGGTAGTAACTCACTGATGACAGTGGTGGATGTGTCGCTCAATTTCGTGGATTAGTTGAAGTTAGACATTAACACCGTTGGATGCCGGCAGGCTCAGTGATCTAGTTGGTTGAGCGCCTGGGGCGAGACCGATAGGTTCTGGGTTCGAATGCTGCGAGGCGGGGTCGTGGGTGCGCACTGCTGAGGAGTCCAACAATAGGACGAAACGGCCCTCCAGTGCCTCCAGGTTCTCTAAAGTGGTCTAGCTTCAATTGGCTCATGATCTCAACTGTTGAAATTATCTACATTAGCTGATCAAAGATTTGATTATGAATATACTGAGCGGCAGGTCGTTCTGTTCTACTTTACGGCTGCGAAACGTGGCCATTAAGAGTAGAAGATACTCGTAGGTTACTAGTATTTGACCACAGATGTCTTAGAAATATTACTCGCATCTGTTGGAATCACCGGGTAAGTAAGAGTGAGGTTAGACGCAGATTATTAGGGAATGATGGTAAATCATTTGATGAGGTTGTGAATCTTCATCGACTGAGATGGTTGGGCCACGTGTTACGTATGCCTGAATACCAATTACCACGACGTGCAATGCTGAATAGTATTGGGGATATTCGGGAGAAAGTTAGGGGCGGCCAAACCAAAATGTGGCATCAGTGCTTAAAGTCACTCACTTCTGGTCTGTGCCATGTTGGCAGATGCAAACTACTTGGTTAGGTTCCGAGTGACTATCGTAACCAATGGTTGGAGACTCTTGGTGACATGGCTCAGAATCGATCACAATGGCGTAGGTGTATACACTCTCTATCCTTCCTTAAACTAAGAGATTCAAATCGCTTCATATTCTTCTACGAACTAATTCTTTCTTCCTGTACTATATCCTTATATGCAATCTTTCTTTTATATAATACTATTATTGAATTAACTACTTGTATGAATCCGGTGTTCATCTTGCTGTGCTAACCAGATGTGACAACTTGGACTAATGCATATATTTGCCTGGTCTTACGTTGTAACTGACTGACCAAAGAGTTGTGACCAGTTTTATTTTGTTTGGTCTTTAGACTGCTATAAAATTAAACTGTTGATCACACATTTACCATTTACTCATTATAATAACCCGTTGTAAATACATACTGTATTTCAATAAAGAAAACAATTCAAAATATCCACTTGAAATAAAGTTTAATCGGTGTAAACCAACGCTGGACGTTAACAGATTCATTGATTGGTAAAAATGAGGGATAACATAAATGCAACAACATTTTGTACTAATCACTGTCATCATTTAAGTGACTTTTGAAGCTCATGAAATCTTGTCAATTGAGTTGGAATGTGCCTAACAAGCTAAAGAATCAGCAAAATGACATTGATCACGCGTCAGTAATCATTTAGTGTAGATTTCTTTGTTGACACTGGAATACTGCGAATATACGCATTTATTTATTTATCACAATCATTTGTTCGTTGGTTTCATTTAGATAGATTGCCAAAATAATAACGGCACATCACAGTGATTTTTTAGTAAACAGGTTGGTTTAAGGGATAGTTTTGTTAGCGTGTTTAGTAACTTACACTGTCATTCCAGACAATATTACCAGTAGCTGATTCATATGGAGGTGAGTTTATAAAGATTGAAGGATACAACAGTGAAATCCTTACGATCCATGGTTAAATACAACGATATTTATATATTTATTAATTTAAACACAAACATTGGTACCTGGAGGCAGCGAATAGATATGCGCCACATAAATCATTTGATTTGTGTGAGGGCTGGGATACTTCCCGGGTGCCCAAATCGAAGCTGGTGGTTTTCTTAGGTGGCCACACCCAGAGTCTTCGACCTAAAGTTCTAATCCACTACGCAGTAGAGCAACATCAGGAGATGCAGTCTCATGGTAGCCGGTGACGAAATATAGGTTCATACGTCATTTGTTCCCTCAGGATCCTGCCGTCTTTGTGCACCATTGGTTTTGAATCAGGGTTTTCCAACTCCCCTAGGTGAACTCTTTATGTCCACCAACCCGGTTAAAGTGCCGGTCATTAGCTTTTTTGTCCTTTCAGTTTCGTAAACAAAACCCCCGCTGCGAGAAGGAAATCAGTAGGACTTCCCTGGCAGTGGTTATATGCAAGTGGTCGTTTGAAAGCATTTAGAGAGAGAGAGAGCTGACTCTCTCTACTCTCGGCTGTACCAGGGTAGTTGGGGGAAAATACAGAGATACTAACAGTCGTCTGAATAAAATTTATATACCACTAGATTTATTTTGTTTCAACTATTTTTTCAAAAAAATCTCAAGGTTCTGAAGATGAATCAGAAGAATCTTCTTCATCATCATCAGATGATGATGATGATTCCAGTTACGAAGAAATAGATGATGAAAATGAAGATGTTGTTATTATGGATTTAGATACATGTCCACCAGGTTGTCCAATGGAAGATTTTGAACGTACTTGTTTAATTAGAGAGAAACGTCTAGATGTTGAAGAAGAAATGACTGAAGAAAAGAAAACATTAGATATATTACGTAAAGATTTAGATATATTTACTAAAAAACAACGTGTTGTTGAAACAACATTAAAACAAGCTCAAAATGAATTGGAAGCATTTCAGGTAAAGAGTAATTTAAGCATATCAACGTTTTTAAGAATATGTTTTTTTTTAAAGAAGGGTGTTCCTTGCAATGATAATTCTTTTGCTGGGCTGTAACTCATAGTCTGTTCAATATCTTTGTGATTCAACTGTTGATTCTCGGGCTTGAATTCTACTGTGCATACTACGGTTCTGTCACTTTATTGGTATTATCAACCTTTATGAAATGAATTGTGTAACTCAAGTACCAAGTATTTAAACTTATTGTTATTAATTACAGATATTGCAAGGTGAGATCTTTGTTGATGATGTTGTTTGGAAAGTCAATGAACACTTCATGATGCTTAGAAAAAGTAACATAATCGAAATTTTTACCTTAAGTTACAAATCTTCTTTAGTGTTTCCACAACTAATTATGCAACTTGTATCCATCAAATGTCAGTTGTACAACCGGAATATCAGGTTTTTCGAAATCATTGTCTTTAAAGAAATATTAGTCTTCAAATGATTTTGAAAACTATCTACTTAAAGAATATCAATAAGCTTAGAATCTAAATTCATTCTTATCAGTAAGTTGTCGCTTACTACGGGAAAGTTTCAGAACATTAGCAGAAGATATATTAAAGCTAGATCATCTTCGAAGTTTAAATCGTCTAGTTGGATGCAAGCTGTTCATTGTATTCTGTGCTTCCTCTCAGATGTGGAGGCCTACATAATCTAGTAAACTATCAGAAGAAAAAGAAGGGGGCAGTAAGCATTCCTGTCTGACACCGGTCCTCACTTGGAATACATCTGTGAGCTATCCTTCATGTACAACATTATAGTATAGTTCGCCAGTAGCCTCTCTACGGTTACTGCAGCTCCCAAGCACATGGAAAAGAGGAGGATTGAGCATTAGGTCAGTAACTCCATCCTTGGGAGTTAACATTTTTAAGGAAACGCTAACCAGAAAAAACAATCCTTCTTGGTAACTATTGAAAATTAAATTTCCATGGTTTAATTTACGTTACTTTATGATTTAGGATCTTTTAGATACTACATTCTAGACTGGTTTATTAATTAATTAATTTATTTATTTGAACACATAAATATTGGAACAAAGGGGCACCGAATGCATATGCGTCAAACAAATCTCACTTGAATTGTGTTAGCTGTAATATTGACTGGGTGCCCAAACTGAATCAGGTAGTTTTCGTAGCAGGCCACACCCGGAGCCTTCGACATAAAGGTCTGGTCCACAAGGCAATGGAGCAACGTAACGAGATGAAGTCCAATGGTAACCGATAACCGACAATAGATTCACACCCCATTTGTTCCACCAGGATCATGGAGTCTTTGTGCACCATTAGTTTTGAATCAGGGTTTTCCAACTCCCCTAGATGGACGTTCTGTATTGACCGACCTGACTAAAGCGCCTGACATTCGCTTCTCGTCCTCTCACTTTCATAAACAACACCCCCGCCACGAAAAGTCAGTGAGTAGGACTTCCCTGGCAATGACTGTATATGCATGACCATGTGAGATCATTACGAGAGGGGAAGCTAACTCTCCTCACCCTCAGCCGTATCAGATCATCTGGAGACTTTATTAATCCACTTATGTGAACAAAAGTATACTTATAACCGAAATTATACTTGGTCTGTAACACACACTCATTCTATCATCTACCTTCTTTCTATTTGTTTGATAGTTTCAATTTCTTTGTTTGTTTATTTCAGTTAGAAAAACAACGTAAATTGAATGAATTGGAAATTGTTGTTATATTACGATTAGATCAAATAGCTCAACATTCTATTCCATCGGATATGACAAATAGTTTAATATTTTTAAAGCAGAATTTGTATTCATTACAAAAACGTATTCATGAATTAGAATTAGAGCAGAAACAACAAAGAATTGAAAGAAACCAAGCAAGAACACATCATATTATGTTACAGAAATATAAAAAATTATTTCAGGTTAGTTTTGAGGGGTGGGGTCGCTTACCTCATGCCCAACCCTCCTCTTATATCTGGGCTTTGGGACCAGCAGTACCTCAGAGGGGCCCCAGGCGGAGTTTTATATATATTTATATACTAGTTATCGATAAATGGAAGATTCTGTTGACTATTCTTTTAATGCCGTTTCAAAGATACATGTAATAGACCTTTTTGATTGAGTTCATGAACCGATTGATACTAGACCACCGTTGGAAACCTTGGAGCACTGGACGGCCGTTTCGTCCTATTTTGGGACTCCTCAGCAGTACGCAACCACGATCCCTCTCGCAGCTCTCGAACACAGGGCCTTCAGTATCGTGCGTGAACGATTAACCTACTGGACCACTGAGCTGGCATCCAATGATGTTAATGTCTAACCTCAACTAATCCACGAAATTGCGCGACCATCTTCCATTGTACTGAGCTAGATACCTGTCTCTACCCGACACGGATTAGCTCCAGTGGTCACGGTTTTTCACTACAACTCCGAGAATTTTCTCACTAAGCTAGTCACTAGTGAGCACATGGTAATTATCAGTATAGGGGTTGTGGAGAATTTCAAGTCAAAATTCCTCCCCATTATTGACATAGTATGGTAGTCATTCTTTCATTTTGTCCCGATAAATTATAACTTTGACTCTATATACACAGATATATGTCCTGTCAGATATATATGCAATCAAAGTTACGAAGTAAACATGATTCTATTAATAAGACATTAAGTTGAAACCCTGGGGTAGGGAATGAATAAGTAAATATGAGACATGAGCAAAAGATATCAGACAATGTGATCAACAATTTACATATCTACAATTGAAGAACATCTGAAACTCAAAACAATTGTCAATCAACACCAAAGTCAGAATTTTCAATACGAATGTCAAGACAGTTCTACTGCATGCGACTGAAACCTGGAGAACTACGAAAGCAATCATCCAGAAGATACAAGTGTTTATTAACAGTTGTCTAAACAAAATACTTCGGATCCGTTGGCCAGACACTATCAGCAACAACCTACTATGGGAGAGAACAAACCACATTCTAGTGGAGGAAGAAATCAGGAAGAAGCATTGGTAGTGGATAGGACACACAAGTCAAGCAATAACTTGAATTCCTCAATGTCAAATGAGGAACGGAAGACCAAAGAACACATTACACCGAGAAATGGAGACAGGCATGAGAAGAATGAACAATAATTGGATAGAGCTAGAAAGAAAGACTTAGAACAGAGTGAGTTGGAGAATGCTGGTCGGCGGTCTATGCACATTGGTGATAATAAACGTAACTAATTAATTAAAATCAATAATCTATATAAGATTATTCTCCTATTCGTGATACTCCCGTTGTTGGACACTGTGGATTTCTGCTCGCACATTAGCCGGTGATTGCTGATGTCGACATGAAGATACAAAAGATTATGTAAGTCATATGCTGTGTTAATTGTTTCCTGTGACATTACAACTATTCGCTTGCATATTCAGCAGTGATTATCTGCATGTTCTGAAAGCCTAATTCAAACACTGAGTAAAATAACTCTCCACTCAGGAAGCTTAGCTAACTGAATAACAAGGCCCTAATACGAGGGTGTCAGTGAGATAGCGAGAATACGAAAATGTGTGAAACAACATGTCGATTAATGACACTAACTTCTTAGAACTCTTAAAGATACTTTAAAACATGGAAATGAAACTTTTTAAAAATCATAACGTAATTTTTGTCCTGAATTATGTAAAACTTACGCTTCACAAACCCCAGTTTATATATTTATTGAACAGATTAATATAACATTCATCTAAAACAATCTGAAAGAACCAAATAATTATCGGCATAATTTTAGTACGACTATTATTGATGTTTATTGTGCATCCAGTACCGTCCATTACTTCCAGGTTTTCCATGGTGCTTACTTACTTACGCCTGTTACTCCCAAAGCAGCATAGGCCGCCGGCCAGCATTCTCCAACTCACTCTGTCCTAAGCCTTCCTTTCTAGCTCTATCCAATTATTGTTCATTCTTCTCATGCCTGTCTCCATTTCTCGGTGTAATGTGTTCTTTGGTCTTCCGCTTCTCATTTGGCACTGAGGGATTCAAGTTAGTGCTTGACTTGTGACGAAGTTGAATGCTTTCCTCAGTGTGTGTCCTATCCACTTCCAGCACTTATTCCTGATTTCGTCCTCAACCGGAATCTGGTTTATTTTGTTCCATAGTAGGTTGTTGCTGATGGTGTCTAGCCAAGGATCCGAAATATTTTGCATAGACAACTGTTAATGAACACTTGTATTTTCCGGATGATGGCTTTTGTAGTTCTCCAAGTTTCCGTCCCGTACAATAGAAGTGTCTTGAAATTTGTATTGAGAAATCCCAACCTTGGTGTTGATTGACAGACAGTTGTTTTGAGTTCCAGATGCCCTGCTCTTGCTTTGCCAATCTGCGCCATCACATCCACCGTTTTCATCAATGATGCTGACAGATACGTAAAGACTTTTACATCCTACAAAGCTTCTCTGTCAAATGTCATCCGATTGTTGAATACTGTGTTGTATCGGAGAATCTTGCTTTTCCCTTTGTGTATATTGAAACTTACTGCTGCTGAGTCTTCTGATACATTGGTCGTCTTTATCTGTATCTGTTTTTGCGTGTGTGATAGAAGAGACAGATCACCTGTGAAGTCTAGATCGTTCAGATGTATCCTAGATATCCACGACATCCCATCCTTCTCCTCAGATTTTGAGGTCCTCAGGATGCAGTCGATCACCAGGAGAAAGAGAAAGGGTGAGAGTAAGCAAGCTTGCCTGACACCGGTCTTTACTTCGAACGAGTCTGTCAGCTGTTTTCCATTATGGTCCAGTTTTAATTGACTCATGAGTTCAACTATTATTGATGTAATGGATGATTTAAAATATATTTCTCTCTCTCCCCATCTGAGGTATACTACGCTAATACAATAAATAATATAACAAGCCTTGTTCGAGTGACCGAGATTATAATACCAGTAGATCGGATACTCGAATAGTACTTAACACAGAGACTAAACTTTGCTTTACAATTCAAAATACTATTTATAGATTTACAATTATTTGACAGAAAACCAATTTAGTGAATACACACTTCGATATTGATTCAAAAAGTTCCATAATTCAACCAATAATCTTGTTGATAAGTCTGATGATCATAAAGTATAAACTATAGACAATAATCCCTATTAATTATCATGTGACTTATTCGTTAATCGAACTACAACTTAGACAATCTTAGTACTGTGCTAAACCAATGACGCATTGACCAGTATGAGAAGCTTAGCGTCCCCACTGGTCCATTGTTCTCCTAAGCCTACTAGTTGAGTCCAGAACATCGATAACAGCTTCCACTATACAAATCATTTATTTCAAACATGCTTAGTTTATATGCAAACCAAACAGACCACATCGTACCACAAAATAGGAAATAACATTTATACAAGATCAAGCCATAAAAGTGGCTGTGATTAAAGGAGACTATAATGAATAAACTGAACATAACTTAAGAACAGTAAATCGTATAATAATAGTCTATAGATCAAAACAAAGCTTATGATAAGAGGAATATAGATATAGATAACCTAGTTATTGAATAGTTATGCAATAAGAATATATGTATATGTCCATGAAGAATTCTCAAAAGTTACCTATAGTTTGATCTTCACTAGGATATAACAAAAACTATTACTGAAGGATGAAAACATTTAAAACAATCGGTATATATATTAAAAGAAATCGACCTACTGTTATAACTTGTGATCACCGATTAGAGGACAGTGACTTATCGATCAGACTGAGGACGCGTAAAACACGTGCGAGCAGCCTAGAGTCCTGATTGGTCCTGCTTTCCGCCTATCCCAGCCAGTTAAGTTCAGAACATCAGTCTCAGCCTCTGCAATATGAATCATCATATTTATACAGGCCACAACGTAGCATAAAACAGAAAATAACATTTGCACGAAATTTGGCCAAATGTGGCTGTGAATGTGGGAGGCAGTGACTAATAGACAGGGCATAACTCAAGAATGGTAAATCGTATAATAATAGTTCATAAGTCAAAATAAAGTTTATAATAAGAGGAATATGAGTATGAATAGTTTAATTATTTAACAATTATACAATAAAAGTATACACATAGTATTAGTCCATTAATAGATCTCAAAAGTTACCATTCATTATGTTTATTGGGACATAACAGATTACAGTTGGATGACCTAAATATACGGCATTCATCGATTGGTCCGTAAATGGATCCCAAAAGTTATCATTCATTATTCTTGTCGGTACATAACACTTACTCAAATATTTTGTAGAGATTTGTTTAATTAATTAGAAGGTTACCTATTCTAGTTTACGATTGTTCATAAGTGCTCATTAACGACCAAAAAACAGGATAAAACTCACGTAACTAAGTTCATGAATTGTCTCAGATTTTATTATTCTTACATTTCCATATCAATTTTTTTCTGTTTTTGTTCTTCTCTTCTTGATCTTCTCAATCTTCTGCTACTAGATATATCCTATTCCTGACTCATGTTATATACTACTTATGTCGATATAAGTAGTATACACCACGTAATCTGTTAGAAAGGAAATATATAAACATTTGAGTATGTTTTCTAAATAGAATTATTATTACCATTCATTGTATAACTTTCTAACAAACTTGATTTTCTCCATAATAGAAAGAAATAGAGAAATTATCAGCTTTATGTGATAAAGAAATGAATGATAAATTTGGTAGAATAGATGATATTGAAAAAATGGAAAGTGTTATAGTAAATCCTAAACTAGAAGATTTAACAACAAAAATGTTGGCACTACAAGAGGAATTCACAAAAGAAGAAGCGAATATAGAGGTTAGTATTTGTTGTGTTTTTTTTTCAATTATAAATTACTCTAGATGATAATTATTACTTTCTGAGTTCCAGGAACAATCAAGAAGCATTGAATATTCTTGCCATCTTAGTGTAGGACTCGTCGATAGTGTGTGCATCTAATGCCATTTCAGGAGTTGAGATTGAAACAGGATTTTCCAACTTCCCTAGGTGGATCCTCCATACTCACCAACCCGGTTAAAGCGCTGGACATTCACGTTTCATCCTCTCAATCTCTTAAACAACACCTGTGGCGCGAGAAGGCAATGAGTAGGATATCTCTGATAGTGGTTATATGCACTTGGCCATGTGCGATCATTTAGACTCTCTTCAGTGTCAGCCGCACCAGGGTATTTGGGAGCAAGTATTTAGTCCCATACAAAGATGAAACAGATGTTTAGTGCATATTGTTGTTTAATGGTTTCAGATTTAATTCCTACAAAACTATAACAAACAATTCGCCATTTATGTTTTTATCAGGAATCGTTACAATCTTGCAAATAAAGTGTAAAGGATTTGTCGAAACTGCTGAATGTTATGGTGTACATCATGAATTAACTTCAATCAGACAACTATTGAAAACTCTGGGGCATTAGACAGTAGTTTCATTCTAATATGAGGCTCCTCAGCATTGCCCATTTACGATCTTACTAAAGACTGGACTTACAACCTTCAAATCTTTTGTTGTTCAATTAATTTGGATCCAATAGTTCATATTTCCTAGCTTCAATCAGTTCATGATATTTTTCAACCACCTTCTAATCCCTATAACAGGATGACTGACTTTCATCCGACTTAGTCATAATCCATCGATCACAGCTTCACGTGGATTTTCAATACTGAAAAGGATAAACAAATCTAACATCAATCGGTTCATGATATCAATCAAAAACCTTAACAATCTCCACAACCCCTAAACTGATAATTACCATGTGCTCACTAGTGACTAGCTTAGTGAGAAAATTCTCGGAGTTGTAGTGAAAAACCGTGACCACTGGAGCTAATCCGTGTCGGGTAGAGACAGGTATCTAGCTCAGTACAATGGAAGATGGTCGCGCAATTTCGTGGATTAGTTGAGGTTAGACATTAACATCATTGGATGCCAGCTCAGTGGTCCAGTAGGTTAGTCGTTCACGCACGATACTGAAGGCCCTGTGTTCGAGAGCTGCGAGAGGGATCGTGGTTGCGTACTGCTGAGGAGTCCCAAAATAGGACGAAACGGCCGTCCAGTGCTCCAAGGTTTCCAACGGTGGTCTAGTATCAATCGGTTCATGATGTCAATCAAAAACTTAATAATCTGCACAATCCCTATACTAGTAAAATTATGATACTTTATTTATGGAATTCGCTGAACACTGATAATAATTTGTTTGTTTGTTTTCTTCTATGATTCTTATTCTAATCAATTTGGTTAAATATAATAAATGAAGGCTAAAATACGTGATGCAAGAGATTCATGTATGGGACAAATACGTCAAAATACGGTTTATTTAACAAAATTATTAACACTTTTCAATGAAAATCAACAATTACAAAATGATTTAAATCAAGCAAATGGTGCAAAAGTAAGTGAACATTGGTTGTGTTTATTTATAGACATATTTATGTGTTTTCAAGAAGATAAACAAAACACGGTTATTGGAGAATTACTTAAGCCTGTTACCCCTTATGGAGGAGCATAGGCAACCAACCAGCATTCTCCATCCAACCCTGTCCTGGGCAATCCCTTTCAGTTCTTTCCGGTTGTTATTTATCTTTTTCATGTTTACTTTCAATTGCTGATGTAGTGTGTTCTTCGGCTTTCCATTTTTCCGTTTCCCTTCAGGACTAAAAGTTAGGGCTTACCTTGTGATGCAGTTTGATGATTTCCATAATGTATGTCTTGTCCACTTTCAATGCCTTTTCTTAATCTGTTCTTCAGCTGGAAGCTGGTTTGTTCTTTCCCACAGTAGGCTGTTACTGATGATATCTCTTGAAGAATTAGTTAGTGAAATATAAATAATAAGTTTTGTACCACGATTACGACTAAACATTTCAGCTCCATCACAATATAACTCTTCGCCCACTAAAAATTAACCTTGAGTAGTGATGAGCTAATTTTGACGCACTTTCTTCTGTACTCTCAGTCTTCAATTCATTGAGAAAACATAACGAGAAGCTAAAATTCCTAGTGTGCAGAATTTATTATCGATCACACAGGTATTGGGTATATTTCTGACTACCTAGTAAAAATTAGGAAATTACGGTATACGCATAACTATGCCCTAGATGAAGTAGAAAAGGATTAATAGATCAATAACGAATGAAGAGAGTATAACCATAATTTATGGGTCAGCCGATAGCTTACAATGCTCAGAATAAAAAACGCAACAATCCAATTATCACTTTATGTCCGCAAAAATAAACAGATTTTACTGTTTGATTATTTGGGGCCCGTAAGATTATACCTTAAGATAGGAGAAGAGTTGTATTTATCTAGTCCGACTAATGATTAGCCCATCCAGATTGTCTGTGTAGTACCAATGGCCTTCGGTAAACTAATTGGACGACAAATGTGAGATAATAGCATAGAGTAACACTAAATGACTATTTGTCCAAAATGCTATTTCCGACTCTCACTCACCAGATAGACCGAACGGAGAACAAATCAGCAAGCAAACAACTTCTAACTATACAATTCAAAGTTGTGAATCACTAATCACACAATAATATAGAGCAAATTCCTGATCAAACATTAACAGAATTAAGAAATTACAATGGAATGAGAGGGGGTAACTGTGTCATAAGTGAAATAGAACTGAATGATGGAACCATAATAAATTAACAATAATTTAGGAAAGGTAAAACATACAACGATCAATTCCGCGTCAAAGATTACAGGTAGAAGAATACAAGACTATGATAATTTAGCAATTGCAGCAATTCGGAAGACTCTTCCGGTCTCCCGCATTGTACGAGCATTCCATATACCGAAATAAATGGTTGCTTTGGTTGTCAGAAGAGGCATCAGTCTCGTGAATTTCGAAGGAACTCGGCTTTCGCCGCAAGGCGTCATAACTCTTCTAAATGAAGACCTTTTGATACCCAGGGCAGACTATGAATAGTTTGAATATTTTTTCCTGGTTAGCGTTTTTTAGCGAGTTCTTTTTCTACGGGATGGTGTCGCTAACCCCATGCCCAACCCTCCTTCTTTATCCGGGGTTAGGACCGGCAGTAGCCCCAGAGGGGCTTCATGTGGAGTTATTATAATTTAAGTAATCATTAATTATACGACAAAGCTTTAAATATTAACTTCGAAAGTCCTATTTTTGCCTAATGTTTATCTCGATATAGCACCATCATAAAAATATATACAATAATTTGCATATGTAATGGTTCCAAACGTCATAACTATCTCCGTATCCTCTTCGTTATATATCAATATTGAAAATTCTCTTTAGTTGATGATTTCGAAAATAGACCAAGATATTTGTTTAATGCTTGTTAATCTTCAGCAACTCTTCAATTGATGTTTGTTCTTGATTAAAACATCTATTTTATTTTATTGCTTAACCGGTTATGAGTTGCCTACTTCAAATACTACTGTATATGGTAAGCTATCGACTTCCCATTCAGAAGTTTTCACTCATTGTCAATCAAAATATTGACAAGTCAATAGAGTACTTTGTATAATTATTCGACTACAAACATGATAGGTCTTGCTAACTGAACGCTAGATTTGGTTCCTAAACTCTTCTAGTAACCTTCAGGCTAGAACTACACAGCGACTTGAACACAAGAGAAAAGGCGTGAAATATGTATGAAACATTTTACTCCATAGTTTTCTTTATTTACAACAAAATCTAGGGTTTTTATAGTATTTTAAATGTCCTTGGGTCCCTCGAAAATTCTGGAATTTTACAAAACATAGTAGCAGTATAAGTAATCATCCAATCAGAAACTCTACATGTGACTTCTCACTTCCTTGATGTTTCTAATGAACGTTGTTTTAATAAGATGCTTCTCAGTGTTCTCAGAGCCCTTCTTGGCTTTTTTTAGAGGAGTTTTCTGGATCTCCCCAACAAAAAACCACGTCATCATAATACATGTCATGCATATTCACGACGTATCATTAATAACGAATCCCCGTATATTCTGAATTAGAATCTTTTTTTGATATAAAAGTCTGATATATAAATTTAGAATTAGTTAGCAACAATCTAAAGATGAACATAAATAGTAAATAGGTTCATTGATAAAAACGCTTCTAAAATATCTCATTTCCATATAATCATCTAAAAAAATATCTTAAACAGAACAAAATGAAGTTAGGTGATGAATGGATTCATTGTATTTCGTTAGGTTCTCATCAGCTGTTTACAATCGATCAGATTTGAAAATCAAAGTTATTACAGATATTGACCTCTTTATAACAAATACGAAGGTGATTAGAGATGAATCTATGTGTATTATAATGTAGTAAAGATTCCAATAGAGTTCATTAGGGTCATTAAAAATTGTTTGTTTTGGATAAATGAATAAAGTTTGAGAGGGAAACTTCCAGAACATTGAAAGAGTGATTAGAACTCATAGAGTTAACAAACATTAGATGATTATGTAATAATCAAACTCTAATCTTCTGAAATATGCCTAAATGATAATGATCAGATGTCTGATCTATATCCTACATCATAATAATTATCGATTCATCTCCAATCACCTTCGTAATTACTATCAAGATGTCAATATCTGTAATAATATTGATTTTAAAATCTGATCGATTGTAAGTAGCTGATAAGTATCTAACATAATGAGTCCATTTATTATTGTGCACCAATCTTCATTCTTACTCTCTACTGATCATAATAAAGAGAACTATGTATACAAAAACAATATCTATTAAAGCTTTATTTAATCAATTTACCACCCCCTAATTTTTTTTTGTATCCATATTGATCATTTGAAAAGTACCATTATTGTTTATTATGATTGTTATTTTGCACTATTATAATCTTTCCTTTTTTCTTCAATTTTTTTTTAGATTGGAACTATTCAAAGTTCATTAGGAATTGTTGATTCGAAACAATTAAAACAACTTTCACAATTAGTTAAATTACAAAGTGATGAGATTAATAGTTTAACACAAGAAATTCAAAAACTTTCACGATAAAAATATTTTTTTATTTAAGTGACCTGGGTTCGACTCTTGATACGGAAGAGCTGACGAACTGACTGTGACGTTTTCTTCTTCTTCTTTTCTCATTTCCATAATCATTTTCGATGAATTTGTTTATTCATAGTCGTGTCGAACTGATCATATAACTGCATAAGTTTACATTGAACACATAATTCTTGTATGAAGTTAAACAGTGTTTTGTTTGTTTGAACACATAGGTATTGGTACAAGGGGTCACCAGATATATATGCGCCACACAAATCTCATTTGATTTGTTTGAGGGAGGGATACTGCCTGGGTGCTTAAGCCGAAGCAGGTGGTTTTCTTGAAGAGACACATCCGGAGCCTTCAACCTAAAGGTCTGCTCCACAAGGCAGTGGAGCATCGTAAGGATATGCAGTCCCATGGAAGCCGGTGACCAACGATTGGTTCGTACGCCATTTTTTTCCTTCAGAATCCTGGACCTCATATGCACTATTGGTTTGGAATGAGGGTTTTCCAACTCCTCTAGGTGGACTCTCTATGTCCACCAACCCGGTTAAAGCGCCGGACATTTGCAGTACAATAATTTTTTAAGTACTTTCTAGGGTATCTATAAATAATAAATAATTTACAATGAGGTTCGTTATTGTTAATGAAGAAGAAATAGAGACGGTTTGAGAAAGAAAGTTTTCTTTCCAGTGATATTATTCATTAATGAAGTACAATTGTTCATATAGTGAACAGTTTATTGGAAATCAAAAAGATCACATTATAAAATTTTCGAATACTTGGAGTACTACAAGAAGGTTACGAAACAGTCAGTCAGCTACAATGTAGAGCCAGGCAAATATGTGCATCAGTCCATTGTTTACGATAGTGACGTGGACCCTAACCAAATAGTCTGCATCTATCGAAATGGCTTAGACCACGTTGCGTAACGGTCTTAAAAGATTCAAGGGAAATAATAATATTTATCTTCAGTAAGATTTATCTTCCAAAATTATCAACAGTCAAATGAGTGAACTCATAGGATGTACGAATAACAAACTTGGTTATTGTAGACAATTTAACGATTCAAAGGTTTAAGTCAGAACTATTCAGGCAAAATCAGCTCATAGAATTACTCATTCTAGCTATCCACACCAACCTTTTTTTGTTTTTCTTACTCAGCAGTCAGTTATTATCACCGTGCATTTTTTTCTTAGTTTTTTTCATGTTTATCAAGTGGATGATTATCATTCAAATTTTCGACCCTTAAACAATTTTCATTATACTGTTTCTCCATAACTTTTAGACCAAAACACCATCTTCATCTGATACTTGGAATTTCAATATACTTAACGGTATAACCTTATTTTATTTTCTGATATATCACTATGTTTGTGTCAGAAGAGATTTTGTGGAGATTGTAGTAATTTCAATAGTTGAGATCATGAGTCAACAGGGGCTAGACTACCACACAGTACCTGGAAACACTGGACGGCTGTTTCGTCCTGTTGTGAGACTGTTCAGCAGTGCGCGTTCACGGCCCCACCTCGCGGGACTCGAAGCCAGGGCCTATCAGTCTTGCGCGCGAGAGCTTAACCATTAGACCATTGAGTTGGTCGGTATCCAGCGGTGTTAATGTCTAATTTCAACTAATCCACGAAATTCAGCGAAACACCCACTATTGTCATCAGTGAGTTGCTATCTCAAAACTGACCCGGTTGAACTCCACTGATGATATCATATTGAAATTGATATTTGAGTAACTGCTTATCTATGAAATTTCATTGCTTGCAAGAGAACTACATTGGTAATTATGATAATATTACCGATGAGTAACTGTTCAAAATCTGTCGACCATCTAGTCGAATATTCAAGAAAGTCAATCAGTTGTTTTCTTGATTATTATTATTTTAACACATAGATATTGGTACAAGGAGGCACATAATACACATGCGCCACACAAATCTCATTCGATATGTGTGAGGGCTGTGATACTGCCCGGGTGTCCAAACCGAATCAGGTGGTTTTCTTAGGGAGCCACTCCCCGAGCTTTCAACCTAAAGGTCTGATCCACAAGGCAGTGGAGCATCGTAAGGAGATGCAGTCCCATGGAAACCGGTGACCAACAATTGGTTCATACGCCATTTGTTCCTTCAGCATACTGGAGCCTATGTGTACCATTGGTTTGGAATCCGGTTCTAGCACCGGACATTTGCTTTTCGTCCTCTCATTTTCGTAAGCAACACCCCCACTACGAGAAGGCAATGAGTAGGATTTCCCTGGCAGAGGCTATATATGCGTGGCCATGTGAGAGCATTTCGAGAGGGAGGGCGGACTCTCCCCACCCTCGGTCGTACCAGGGCATTTGGGGGCCATTTTCTTGATTGGATGAATAATAAATTGTAATGCCACGTAAACCAACTATATTAAGTAAAAAGACTAAGAGTGCTTAAGAAGTTACCTTCTTTTACCTACATCTCTCATCTACCATACGAGAATGAGATACCAGGTAATCTATCCAAGCTTGTCTGATAAATCAGTTATCAGTTCCAAGTTGAAAGTTCATAAAAGATTCTTCAGAAAAAAACAAATTCCATGTAGTTTTTATTTTCAATCAAAATATACATCTGAAGCTGTAAAACTGAAAGAGAATCTCTCCCCATTATTTCCACGATTATAACCATAACATACAATTAATTTTTCAGCTAGCACTATTATATTCTGTGTTGATGTTAAGTAAGTGCTTTCGTTAGACACTTCATTATCAAAACTTACAAAAAAGATCTTGTACACAGACATGAAGGCTTATGGATTATATGATTGAAAGTAATTGACAAAGAACAATTAACTGAATAATTAGACTAGTAAATGTTGTGTCTCGATGGGAATAATGAATGGTAACTTTTGGGATCTATTTCTGGACTAATACGATACATGTAGTTTTTATTGTATAATTGTTAAGTAACTAAACTATTCATATTTGCGTTCCTCTTATCATTAACTTTGTTTTGACCTATGAACTGTTATTATACGATTTACCATTCTTGAATTACACCCTGTATATCAATTACAGTCTCCCACATTCATAGCCACATTTGGCTAATTCTTGTACAAATGTTCTTTCATATTTTATTGGTACGATGTGGTTTGTCTGACTGGTGGTATATAAAGCCAGTATGTTAGAAATAAATGATTCATATAGGGGTGGCTGAGATTGGTTTTCTGAACTTAATAGGAACGATAAAGACTCTAGACTGCTCGTACAGGTTTTTTGTGTCATTGGTTGAGTCGATAAGTCACTGTTCTCTAATTGGTGGTATCATTACGTTATACATTACTAGGGACACAGGGCACAATTTATAACAGTAAGTAGCACGTATCTGCAATTTCGAGATAAAAGTTACTAATTAACCAAGTTTAAAATCTGCATCACTAAGCCTATCGCTAATCTACTATAGAACTAAGAATTTCACACTAATAGCATCAATTACTGTTATATTATCAGTTTAAGGGTTGTGGAGACTTAAGTTTTTGACTGAGATCATGAACCGATTGATGTTAAACCATCATTGAAAACCTGGAAGCATATATTTTTTGATTTAATTATTTATCTCCAAAAATACTAACTGCACTCCTATGACAATGTCACTAAGTCGAAGTTTTGATTAGCGCTACTATACTGCTTAATGCAGTGCATGATCAATAAGAGCAAACGACTACGTTATAGTGGATTCTCATTTAAACAATTTGAATGCTTCGTATATCACTCATACTGAAAACTGTTTTTAGATAACTCCCAAGGGTGTATAAATTCCGGAAGATAAAGATACGAAGCACACTAAGAAAAAACTAACACAAATAGCGAATACGGATGGATGAATGAATAGGACTTAAGAAGAACATCTATATAACTAAGCAATGAGTCGTCCAGTGAATCCATGCAATTAGCATTTAGGCTAGTAAGGAGAATATATGTGTAGGCTGTAACATGTGATCAAGGATACATGATCATAGAAACGTAGAGCTAATCACGTGAACATATAAGTGAATTGTTACGGAATTGCCTAATAAATTTAAATGAGTACAGACTCAAGTATATGCAATGCTACTATCACATCTAATGGAAAAGAATGAACATCAATTTATACTTCAGTGTTTCTCTTTTAAACATGATCATTTGCATAAATAAAGAAGGTAGTGTGATATTGTTCGGCTAAAATTATTCCTTATATTCATCAAAGTATAGATAATAAATTTCCATAGTAATTCCCGTATATTATTGTCTTACTCATTCATGGTTGTATGGGAGAGAATTCCTAAGATGTCATTGTGTAAAGCGGAATTGTTATGATTTATGGCCCTGTTAAATATCACGTGACAGAACTGCCAATCAGAATACTGATCACTATAAGCTTGTCTCTGAGGGAATCAATGACACACTGACCAACAGTCGTAGCATTTAGTCAACTCGATTTAGTAGCTGCACCCTTTGCCCTACTCGTTGAGTTCAGAACAAAATAATCGGCACCTATCGTATGGATATTATATTTCAAACATACTTAGTTCATATACAAACAAACCAAACTGCATCATACCATAAAATTCAAAGTAACAACTATTCAAGTTCAAGCCAAAAGTGGTTGTAAGTAAGGGGGACTGTAAATTAAACAATGAGAATAAATTAAGAGAAATAAATCGTGTGGCAATAGTGAATAGGTCAAATGAAAGGTATTATAGGAGAAATATGAACATATATAATCTAGTTACATAATAAGTATATAATACATACATGTTATCGCCAACTTTATTTATAAATTTACGTGTACCTGCCAAAGCAGCTACATTGGCCAAACAGAAAGGACCGCATATCTTAGATTTGTTGAACATGTTCCAGAAAGCCTCAGAACAAGTGAAAGACAGCTAAACTCCAGTCTTCTGAAGCCGTTGCTATCAGGCGTCAGAATCCTGACTTGTATGTTCAAAAGGAGATGGTCATTAATCTTGCCTTTCCTTTCCTTGGTGGCAAACATTCCTTCGTTGCATCTTCTTCTTTAAACTCTTTCTTGTATTTATTACATCATTGCGTTTTATTTCAACTATCTTCCAGATTATTAACCTTGTTTTCTTAACTGAGCTCTACTCACCATATTCCTATCAGTATTTCACAATTGATTGATCAGTGGGTGGCGATCAATGTCATGCATGTCTGGTCCGTATTAGAGCAGATCGAATGCTATCGACTGTGAAGCTAGGTGACACGAGGTCGAATCCGCCAAGGAGCACCAGTTCTCTCAAGATTACGGGTACACCTTGCTGAAGAGTGCCAAGTAGCACGAAACCCGGGTCCAGGGTTTACTGTCGACTACCTCCAACCACCATCTATCAATATTTATTCATTATGTAATCACTTGTTTCTAGCCGTTTGAACTGTTGTCACAATCAATGTTGTAGAATGTTCTTTCATCACATAAGGTATTTATTTACCATATTCATTCTATTAAATTCATTTTCACCCTTGCTATACTATACTAATGTATCATCAATATCACTTCTAATCAAACTCTCATGTAATTAATTTAAACCCATTATGTAACTATGATTTTAAATATCACAGGTAGTAAGCAGTTGACGAGAACTAAACGAAATAAAATGAATTCATGCTATTCTGTTAGAATCTTTTTTCTTGCGATTTTCAATAAATAATCCCTGGAGGTTACCATTCATTTAGTCTTTTCCGAACAAGACAGGAATGTTCTATTACCTACTACTGTGGTTCTATGTTAAACTGTTGACAAACAATGATCAATTTAACTAAACAGCTAGGTAGTGAAGGTAAATAAATCTGATTATTGTATACTTTAGATAAATATTATCGTGTTGAGTATTTCGCTGATTTCCTGATTTTTGGGAGAACTAGACACCATCCAAATTTTCACGTGACAACCCAATTAGTACGGCCCAATCCGGGCTTAAACTTTATAACCTGAGCAGTACAACTCGATCCCGCTTCATAGGACAACCAGACACCATATAGGCCTTAACGCCACAATCTGAATAGTACAGCTCAATACTGTGGCGTGACCACACAGATACCAAGCACCCTGGTGGAACAGCTGATTTAAAAGATCGAACCTTAACTATTTGAATCGTTTTGTTACTAAATTTCAAATTGACAACTACTGTTTATACAGGATCACAATATTTTTAATCTAACCTCTGAAAATACGACGAAAAAAAAACTCAAAAAGACTACCTTCTAGAGACTTATTACTTCATCCTATTTTATCTCTTAAGAAAAAAAAGTGACCTAAATTTGTGGATTTATTTACCACCTAACAAGAAAACAAATAAAACAACTACACTGAATAGTTCACCAGGTAAGTGAGTATGCGAGACGTAGTAAAGTTGAGATGTATTGATACTAATTATTGGATCAAATTGATGTGGGGTGGGGTTGGAATATAGCACCTTGTGACTGAAAGTCAAACGTTCAAAAGAATAAGTTGTCGATCCACAAGAAACGGATCCTTCGAGCATTCAGTAGTAGAGGAACCAACATTCTTTTATGAAATTTCTCGTTCATTATTGAGGAGTGACATATAATTGATACTATGCGCTTTCTGGTTATTTAATTAATATCGTTTTATGACGGAAATCACCGTTTACACTAAAAAGTTATCTTCGTTAAACAAACATTTAGAAGTTATAGTATAAAGTGTATTCTGTAAGCAAAATTACTAAATGAAAGCTGATTTGTATGTTTTTTTTCTCGCGTCAGATACATATTTCCAACAGACAGAAATCCTTCATAATGATTACGTAACTCTATTACCAGGTTAAGAATGATTTGGATACAAAGAGTATAGTGTTTATAATTTCACATTATAAGTGATACAATGCGATGGTCTTTTTGAAGAGTTAGTTATATAGATTTCTTGAAATGTCTCGAAATGGATTATGAAATCAATAAGTTGTAATAAATGCACCTCATAAAAATAAGACATCGATGAATGATAGATATAATAATTGATAATAATTATGTAAACATTAATCAACTCGAACTGATGTACGTACGTACGAAGTTCCACGTTGCTGACTGACTGATTAGTTCTGCTTAGTTATGAAGATAATACATGTTGAAGATTATCTCATATAGATATGACGTAACTATGGGTTGATTTGTGCTCATTAAAAAAAAATAGTGTGTTACGATTGTATTACTTAATAATAGAAAAAATTTGCAAATTAACAACATCAACAGATGAGATTCAAGTTAGTCGGTTAATGATCATTTATTATTTATTTGAACACATAAATATTAGGACAAAGGGGCATCAAATACATAAGTGCCACACACGCCATTTGATTTGTATGTGGGCTGTAATACTGCCCTAGTGTCTTGACGGGAGCAGGTGGTTTAATTAGGCCATACCCGGAGCCTTCGACCTAAACATCTGACCCACAAGACGATGGAGCAACATCAGGAGATGCTGTCCCACGGTAGCCGGTGATCGATGATTAGTTCATACGCCATTTGTTCCTTCAGAATCCTGGAGTCTATGTGTACTATGGGGTTGTAGTCAGGGTTTTCTAACTCTTCTAGGCGGGTCCTCCACATCCACCAACCCGGTTAAATCGCCGGGCACTCGCATTTCGTCTTCTCAATTTCGTAAACATCCCCGCCGCGAGAATGCAGTGATTGTATGCACGTGGCCATGTGCGATCATTTCGAGAGGGAGAGCTGCCTCTCCCCAATCTCGGCCGTACAAAGGCATCATAACCTATGGTCGTAGATCGTAAATAAAATAATTCGAATTGGGTGGTTGGCGGTAATGTAGATATATTTGCTATTTTAGATTGAGTTTTAATATATAACTTACAAATCCGAATTTTTGTATTTAGTAACCTGTTTTCCATGAATGTTACTATTCGTTTAAATCATTTACAATTCAACAAAGGTATTGTGTTATTTCTCAATTATCTACAGATGTGCACTGTTAATAAACCAAGACAGAGATCCATTATTTCTAGGTTTTTTAATAGGTTGTCAGCTGGTATTAATGTGACAAAAGCCAACTATGATTTATCTTCATACACCTCCCATCTACGCTAAATTACAATTCACTAATCAGGACGAGCCACGCTGGAACAGATGGATTTACTCTATATCCTATGAGTCACATTATTCCTCCACTTATAATTTTTTATTGTCTTTCCAAATCATACTCTCAAAGTTAAGTCATTCTCACTACACATATTACTTACTTTGTTAACTTTATCTCGTCATCCCGTCATATTATAGAAACTTAGAGTAACAAACATTTATGTTACACTCTACCTTGACTGAATTGACGATTGCATACATTCATTTACTTATTCAACTTACGAAGGATCTTAAAGAGGCGAAGTAATGAATGCCAGTTATGATCGAGTTAAATCAATAGAATCACAAGATTAAGTTCCCAAACAGTAAAATAAGCATCCAAAATGGTTTTAAAAAATGTACAGATACTGCTTTTCAACACAACGTCCAAACCATACCTCATACAAAAAACTGCGGGTAATTTATTGGAGTCAAGAAAACAAAATGACTTTCAATTTATATTCTAGTGAATTAACTGACGGATTTTCCCGCAACAATCGTTACCTCGGCCTTCGCAACCTAACAGATTCCCACTGCTATTGGTCGCTCTATCTTACACACTGTGGTAATCGCTAATTGTATTGTCATCTCACTAGGAATTTCACCACTCTTCCTTACTTGTATGAATTAAAAAGTCGCTGTGTATAAGTATCTCTGATTAAGCAGTCATGCCAGGTCCTGTCTTATATCAACATACTCTCGGGTCTATTAGTGACCAATAAAAATTGACATTGCTGATGTGAGTTCTCGGGCGAAAAGAAAACAAGTAATAATCACTTAGTGTAATTTTATTGCTTGGATTGTTCAGTAAACAATAGTAGTGATATACACTTATTTTATCGAGCTAGTATTGAAGAGCGTTGGCGACCGTAGCACACAATGCGGAACTTGAGAATCTGTTAGAAACAATTGTGTTGTAAATAGATGTAATTCAAACGTATTGCAAATACCTTCGTTTAGAAAACTCAGTGATCTAGGTTACAAAGAATACATACATTAATGCGTTACGTCTGTTTGGCTCTTCTTACAGCAATGTGATTCGGTCATTTACTTGGTTTTCAAATTAGAAAGATGAAACACGTCACCATATAACATTTCGTTGATGTACTTGTATGTTGATTACATGTGCAACAATATCAGTAATCCAAGAAAAACTATTAAAAAAGAAGCACCTTATACTTCACTCAATAAACTAAATGTTATTATGCTAACTGCTTAAACTTTTAGAATTCAGGTTGTAGTATTTGCGCTGGTGGGGGCTATATGAATTGAATGAACTCGACTGTAAATGCTATCTTGACGTGGTATATTGGTTAAAACAAATGCTCCTTTAAACTCTACTATACCAGGCAGGTCGATTGGAGAACGGTAAGATTAAAAGCAGTAAATTAAGGCACGATGGTGAAGTCGTACTGCCGAGTGCAAAGGGGCGCTACGGCAGTAAGGTACTTCCCTCGGACAGTGATGTTGTATTCTCACAACGAAAGGGGTTAGAAAAGGTCAACCCTGAAGTGTCACACCTCACTTTACCCATGGATTTTAGTCTCCAGCGGTAAGGCCTGTCGAAGTGCGGAGCTAACAGTCCAAAAAAGTCCCACAGAAATGCCATAAGTGACCGGGCTCAGGAGATCACGCTCCCAGATCTCTATGGTCACCAAAAGTCCGGGTTTTCAGACCCCTAAAGAAGAAATATCCCTCCACCCTTATACTTCTAGCAACAACCAAGATCATCTTATTCACGATTAAATCCCTCCCTCGACTAACTAAAAGAACCCGAACAAACAGAATATATTTGAAAAGAAAAGAGTAATAGGCCAAACAGCCTAAAAAGTAATAAGTACTTTATTTTCCATAGCGTAAATATACAAAAATCCTTTAACCGTCAGAGAAGCCCCATAAAGTGGAGTTAGAATTTATGGACAACCTTTGAGTGATGTCATAGTGACCTTGAGAAATTGCACCAACTTAAAAAGGTCTAAATAGGTTTATGAATTAGTGTGAGAAGTCAGAAGTTGATGCCAAAATCTATAACTCGCTATTTGAAATCTGATTGGTTTGTCTATAAATTAAAACCTCACTATAGAAACACGTGGAATCCTCAAATGAATTTTCGATATACACAAATCCTTTGAAAGATAAAATCAGGCATCTATCTGGAATATTTAATGTAAAGACAATGACGGAGGTAGATATAATAGTTGTATTCCTTCTGGAATATGAAATTGTTGAGTTGATCCAGAATTTGATTGTTTATCACGCCTAGATATTAATTTTGATTCTAATATATTAATTTGATTATCAATATTCACTTCAGATGTTAAATGATTTAAGTAAGATGAAGCAAGAAGTTCAGCATCTAAATTTTGATAAATAAACAAAACTATTATTATCTTACTAGATTTCTCTTCTAATATACGGATCTCTTCGATGGTTATATGAGAATATTTACACAATGGACCATAAGCGCATGTACCAGAATTACGAAATGTTATACATGGTTTCTTTGCTTTCTCTATACTAAGTTTTTCTTTAGGATCTATATATATATTTATAAAATGAAATCACATTTCATAATTTATAATCCTACCAAGAAATTTATCATAATGTAATTTACGAGCTTGTTGATGTTGTACACCTTTAAGATGATTTCTTCGATTAATTGGATTATCTGGAAACGATTTGTCACAATAATCACAGATGAAACGTCTACCCATTCACAAGTCTTACCTATAAAATAATAAAGAAGAATAAGAATAAGGTAAACTATGTAATCTAATCACAATTGACTGATCATGCGTGTCTAGTCCTTATTCAGTGCAGATCGAATGCTATCGATCATGTTGCAATGTGGTTATCAGTCTAGGTAGGTGACTCGACACTGCGGGCACTATATATTGACTACCTGGTTGGAGACCGCGAGATGATAACAACCGATGGTTAGAGACCCTGAATGACATGGCCCAAAATCGTTTGCAATGGCGCAGGTGCATCCACTCTCTGTGTTCTCCCAAATTCTAATCTTCTGAATTCATGTCCCTTTTTTCCTCTTTCCAAATTTATTTCACTGGATTATACTCTTTAAATAACATTTCCAAACCCTAATCTTCCCGATTACTGCTTATACTCTTATTACCTCTACCACTACGGGATTTGAATCGACAACTGCATCTCTGTGCTAATGTGGTGTGGCAACTCGAACTGATGTACGTACGTACGAAGTTCTACGTCGTTACTGACTGACTGATATTGAGATTAGATGGTGGTTGGAGGTAGTCGACAGGAAACCCTGGACCCGGGTTTCGTGCTACTTGGCACTCTTCAGCAAGGTGTACCTGTAATCTTGAGGGAACTGGTGTTCTCTGACGGAAGCTGGGTGACACGAGATCGAATCCGCCAGGGAGCACCAGTTCCCTCAAGATTACAGGTACACCTTGCTGACGAGTGCCAAGTAGCACGAAACCCGGGTAAAGGGTTTCCTGTCGACTACCTCCAATCACCATCTATGTAATCTAAATACAAAAAACAGTATAAATCATTCATTCTTTTATTGTAAAACAAAATCTATTATAAAAAGGAATTTATTATTAGTTTTTTGTCTCTCTTTGAGAGTAGATTATTGTATTCTCTTATTTTTACATATGCTCTCCTAAACAGATTCAGTAATATAGAAGATAATTGAATGATGTATATGATTTGTTCAGTAACAAAGAAAGAAGAAAAACAAACAAACAACCCACTTGGATGTATACACATACATACACACACATGCATATATGAAGACAAATAGTGAAAACGAAAACGGGTAAATTGTCTGACAATTACCAAGGAGATAAGCTTGTTTTTACAATCAAACAACAATGACAATTAGCACAACAACAACAACAAATAGAACTATTGTTTTAAAAAGATTCTAACCAAACAGTAGAACTGACGGGAAAAAAAACCTTGGACAACCTGTACATTTAAACGTTTTGATTTGAAAAGACAATGAGGTTCAAAGACTAAAATGTGAATACAATGAGAAAAAGATTAAATTGAAAAAGTAACACTTTTAAGATGAAATTAGTTCATACACAGAAATATATATGTATATATTCATGTGGTAATGTAAGAAAAAACGGGGGGTGAAATGTTTGAATTAAATAAGCAAAATACACATATTCGTAGAAATGTTGGTGAAAACAATTGTCAAGTTGCTTTGGTTGAATATAAATGATCTTATCTCATTAACTAGAACCGGTTGCATTTTCTTCAGAACCCAACCTGTAACAAAGTTACAAATGAAGTACGAAATAATTAGTAGGCTTAAGATGAAATTGAAAAATCGACAAAAGTACGACAACGAAATCGATTAAAGGTAATTTACACACTTAACGAATTGAGTCAAAGTTCAAACCCGTTGTCTTTTAAGTATGGCATTCGAACGTTGCTAATCTGACGTAGCCGCTTGAAATGATTCACATGTGATTAGTTGTACGTTTCATACGATCGATTGACTAACTTTAGGACGTTTACTAAACAGGTTATACTTCAAAACTTCGTAAAACTGAAGCATGAGAATGGAACCGAATCAAAACTAGATAAGTACTAAATTCAGATGCACACTTTAACTACTTTTTTTCTCGAATCGGACTAGCTTCTCGAGGACGCCCAACTCCGAATATCGCACGGGCACGCTCTGATAATTGTCGATCATCATTTGTATTTACAGGGGTCTCTCTGATTTTTAGGTTTAGTTTAGGTCGATCACCACCCGAACCACTACTGGTTGAATCCGTAGAATTTGACTGAGGATTCCTGATACTAGGTTCATTTAATTCCTCTCGTGACAGTCCTGGAGGATGGTAACTTTGTCGTTGTCCACCGAACCCACCCATTCCGCCTCTATTTGGACGTCCATAACTTTCTAGTAGTAAAACATAAACAAGAAATAAAGATTTCTCAAATTCAATTTGGTAACGAAGAATAATTGGTTTAAAATACAAATAAACAGTATATTAGCTATATTTTATATAGATGATAAAAATATTTATCTAGTTACCTAAACTAACAGTGATTGTAACGAATTATGAGCCAAATAATGTAATGACAATTGATAAGCCGAACATCATCGAAATGTTAAACCACTATTACATATTAAACAAAAATTATAGTTTACATTTCATCTGTAGATTATAATATATACGTAATGGTAAAAAGTATTTTAAAACACTGTTAGCGGGACATAGACTGGATTAAAGCATACTCAATGCACGATTGCTTTGGTGCACGCTGATTGGCTAATTCTTATCCGATCAGCACTAGTCGATACTTGGAGAATACTCTGGAATCTTCTCATGTAAAAACTAAGAATAAACTAACGCTTTTCCTACTGTGCTTCTTGCTTCCATCTAACCTTGTTATTTGGAATATTATCTCTTTCCTGTTCTGATTTGGGGACTTGTCGAGTGATTTGATGTCCAAGAATACTAAGCAATAGGAATAGCTGGGTTTTAACCGTAAGAAAAAGATTATAACAAACACTAAAAAAAGCAATATGGAAGAGGAATATTTCGAGACTTTTTATTCCTGCTTCGGTTTGGGCACCCGTAGAGTATCCCGGCCCCGACACAGATCGAAAGATTTATGTGGCGCATATCTATTTGGTGCCTCCTCGTACCAATGTTTATGTGTTTATATAATTAAAAAACAAAAACAATCTCTTAATAATTAAAGGAACTCGATTTCAATAGTGTGATGAATTATGAACTGAGTAGAAAACTGAGAGAGCAGTTCAGTTAAGAAAAGTACAAACAGAAAAGACTCAGTTAACGAAGTTTCCCTAACCTATATGAAGAAAGCAAAAGAAAATCACAGCAGGATCGCCGCTTGCTTCTATTTTGAGACATGTTTGATAACGTCTCAAGGCACTAAGTTACACCATCTCTAGGATCCCAATCAGGAAGTCAGGATGAACCGATATATCCCAGTCCTATGAAGCTTTCGTCCACACCCTAAGATCGTATCGTAAACTGACCACCTCTCCACTTTTTCCAACCAGTCCCAGCATCGGTAAATAATGCATGATGTGGGATTCGGAGGAACGACATTCATAGTACATCGCTGCTGCACCCATCTAACTCTGCTTATGATGATTTTGACTTGAGGAAATAACGAGGCAATCCACACAGGATGCACATATGCCAATAAGAGATCGATCAGTTGCGGTTGGTTCGGCATATGTAATGTCTATTCCAGCTACCTCACGAATAGAATCCCCATCCTTATCCAGACATTGCTTACTCCATGGTCCCAAAACACAAGGGCAATGCTTCGAAGATACCTATTGTCGAACACTAGCAATCTACGAATATCCTTTATTCCTAATGGCTAATGTTCCACACCCACAAGGTAGAATGGGACGACTTCCAAAAGGTGTCAGAGGTAAGCCATATGTGGCTGGTGACCCATAGCACGCAAAGATTTGGGGTTCCCTCACGACTCCCATCTCGTCAGGTAGGTCGGTCGACATTAGAGTGCAAGTCATAAACCTGAGTAAACTAGGTCGGCTTGAGCTGACGAGTAGTGTCAAGTAAAATGTGGCTGACAGCCGAATATATAAGTCTGTGTTTTAAATGGATTATATTATCTTACTATTTGTAAAGCACTGATGTTAACGGTTTGGCGTGTTCTTTTAAAAAAGGAACCTCAGTGTGTTTAGTCAAGAGATCCCACAGACTTTGATCATTACGACCATGCTGGTAGATATTGTTAAGCTATCAATAAACGAATGAGTAACAATTATTCAGTTTACAGAGATTTACACCTTTAATTCCATCAAACACGTTTGTTAAAAAATATACATCCATTTTATGCATAACACATTTAAGTTAGGCCGAATAATCCTGCTTAGCATTACACTTAGAAATGACTCATAGTTTTCATTGTTTTATTCTGTGGTTCTCTTATATCCTTTGTTTGAATGCGAAAACCTTAGAATCAGAAAATACATCATAACCGAACTTCAGCATCTCAGTTAAGTTACTCGAATGCACATTTTCAATACCATAAAAACCATGCAGAACGATTAAAAATACTTAGTGAATGTTTTGGGGGAAAATGAATATCCATGTGAATTAATCAAATTAAGCTTATCCAAGTCACCAGTACGTAGTTACAAAATCATCTGTGGTGAAAACGAAACAATCGAGTCCTATTCTATATGAAAAATGTCTGGGATTTTAACCACACTAAAAACAACTTTTGGAATACTTATAGCTGACAAACCCAAAAAGCTCGATCCTATTTACAGACATAAATTGATCGGTACAGTGAGTCGGAAAGATAAACCTATTAACCAAACCAGATGAAAAGTCACGAAAAAAAACAGTATGCCCACCCATCCGTCCACCACCCATGCTAGGTCTACCACGTCCCTGATTTCCAAAGCCACCACGTCCTTGATTTCCGAAACCACCGCGACCATGACTACCGAAACCACCACGTCCTTGATTTCCATATCCGTTGTTCATACCCCATTGACCCTGACCACCACAACCACCTTCAGATAGTGAAAGCATGATAATGCAGATACAGCAAAACATGTGACAGTACAAGTCATCAAAAAACTTGATTAAATTTCTGGTTACAGAAGACGGGCACACAAACCCATTAAAATAGCTATTGTGAATGCCATGTTAATAATAGACGGTAATTGTTAGATTCTCTATCCACTTTACTTTTTCGACACTGTAGAATATTGGGTAGTGACCCATACTACCTGTTTATTATTTGTGTATACACAAACCTGTTGTAGCTGAGAACCAATCGCAGAAAGGCTAGTTCAACTGGGTATTGTAAACTCAAGTTACCAAGGTTTCCTGTTGTAAATAAACTATAGTAGACTAAATGCGCTGTAGCGTTCTAGGTGGCGAGGATCTAAACGTACCTTAAACTACAAGTTGACTGCGTTCGCATTAGTGAATAATTGAAAATCATATATGGTGCAACGTACATTACCTTCCCAATTAGGAAAATCTCTTAGCCACTGAATCTCACTAATTGTGAATATGAGCTTGTTAAGAGTAACCATCTGGCTATTTCGTAAACTATTACAGGATCATCATAATAATACATCAATATATCTACCAGGATTTGAGAACATCTTTACATGCCAGACAAGACAGTTTAGCAGAAAAGCTTGGAAAACAACCTTCTGACAAAATACAGTGTCTGCTGCATGAAGCCAACTCGCGTTAATAGAGACTTTCGAGTTTAAAAGTAGGAATAAATGTTTACCTATGTTTTCTTGCCAATAACTGTCAGTCACAAAGTTTTACATGCACAACACGAAGCTTTCATAAATACGGGGAGAAAATAAACATACCACGTCCAGGTCTTTCGCCTGCGAGATTTACTCGCAGAGAGCGTCCGTCGACAATCTAAACAGAAAAGTAAAATGAGAACCAGTGACATACCGCACCGTCGACAGTTAGTGCTTTCTGTAGGGATTGTTCATTTTTAAAATCTACATAAGCATACCCTTTGAATTCGTCTGTCTGTTTGTCTCTCACTAATCTAACACTTTCTATCTACACTATAAATGAAAAAAAATAGGGGGACCTACATCACAACCTGCAAATATGTAATCGAAATGTCCTTGTATAGTATTCGGGGGAAGATTACCAACATAAACGGAAAGACGGTTATCTCTAAAGACAAATAAACATTTTAAAGCAATTTCAAAGCGTAATCCCGAACTAATACGAAAACACGAGGGAATCTACCTTGAAGCCATTTAGTTTTTTGCAAAGCGCGCGAACTCGTAGTTTCGTAACCAGGCCTAAATCATTACTCAATCCACAAAACTGTATGCTAAGAAAAAACAGGAAATGTTTCAAAGATCATATTTCAACGTCGGTAATTGCTATACCTGTCAAGTAACCATATTCATGTATCATTCGAGGGTACTGATATTTGTTCTGTAGAAAAATACCAGTAGTTTGACTCCATATGCAAATGTGTAAACTACAGAGGCATTACACTACTGTCAGTACCAGAACAATTCTTCAACGGAGTGTTGCTGAACCGGATGAAAGACTCAGCAGACGCCTAACTTCCAGATCAACAATCTGAATTCCGTAAGAATCGGTCGTGCACAGACCAAATTGCGACACTGCGGATCATCGTCGGACAATCAGTTGAATAGAAGTCGTCACTGTACATCAACTTCATTGACTATGAAAAGGCGTTTGGCAGTGTAAATAGGAGGACGTTATGGAAACTTCTTCGACACTAGGGAGTTCCTGAGAATGCTGGTGGGCGACCTATGCTCCTCCATGAGGAGTACCAGGCGTAAGAAAGTAAGGCAAACCGTATCATAAGTCTTGGAAGATAATTTTTGAGACCATTACCAATAAAAACCTTTTGATCAACCAATTAGTTGACTCGGCTTTCGGAGAACCTCATGACTTATCAGTGACGACGGGAAAAACTACATGGAATATTTTTTTGGAGCAACTAGAAGCTTATATTGGGCATCAAGAAATGAGGTTTGAAGAGTCCCAAATCAGAATCATGGAAGCCCTGATGCAGAAATTCTGTCTGTCCCAGCGAAACCCTGCTTCTGGTGAGCTACAAGTATCACATACTGATTCAGTCATTAACGCCGTCCATTAATTTAATTTTGATGGTGTAGCAGGTGTAACTTTTGAGTCGTGGTCTAAGAAGTAGGAAGATTTGTTTTATATTGATCTTTGCAAACCGGATGACGCATCAAAAGTCAGAATACTTCTGAGAAAACTTGGAACTATGGAACATGAACGCTACAGCAACTTCATTCTCCCGAAGAATCCACGAGACTTTAGTTTTAATGAAACAGTTAAAACCCTGTCTCAAATCTTTGGAGAACAATCATCTCTATTTAGTATCCGTTATCAGTGCTTAAAGTTAACGAAAGAATCAGGAGATGACTGGGTGAAACATGCAAGAATTGTGAACCGAGAATGTGAGAGGTTCAAATTTTCTTCCATGCCTGAAGACCAGTTTAAATGCTTAGTATTTATCTGTAGCCTGAGTCCACCCGAGGATGCTGATATCCTAACTAGAATCCAAAGCAAATTCGAACACTGTCCTAACATGACCCTGCAGGAGGCAACTACTGAGTGCTAAAGGTTAGTGAACTTGAAGCATGATACCTCAATGGTATGAAACGGTAACCGTTTCCCTAACGTCAATGCAGTCAAGAGAAAAGTCTTTCAAGGTTCCAGCACGCATAATTATAGTAATAACAGCGCCAATCCATCGTCTACATGTTGGTCATGTGGAGGTTGACACTATATGAGTTTCTGCCCATATAAAGAACATTGTTGTAGCAAATGTCATCAGAAGGGGCATGAAGAAAACCTCTGCGGGAGAAGAAACCATAAACGACATTCCTTGAAACCTTACCCAAAGAAATACAGATATAGTGCTCTAACTAACAAAGTATTGGTATCACATAATCGAGCACAAATTTGCCGACAAAGAAAGTATGTGAACCTAGATATAAATAAAAAGCGTGCCCACCTGCAGCTCGACACCACTTCCGACATCACATTTATTAGTCGAAGAACCTGGAAGCTTATCGGAAAACCACAGGTGCTCCCAACAACGCAGTTAGCTTGTAGTGGCATTGGACCATAACCACACAATCTTCAAAGCTGAACACAAGACTACTCAGAAAATAGATATTCAATATTTGGCACGGAGAAATACCTAACGATGGAGAAGGTGCGGACAATGAATTGGATGGACTGGAGTTGATCGGATGGCATGGCTCAACCATGCAGGCGTGGTCCATCTGAATGTTACCTTATATCTTCTATTCATATTAAATATATTGTTCCTTCTCTAGCCTAACCTTGTTCTACATCAGGTATTGGTAGTTGATACGATACAGTGAGTTGGTGTATTCGATGGTGTGACTTCCACGTAAGATCTTATAGATTAGGCAGTTATATCATGACAAATCTACAATTTTAGGATTAGGTCTATTATTAGAGCAGTACTAATATCATAGTAGACCATAATTCTACAAGCTCATAGTGCATCCGGAGGGAAACTAAATATTGTTGGAGAGGTCTGTTGTACAGTTTCGAAAGGAAACACGAAGATGAGTGCAACTTTATATCTCACAGAAAACCCAGGACTGGATTTACTGGGTCTAGACTTAATGGGAACATTGCAATTAGCAAATCACCCCATTAACTACATATGCAGCTCAGTGAGAACCAATAAACCAGCGGAAAAGGATCTGAAGGGGGTTGTATTAGAAATATATAGTCAAGTGTTTAAAGAAGGATTAGGGGAATGCACGAAGGCCAAAGCATCGTTAACTCTAAAGCCTGCAACCACTCCCGTCTTTCGACCTAGAAGACCCGTACCATATGCTGCTCTCCCAGTGGTTGAACAAGAGCTAGAACGACTTCAGAAACTAGGTGTCATTAAACCAGTGAATTTCTCAGAATGGGCCACACCGATAGTAGTAGTTAAGAAGACTAGTGGTAGCGTTCGTTAATGTGTCGATTACTCAACCGGGTTGAATGAAACCTTAGAAACTCATCAGTATCCATTACACTTGCCTGAAGATCTTTTTGCTAAACTGAACGGTGGTAAGCTTTTTGCAAAGTTGGATTTATTGGAAGCTTAATTACAAATCCCTGTTTCTGACGCGTCTAAAACCCTACTTACCATAAACACACACAAGGGTCTATTCCGGTATAATCGACTACCCTTCGGAGTCAGGACGGCCCCATCCATATTTCAGCAAAAAATGGATACTATGCTAAAGGATGTTCTGGGTGCTGCAGCTTATCTAGATGATATAATAATTGTGGGGGTAGATAGAATAGACTTAGAAAAGAATCTCGACCAGGTGCTGACGCGAATAGCCGGATATGGACTTCGACTTCGTCCAGAGAAATGTGACTTCTGTATGCAAAAAGTACACTACCTTGGGTTTATAATCGACGAAGATGGCAGAAGACCAGATCCGGAGAATACCCAGGCAGTAAAAACTATGCCCATACTGACGGACGTCCCCACACTACGATCTTTTTTGGGACAAGTTAGTCATTATGGAGCTTTTATTCCGAACCTTCATCAATTACGTGCCCCCTTGAATAACCTTCTGTCGAAGAATGTAAAATGGAATTGGTCTGCAACTTTCCAAGCTGCTTTCGATGAAATCAAGAAACTACTAGTCTCGGATCTGCTGCTCACCCACTACGATCCATCTTTACCCATTGTAGTAGCATCAGACGTTTCAAACTTCGGCATTAGAACAATTATTTCTCACATCATGCCAGATGGATCTGAGAAGGCGATATAACATGCAGCTAGATCGTTAACGTCAGCAGAGCGTAACTACAGTCAGATCGAGAAGGAAGCATTGTCGATCATCTTCGCTGTAAAGAAATTTCACAAGATGATATTTAGACGTCAGTTCACATTATTAAATGACCATGAGCTATTACGCTTTTAACTGATATCATATCAACTGACTTCAGAGTTCACAGCTTCAAACTACACCCGAATTTGAAACGGCTGGAATCGGTCGTAGCATCATTCTAAATTACTACTGCACAAAAGTTTACAATAATATCAGGTTTTATTCTGAATCCCATTACATGTATACAGTGTGATCAATAAGCGAACACACCAGTGATAACCTGAAACACCTACCACAATGTTAACTTTTTCTAACTCTGTTCACTAATCATAATTTTTTGTCAATCATGAACGATATTAAGTTTACTGAATCACTTTTCCTGTCCTCTAAATACTGTACGGTGTGTTATTCATGTATCTTTTCCCTGTTTAGCATACTGTTTAGCGATACATACATAATAGTCTGTTCTTGTTCTGTGTTCACAAACACGCTTACTAAAATATTTATGTATTTCGCGTTTCCTTTATTCTTCACTCTTCAGTAATAAGGATAGTAGGTTGATGGACCTGTGTTAATCCTGACAGTTCACATTCCAGTGAAGGTCCAGCTTCTTGAAAATGTCCACTGATTGTGCTGATACTACTTGTTCGGGTAAAGAGTTCAGGCACCGAATACTCGATGAGAAAAAAGGAACCTTACTTCAAATTTATTAGATCGTAGTTCTTGAACCTTCTTGCTGTGACCTTGAAGATTACTAATTCCGGAAGAGCAAAAGGATAAGACATAATAACACCCAAATCGTAATTAAGGATACAAAATTCCACAAACATTAATGTCGAAGACTTAAGCAATTGTGGTAATTCATCAACGTAGAGAGTGCGAAGTGAGGTACATAAAATGGTGTCTTGGGGTACACCACATTTTATCAGCTTCCGTTCGGATGGCGTTACGCTAACCATCACTCCCTGTCCGCGGTCACATAAGAAGTTTCCTATCCATTCCTGTACAGCACCTGTTATTCTGAAGCTCGAGAGCTTCTGAACAAGACCCAAGTGAGAAACCTTGTCAAACGCCTTTTCAAAGTCTATGAATACCACACTGACAAACAGACTGTTATTTACGGCTGCTGTCGTTTCCTCCCTTGCGATAAGTAAGTTGGTTAGACATGAATGTTTGTTTCGAAACTTGTGTTGCTCGGTAGTTAACAGATTGTACGAATCTATGTGACTTAGTAACTTAACCCGAATTATCTTTTCAAGTAACTCAAGTATTAAGCTGGTTAGACTGACAGGTCTGTAGTTAGATAAGATCTGTCCCTGACCATCCTTAAATAAAGGTTTGACTATAGCATCTTTCCAATCTCCAGGAAATTGAGCGAGTGAAAGGGACCTGTTGAAGAGCACCGCGAGTCGTTTTGAGATAATGTCCGTGAGAAATGATAGCAGTCGCAGATGTAACCCATCAGGGTCCGTATCGTACAACGTTCGAGGTAAGTGGTTAACGGAAGAACAGTTTCCCCAGTCACATATACGGATCCTATGGCTGGTAATTCGGTGTGATTAGCACACATGTTTTTAGCAGTATACGTAGAGTAGACTTCGCAAAAATAGGTTGATAAAGTCTCAGCTTTTGCCAGATTTGATTGAGCTGGTAAATCTGAATTTCCATGTAACAGTAATGGGGGAATACGATCACTTCATAAGAACTTTCGTCTAAATTCGAACGAATAGTTTAACAATACTTGAGCGTCGAGTTAACGTAAAACATTAAGGAGGAAGAATGTATTTGTAAGATTTTGTTGTTTGATTATATTTTCCTTGAAAAGCTTGGACCAGATTGCCAGGAGAAACATTGGATTTACTTCAAATTCTTTCGCTGAGATTTTACAAATACTTTCTTTCTCTTTAATACCATCACTACGTTTCAATCTTCATTTAACGTACGACAACAATCGTTCCGGACAAGCACGGCTATCGTATGACAATACCTTTCGTAAATAGTGTGGCATCTAGCTATGGTCTTTCTCTTGGCTTTCCTTGTTAATCCATGGATGGCAATGTGATTGCTTACGTGTTGACTATGTCATGTACGACGATGTTACGGACTTTAATGTGGTTTTCAACTTAGTCCATTCGTCTTTAATTGATCCATTTGTACTGACCGGCCAATCTATTGAGAGAGCACAGTCTCTGATTGTGATAGTGTTAACTCGTCAGATATTAGAACTCGGTGGAGCAGATACGTACTGCATACTATAAGTCTGAAACCTAAAGTAATGTACATCCTTATCACGATTTACTAGTGGCAGGTGTTAAATATCGATGACATCGTCACGGTGGTGTGTGAGAACAAGATTCAGCAATGACGGATCATGTTCCAAGTCAATATGTGTCACTTTTGCGATACGTTGTACAAGTGCACACTGAATAATGGTTAACAGAAGGTCGGTATCGAAAGCCCCACTTGAAGCTGGGAGTTCTATTTAGTTGATATGCGGCGCCTTGAAATCTCCAATGATGAGACATTCTGCGTTACTCCAAGAACATATGTGTCTTAAGATAAAGTCGTTATCAAGACAACATAGACTACAATATACTCCTCCTATAACCACTAACCGGTGTCTAAACATAAATGTACAACAAACTGCCTCACATGTACCGCTAAGGTGCGCCTCCGATATGATTGATTGTATATGAAAGTGATCCCAAACGTGTAACATTGTGCTCTTACGACTTATAACTCTATCACTTTTAATACAGATGTGGTCAGCAATGATGGGATAACAGCCTATATCTACAGTGAGCCAAGTTTCTGTGATAACAATTATACCGGAACTTCATTCATCCACTACCAAACTTAGCTTGAAGGTTTTATTTCAAGGACTACGGGCGTTCGTGTAGCACACATTTAAGGTGTTTAGGAATCATTCATTCTACCCATACAGGTCTCGGAAGCATTGTCTTCCAAGGCCTGACTTCCCAAAAACCCTTAACCGTAGGGTTCATTTCTCCACTTAGCTTTCGGACTTTGACGGGCTAATCTGCAACACAAAATGTAAGTTCACCAAGGACTTTTCACCTAAACAAGTGCTATTTTTAACAATGTTTCCTTGTCTTCTTCCATTTCTCATCAGTTGCAGCGCCCACATTGGAACTACTTGAGACAAAATGGTTTTGTCTGGGTCGTCAGTCGCTGCTGTAGCAATTCGGCCACCAGTATCTAATGGTGTATCGCTCATTAATTGTTTCGGGATGGAAATCCCTATTGCGTGTTACGCAATCGGTCTGGCACGTGCCGTAACAGCACTTACGACACTGACGCATTCTTTGCTATTAGTACCCATATTACCGATACAGCCCTCATCAACCATTTTGTTAGCCAACGCCAGAAGATAATTACCTTTTGTATGAGTAATGTTTTGCTCGAACAACAAAACCAATGGGAGTTAGGCTTTGAGCACCGTTTATAGGCAGTGGGATTTAAACTGGTACACGCTTATGGAACCCCTTCTTACACATCACATTGCATTCTTTCTTCCACATGAAATTAGCACTATGGCTGTCCACATCTGTGAGCAGAGCCAGCCGTCTTAAAAGTTAACTAAAAATAGTAACAGAAAAATGTATATATAGAAACAAAATCTCACACCTTAACCGAATAAATAAAGTCAAAGTTCATCAGGTATGCTATGATACAATAAATGCGCACAAGCAAAGTCAAAACACACAGGAACAACATCACTTTCACTGAAATATATTCAATTAAAGCATGAACAGTAGTTTTGATGCGTAATTTACAATCAAAACTGTAGATTTGACTCAACGAGGAGTAATACCACTGTCATTTTCAAATTCTCTTATTCTCCCTCATTCCCTTTAAAAAAGCTGACTCAATATTCTTCTAAAATGCACAGAACCGGTTTTTTTTTAATTTGGTAAATATTATGCCAACATTAATGAAACTTGTGTTTTATTGCACTTCTAAATAGACGAAAAATTTTTTCTACATAATACTTATGTATCCACAAGCTGTTTGTGAATAATAATACATTGATTGTGAGAATATCCAAAATCTGATACGACAACATCAGAAATGTGACTGGAGTCCGACTCATTCGGAACATATTTGTCACATTCATTAGAAATATCATCATAGATAAGTCTATTGTGAGGACAAATAACATCTGATGAGACACCGTCAGAACTGTAATCAGAGTTTAACTTATTTAGAAATTGTCCCTCACATTTAACCAATATTTTATTTGGAAAAACCACATCATATAAAGTAACATCAGAGTTCTGATCAGGATTAGGTGCACTAGATACATCTACCACATATTTGGAAATAATTTCATTAGAAATAGATGAATCATGAGAACAACGTATACATGGTAAAATAACACCATGAATCTGACCAGAATATGATAATTTTGAAACATTCAACTTAGTAGGGTCGAAATTACAAAGTTTAGGATTATCTGCAACTAAATGAATATTAGTAATACAAACTGCTTGTATGTATCTAATTTTACCACATTTAGAGCATTTATCATTACGAAATACACAGGAACTACATGGATAAAATTTTAAACAGGACAAACATCTACCAAACTTGTGCACATCTTCGCAACTCCTTAATAAGATTTTACCTGCATAAACTTGAATACACATTAGATTGGAATGACGTAGTAATGTAGTGAAATTCTTGATGTTTTGACGAACCATTTTATGAAATTTTCATCCTTCACATCATTCAAAATTTGTACACTTTACATGGTCTGAAAGTAGTCCCTTGAGAGTTACATAAGGAAGTGTGTAACATCCTTTATCAACTTGTTCATTTATTGTAATTTAGATTTGATTAATTGAACAATTATTGGTTGAGTAACTCAGTGGTAATATTTGTTTAGGTAATGATGTACATTCCTACTTATGACGAAATCTAGAACCGTCATTTACAAAATCACCTTGTTTTGGTTTCAACTGAGCAATAGAACGTATTTAAACTACCTAGACAGTTATTTTCCAGTCCAAACCTTATTTTGGATTCTACACACCCCACGTGGATACTTTGACAAACTGTTTACAAACATATTTTTAATTGTTTCTCACCAACTGCATACGTTTAAAATCATCGGAGGTGATCTGCCGGACATTAAATGGAATTCGACCTAGGTACTGGGACGATATATCAAGTTAGTTGAAATGGTAGTTCTTTGTGGATGGGTCCAACACGTTCGAAAGCCGACTATAAGGAATAATATACTTGATCAAATGTTTGCAATCAATATCAACCCTACCTCAGTGCACGTCATTGATGGATTTTTTGTGAGTGATCACAGAGTCGTGGTGAGTGATATTCATTCTCCAAACACTATATCATTGAACTCTAAAGCTCCAACAATGTGCCAAGGCAGGCAGTTGTCGACCATGTGGTTTATAATGCTAACAGAGGCCAACATATTTTTAAGAGAAAGCTGAGGAAATTGAAGCAGAGCTAGTACATGCACAATTACGTGTATGGGCTACGAAGTATGCTTAACTTGACTGGCAGAGATGATTCATCTCAATGCAAGTATCTTATATCTATGTAGGATAAAGCCTTAGAGCTATCAGTACTTCGGCTTTCCAAATCCCATGTGAAATCGAATTCCTTTGTCACAACCAGATTCTTCATAGTTAACGGCAGAGTTGTTGACGACCCTGATACTATTTGTGAATAATTCAGCCGCCATTTCTCGCAATGCTACAGCATAAAACTCTTATCAGTACGCTTCCAACGATAACATCTAAGCGTCCATATACTGTTGATTCCATATTCACCAACATCAAAATGCCATAACAGCCCTAAAAATATCCTATGACGGTGAACCTGATGGGGTCCCTGCATAATCCATGAAATGCGGTAGTACAGATTTTCTATTATTCTGTTTAGAACTGTCCAATCTATGGACGATGAAGTCTATCCGTTTGTATGGAAAACACAGCTTATCATCCCCAGATTCAAAACAGGACCACCTAGAAATATTGCAAACTATAGGGTCATTACCTTGAAACCTGTGCTGTCAAGAATCATCCACAAATAGCTGTTACCATTTTCACTTTCTGCAAGCCTAATTAGCCCACTTTGGCACGAGTCCATAACTATACGATCATGCTTCACATAGCACTTGACTTTTGACCAAATTACTCAGCAAAGTGGGGTTGGTCAGTCAGTGATAATTCTATACATCGGTTTTAATAAGATCTTCAGTGGCATCACATAACCTGCTAAAGCTCTCTATATTTGACACACGAGACCCCTCTTACTATTGGTTCAAGTCACTTAGAGCTGAATGTAGCTAAATCATTCGCTACGGATCTCACTACCATAAGCCTATGGATATACTGGTCCTGCAGTAGGCAAAAATGATAGGTGCTTGGACGACGATTTTTGGTGACGAAATTCGAAGACTACGACCAAGTACTCGTCGCCCAATACTTACGACAGCCGCTACATCAGAAGACACTACCGTATTTTAGAAAGGAAACTTGGGAAGCAAGTGAAACTATGTTTCATTGTTTACCAAAAATATCCACTGCACAGCCGCAACAAGCCCATTCGGCCTCTTCAAGTTTTTAGCTGTACGGTCCAGTCTGAGAAATAAAGCTAATCTTTCAACACGTTTGCCACACAAATCCTTCTTTTGTGATAGTTAAGATCATAGACCGAAACTCATAATTAGCTTGTTTCTGGGGTTCTACTGAAGACAAATTACTACATGAGTGCTGAGTGGTTGTTAATCATTCGGTATATCAACGGGATATACTGACAATGAAGACTGTCATGACTGATCAGAAGATTATGAGGATTGTTTCTAAGTACAAAATGGTAAAGGCAAACCAAACCACATACAAAATGTGATGTATCAAGATATTTTGTAGCTGGTTACTTCTTTTAACGAAATTCCCAACTTCTTGGTCAGAAAATCGAGACTAAAGACACTTAAATTCGGATTGTCAACATATGTTCGTCCACGAACGGGCTAGATTTTGACAAGTCTTGGAGAGAACTACAGTGGCTAGCGTCATTCATCTGTCAGTTATTGGAAGACCGACCTGTCTGTTATGTCAGATGTCCTTATCAACGTGCTTATGGGTACGTTTTAGCTGAAGGTTTATTATCGAATTTCAGGAAACATAGCTATCGTCCAGCGACTGTCACAAAATTGGACTTCATGAAACAAAGAGCACAGTACGTTACGAAAGCGACCAACGGAAATTCGTTGATCCCTAAAGCTGACACTGCTTTACTCAAAAGGAAAAAGGAATAATAAACTGAGTTTACGAGAGGTAGAATTTATAAGAAATAGATATTCAGGACAAAAGATAAACTAGAGAATAAAATCTGTAATTACACACAATTTCCAAAACAGAAAAGTAAACGTGAATTATACATGGTATATATACAGTACAGGTACGACTATTACTATTATTCAAGCGTAGCCATTAGGCTATCCGCTTTTGACTTAGCTTGCGCATACTCGTCAGATTCAATATTATACAGGGGATTTCGACATTCATCTAAAATTACTTCTTCTTCACCAACAGGTCCTAAGTCAGTAATAAACTGAAATTCATCGATTGTTTGACGGATAGAATCTAAACGACTAGACAGTTCCTGCCAACGAGTTTCAGGGTCACATTTGGTATCCTTCTTGGGTTTTATGTCTCCTTCGTCACCATCATCCTCTTCAGAATGCTGTTTAAACTTCTGTACTGGGTCACAACCACATAGTTCATCTCTGACGAAAACTTCTACATCCAACTGAGGCCGAGTATGTCCAAGTTCCACTAGGACAGCAAGAGCGAACTGACTTGGATGAGCTGTGAGGCACAAGTCAGTTTGATACCATAAATTTATTAAATTTACACCGTCCTTACATAACTCATCAACGAGCTGAGCATCGGATCGATTCTCTAAAAGATAGGAATCAGAACGTGCACCACAAATTCGTCTCTAAATAGATAAAAGGAGAAAATTGGTCAGTCAAAATGATGACCTGGCAACCTGCATATCAGAATAGATAGCTTACATATATCAACAAAAAGTAGCCAGAAATGAATAACAAAAAACAGTTAACATGAAATGAAAGAAAAACTAAGGTAATTTTGTTTACTCAACTTTTAACCAAACGGAGAACAAGTTTTTGAAGTATTACAACCTCCTGCATCAGTAAGCACTACACATAGAGGCAGAGGGTAAGTGGGTTTATGTAAGACGTATCCTGGACACATTAGTCGATGGAGATTTACCAGTTCATTTTACGAACTACTATTTTGTTTAGTTCCATGTACCTTAGCACTGGTCACACACTCAGTCGTTGTTACGCGGGCAGTGCTTCACAGAAAGCTATGGTATAAGCCACTCAACTTATGCATATTTTTTACTATCATACATGCAATGTTTCATAGCCAGAGTAATGCAGGGAGAACTATTATTTCATTCTCATAGTTCCCTATATCAATTCGAAAAGATCAAGAACAAAGATTCTAACAGAATAGCATGAATTCATTTTATTTCGTTTAGTTCTCGTCAACTGCTTACTACCTGTGATATTTAAAATCATAGTTACATAATGGGTTTAAATTAATTACATGAGAGTTTGATTAGAAGTGATATTGATGATACATTAGTATAGTATAGCAAGGGTGAAAATGAATTTAATAGAATGAATATGGTAAATAAATACCTTATGTGATGAAAGAACATTCTACAACATTGATTGTGACAACAGTTCAAACGGCTAGAAACAAGTGATTACATAATGAATAAATATTGATAGGAATATAGAGTGGATAGAGCTCAGTTAATAAAACATGGTTACTAATCTGGAAGATAGTTGAAATAAAACGCAATGATGTAATAAATACAAGAAAGAGTTTAAAGAAGAAGATGCAACGAGGGAATATTTGTCATCAAGGAACGGCAAAGCAAGATTAATAACCATCTCATTTTGAACATACAAGTCACGATTTTGACGCCTGATAGCAACGGCTTCAGAAGACTGGAGGTTAGTTGTTTACTAATCACCTTAAAATATTGCAAAGTATCGACGTTATGCCTTGTATCAAGAAGATGTTTGGTAATTGCACTGTTTAGAGTCTTTCACTTGTTCTGAGGCTTTCTGGAACATGTTCAACAAATCTAAGATATGCCGTCCTTTCTGTTTGGCCAATGTAGCTGCTTTGGCAGGTAAACGTAAATTTATAAATCCAGTTGGTGGTAACACTAAAGGGGTGCTTGTCAACCTTTGAGTTATTTAACATGCTGGTTTATACAGAATTAATAGTTTGGCTGCCGGAAAGCCTCAGGACAAGTGAAAGACTCTAAACAGTGCAATTACCAAACATCTTCTTGATACAAGGCATAACGTCGATACTTTGCAATATTTTAAGGTGATTAGTAAACAACTAACCTCCAGTCTTCTGAAGCCGTTGCTATCAGGCGTCAAAATCGTGACTTGTATGTTCAAAATGAGATGGTTATTAATCTTGCTTTGCCGTTCCTTGATGACAAATATTCCCTCGTTGCATCTTCTTCTTTAAACTCTTTCTTGTATTTATTACATCATTGCGTTTTATTTCAACTATCTTCCAGATTAGTAACCATGTTTTATTAACTGAGCTCTATTCATTTTAATCCCATCAGCGTTTACAAAATACATTTGACTGACATACTAAAACAAACACTTTCTACCACTAACACCAAGTTATCAAGACTTATTCCCACTAACCCTCCGACCACCCGAATATAAGTGCTCCCGAGGGGTTTGAAAATAAGGCAAAACTGCTATCGAATGCCTATTAGCTTTCAATAATTCTTTATTGGATCAGGATGGAAACTACTCTATAACCGTAGGAAATCACTTGATAAGACATTAAAGCGATTAAATATATAAAATAATAAAAATTTCCCACCTGATATGCTACTAAGTCGATAACAAATCCAGTTAACGCTTGATACGGTGTATACACCCACAGATCATAACCCAGTGATTCCATCAAAAAAAGTTCAGAATTGAGAACCAGATAACTATATCGCTCTTGATTTCTAGGGATATGCGAAATGAAAGTCTGAAGACCAATTGGGAAATCTGCAGCTTTACAAGCAACGTACAAGCATGTTAACATTATATCACGTGGATAAAAGTCCATTACAGAATGATTAAGATAAAAACGTTTAAAATAGGTTGCAGCAAAACCATATACCTGAAATAACGAAAAAAATGATGAAAGCTATTAACTAATTCAATTAAAGAACTATCAGCTGTGTGTATATTAGTTAAGGTCAAAATTATAATGCTCAATAATCAAGAAGTCTATGAATGTGATGTTCTAGTCACATACATACTGTGTTCGAGTTATTGATAATACTCAACTACTCAAACCGAAGTGTAGAGAGGTTCAAATATGTAACCGAATGACTGAAATCTATGTGATTTATTCATTAGATTACTACTCAAAAAGATAACTGCATCTACCTACTCAAAACGTCAGCCAGTGTTAAAGTAGAACCTGGAACAGATGCACGTTGACCCGAATTGTAATATCACATATGCGTAATATGAGATTAACAGTATGCATAGCAAGAAATCGAAATAATATGGTAGCAGCGACAATAAAAGTGACTAGAGATTGAGAACACGATTTGAAAAGAAAGGGTGGAAAATAGTGTACAGGGGAACACTGAAATTCGAGATCAGGAAGGAGATATAAAAGTGGATGCATTTACAACACAGTTTTTTTTAAATAGATAGGAAAAGTCAGATCGGGATTTCAGTAAGAATTGAGAAAATCACAAGGATGGTTTAGGAGTGGTTAAGTGCTCACGCGCGAGACCAGTAGGCCCTGGGTTCGAATCCCGCGGGGTGCGGGGTCGTGGATATGCACTGCTGAGGAGTCCCATACCAGGACGAAACGGCCGTCCAGTGCATCCAGACTTTCCATAGATTTCAACTTGTGAAATCGTTTATTGCCCCCAAATGCCCTGGTATGGCCGAGAGCGGGTTGGGTTCGCCCTTCCTCTCGAAATACTCTCACACGGCCACGCGTATACAGCCTCTGCCAGGGAAGTCCTACTCACTGCCTTCTCGTGGCGGGGGTGTTGTTTACGAAAATGAGAGGACGAAAAGCGAGTGTCCGGCGCTTTAACCGGATTCCAAATCAATGGTGCACATGGGCACCAGTATCCTGCGGGAACAAATGGCGTATGAACCAATCGTTGGTCACCGGCTACCATGGGGCGGCATCTCCTCACGATGCTCCACTGCCTTGTGGGTTAGACCTTTAGGTCAAAGGCTCGGGGTGTGGCCCCTAAGATAACCACCTGATTCGGTCTGGGCACCCGAGCAGTATCGCAGCCCACACGCAATTAATGAACTGAACTGTCTATGATCATGGAAACTAATTCTCTTGCTTCGACGAACATTCAAATGATTCAATTATTATTATTATTGCTATTATTATTATTATGATTTACTACGTCATTATTCACCCTCCTTTATTCCTACTCTGTCTATACTTATTTTTTGTTCGACTTATACAGCAGCTCGTCTATGGTGGAAATTCGACTGTATCTAAACGTTCTCGAGTCACTGTTCGGTTGAAAATTGTATGTTACCACCGAATATGAATACTGAAGCAGTTTTTCTGAAACCACGTGCACTATTCAAACTGGCTGCCTTTAACGTTCGCACATTTATGCAGGTCGGACAACAGATAGGGATGGCTATGTCTTTAGAAAGTCTTAATATTGATGTTTGTTGTCTATCCGAGACCCGTATTCAAGACTCTGGCGAAGTACTACAAATTCGATCTCCATCTGTCGCTTCAAAAAGCTTGTTTTACGTGCGCTTATCCGGGGACCCTGTGGCATCTTCGTCTGGTCTTGCTGGCGTTGGTGTCGCACTAAGCGCTAGAGCTGAGGCAGCACTGATCGATTGGATCCCCATTAACAGTCGGTTATGTGCTGCTAGATTAGAGAGTTCCATCAAAGTGAGAAGAAATCGGCGTGAGAAACGATGTCTTTTCGTCATCTCCGCCTATGCTCCGACAGATTGCAGCCCGGATGCAATCAAGGATGAGTTTCACCACCAGTTATCTGTTCTTCTCCAGAAAGTGCGTTCGACAGATATTGTAGTACTAGCCGGAGACTTGAATGCTCAGGTCGGGTGTCTAGGCATAGAAGAGAATCATTTAGGTAGCCGATGGGAACTTGTTGGTCGCATGACAGATAACGGGGACCGTCTACTGCAACTGTGCACAGACCACAACCTGTTTCTGGCTAGCACTAACTTTCGGCACAGTCATCGCCGATGTGCCACCTGGCGTCCTCCCTCTGCATCTCAAGCCTGGACTCAGATTGATCACATCGCGATCAGCTACCGCTGGCGTGGTTGTGTACAAGACTGCCGCTCCTTTTGGAGTACCTATCTGGACTCTGATCATGCCTTGGTCTGTGCCAATCTTACCTTACTTTTCAGTGGACAACGAAGTGACCGCCACCAAAGGATTGATGTCAGCAAGTTGGTTGCAACTTCTGTTGCAAGTAAGTATCGAACCGAGCTACCCTCCAGGCTAGCTACCACTCCACCGAAAAGTATAGATGAGCATTGGTTGCAATTGCATGACGCCATGAAAATGGCGGGAACAGTCAGTTGTGGGTTTTCGAAACGTCCCGCTTTTAAGCACTGGGTTTCTTCTGGTTCCTTACAACTCATTGAAGCCCGTCGGTCTACTCCGGGTGACCGTGAGTTTGACCACAAACGAAGGATGTTACGTAAGGAAATTGGGCAAAGCTTGCGTAAGGACCGAGAAGCCTGGTGGTCGAAGCGTACTAATGAGCTGGAAGCAGCAGCTGCATCTGGTAATTACCGGAAGCTCTTACAACTCATCCGAGCCACTGGCAGCAAGAAGTCTGGTGTGAGCGAAACAATCTGCGAGGATGATGGGATGCCAATCACTAACATCCATCGACGTCTTAGACGATGGGCAGAACTTTTCGAAGGGCAGTTCAACTGACCTGCTGCTCCGGCAACATCGGTCGGACTGTCCTGCCCTCCATGGCCGGTGACGACTGATCCACCAAACGAGGAGGAAGTCCCCAAGGAACTCCAACTCTTCAAGCGCTACAAATCACCTGGCCCAGATGACTTACCTCCGGCTCTTTTTAAGGATGGTGGTGACTTTTTGACTAAGGAATTGACGACGTTGTTTACAAAGGTTTGGGAACTAGAGTGTGTACCGACGTCATGGAATGAGTCGATAGTTGTCCCTATCTTTAAAAAGGGTTCACGTCGTTCCTGTAACAACTATCGGGGATAAGTTTACTTCCGATTGCGTCCAAGCTATTGGCTTCCGTCATTCTTCGTAGGCTGTTCAAAACCCGAGAAAGATTGACTCGCAAGGAGCAGGCTGGGTTTCGTTCTGGTCGAGGATGTATTGATCATATCTTCACCCTCCGCCAAATTTTAGAACACCGCTATACTTATCAAAGGCCAACAATCGTAGTGTTTCTTGACATCAGGGCTGCCTTCGATTCGTTGGACAGGACTGTTCTCTGGGATTGTCTATTGAAGAAGTGTGTGCCTGAGAAGTTTATTAACATCTCAAAAGCCCTATATACAAACACCTCAGGCAGAGTGAGGGCATACAACCACCTCTCTCCATTGTTCCATTCGAGCAGTCAGTCAGTCAGTCAGCTACAACGTAGGACCAGGCACATGTATGCATCGGCCCAGGTTGCCATACCTCATTAGCACAGCAAGATGAACACCGGATTCATAGGAGTGGTTAGGTCAAAGGTGGTAATATATAGGAGAAAGATTGCAATAAGGATATAGTATAGGAAGAAAGAATTAGTTCGTAGAAAGAAAGATATGAAGTGATTTTAATCTCTTAGTTTAAGAGAAGACAGAGAGTGTATACACCGACGCCATTGTGATCGATTCTGAGCCATGTCACCAAGGGTCTCCAACCATTGGTTACGAAAGTCACGCGGACCACAACCAAGTAGTCTGCATCTACCAACATGGCTCAGACTAGAAGTTAGTGACTTTAAGCACTGATGCCACGTTTTGGTTTGGCCGCCCCTAACTTTCTTCCAACCATCCCCTACACCGGTTAGCATTGCACGTCGTGGTAATCGGTGTTCAGGCATACGTAATACGTGGCCCAACCATCTCAGTCGATGAAGATTCATAACCTCATCAACTGATTTACCATCATTCCCTAATACCCTGCGTCTAACCTCACTATTACTTACCCGGTGATCCCAGCAGACGCCAGCAATATTTCTAAGGCGTCTGTGGTCAAATACTAGTAGCTTACGGGTGTCTTCTACTCTTAAGGGCCATGTTTCGCTGCCGTAAATTAAAACAGAACGAACTGCCGCGCAGTATACTCGTCCTTTTATTGATAGACGGATATCTCGCCTCCGCCAAAGGTGACGTAAGTTGGCAAAAGCCAAACGAGCTTTTCGAATCCGTGCTGAGATTTCGTCAGACACCAGCCCATTAGGGCTGATCAGACTTCCAAGATAAGTGAAGTTGTCAACGCGTTCGACTACTTCACTCCCTATCCTTAGTTCAGGTGTTGACGCAGACCAGTCCTGAAGCAACAACTTGCATTTAGAGGGAGAGAAGCGCATCCCAAACATTCTGGCATTGTTGCTTAGTGCTACCCAAAGACTCTGCATTTTGTCAGCGTCTTCACCAAACAGGACTATGTCATCTGCGTATTCTAAGTCGATAAGTGGACCTCCTGGAAGGAGATCAATACCCGAGAATCCAGTCGACGAGAGTGCTGTTTCCATCAATAGGTCTATGATGAAGTTAAACAAAAATGGAGAAAGTGGGCAGCCTTGACGGACACCACTCGAGCAGTGGGGTTAGACAGGGTTGCCCAATCTCACCATTCCTCTTCAACTTTGCCATCGATGACATTCTGGAAACAGCTCTGATGGATGTAAGTAATGGCGATGTGGATCTGCTGCCTGGAGAAAGACTTCTCGACCTTGAGTATGCGGACGATATTGTCTTACTGTGCGATAACCCCCAAGACATGCAATTCGCGCTTAATCAGTTGGCAATCAGTGTCCGTAGGTATGGTATGTACTTTGCACCTTCCAAGTGCAAAGTACTTCTACAAGACTGGCAGGATTCCAATCCTGTACTCGCCCTGGATGGTGAGCAGATAGACGTAGTCGAGAAGTTCGTGTATCTGGGTAGCTGCATAAGTGCTGGTGGAGGTGTGAGTGATGAGATCAATGCACGTATAGTGAAAGCCAGAGCGGCTTATGCCAATCTGGGCCATCTTTGGCGCCTTCGTGATGTTAGTCTGGCTGTAAAAGGTCGGATTTACAACGCGTCGGTGAGAGTAGTTTTGCTCTATGCTTGTGAAACCTGGTCTCTCCGAGTTGAGGACGTTAGACAACTCTCTGTGTTCGACTATCGCTGTCTCCGAAGGATTGCTGACACCCAGTGGCAACACCATGTCAGTAATGGAGAGGTTCGGCATCGTGTGTTCGGGCACAGAGATGATAATTCAATTGGTGTCACCATCTTGAAACACCGACTTCGGTGGCTTGGACATGTTCTCCGAATGTCGTCCCAAAGAATTCCACGTCGTGCATTATTTGCCGACTCTGGGACTGGTTGGAAGAAGCGGAGAGGTGGTCAGTGCATGACATGGTGTCGTGGCATGGAAGAAAGCTGCAAAGGACTGGCTTGTGTTGGTCCTTCACGACTCCCTGGTTGGGGTCTGAGAGATCGTGCTACACGGTGGCTAGAGACGTTATCAGATATGGCTCAGAATAGAAGCCAGTGGCGATCATGCTGTAACCTTCTTATACTTTCCTCATAAAACGTGGTTGTATCTTCCTTAACTGAAAGATTTCTTCTGATTGTACCCTTCTGTTCCCCTACTATTACTATTATTATTACACTACCTTACACCAATCTCTTCGTTATTGTTTTTTTTATATATTTTTACGTTCCCCACTTTTTTTATTTTTCTTCTTAAATTCTCATTGTTTTGTGTGGCGCATATATATTTGGCGCACTCCTGTACCAATATATGTGTTCAAATAAATAAATAAATAAATAAATAAATTTAGGAGTACGAGAATCATCAACTTTCTGTTTTGATGAAAACATCGAAAGTATGTGGTCTTCCACAATTTCTGACAGCTAATAAATTGAATTTGAGAGAAATGATTTTCGCAAAATACATGACGACGGTGAGGTAGCTGGAAAATCTGACTTTTGACGACTTCCAAGAGTATTTCAAACAACAGAAATGGAGACAGGACAGTTATATAGTTATAATAGGCAGTAAAATTGACGTGTGCTGAACTCTAAAACGAAGTTTCAGCAACCACAGTTCAAACATTTACTGGACAGATTATGCATCTGAACGTTACTTTTTGCAGAAAATCTCACTAGTTAGACAAAATTGGAACAAGCTATATCGTTAGTGCGAGGGATTTGAGTTACTTAATCGTTGAAATTAGCGAGTAGACATTTGTCAATCATTATTGGCATGTGTCTGTTCTGTGCAGGTAACATCTATATAACCATTTTCAAAAGTTATTTAAAACAAATGGATTGTAGAATATAGAACGCATGTTACATCCTATTTGAGACTCGTTAGATGGATGTATTTGCATTACAATACTCATGTATACTCATAGTTGGACTAGAACATACACCTGATTTAAACATTTTGTTACCCACAGAGTTACTGAGTTCGGATCACTCAGTCAGTCAGTTAAACGTAAAGTAGAACCTGATACGTATGTAGATCGGTTCAATTTGCCACACCCCATTAGCACAGAAACATGAAATTGTTAGGACAAATCCAACGGCCTAAATTAACAGCCAATGATTTTATCAACTGATATCTACTCATGTTTTGGTCATCGCTAACGTTTAAACAATTTACTTTATACAAACCAGTAAAGCAGATCAGGATAGGCAGTGGCTGAAAATGACTAGTGCACGTTTCAACTACTTTAGTCGATATAAGTTCACAACCCAATTAACAAATTTACCAAGTTTACTGACCTTTCACTGATGAAGACAGATAGATTTGAATGGGTTCATGTATGGCTACTTTTACTAATTAACAATTTTCATTCCCTAGTACTGAACAAACAAATAGAAAGTTTACACCTTATGAAATGTATAGTTCAGATAAATAATGATAACCAATACTCATACAATATTATTTATCAGTCTAAATGTAAACGAAGAATACTAACTTATCAAAAATGAAACATATTTAGTTACTTGATCGAGTACAAACAGAATGATATGAAGTTATCTACACTCTTATGACAATAACAATACTTGCTTACTTACACCTGTTACTCCTCATGGAGGAGCATAGGCCACCCACAAACACTTTCCATACAACCCTGTCCTGGGCAATTCTTTCTATCTCTTTCCAGTTGTTACTCATCCTTTTCATATCTGCTCTTATTTCCCGACGTAATGTGTTCTTTGACCTCCCTCTTCTCCACTTCCCTTCAGGATTCCAAGTCAGGGCTTGCTTCGCGACGCAGTTTGATGATTTCCGTGATATATATCCTATTCATTTCCATCGTCTTTCCCTAATTTGTTCTTCAGCTGGAAGCTGGTTTGTTCTCTCCCACAGTAGAATATTACTGATGATATCCGACCAACAAACATTGAATATCTTGCGTATATAGTTGTTTATAAATACTTGTAATATTTTGATTATGGTTGTAATAGTTCTGCAAGTTTCGGCTCCGTATAGTAGAACTGTCTTGACATTCGTATTGGAGATTATGACTTTGATATTGGTTGAAGGTTGTTTTGAGTTCTATATGTTATTCAATTGAAGAGATGCGGCCCTTGCTTTGCCAATTCTCGCATTTACGTCTGCATCTGAACCTCCTTATTGATCGATGATGCTTCCCAGGTATATGAAGGATTCTACATCTTCCAGAGTTTCTCCACCAAGTGTGATCGGGTCGGTGTTCTTCGCGTTGCATTTGAGGATCTTGCTTTTTCGTTTGTGCATGTTGAGGCCTACTGCTACATTAGCTACCTTCATCTGCATTTGTTCGTGTGTATGAGATAGGAGGGCTATGTCATCTGAGAAGTCCAAATCGTCTATTTGGTTCTGAGATGTCCATTGTATGTCGTGTTTTCCCTCAGATGTCGAGGTATTCATAATATAGTCAACCGCCAGTAAAAACGGAAGGGGGAGAGTATACAGCCTTATCTGGCTTCTTGCTTGGAATGCATCTGTCAGCTATCCTTCGTGTACGACTTTGCACTGCAGTCCGTCGTATGAGTTCCGGATAATGCTGACAATCTTCTCAGGAACTCCATAGAGTTCTCCTATCTACACTGTCAAACGACTTATCATAGTCAATGAAGTTGATGTATAGTGACGAGTTTCACTTAACAATGATCCGTAGTGTGACAATTTGGTCTGTGCACGATCGATCCTTGCGGAATCTAGCCTGTTGATCTCGAAGTTGGGTGTCTAATGCGTCTTTTATCTGGTTCAGTAGCACTCTGGTACTGAAATTAGTGTGATACCTCTGTAGTTTTCACATTTGTTCAGATCTCTTTTCTTTATAATCTTGATGAGGTGCCCTCTTTCCAGTCCGACAATAATATCAATGAAAATAATTACAATTGAACTTTAAAATAAAAAAATAAAAGACTGAACAAATTTGATTATCAGTTCAAAAACTTACTTCATTTGGTAACTGAGGTGTTGTAAATTTATCAAATAAAATTTTCATTAAATATACATAATGTTTAATAATTTTAAATTCTTGATCAGGATCTAATCCAACAACAGTTAATGTATTGTTTACATTTTCATTGGTATTTTTAATTTCTACTTCTTTAATTGATTGTAATCGTTTAAGAGCAGTTGTATTACAATCTGAACGAAGATTAACTAATTCTGAAGGAGAAAAATGCCAATTACAAAATTGAGTACTAGTTACATAGGCCTGAAAACGTAGAGAGAAAACAGGAAACGAGAAGTTAGCTACTGTGGTATTAAAATTAAAATTTCAAGTAAAAATTGTTCACTAAATCAAATAAATTGTCTTTACAGTAGGAAGTTACTTCATTGCCAGCTTATACAATCAGTCATATACAACATAGAACCTGGAACATGTGTATATCGCTAAAAGCCGACAGTCTATCTGCACAGAGAGATGGAATTATAGAGACAAATCCCAGGGAAGAAGAGGTAGTGACAACATTAATGGTAGTTGAAAAGACTGGGTATCTAAGATACGATTACATAAAATATGGATTCGTGGTACTTAAAAAAACATAATCATAAGGTTATTCAAAATCTTGGAATTTGAGGGAATATAACTATTGAATGCATCTGTGCTATCGCGAAAATTCCGAATCATGTTACAGAGTCTTTAACTATTGGTTACGATAATCACACAGATTCTAACCAGGTAGCCTGCAGCTGCCTACATAACTCAGTCAAATAATCAGTTTATTTATGAAATGATCACGGGTTACATAACAGTATACTGAATATAAAGACTGACTACAGAAACTCTTAACCTTTAGAATGAATACATTTTGCCGAAGAAACTACACTGAACAAGTACAAATGTGGAGAATTGTCTCTAGAATAAGTACAATAGCTGCATGGGGACTGTAAGGGAGGCTTGTAAAACTGAATTATAGAGTATTATTTAAAATTTTACAACGAACTGACACAAGCCGAGTAAATATTCAAGTTAAGAATATTACTTTGCTTCAATGCATAGTATCTGAGAATGGGCATATAATGATCTAGAGGACACATGACCACTTCATCGTCAGCTCGGTAGTACACCTAATAATCACTAGCTAGTAGACGGACCTATACGGAGTTGCAGAGTTCGGACTTTGAGAAATCTTAAATTTACACTGATTGTGTAGCACATGTATGTAGACAAAAACGACTCGGTTTTTACAGTATAAAACTTTTACTTTTCCCCCATGTTTTCACCAAGTCAGTGTAAATATAACTCTCGATGGAGGTGCAATAGTGAAAACATTTATCTTACGCTTTACATGTGTATTATTGACTACAATACATTAGTATTAGTAAAACGATTGTGATCATGAGGTATTTTAGAGGCTGTTGAATTTGAAAAACAACGAATCACAAACTGACTCAGGAAGAACTAAACAAATGCTAAGTGCTAGTAAGGGATTCTACATCAGTGAATATTCACGATCGCACCAGGGATCGAACTTGAGACCTTCAGACAAGCGTTTAACATTTAAATCACTGAGGTGACATCTAGCAGTCTATATTTATAACTTGAGGCAGTTTTTGATATGTCTGTGCATTTGAACCAAAACTTTCCGATTCACATAATGATGAATTCGAAGGTGAATGAGACTTCTCTACATCTCTTCTGCCTTTACTACCCCAAGCAATACCACACTAGCATGAACTCCTTGACTATTCCAAACAACTCGTTACAAAAAGTAAGTGAAGGCATAGGCCTCTGCAGGTTTTTTAAAATTATTTCACATTGATGGTAAAACTTACATACGGTACCTACAAGCAATGGTTGCTGAATAATTAAGTGTGTAGTAATTAGCTTATATGGGATCGCATAGTGAAACAATTACAACCGTATTTTCAAGGTTGAAGATTTTCTATTAAACAACAGATTCAAACCACTGTACAGCTTTCTCAGTTGTTTTGAGGAAGTTATAGACGAGAGAACTAGATAGGAATGACAACACTGAACAATCCAAACACATCCATTATTTGGAAGCAATGTAAGATTGATTGCACACTCCTGTCATTCGTAGAGAAATTCCTAGGGTGTTTTCTCTTCGACAAGCGATTCCAGAGAATAGTACTATTTAATAGATTAAAAGCTGTCTATTTGATGAGAATTAGAAAATTTGAGGATCGAAACCTGAGGGAGTGGGAAGATCACTAACGTATTCGCAATATGAGTTCTTGCAGGTCGATTCATTGTTTTATAAAACAAAGTCAGCAATTATCACTAATTAGGTGTATCACGCAAACCCTGCTTGAAACTAGGAAAGAAAAAACTTCAGTGAAGTACGATGGTTTAGTCTAAATATAGATATTTTAGACAATCGACTTAGTTCCCTGATCAAAAGACTATCCCGTCTTTGAAAAGAACGGAAAGTAGATCGCCTGGACCAAATGTCTTCTAATGTTGTAGTAATTTCATCATGTTTATTGTGGTGACTACATACAGATCGTCTGTGTCTATCAAAACGGATCAGCCAAAAATGTAGCAGACTGATACTGTTTTGCTTTGAAAGCCACTACCTTTTTATCAACCAACTCCTGTATCAACCATCATTAATCATTAAGTTAGCTAGTGGATGGTTACAAGGAACACATAAGTTCCAGTCATGTCAGTCGATAGAGGTTTAAAAACTTATTATTGGATTTGTCATCTTTATCCAGTAACTTTAAACTAAGCTAGTTCAACACAAACCAGTTGAATATCACAGTCTCTGTTTAATAAACACAATGTTTAAGCTAAAACTTCAAGATATCAAAAATTCTCTACATAAGTTTAAGAAAATATCAAACATATTTGGCAAAACTGTTTTCTAAATAAAAAGAAAATATTAGGAAGAAAACATATGAATTTCATAACTCAACTTTATTAACTTCTTATTTTTACAAATCGAAAATAAAAACAAGTTAGGACTCAGCATAGTCGTTAGATCATCAGTACATAAACAATTCCATATACATAGATAGCCGGTTACAACGCAGACTGATCCTGTTCCATTGGAGTAGGACCGGAATCGGAGATAGTTGGTGCATCCGCTTGAGTAGCTTCGAATAACTTCAAATATGGATCAATATCGTCATCTTCAAATATTGTGAATTTCATGTCTTTTCCAACTATAGCAAGTGAACAATTCTAAGACATCAAATAAGATATGAAAATTCATATTTTTACTGTAGTATATAAAATCACTAAATGTAATGCTACTGAAATTAAGACAGTTCATAAAACTATTAGACTTTCAATCATTGAGTTACAAGTTTCTATCATGTGTTAATTACAGTAGTAGAATAAAACCATCAACTTTGGATATATGGGAGATTGAATGATTCTAACTACTCCAACGTAAATGATATTCGAGTTTCGGGACTCACACATAATTATGTAGAAGAGTTAAAGTATCAGTCAAAATATTATAGAGAATGTTTATATTTTGTCAATACAATTATTTTGTGAGTGAAAAATATTTACTAACAGATTAGAGAAAATCGACTACTATCTTAATAGTTGTATTGGTAGGACTGACTCATTACATTTTAGCCTGCACGCTCAATGAGACCCAAGTTTAAATATGCTGATGCATTGCTAACTAGTCAACCCTGGTTGAAAAGACCAAGTACTTGAAGCATCTTTAATTTTACACAAACTCTTATGCTTTTTTTCTCTGCACATTTTGTTTCGGTTTCATTTGGAATTGATTTTGTTCTAAACTCATTCTCGTTCGTAACCATATTATGTACAGTGAAATGAACTGGTTAAGGGGCGCTAGACAGTAAAGAACGTAGAAAAGGCGACGCACAAAGAAAAGCTGACATTGGTATTAAATGATTATTTGAATTCATCTCATAACAACAGTGGAAGAAATTGCAAAATCATATGCGGTTAGTTGAGACAAAGTATCTTAATATCATTTGTCTAGATTCGCAAGCCATATCAACCTCCTACCTTGACGGTGTTCGTAGTGGCACTTTAGGGTTCATTTACAATCCTGTATGTGGACATATACTAAAGATTAGATATCAGTTATAAACACTGAAGTCCTTCAGTGTAGTAGTGTTCGCGAATCGTTTTAAGTCACTTAGTGTTTGAACGTGAGTGACTTAGGTAGAAGTATATTCAGCAAATCTATCTCTGTGTAGTGTCTAGTACCATTTCAAGCCCATATGAGTTATTCTAGCTTTCGGACAAACCAATCTATTCATTCTTCTTGACTTACATTCTGACCTTGTTAATTATTCGCTTATTAACCTTGACTGTTATTAGATGGACGTATGTGAGGACATTACTCATCCTACTTACCACATATCAGTAACTTATTTTTGTCTGACTATAAATGTCGAAACACGCTTGATCAAAACAAGTTGGCTCACTCGCCTTCGCTTCTGTCTGGATAGACGAATGCTTAAAATAAATCCCTCCAGCGCAACCCGTATTTGGCTTCTTATTACCACCGTCACGCAAACGGGGTAAGCCTAGGTAATAAACAGAACTAAATGGGAGATTTATGTTCATAGTATATTCATACATCCATCTAAGTCGAAGTCAGATCAGCGGGCTACAAAGTGTTTACTAAAACCATCAGCAGTGAGGAATTTTGTATTTGGACTATAGGTATATCCGAACAATAAATAATTTAGGAATTTAAGCAGCGCGTAAGTATTTAAGAGATAATTTAGTGGAATCGGAAATGAATGGCTGACTGATGAAGGCCTAGAAGCCACGCAATCAATCATGGTCAACGTAGAGCCAGGTACAAATGTGTTAGCAATCCTAGGAATACAAACCAGGCAGTGAATAACGCGATAAATTAAGTGCGTGTTAAAATGAAAACATATCAAGGTTTCATATAATGATCGACGTCTGTGATGAAAATGTTAAACCTCCAAATATAACGCTTTATGGTAAAACCAGTCTTTACATTTGCGTAGTACAGTATTATATTTTCAGTGGAACTTTATGTATTAATTCATTCGGTCTGAAATTAGTTATTTGATTTTTAGTACTTTTTTATTGTATACATAAATTCACTGATTTTATGCTCAAGAGATGATTGCTCAGACGGTAAATTTGTAGTCGGTAATCAGACATTTGATCGATATGTAATTGAACTAACTTGGATGTAAATCAACCTTATTATGCTTCTCCTAAAAGATTTTTTTGAATAGCTGGGGTTAGGAGTGAAAGACGTATCTGGTATTGAAGATTGTCAATTTTACTCCTGTTCGACAGTACACAAAATCTGAGAAGCGTCAAACAAATCAATTCATAGAGTGGTGAAATATGTTGGACGATATTATTTCATGTAGATGGAAAACCTTTACAACATACTAGAATATTACCATAAATCATTGCTCCAACAATTTCTTAGATACTACCATTGTCAGTCAGTCAGCTACAACGTAGGACCAGGCACATATATGCATCGGTCCAAGTTGCCAAACCTCATTAACACAACAAGATGGACACCGGATTCATAAAAGTAGTTAATTCAGAGGTGGTAATATATAAAGGGAAGATTGCGATAAGGATATGGTGCAGGAAGAAAGAATGAAGTGATTTTAATCTTTTAGTTTAAGGGAAGACAGAGAGTGTATACACCGACGCCATTGTGATCGATTCTGAGCCACGTCACCAAGAGTTTCCAACCATTGGTTACGATAGTCACGCGGACCGCAACCATTGACCTAGGAATTAGTGGAAAACAATGTCTAACTAGACTTCGACTAGCTTCAAGCCGATGAATCATGTAATGAGACTATAAAGTGTCATTCTCATTTTATTTGTATGTGTGCTGTGATACTGCCCGGGTGCCCAGACCGAAACAGGCGGTTTCCTTAGGAGGCCACACCCCGAGCCTTTGACCTAAAGGCCTGACCCACAAGGCAGTGGAGCATCGTGAGGAAATGCAGTCCCATGGTAGCCGGTGACCAACGATTGGTCAGTGTATGACGTGGTGTCGGGATATGAAAGAAATCTAAAAAGGGCTGGCTTCTGTTAGTCTTTCACGACTCCTTGGCTGGGGTCCGAGAGATGGTGCTACACAGTGGGTAGAAACGTTATCAGATATGGCTCAGAATAGAAGTCACTGGCGATCATGCTGTAAATTTCGTTTACTTTCTTCATAAAAAGTGGTTGTATCTTCCTTAACTGAAAGATTTCTTCTGATTGTAACATTCCGTCTCCCCATTATTATCATTAAACTACCTTACACTAATTTAGTCGTTATCGTTCTTTTTTTCTCTTCCCATTTTCATTGCTTTGTGTGGCGCATATATATATGGTGCCCTCTTGTACCAATATTTGTGTTCAAATAAATATACAATAAAATAAACTATAAAGTGTGCCATTTTGCTTTTTTTTTAATGGTCAATATACTAGTAAACTTGGCGATGAACACCATAAAAATCTTCAGTGACCTGACTCTTGGATTTAATGGCACACACGTCTTCCTCAAATGTATCCAAACTTGGTAAATATAAGTAGATAGACTCATTTACTGGGCGCTTGGGTATAAATCATACTTTGTAGGAATCAATATACTAGCTAATTCCCGAAAATGAGGAAGACTGGGCTGAGTTTGATGTCAGAAAACATTCATGGGATCGGTTTTGATGAAAATAAACTCACCTTCATATTCAAACTAACTTCATTTGGCAACGTGCTGTTTAAAGCCTTCAATCCATGACAAATCAAATCATCCAAAGATGAACCTTTAAATTCATCTAAATGTCGTTCCAAGTAAGTACGAGCTGATTGAGAGCGAGAACCAATGGCTATGCATTTGCAATCGTATGCGTTTGAGGATGGACACTTAAGAGAAAAAGGTTGTAAATCTGAAGCTATGATAAAATACCAACTGATTAAACCTCACATTAACTAAAACGTAAACTCAACTGTTTATATGACGTACGTACGTATTAGGTGAGGGATGAATTATAGCGAACTCAAAAAGACAATGTTTAACCACACACCAACGACTTTTAAGCGAATCAGTAACACTATGACTAGAAGGACGTAAGTTGATAACTTGGGTGGATAAATCTAAGCGGGTAGTATCATAAGCTTTGGTACAAAGCATGAAGACGAGAATACTCTACCTGGAATAATTAAGGATAACGTTCTCATTTACGAAGATTTTCCAAATGGATTATCAGTGGAGAATACCAACATCCTGGGACAGATTAAAGGTCCCTATGATTCAAATATTTTGAAAAAACATCTACGAATCCAAACTCCTAAAAGCCCTCTTGAGAAAATCCGGGAAAAATTATTCGCGTTAATTATTTAGACTCTTCACCAGATAAAAAATCTAAAAACGAACATATTAACTAAAATACGTTCGACATATTAGGCTTTTAGAGAATACACGCTTGATACAGAATTCGCTTGTGTATGTTTACTGGTGAATATGTTGTGGGACGACATAAGTTGACATAAGTAATTACCACGTTGCATTCATATGTTTATACCATATTGCTAGTCTTCTAATGTATAACTTACCAGGTAGTAAACATGTGGTCCCAAGGCATCACAACCAGTGACTAGCATACCAACTCCGAAAGGTCGTCGACCATATCTCTGAGTAGGAACTTGCATCTTGAGAGCTATCTTAAATAGCAGACGTGAAATTGGTAATGGCTCATCGTAGGCCCATCTGCTATCTGCACACTCACGACGCATTGAACGACTAAGAAGTCGGCCATCAGCAGTTAAACCCGAGATCGCTACCCCAACATGATCATCTATTTGAATGATTTTTTCTTGGTAGGAAGAGAGCTCAGATGGTGCTCTCTTAAGGGCAACAATTATGGCGTAGTCATGATTCTTCAGGGCGACTGCTGCTGAACCCTGCTTTACAGCTTCCATAGCATATTCGATTTGATGAATTCGTCCTTGTGGACTCCATATTGAAACGTCGTGATCATACTGATTCCTAAACATTGCTGAATAAGGTCGGAAGTCGTAGGCAACGCTTCAGGGGTATCGTCCACTGTTGGAGGTTGCAAGCACTTAAAGGTCAAACTGTCGCAAGATGATTGGTGCGTCACATCGACAATTCGTGAAAAGTTTCAGAAGCGGTCAAAACAAGACATTTTTAGATTTGAATTTAGTTCAGCCACACCATGTCTGATAACGTTCATTCTTGATGTAACGAAGACGATGCCATCGTGATGATGTCTTCAGTCTTCAGTAATAAGGATAGTAGGTTGATGAACCTGTACTAATCCTGACACACTGCTTTCCAGTGAAGGTCCAGCTTCTCCTTGAAAGTATTCACTGATGGGGCTGATATCACTTTTTCGAGTAAGGCGTTTTAATGATTGACTACTCGATGAGAAAAACGGGACCCCACTTTAAGTTTATTAGATCGTGGTTTATGAACCTTCTTGCTATGACCGCGGAGATTATTAGTGCTGGAGGGAGCAAAAAGATAAGGCATATTAACACCCAAATCATAATTAAAGATACAAAATGCCAGTATAAGGTCACCTCTTGTCCTTCGATACGACAAGGGGAAAGATTTAGCCTTTTTAAACGCTCATCGTAAGGGAGTCTAGAAAAACCCTTCACTAATTTCGTTCCCACATGCTGGACACGCTCAGTTGAGTTAGTATCCTTTACCAGACACGGCTAGTTGCTTGGATACAGTACTCTAAATGTGGTCTAACATATATGGGATATAAAGTTCGAAACGTTTCCTCGTCAAAAGATTTGAACGCTCGGCGAAGTGACCATAACGCACGAAAACCTTTGACAGCGGCTACTTTGCAATGTGTAGTTGTTTTTAAATCATAACTTAATACTACTCCTAAGTCTTTATGCTCTTGAACGCATGGAAGAGGTTTACCCTCAATAGTGTAACGGTAACTATTACCGCGACCGTTGTGCATTAGCACACTCTTCCTAGCATTGATTTCTAGGCCCCACTCTCGAGCCCATTTAACTAAGTCGTCTAAGTCAGCTTGAAAATCCAGATGATCAGCCGCACTTTTTATTGTTCTCCAGATTTTTACGTCATCCGCAAACAATAATGTCGACGACCCAAGTAACAGCGGTAACTCATTAACGTAGAGAAGGAAGAGCAGGGGGCCTAAGATGGTGCCTTGGGGTACACCACTTTTGACCGGCTTCCAATCGGATAGCGTTCCGTTAACCCTCACCCTCTGTCTGCGGTCACATAAGAAATTTCCTATCCACCCATGTACAGTACCTATTATTCCGAAGCTCGTGAGCTTCTGCATAAGACCTACGTGTGAAACCTTGTCAAACACTCTGCTAAAATCTATGAATATCACGTCGACAGACAGACCGTGATCTAGGGCTGCTGTCCAATCCTCCCTCGCAATGAGCAAGTTAGTCAAGCATGAACGCTTGTTACGAAATCTGTGTTGCTCAGGAGCTAACAGATTGTGTAAATCTATGTGGCTTAGCAACCTAACCCGAATTATCTTTTCAAGTAACTTAACGACTATACTAGTTAGACTAACAGGCCGGTAGTTAGATACTATCTGTCGCTGACCGTCCTTAAATATAGGACTAACTATAGCGTCCTTCCAATCTCTAGGGAGTTGAGCGAGTGAAAGGAACATGTTGAAGAGTGTCGCAAGCGGTTTTGAAATTATGTCCGCAAGAGATGACAGCAACCGTGGATGTAACCCGTCAGGGCCCGGTGTCTCACCAGGTTTGAGGTTAGTTATCAATGGAAGGACAGTTTCCTCAGTCACCTGTACAGATTCAATGATTGGTATCTCGGTGTGAGTGGGACAAGTATTTGCTACAATAAACGTAGAGAAGACTTCGCCAAAATAGTTTGAAAAAGTCTCAGCTTTTGCTCGATCTGATTCAGCTAGTAATTCTGAATTTTCGTGTAACAGTAACGGGGGAATACCATCACTACGTTTCGTCCGCCGATTAACATACGAAAACAATCGTTTCAGACAAGTACGGCTGTCATATACTAACTGTCGTTCGTAAGTGGTACGGGATTTCGCTATGGTTTTCTTACAGTTATTACGGAATTTTTGGTACTCACGCTTAAATGGTTCATGACCTGTCAACAAGAATAAGTCCCAGAAATGTTTCCTACGCTTTAACAGCTTCCGGGTTTCCTTATTAATCCATGGAGGGCAATGTGATAGCTTACATGCTGACCATGGGATAAACGGCGGCGTTACGGACTCGAATGTATCCTTAAACTTATTCCACTCATCTTCGATCAATCCATCCGCGTCGACCGACCAATCAGTCAAGATAGCACAGTTTCTGATCGCCGGAATATTGGCTCGTCAGATATTGAGACGGGGTGGAGCAGATGCGAATTGTATACCATGTGTCCTAAACTTAAAGTGAATTACAACGTGATCACTGTTCACTAGTGGGGGAAGGTGCTGAATATCAGAAACATCCTCAGAGTGGTGGGTGAGGGCGAGGTCCAGCAGTGACGGATCATGATTGAAATCAATATGTGTCGGTTTTGTGTTACATTGTACAAGTGCACACTGAATAACGGTAGATAAAAGGTCGCTATCGAAACCACTACCTGGAGCTGTAAGCTCTATCCAGTTTATATGCGGTGCGTTGAAGTCCCCAATGATGAGACAACATTTTGCCATACTCCAAGAACAGATGTGTCTTAGGATAAAGTCGTCAGCAAGACAAGACGGACTACGGTATATTCCCCCTATAGTCACTAACCCATTTCTAGATTTAATCTTACAACATGCGACCTCACATGTGCCATTGATATGAGCCTACGATATTGTTGATTGTATACGAAAGTGATCCCTAACGTATAGTATTATACCTCCTCCTTTGCGACTTGAAACTCTATCACTTCTAATACAGATATAACCAGCAATGAAAGGAGAACAGTCTATATCAACGGTGAACCAAGTTTCTGTAACAACGATTATATCGGGACATAATTCTTCCACCATCAGACTTAGCTCGGACGTTTTATTTCTATGACTACGAGTGTTCGTGTAGCACACACTTAAGGTGTTTTGGCAATCAACTGTTCTACCCATACAGGCCTCGGAAGCATTGTCTTCCAAGACCAAACTACCCGAAAACCCTTAATGGTAAGGTTATTTTCGCCATTTAATTTGCGAGTCCTCAACTCCGTAAGAGCATTCTTCTACTTGATTCGATGCTCAAGCGGCCAATCTGGTCGAATACGGATATTTGAGTCACGAGTTTTTGGCGCGTTTTTCAATAATATGTCTCTTTCTTCGAAACTCCTGAGAACCAGCTTCAGGATTCTTCTTGGTTGGGTCTCGCCTTTAACCCATTTACCGAGTCGTATTACTTTTGTAATATGTACCCCTGAAACCTCTTCAGGTAGCACATTTCTTACCACAGACTCCACTAACTGCAGGCCATGTGCATGTCTTCTAGCAGGGTCATTGTCTTTCGACTCCTCTAGATTCCAAATAATTAAACTAGGGAGGGGGTAGCTTCTTTTGAAACTGTGTTAACAGCTTTCGACCATGACGATAGATCCTGTATTTTAACTACTGGTATCTTACGATTAGCTTTTATTGTAACAGAGTCTTGTGAGTGACTCACAACAGTGTTAGACGAAGCTTTACTTTGGAGCTTTGACGGATTGGTTTGAGAGTCCAGAAAGGACGTATCAAGTAAACAGTCATTAGTTTTAGCTGTTATTTGATTTTTCTTCTCAGTCACGCCATGATGGGTCTCACTCTTACCATCAGACTTTGGTAGTGCAGTTTGTGACTCACAATGAGAGTCCATCAGTGAGTTACTAACTACCTGTGTACTACCTACAGCTTTTTTCCTTTCGTTTCGTTTCCTACGTACCGTAGTCCATTTTTCATCCCTCAGGACATTGGAACTACTTAGAACGGTGATGGTTTTATCCAGTTCGTCGGTTCTCACTTAAGGTGCATTGTTATCAATGTCAGTACCAGGTGGTATTACTCCCTTGTTAATGTTAACGGCGATCTCACTTTTGCGTCGGTCAGAGTCGTTTGTTTGAGGCGTCGCGTAACAGCAGGCACCACACTGACACAATCGTCACTGTCAGTGCCCGTGTTGTCAGCGCATGTGTCATCGTTTTTCTTGCAGGCCAAAGCCAATAGGCCCATAGCCTCCTGAATTAGTACCTTTTTATCCGTACAGAAGAACATACAAAGCCAATGCGAGTTAGGCTTCGAGCATCTTTTGTATGCCATTGGACTTAGGCGTGTACACATTTTGTGGTACAACTTTTTATAGTCATCACACTGCATTCCCTCCTCAACGGGGAACGAATCTTAGTGATATTACGTTATCTCGAAGATTTACAAGTTGGGACAATTTTGAGACCTGTTTGAAATAAGTACATAAGGTAACATGACTTTTGTGAATAATAATTTTTTTAGTATACGCATACTAAGTACGTTATGTCAGTATGCAAAAAGAACAATGATGATCCAACTCTAAAGTACTTTTTCGTGAGATATATCTTTACATAACCAAGCTGCCAACTTTGGGGAAATCCCCAAAATGAAATAGTCTTCCCCAAAGTTTGGGGAAATTCTGGGGAAAGTCACCAAAATGTTCGTTGCGCAGTTTTCCACTATAACATTTCATCTCCATAAAATAAACAAGCCTTAAAGTAGTAAACTTGAATAAATAAATTGACATCTCAATACAACACACATTTTTGGTGAGGAATAGTCTATCGAATTTTAGGTCTTGAAAAAAACTCGCAACAGGAGCCGATAATCACTGGGTTAATTTCCTCTCTCAAGGTTCCTTTTTGAACAGGAAGTTCAGTCCTAACGTGATTTGCATTTATCAAACTTTTGCTGTGTTCTTACGCCACAAAAGTACCATTTCAATTCTAAATAATCTATCCTGAGCTATACGTTCGGTAGATTACTTTTTTTTAGTTTCACCATATTTAGTAGTTACCTGTGATTTTGCCTCAGCTTACTATTCGGTTTTTTTTTGTTTTTCATGTATAGACTAGTTTCAGTTTATATCACTCGTTTTATCCATTTTTGTCCGTTTTCAGTGTGCTTTTTAGTGTAAGAATATTGCCCGACATACCGTACTCTGAGCGCAATATCATACGGAACGTCCCTAAAGAATCTCGCGAGAAGTTCTGCCGCGGAAGAAACATAATTGTGCAAGGTATACTGGAAAATGCAGACCCTAATTAATCGAATTCTGACATCAGGGAATGGAAATTCATCAAACAGTCCTTGAGGCTCAAACACATACTAACTCAGCATGTGACGAGACTAGCCAAGAAGGACGGTGATCTTAGACCCCGTCTAATGAAGATAACCTTCCTTCAAAAGGCAACTTGACCTACTCTTAAGAACCAAGAACAGCATCACACTATGATTTACCAATTTCTTTTCCTCTTTTATTGTTAACATACCTAGGTTCCTGCCTGGAGGACTTGGTGATCCCCTGCTACTAGACACGGAAGCCTGTTAAGCGAAAGCTTCTTCTATTCTGTCCACAACCATTTGAACCATTTGAATACATCAACAAACATAGTTTTCGATGGTAAACCACTTTTTCAAAATTCGAACGCTATGCAGGTGAGTTATTAGCAGTGCTAGTCGAAAACTTTGGGTGCTATGTTCAGTCTTACTTAAGTCAATTATTTCTTTCAGAATAATAATAGACAGGTCGATAAGATTGCGAAAAGGCGGGCTCAAGACGCAAAATACCTGAGGTTGTTCGGCTGTTCCCGAGCAACCTATTACAGAAGGTTGAGGAAGTTAAAAGCAGAGTTTATAAAGAAGTGTCAGTTACCGAACAGTAACGAAGAGACAGACAATTCACTTGTCGTCACAGAATCACAGACTACCGCAGCTACAGAGGAGTGCGCTAATATTGTCTCAGATACAGCTACTGCTTCATGTAGTTACGTCCAGTGTCCAGACAACACAACCAGCGGTAGTATCTCTTTAATTATTAAAAATTTATAGGTTGTTTGATGTCAAAAATGTCTCCAGCCATTCATCTTTCCATGAAAGATCAGTTAGACAGAATAGTCATTGAAATGATGAAAGGTGGTGACATAAGCATAAAGAAGGCTGATCGAATTTTGGACCTTTTTCGTGCCAGATATCCAGAACTCCCAACGTCCATCTGGAGTGCTCTACGTCGATGCAACGACGTGGAGCCTAAAATCCTGAAATCAGGAACTTACTACCATTTCGGATTGAAATCAACTTTACTGAGGATTTCAGAAAATTGGCTACGTAAAATCCGTTTCACAGAATTGAAGCTGCAATCAGATTATGATAGTCTAAGTTTGTTCAAAAACTCTAACCAACAGCCGTGGCCGATCCTAGGTCGCATAACAAGTTCATTAGTTGATAATGCAATCGATGTCACCATCTTGAAACACCAACTTCGGTGGCTTGGACATGTTCTCCGAATGTCGTCCCAAAGAATTCCACGTCGTGCATTATTTGCCGACTCTGGGACTGGTTGGAAAAAGCGGAGAGGTGGTCAGTGTATGACATGGTGTTGTGTCATGAAAGAAATCTGCAAAGGACTGGCTTGTGTTGCTACTTCACGACTCCTTGGCTGGGATCCGAGAGATGGTACTACACAGTGGCTAGAAACGTTATCAGATATGGCTCAGAATAGAAGCCAATGGCGATCATGCTGTAACCTTCTTATACTTTCTTCATAAAAAGTGGTTGTGTCTTACTTAACTGAAAGATTTCTTATGATCCTATTTTTCCGTTCCCTCATTATTACTATTATTAATACTACACTACCTTAAACCAACCTCTTCGTTGTTGTTCTCTTTTTTTTACGCTCCTTACCTTTTTATCTTTTCTCTTCGAATTCTCACCGTTTTGTGTGTCGCATATATATTGGCGCTCTCTTGTACCATTATTCATGTGTTCAAATAAATAACTAAATAAACATTAGTTAGTAATGTATTCATAGTTGTGATCTACGGTGGTGAAGTAAAACCATCTGATTTCAGCGACATGTCGGCAGCACTTAAAACTGAGTTATAAGAGTTACTGATGGTAGGTATTAATGTAGATAAGTTTCAGGTACATTAGTTGCTGTTATTTGTGACACTTCAGCTCGCATTAGCGTCAGATATGTTGGACACAACGCTACCGCTGGCTGTGACAAATATCAGGTTTTAGGGACGCGAATGGGTGGTCGAATGACTTTCCCCAATGGTGAACACGACTTAAGAAGTGATGTCACTTTTCGTAGTAGGTCCCAATCTATCCATCATCGTGGTAGACGTTCATTTGAAAATCTGCCAGTGGATATGATAAAGTGTTTCCCATCGAAACTGATGCATATGATATACTTAGGTGTTACTAAAATACGTATTTCATTATGGAAGGAGCTAGCTATTAAGCGACTTAATAGGATGGATCAATCTATTATCTCATCAATAAATGATGCACTAGACTTATGTAGACAGCACACTACATGCGACTTTCAACGGAAATGTCGTTCACTTTATGAAGTTTCTGTATGGAAAGCCACTGAATGTCGGTTGTTCTTATTATACTTAGCACCCGTAGTTCTTCATAATAGGTCACCACTATCAATGTACAGAAACTTCTGGTCACTGTCCTTGTCAATATATTTATTATCGCACCCTAAGTTGCACACCACATTAGCAAACAGTATTCGGGTGTATGTTAACAACTTCTTATTAAGTTTCGAAAAGTGTTACGGTAGCGACCAATTAATCTACAATGTGCATAGTTTAAAGCACATTGTAGAGGACGTTATAGAGCATGGAAGTTTAGAGTCGTTCTCTGCCTCTCCTTTTGAATCATACATGAGGAAAATTGGGCGTTCAGTACACTGCGGATTTGTTGCGGCTAAACAAGCCGCACAGAGGTATGCCGAAGAAGTTTACTTCCAAAGTATACTGAATCAGGATATGGCTGACAATGTCACTGAGCCTGAGGTAACTGATGATTCTTCCAAGCAAATCGTCAGTTACAGGAACTCAAAGCTATCTACCACAAGACCGGACAATGTAGTTATCGCCAATAGTCGGCCAGGGTTCGTCACACAAATAGCTGATGGAGGGTTTATTAGGTTCCGGGCATTCTATAACCCTTCCGATTTATATACCGACCCTTTTCCCTCCAGTAATATTAGTATGTTTAAGTGTTCTACCTTCAGCCACGAATGCACGTGGATAACACTGACAGACATACTTTGTAAGTGCATGTGTATGCGGACACAACACTATGAGGTTATTATCCCTCTTTTGCATACATTCGAATAGCAAATGTGACATCATTTCTCAAGGACTGTTGCAAATATAGTACTACATGCAGTTAGTGTCTGTTGGTTTGTGCTTTGAAGTAGTCCATCAGGAAGTGTTCAAGAATGTTCTTGAATGTAATTAATTTTAAGTTTCTAACGCCGTGGCATTCATTTATAGCATCAAAGAACATTTTGGCTGACGACAAGGAGAAGATGCAAGTGGTCTGCATTCCCAGCAAATGGCCGCTGAACAGAGATCATTACGTTTATCACGATGATGTTAGTGAGCATGTTATTGATCAGGGTGTTGATTTCGATAGTCGATTCAAGCTGTGAAAATGAACCGTTATGCATGGTTGTGGTAAGTTGTAATCAATTAACATTTATTGTTTTCAGACGACTACAATGTAGCCCAGGAATTAAAGGTGTGTTTAACAACAGTACTGGGCTGCATTACTAACATCACGACTAGCGATTAAACGCAGCCTTGTGACGCTGACAAGCCGAAAAGGTAAACTGTTCAACTTATATATAACTTGTGTTAGGACTGTCAAACGAAAAAATACCGATTATTTATGCACCTCAGAAGAACTAGTGGTTGCTGAGGTTGAGGCTGGATTTGCCCCAGTGGAATTTCCAGTTGTCAACATTTTGACAGGAAAGTTTTCTCCGATTGCGAGGTTTGTACCTACTTTATCAATACTCATATAGTAGTTCATAAAAAGCTGACGTATCATCACCACCACTTCCACGTACGTCGACGGAAGTTGATAAACCGTAAGTTGCATTTACTGTATTTCTTCTAACAAAAGTTTGTGCGATGATACAAACAAAATGTTAAGAACGCTCCTGAAATCGGTCAGCGAGCTGTCTACGAAAATGGAACAATGCTATTTTTGTGTGAACGCTTAGCCATGGGTGTGACTGACAGGCGTACAGAGGAAATGAATAGTGATGCTATACATTAAGAACGCATGTGGAGTTGCGTTCTTTAGAGGCAGCTTTAGAAAACCGAAAATTCCGGGATCATTTCGTAAGTTGTAACAGGTGTTTGAACAAATTTTAGGTGGAAAGATTATATCACTTACTGTGTGAGGATCCTCCGAAATCAGCCAAAGCCTGTCACCAATACCTCCTTTCTCCGGAACTGGCGAACACTTACACCTTGAACGGAACCAGAAGTAAATTTGGTATTAGTAAGTACAAATTTTACTCGACGGTTCAAAGTAAGTCCACATTACTGTATTAACATATTTGTCGGTGCTATGTGTTCACGTTTCCGAAGTGCAAGCAGCCAGGAAAAGGATATAATACACGCTATGGCTACAGCAAGCCAGGCCTTCTTGCATGACGCAAGAGATAAAGTGCATAAACGTGGATGGCGATCCAAAGAAAGGGTGAGCTAAAACCACTTAACATGTTTGTTATAATACATATTTGTATAGTTTGTCCTATAATGTTCCTACTCGTTCCCTTTCGACTCTTTTGTATATTGTTTTATAATACTTATTTGAGTTCAGTAAGCAGTTGTAACTGAAGTTCAATTAAGGGATTTCCCCAAAGTTCGCAGGATGTTAATAATCATTATATTTATCACTATAATCACTGTACTTTAATTACTGTAAGGGTTTATTACTTTGTGATCAATACTTAAAGTGATACAACTTTTGTCTTGTCCGTTTCCCCTTCAGCTGGCTTCGCAGGTTTTATCACAAGTAACTGTAAGTTATTTGTTCGCATTATTGAGAACATTGTCATACTGTTGGTACATCATCGATTTTTCACATATCTTAACACGTTAATATGCACTAAAAATGATTTTTTTAAAATATTTCAAATGACAGTTCTACAACGGGATGAGAAACTTTGTAAATTTATAAACTGTATAACAACATTTACATAAGTCATGAATCAGTCTTTTGAAAAAAGCGATAAATCGGTTAACATGAAGTTTATTTGGCAATGCACGATTAACGAAAAAAATAAAACATCCCAGTAAGAAATGTACGTAAGAATTCTCCCTAGGTCTTACGTGATGTCTAGAGGATTTCTTAGGGGTTTTGCAATAAAAACACAAGGTTTAGGGAAGTCATACCAATGTTAGGGGAAATTAAAAGGTTTGCGTACCATTTCCCCGAAACATACCAAAGCGGCTACCAAAAAAACGAGAAAATATTCAACAACAATGGCAACATGGGAAAAAAACCGAAAAATGAAATCACATATTTCATTAGGTTTCAAACGTTAGTGACTAAAAATACTGAATAGTTAATATGCTTCTCTGCTTTGGTCCACGATTAAGCAATTGGTGGGCTATATCCAACAGTTTACATTAGTCTCAGCTTTGATTATTTAAAGACGTAGGGGTTAGCGTACTCAGTTGATCCAGTATCCGACACTGGATGTCAATTAGTCAAGTAAGAACAGGTGAAATCCCACATCCACATAAAAACTAATTCATGCCCACTGCTAAACCAACAAATTCGAACGTGACACGGATAAATATTCATCAAACGTTAGTTATTTCTACTGGAATTCATTAAGTATTTCGCTTTTATTCACTTTCATTACTAACATGATTGTCTGTGGATTCGAAACGGTCTAACGAATTACCAACAATCTCAAATAGCCTAGAACTTCCACAACACCCAATCAACAAGTACAATTCTAATTAGTCACAACAAAACTCTATTGGATAATTATGACAGATTAAAAGACAACACAAAACATTTAACTGTACAGTATTTATATTGTTCCATTGTTCCAACAACTGACACAGACTGTTTATCTGTCCACGTGTCTATAATGTGCTCTTAGTTCATTGTAATTGTCACATCCTCTCAATTGTTCAAAATTCTCATTCTCGCTTTCTCCTCTTATCTGAAATCAGCATTTATCTACAGAGTCATCATTATTCAGGGAATCATTGGTGTCCAAATTGCGACTACCTGTCTCAAGTTCACAATTATCTACACCATAAAATTTAGTTAAACACAAAACAGAGCTAAAATTAAAATCAATTACTTCATTAGCTTCCACTCGTTACACGTGTCCGCTATCAACTGAATGAGCAGTTCAATCAACAACCACTATCATCCGATTACACATACTCTGAATTATAATTCCCGTAGATGGTCGATAGCCCTCACTCACTTGTTCAAAATCGCGCGGATAACTGTACTGATAGATGGACTTTCTCACCTCGACAGAAACTGCCAAAACAGTGTGGCAGATGCCACTGAGTTGAGAAACACCCCATGAAAATACTCTCACAGAGTCGGACACATCCACAGGTGCCTTGGTCAAAGTGACGACAACAACAACAGCAACAAAAATGACGGTCTGCTCACGGACCAAAATTAGAAAACATACACGGATATGAAGAAGTCTACCAGGAAAACTGAATCTTCACTGGTAAGCATACATCCAGGATTAACACAGGTCGTCTGACCTACTATTATTCTTATTGCGGACGACTTACTTATGACGCTCGCTATCTAAAAAGGACATTGGTATTGTTTCTCGTTGAATTAGTAAATTGTTTTGATCGTAAATTACGTATCAAAACTACGATTTACACTTTAATTGAATCTAATACAATTAATGTGATATTCTGTTGAGTTTTTTTGGCTTTTGTGTATTTATTACGTTCGAAGCATTCTTGGTCTCTGTCAAAGTACTTTAAGGTTTGAAATCTTGCTGAAGTTTTTCTTGTGGTAACCTTTTATTTGTTGACTGATATTTGTGTTCATACCATGATCATATTGTGTGTTACACCTTGATCAGACTATAATGGTTTGTAGTACTCACAAATGGGGACAACCAAACTGTTTGTTCCCTGTGGAGGAGGGAATGCAGTGTGACGAATGCCATAAGTGGTTCCACAAAATGTGCACCGCTTAAGTCCCACCGCATACAAAAGATGCTCGAAGCCTAACTCACATTGGCATTGCATGTTTTGCTGTGGCAACAAGGCATTACTAATACAGGAGGCAATTAGCTTGTTGGCTTTGGCCTGTAAAAAGAAGGATGGCATATGCGCTGACAACACGAGCACTAACAGCGACGAATGTGTCAGTGTAGTACCTGTTGTTACGCGACGCCTCAAACAACCGACTATGACCGACGTAAAAGTGGAATCTTCGTTGACATTAACAGAGATAGTAGTACCACCTGGTACTGACATTGTTAATAATGCACCTTTAATGGGAACCGAAGATCTGGATAAAACAGTCACCGTTCCAAATAGTCCCAGTGTTATGAGGGATGAAAAATGGACTACGGTACGTAGGAAACGAAACGAAAAGAAAAAGCTGTAAGCAGTACACAGGTAGTTAGTAACTCACTGGTGCACTCAAATTGTGAGCCACAAATTGCACTACCAAAATCTGATGGTAGGAGTGAAACCCATCCTGGGGTGACTGAGAAGAAAAATCTAATAACATCAAATATTTTTGTGAGCGAATTGCAGGAGTCAAACGACCCCGATCCGAAAATTAGACACGCGCATGGCTTAGAAGAGCTAGGAGAATACATTCGTAGTATTTTACCAGATAACTCCAAAGGAGTTCAGGTCAAAAAATTGGTAAGAATAGGCAAGAGGACCGAGGACAATGTTGAACCCCGTCCATGCAGACTCCTTAAGGTAATCCTAGGATCGGAGAAGCAACGGATCTCTTGTTAAGTAGCGCATGTTGTCACGACAATTCTGACATCCGAGTAAGACCTGACATGTCTCTCGGAGATAGAATAAAAAGGAAGAAAGCACTAGCTGAACTTGAAACCCGTCGGCAAAACGGCGAGCAAAATCTACGGCTAGTGGGTTTTCGGATAGTCAGGTCTTGGAAGCGAACGCTACCAAGGCCTGTTTGGATAGGCTGTTCTACTTAGGAGTTTTATATGCCAACGCTCGTAGTTTACGAAATAAGTTCTATGAACTAGAAGCACTGTAACAGCTTAGGTTGGTTGGTTAAGAGTTGACCTCAAACAACCAAGCATATGCCAAAACAGTATTGTTCAAGTATTCATTCACTTCCTTGTTTTGTATAAGCGTTATATTCCCTATCATCTTATATTGAATGTTGAGAGCCTTTGTTTGTCTGAACACATAATCCCACGCTCCACTGTGACTGCGCTAAGATCGAAATAAAGACCTATTCACTACTCGTCTGGTTTCTTCTATCAATAGCACGAGGGTTACCTATAGACGCGAAATTGGTGAGCCCTTTTGAACACAAATTTAACCTCATTTTTGTTATTAATATTATATTTTTGTACTCAATCGTAAAAGTAGACCTGATTATCCGTAAACTAAGTTGGATATATAAATAGTTTTTTCTTTTTTAATTACCTTAAGTTATTCGTGTTATAGAAACCATTTTTCGTGCTAACTTTATTGCTATATTTGTCACATACCTCATGTCAGACTCAATAGAAACCCATAATCTGGATGATTTGTCACCAGTGGAGATAGACACTGTTATGACTACGAAATCCCGACTTCCAGAATTTGATCGTAGTGATCCTGAGTTGTGGTTTGCTCAACTAGAGCATTATTTCACGAGACACAATATCAAATCTGAAGGGATTCGCTATAGAGATTTGTGTTCTATCCTTCCTCCTTCAGTCGCCAAAGAAGTCCGTGACTTGATTTTAGATCCACCATCACCACAACCATACACCATCTTAAGACGAGAGATAATGAACCGTTTATCATTATCAGATAGTCAAAGAATTCAAAGACTTTTCAAGGTGAAACACTAGGTGATCGGTCGCCGTCACAGTTTTTACGTCACCTCCAAGTCTTAGTGGGTGATAACACAGTGGGTGAAGCAGTCCTAAAACAAGGATGGATACAAGTTCTCCCATGCTACGTCCAACACTGTTTGGATGCACAAGATCCTGAAACCTCATTATTTCATTTAGCGCGTATAGCCGACAGAATAATGGAAAGAGGTCCTCCAACTGGATCAGGCACAATAAATCACACACAAAAAGTAGAATAAGCAAAAGACACCGTAATAGAAGGACTCATTGCGAGTGTTAAGAGTCTCACTGAGGCTGTCACCAGAATGCAAATGGGTCATAGAAACAGGAGCAGGTCACCACAACGACCACGATCCAAGTCACAAAACAGGTCACAAATGTCCAGACAATCTGGGCAGTTTTGTTGGTACCACTGGAGGTTTGGTGTCAACTCAACCAAGTGCATGCAACCATGCGCCTGGCCTAAGCATAATCCTAAGGCAGCGGAAACGAGTAACCCCTCCCCAGGTCGCGACGACTGAGGAGGGGCGCCTAAACAGTCGCTTGTTTTATGTTAGAGACAGAAACTCTGGCTTGAATTTCTTGGTGGATACTGGCGCTGCTCTTAGCATCATCCCTCAAAATAAAACTGAGATTAGTCCAGAAACATCATCAATTACACTTCAAGCTGCAAATAAAACTAAAATCGCGACATTTGGGCAGAAAACTTTAACCCTAGATTTGGGGTTCAGGAGGCAATTCCCTTGGGTTTTCACGGTAGCCGACTTAGATCTGGCAATACTAGGGATGGACTTTCTAGAGAGATACGAATTTCTAGTTGACACCAAGAAACGGCGATTAACACTAAAAGAAACTTCGTATTACACAAAAGGCAAAGAAAGTCACATCAGCTCTCTTAACTTGATTCAAACTCCCCAGTAACAACAGCGAAATTCCAAGATATACTCGCGGAATTTCCAAACTTAACTAAACCAAACCCACAGCCTTCTAAAGACAAACTAAAAGTAAGTCACACTATCAAAACCGAAAGTGCACCGGTTTTTGCAAAACCCAGGAGACTAGCACCAGATAAGCTCAAAATCGCTAGGGCCGAGTTTGATTATATGCTACAATTGGGTATTATCCGCCCCTCTGATAGTCAATGGGCATCCCCTTTGCATATGGTCCCAAAGAAGAATGAAGGTGACTGGCGACCGTGCTGGGATTACAGAGCCCTAAACCGTCAAACCGTACCAGATAGGTACCCAATACCTCATATCCAAGATTTCACCAACGGTTTACAGGGTATGAACATATTCACTAAAATTGATTTAGTCAGGGCATATCACAATATCCCGGTGGCTGATGAAGATATTCCCAAGACAGCTATTACTACACCCTTTGGCTTATTCGAGTTTGTACGCATGCCATTCGGCCTGAGAAATGCGGCACAGACATTTCAAAGATTCATAGATAACCTACTTCGAGATATGCCATTTGCGCAGGGGTATATAGACGACTTGTTAATTGCCAGCCCCGATTTGCAATCACACGAACAGCATGTACAAGCAGTGTTGAAAAGACTGGATGAACATGGAATAAACATACATCAAAGTAAGTGTGTTTTCGGTGTTCAAACTTTAGAATTTCTCGGTCACACAATAAGCCCAGAAGGGATTAAACCTATCAAAAAAGAAGTGGATACCATCAAACAATACCCCATACCTAGTTCTCTAACACAACTGAGAAGTTTTCTAGGTCTAATTAACTTTTATCGCAGATTCATACCAGGTTGTGCACAATTAATGCAACCTTTGACAGATTCACTTAAAGGAAAACCAAAAGAATTCAAACTGTCTTCTGATGCCATCGAAGCTATTAAACAGCTTAAAGATAAACTGGCTCAAGTAACTATGTTGATGTATCCGAATTCTCTTTCCCCACTTGCTTTGATGGTGGATGCTTCAGATAAAGCAGTAGGCGGTACCCTTAACCAGCTGGTTAAAAACGCCTGGAAACCAATTGCTTTCTTCTCGAAAACTCGCTCCAGCCGAAACAAGGTATTCTACCTTCGGGCGAGAACTTCTTGCAATCTACCTAACCATTAAACACTTCCGACACATGTTAGAAGGTAGGGAATTTCTAGTCTTTACGGATCACAAACCACTGACGAATGCATTAAAAGCGAGAGCCGATAAATACTCACCTCGAGAAGTCCGACACCTTGACTATATATCACAGTTCACAAGCGATATCCGACATGTCAAAGGTCAGGACAATCAGGCGGCAGATGCTTTATCCAGACTAGAAATGAACGTGCTACAACAGTCTACAGTAAACTTCGAGACGTTGAGACACGAACAAGAACAGGACCTAGAATTACAAAACCTACTTAAAACAAACAATTCAAGTCTTAATTTAAAACAGTTCCCATCACCTATCGATGGTATTCGAATTTACTGTGACACGACCAAGGCAATGCCGCGACCTTTCGTTCCCAAAAATATGCGAAATTTGATATATAATAACTTTCATTCTTTGTCTCATCCTGGCGCGAAAGCTTCAACAAAACTAATCAATGCCAGATATATATGACCGAATTTACAGAAGGATGTACACAAATGGGTTAGAGAGTGTTCAGCATGTCAACAACCAAAGATTAATCGTCACACAAATTCACCCATAGGTGTTTTCTCGCAACCAGATGCACGTTTTGCCCATGTGCATATCGACTTGGTAGGTCCTTTACCACGTTCAAACGGTTTCAATTATCTTTTACATGCATAGATCGATTTACCAGATTCCCTATAGCCATCCCGATAGCGGACATCACAGCGGAAACAGTAGCCAAAGTTTTCATGCAGAACTGGGTAACCATTTTTGGTACACCCATAACAATAACGACGGATAGAGGAGCGCAATTCGAATCCGAACTATTTAATAACTTGGCTAAACTTCTAGGCTCCAATAGGATACGCTGCACTGCATATCATCCTCAGGCTAATGGGATGGTAGAACGTTTTCACCGTCAGCTAAAAACCGCCCTTATATCTCACTCAAACCCCAATCAGTGGACAGAATTCCTACCGTTAGTTATGTTGGGAATACGAACATCTGTCAAGACTGACGCACAGTGTTCAGCTGCGGAACTGGTTTTCGGAACAACTCTGAGACTACCAGGTGAATTTATTAACCCTAATACTAACAGTCAAAAACTTAATTTAGAAAATTATGTAGATCAACTACGGGACCACATGTCTAAAATTAAGCCGATTAATACTCGTGAACAATCACGCGCCGTATATATACCTAAAGACCTAAGCAATTGCACGCACGTCTGGATAAGATGTGACAAAATAAAAGCACCACTCAGTCCTCCATTTGAAGGTCCTTTCAAAGTCATCTCAAGAAAATCTAAATATTTCGTGATAGAAAAACATGGAAACATCGACACAGTAAGTATTGATAGGCTAAAGCCTGCTTATCTAGATCTTGAGCCACCATACGTGTTGTTAGATCGTTTAACTGACAAATCCATTACGGAATCGAAATGTAAAGATAATAAATCTTTACAAATGACTAAAACGGTTCGCTGGGCACATCCAATTAGTCAGTCAAGGATGTTGACAGTTTCGGCTGCAGGATAAAATCTAACCACGCAGCTAATCACACCCTGCATCTACTTAAAAATAATTTTGTTTCCTCATTCCGCCTCACCGACAACTCCCCAGACCTTTTACCTTTGATATATAAGTGTTATGTTAAATATTTTTTAAAAATACTGGACACATAAGCTAGGTATTCCGAAACGATGGCTGAGGATTTTAATCAAACTCATACAACTAACACTGGCAAATACAACGAATTCAAAAAGCAACCCAGGCGAGTTTTATAATTTCTTTTTCTGGTTAATTAACTATGTTGGCTGTACTTCTTATATATTTATATACATTTTCACGTAGACTGGCTATACATATATACCATATGAACTACTTCTAAAAGTTTTCGGTTGAGGATATGTTTAGTAGCTTGATACGATTAATACTACCATTAATAAGTAGTTTTCTAGACAAAACATTTTGGATTAAACCATAGTCAAGTACTTATTAAAGTTCGCATCATTTTTTTCATGTTTAGGAAACTTACGTAATGACTTAACCAGTTTCCTGCAGCATGCTTTTTAGTGTGATCATATAACCCATCTTTATTGGCAATATTCAGATTTTTTTCTAATTTCTGACATTTAAGAATCAATAACCGTGAAGATATAGTACAGTGCGTTACTGTAAGATCACTATGTCAGCCGCATTGATTCCACATACCTAATTTTAAACAACTTATAAGGGAACTGTTTAGTAATCATAACATTGAACTGACAATATGAATATCACGACTATGCTAACGTTAAACCAATTATTATTAGTGGCCCATACAAAGTCCTGGAACTTAACATTAGCGTTATAAAAAGACATTTTATGTCAATAACTGATATATATATATATATATATATATTCGTTGGTTTAAGTATAACGTAAAATGGAAATTTACTAAACTTGTAGTTTTTTTCTATAGTAATAATATTCATGTAAACAAAGAACTTATACTTTTCCAATATGGAACCTTCATATATCAATCTGTCCTCTTGTCATTTTTTCTCTCATATGTGCGCGACTTACGGGCAACAAACATCGTATTGAAGGTGGGTCTGGTGAACAAAAACGCAGGCCCCACACGCACTCGAACCTCTGCCCTCCTGAATGCTAGACCGCGTGCTTAGCCGTTAAGCCACATCAGACCACGGAGGAAGTGACTTCAATATTTCCTTACACCAATTAATCACTCATAATACTAATGAGTAATAGGACTTACACACTTCTGAGGTGCAAACCAATTCGTTACTTGGATGAATTGAAATATTGCTTCAATATATCATGCATACCTAAATCAAACCAGAAAAGGGTATTTAACACAACTGTACTTGATCCGCATACTCTACACAATTTTTTTGCTTCTTAACCGTGTATTTTTTCCGTATTGTGGAGTACTCTGATGCACCCTTGGTTACGCACCTAGTTGTAAAACGCGGTCATCACAGACTCAAGGTCACGCGTTTGATCGATTTTGTTTAAGAGTCCAACTTCTAGCAAGTTCACCCTTTTACATATATGCATTACAAAGGAGTATTTTTTTCATGGTTTTCGTGCACAAGATATCTACACTATGTCTATTCCCTTCCAGAATACCAATCCGTTCTGGAGACCAAGCACTTACATGGAACCGAACAATTATCAATTACATTTATGTATTTCCATTTTGTATCTTATTATTTTATGCAGGCAGTGGAGCAGTTCTTCAGGTTTGCTTGATTTTCACCATTACCTTTGAAGTAGATTCTTCTTTACGTTTTACTTGAGGGCGACTCAAGAGGCAGGTGAGTAAACACCTGATAGCCGGTCTGAGCACGGAAAATCGTACCTCACCAACATGGTGTTGGGTAGCCCGCTCGCGGCACTTCCTCAGATATTCTTATTCGACATTCTCACACTTTCTCTTGAAAGCACGCAGCAAACCGTCAGCGATAGTTGTAGAAGAAATCACATGCTACAAAATAAGATGACAAGCTAGTAAAGAAGAGACATCCATGGACTATCGTTGACAGCGTCATTCGTCACTGATTGTAAGTCAAACAGTGAGCGAGTTGATAATTTTCCCTTGGGATGAGAAATAGAACTAAGGTGTTTTCGATAGTTAGGTTAATCGAACCGACGTTCCTACGGAAGTCGATTCTAGGGAAGCTAATGTAACAGCTTAGGTTGGTTGGTTAAGAGTTGACCTCAAACAACCAAGCATATGCCAAAACAGTATTGTTCAAGTATTCATTCACTTCCTTGTTTTGTATAAGCGTTATATTCCCTATCATCTTATATTGAATGTTGAGAGCCTTTGTTTGTCTGAACACATAATCCCACGCTCCACTGTGACTGCGCCAAGATCGAAATAAAGACCTATTCACTACTCGTCTGGTTTCTTCTATCAATAGCACGAGGGTTACCTATAGACACGAAAGCACTCGTAGACAGGTTAAAGCCACTCATAGTAGCAGTGACAGAAACTTGGTTAGTCCGTGACTTAGACATTACTCCAGAATTATCCGGATACCATTGCATCAGGAGTGATAGACATAGATATAGAAAAGGAGGTGGCGTACTGTTATATATTGCCAATAGCATAAATATCCGCTCCTTTAATAACGAATCCCATAATAGCGGCACTTGTGAAGTCATTAGCTTTAAGTTGGCTATAGGATGTAGTACATTTATGCCAGGTGTCATCTATCGCAGCCCAATCTGCTTACCTGATGACTTTATTTTAGAGCACATTCATCTTTGGAGTGAAAATACCAGATGCTTGATAATAGGAGACTTCAACGCACCTGATATTTGTTGGACTGATATGACCGTAGAAGGATCTATAAACTCCTTTGATAATAGGTTCCTGATAACAATAATGGAGCATGCACTAGTGCAGCATGTATCCCAACCCACACGTTTTGGTGTTAACCAGGGTTCTTCTCTGCTGGATTTGGTAATCACTCATGAGACTGAGGATATTGTCGACTTAAATATTCTTCCACCGTTAGTAAACAGCGATCACGCTGTTTTGTCATTCGCGTTTAGAACTAGGGACATGTTATACGATCAGGTTACACCGCGCCCAAATGTATGGAAAGCTAACATTTCGGCCATTCAGGAATGCACTGCTAAGACAGATTGGTTAGTAGATACTAGCATATCAGTTGAAGAAGCATGGTCTGTATTTAAAGGTAAATTTAGACTAGTTACGTCCCCGTTCATACCATACCTGGTATTGCGAAGACCGAATAATAGTCCACCATGGATAACTAAAACGGTCAGGAAACTCCTTAGAAAAATGAAGAATCACTGGAATGTGTTCATCTCTACTGGCTTACAACAATACAGATCCAGTTATTGTAAGATTAGGAATGCCTGTAAAGCGTTAATAAGTAAGACTAGACATTCATACGAAAAAAATTGGTTAAGGATTCCAGATATAGTCCGAAACGGTTATTCTCGTATATAAAAAGGCGAACTAAGTGAAGCGATGGAATTCCATCACTTTTGATACGAGACAATCCGTTAATCTTAGCAGAGAATGATGCCGAAAAAGCTGAAGCTTTATCGGAATATTTTAGTAAAGTGTTTTCTATCGGTAATGAGGAACGACCAATGATTCATCGTGACCGTGACGGCTCGCTGATGGATCCTGTAGTCATTGAGAAAGGTACTGTTTCAAGGCTACTTCAGCATCTCAAACCTGATAAGTCCAGTGGTCCCGATGATATTCATCCTAGGATTATGAAAGCCATATCAGATGAAATTGCTGAACCATTAGCGATACTATCCGACATGTCTCTGAGACAGTCCAGACTTCCTAGAGACTGGAAAGACGCCATAATAAGTCCGGTGTATAAGGCTGGGAGTAGGGATTTAGTTAGTAACTATAGGCCCGTTAGCTTAACTAGTACAGTTGTGAAACTGATGGAGAAATCATTCGGATAGCTGTTATAAACTATGTTGAAGGACAAAATCTTTTCTCCAGGGCACAACATGGTTTTCGGAAAGGCCTATCTTGCTTGACAAATCTTCTCATTGCACGAGGAGAGTAGGCTGCGGCAAAGGATCGGAATGCTCCTGTGGATTTAATTTTCATAGATCTAAGTAAAGCCTTTGATTTACAGCCACGTGACTCAATTGACTTTTTCTATTCAAATTTGAATGGGAATAGTCTAAACGTATGTCAAGTCTATATAATATCAGTCTAGAGCGATGACAATCAGTTTGTAAAAACGCATTTGCTGAGCGGTCTAATCATTTAACGCTCGCAAATAATTGATTATATCTATCGAGAGTCATATGGATTGTGGACAAAACTGTCTTGATGATTGCTATTACCATTATTTCTACTGCAACTACTGCTACCAATACTACCAATGTGATTACTATTACTATTGTTACAATTACCACTATTATTGTTACTACAATTGTTGTAATTATTATTATTATCATTATTATCCAAGACAACCTACTCATTATCATGAACAAATGAAAGGAAAAAACACCGTTTTACATGGCGAATCCACATCATCAAAGCAAAAAATGTCAAACAATAATGTCAAGCTGTGTAAAACCAGACCATGTTTAAAACGTCCAGGTCAAGCAATCAAAAAGCCTGCACGTCATGTACATTTTGCAATATAAAAAATGAAAATAAATTTTCTAACTACTCACATTTGTGTTTTTGATTGTTTTACCGGTCGATAGTGTATGGGGTATCGTACGTGTTACTGTGCGATGAATGTAAATCGCATAGAATTCTCATGAATAATAAATTCCAGGAGCCGAACATTTCAGAGCACAGATTGTGAGAAATCTCGACTACTGAGCGTTCACGACAGTATTTGATCTCGGATAAACAGAAGTAGTAATAGTAGAAATGGAAGTAGTAGTAGAAGAAGTAGTAGTAAAAGAAGTAGTAATATTGGTATTAGTCGTAGTATTGGTAGTAGTCGTCGTAGTATTATTATTAGTGTTGGTAGTATTAGTAGTAGTCGGAGTAGTAACTATTCTGACCAAGGTATTGGTCCGTCAACGTTGGTTTTCGAAAGATGGATCGTCTGCTTGAACCATCTTCTCGTCTACTTGTTAGCATATCTAAGAAGAGAAGCCGGTCATTCTTCTCCTCTTCACATCAAAGGCTGATGTGATTTCGCAGAGTAATAAGTCTACTCAATAAACAATTCATTTCGTCCTTTCTTTCACAGATAACTAAGGTGTCATCTTCATATCTCTTATAAACAGACATGTTTACGACTAGGTCTTCAGCTAGATTTGCAACATGTGTTATGAACACGTCTGCTATTAATGGTCTAATGGACCAACCATAGCAACCAGTCGATCTGGCAAAACTATTCACCTTCAAATATGAACTGGACGTTGTCAGTACATAATAGTGCTAAATCTTTAAGAATTTTTAAAGGAACAGGTAATGTTTTCAAGGCTGTTCAAAGAAGTGTGGTCACATAATATATCAATAGTCGTTTTCAGAGGTATATTTGTGAACAGGGAATTCACGTCAAATGAACACATTGTCTTTCTCTTGATACTAATATCACATAAATGATCGACCAAGTCAAAAGAATCGTTCACAGAATACTTATATAAACGTGTTCCAACAGGATCCAGTAATTTAGCTCGGTTATGTGTAGGTGATCGACGCACTGATAAAATTGGGCGTAAACAAACGTTTGGTTTGTGCATTTTACGTAATCCATGTAAATGACCATACTCAGAACCAATAGGTTCCAGGAAATTAAATTCCTCCCTACCAATAATATTCATGTGTAGCTGCTTCACTATGTTTGGATTTATTCTTCCCTCTACTTTGCTAATACCTGCAAATTCACCATCAGGCATAAATTTACTTTCATCACTGAGAATCGATAATGTCTTACCTTTACATTCACATTTGTTCTTGACAACCACACCGGATCTTTTATCAGGCTTTAACAAGACAACATCAGGGTTCGTTCGTACTTATTTTAGTGACTTAAAATACTGAATAGTTAATATGCTTCTCTGCTTTGGTCCACGATTAAGCAATTGGTGGGCTATATCCAACAGTTTACATTGGTCTCAGCTTTGATTATTTAAAGACGTAGGGGTTAGCGTACTCAGTTGATCCAGTATCCGACACTGGATGTCAATTAGTCAAGTAAGAACAGGTGAAATCCCACATCCACATAAAAACTAATTCATGCCCCCTGCTAAACCAACAAATTCGAACGTGACACGGATAAATATTCATCAAACTTTAGTTATTTCTACTGGAATTCAATAAGTATTTCGCTTTTATTCACTTTCATTACTAACATGATTGTCTGTGGATTCGAAACGGTCTAACGAATTACCAACAATCTCAAATAGCCTAGAACTTCCACAACACCCAATCAACAAGTACAATTCTAATTAGTCACAACAAAACTCTATTGGATAATTATGACAGATTAAAAGGCAATACAAAACAAATGATGATAGTGGTTGTTGATTGAACTGCTCATTCAGTTGATAGCGGACACGTGTAACGAGTGGAAGCTAATGAAGTAAGTGATTTTAATTTTAGCTCTGTTTTGTGTTTAACTAAATTTTATGGTGTAGATAATTGTGAACTTGAGACAGGTAGTCGCAATTTGGACACCAATGATTCCCTGAATAATGATGACTCTGTAGATAAATGCTGATTTCAGATAAGAGGAGAAAGCGAGAATGAGAATTTTGAACAATTGAGAGGATGTGACAATTACAATGAACTAAGAACACATTATAGACACGTGGACAGATAAACAGTCTGTGTCAGTTGTTGGAACAATGGAACAATATAAATACTGTACAGTTAAATGTTTTGTGTTGTCTTTTAATCTGTCATAATTATCCAATAGAGTTTTGTTGTGACTAATTAGAATTGTACTTGTTGATTGGGTGTTGTGGAAGTTCTAGGCTATTTGAGATTGTTGGTAATTCGTTAGACCGTTTCGAATCCACAGACAATCATGTTAGTAATGAAAGTGAATAAAAGCGAAATACTTATTGAATTCCAGTAGAAATAACTAAAGTTTGATGAATATTTATCCGTGTCACGTTCGAATTTGTTGGTTTAGCAGTGGGCATGAATTAGTTTTTATGTGGATGTGGGATTTCACCTGTTCTTACTTGACTAATTGACATCCAGTGTCGGATACTGGATCAACTGAGTACGCTAACCCCTACGTCTTTAAATAATCAAAGCTGAGACCAATGTAAACTGTTGGATATAGCCCACCAATTGCTTAATCGTGGACCAAAGCAGAGAAGCATATTAACTATTCAGTATTTTAAGTCACTAAAATAAGTACGAACGAACCCTGATGTTGTCTTGTTAAAGCCTGATAAAAGATCCGGTGTGGTTGTCAAGAACAAATGTGAATGTAAAGGTAAGACATTATCGATTCTCAGTGATGAAAGTAAATTTATGCCTGATGGTGAATTTGCAGGTATTAGCAAAGTAGAGGGAAGAATAAATCCAAACATAGTGAAGCTGCTACACATGAAAATTATTTGTAGGGAGGAATTTAATTTCCTGGAACCTATTGGTTCTGAGTATGGTCATTTACATGGATTACGTAAAATGCACAAACCAAACGTTTGTTTACGCCCAATTATATCAGTGCGTCGATCACCTACACATAACCGAGTTAAATTACTGGATGCTGTTGGAACACGTTTATGTAAGTATTCTGTGAACGATTCTTTTGACTTGGTCGATCATTTATGTGATATTAATATCAAGAGAAAGACAGTGTGTTCATTTGACGTGAATTCCCTGTTCACAAATATACCTCTGAAAACGACTATTGATATATTATGTGACCACACTTCTTTGAACAGCCTTGAAAAAATTACCTGTTCCTTTAAAAATTCTTAAAGATTTAGCACTATTATGTACTGACAACGTCCAGTTCATATTTGGAGGTGAATAGTTTTGCCAGCTCGACTGGTTGCTTTTGTGGCGGACCAGACAGATATGAACGCGAAAATTATAAACAAAGTTACTAAAGATCAATAGTATTATTAATATACACTTTTTGAAGGTTGTAACTTTTTTTCACGTGGAATTATTTTATTTTCCTATTAGTTTTTCTCTTTCTTCTAAATGAAGACCTTCTAACTCTCAGGGCAGAGTTAAAATGGTTTGAATTATGTTTTCTGGTAAGCGTTTTTTTAGCGAGTTAGTTTTCTACGGGATGGGGACGCTAACCCCATGCTCAACCCTCCTCCTTTACCCGGGCTTGGGACCGGCATTAACTCTAGAAGACTTACAGGCGGAGTGGATCTCTATAGAAACACTGGACAAGATCAAAGAAAGGAAGAACAAGAAGACAGCAATTAACAACAGCCGAACACGAGCAGAGAAAGTCCAAGCACAAGCTGAATACATAGAAGCAAACAAACAAGTGAAGAGGAGCATTAGAGCCGACAGGAAGAAATACGTGGAAGAATTAGCAACGACGGCAGAAAAAGCTGCTAGAGAAGGAAATATGAAACAGCTCTACGATACAACGAAGAAACTATCAGGGAAATACAGTAAACCAGAGAGGCCGGTCAAAGACAAAGAAGGCAAGCCAATCACTGAAATTCAACAACAGCGAAACAGATGGGTAGAATACTTCGAGGAACTCCTGAATAGGCCGGCTCCAATGAATCCACCGAACATCGAAGCAGCACACACAGATCTTCCTATAGATGTCAACCCACCAACGACGGAAGAAATTAGAATGGCCGTCAGACAAATCAAGAACGGGAAAGCAGCAGGACCCGACAACATACCAGCTGAAGCACTGAAATCAGACGTCGAAGTAACCACAAGCATGCTTTACCCTCTATTCAAAAAGATTTGGGAGGAGGAACAAGTGCCGATGGACTGGAAAGAAGGACACCTCATCAAGATTCCAAAGAAAGGAGATCTGAGCAAATGTGAAAACTACAGAGGCATTACACTACTGTCAATACCAGGGAAAGTCTTCAACAGGGTGTTGCTGAACCGGATGAAGGATGCAGTAGATGCCCAACTTCGAGATCAACAAGCTGGATTCCGAAAGGATCGGTCGTGCACAGACCAAATTGCAACACTACGGATCATCGTCGAACAATCAGTTGAGTGGAACTCGTCACTATACATCAACTTCATTGATTATGAAAAGGCATTAGACAGTGTAGATAGGAGGACGTTATGGAAACTTCTTCGACACTACGGAGTTCTTGAGAAGATTGTCAATATTATCCGGAACTCATACGACGGACTACAGTGCAAAGTAGTGCATGGAGGACAGCTGACAGATGCATTCCAAGTAAGGACCGGAGTCAGACAAGGCTGTTTACTCTCTCCCTTCCTCTTTCTTCTGGTGGTCGACTGGATTATGAAGACCTCGACATCTGAAGGAAAACACGGAATACAATGGACAGCTCAGAACCAATTAGACGATCTGGACTTCGCAGATGACCTAGCCCTCCTATCACGTACACGTGAACAGATTCAGATAAAGACAGCCAATGTAGCAGCAGTCTCTGCATCAGTAGGCCTCAGCATACACAAAGGGAAAACCAAGGTCCTCAAATTCAAAACGAAGAACAGCAATCCAATCACTCTTGATGGCGAAACTCTGGAAGATGTAGAATGCTTCACATACCTGGGAAGCATCATCGATGAACAAGGAGGTTCAGATGCAGACGTAAAGGCGAGGATTGGCAAAGCAAGGGCCACATTCCTACAATTGAAGAACATATGGAACTCAAAACACCTTTAAACCAATATCAAAGTGAGAATCTTCAACACTAACGTCAAGGCGGTTCTACTGTATGGAGCTGAAACTTGGAGAACTACAACAACCACAATCAAGAAAGTACAAGTATTTATAAATAGCTGTCTACGCAAGATACTCAACATCCATTGGCCGGATACCATCAGCAATAGCCTTCTGTGGGAGAGAACAAACCAACTTCCAGCTGGAGAAGAAATTAGGAAAAGACGATGGAAATGGATAGGACATACATTACGCAAATCGTCAAACTGCATCACGAGGCAAGCTCTAACTTGGAATCCTGAAGGGAAGCGGAAAAGAGGAAGGCCAAAGAACACATTACGTCGGATAATAGAAGCAGATATGAAAAGGATGAATTACAACTGGAAGGAGCTGGAAAGGATTGCCCAGGACAGGGTTGGATGGAGAATGCTGGTGAGCGACCTATGCTCCTTCACGAGGAGTAACAGGTGTAAGTAAGTGTAAGTAAGTTTTCTCTTTAATTTAACACTTAATAGCGATAAATAATTTGTCACTGATAGGGTTCTATCAACTTGACACCTTATTTAGGAACTCAACGTCATAAATTAATCTTGCTAATTTTCACGCTATCTCTATCACCAATTAACGTTAATATATTTACTCTTAACTAATACTGGGTCTGATCCTAACATAAAACTTTACACGTTCACTAAGTTAAATTACAACTATCGCCGTCCACCTAATTAAACTTTGTATTTACATCACTTCCGATAATGTCCAGGCCATCTAAAAAACATATAATCTCTCCTGATGCCTATAGCACCTGCAAAAGATCTAAATCAGTCACTAAAGCGAATAATGTGAAACCTTATCAACACACTGATCAGTCTGCATCCTACTCTGATCTCCCCTCACCCACACTAAATGTGCACCGTTTGCTTGGACAAGACATATCACTACCTTGCATCTCGCTTGTCGATATAAATAAGAGCAGTCACATACCGTTAGAGTCGACATCATTTGTCAGTCCAAAGCACCACATGTTGTGAGCAGTATTTAGACAGTGCTGTTGACCCCAAACACCCAGCAATCGGTCATCCTGAGTAGCGGCCCACGGAGTACATGTAAGTCTGCCTACAATAGCCAGCCCGATTATGTAGATCTTGACTACTCACCCAGACATATACCCCAGACACATCCCCCAACCAAGTGTGCACAAAGTGACCATCCGCTAGACACATGCAACAGGCCTGTATGTAACCATATCGACCTTAAAAACCTTGATATAAACTCCAATAATCTCACCACTGGTAGACCTAAAAGCAGCCAAACAGAACTTAGCCTCACCCAAACTATTCAAGACCTATTACCGTACAAATATTTAATCAGTGTTCCAGAAAATCCCGATCTGGAAATTATAAAAAACACTGAAAAAGTAATTGACCATATATCATCTGAAGTGTTGAAAAGACTTCAGTGTATGCAGAATGTCATTGTGTATAATATTCCTGATAGTACGAACATAAAAATTGCTAAAAATACTCTACTACAAGAATGTGGATTGTCGCAATCTTGGTGTGTAACAAGAAGATTACGTAAAGCACACACTAAAGCCTCCTGTCCCATTCTATCTCAGGTTGGTAGCACCACTGAAGCTAATCACCTCCTCAATAGTCAGTCATTACTGAGGCGTATTCCAACATTTAAAAAGATTAGGATCATTCATGACAGGACCGCTATCCAGCGTCGAATCTGCAATGGAATACAAACTGATCAACCCAGCTTACGTAGCCGCAGCAGTTACAGCTCTTGTCACTGCACAAATCCTAAAATATCATACACTGCCCCCCAAAAAATGGAGGCACGTCGGACACTGCTATTAGTCCTAAGGACAAGACCGCACATAAAGCAGCTACAACCACTCACCCTCAGCTACCCCAAAATGCCAAACCACTTATGCCTCAATAGCGTCCGAGTATTACCCTAGCGGCCCCTGTAAAATGCCTAAAAATGATCCTCCCAGGAATTGCGCTAACAGCTACAGACTCTCAGACACCGCTGTACGAAATAATACCAAACTCTCCGTAAAAACTCACCAATACTCCAGCACCCCTAACCCAAAACATGCACCTTCTCATAGCAATAGAATGCCCTACAACAAACATAGTGAACTGGCAACACACACACGTGATACCCATAAGTCATATAGTGTCAACCTTGTAAGCCCCATGAACCAACACAAAACTATACACAACAGAAATACCTCTTCTGGCAACAATAACAGGCATTCCTCCATTCCTTACCAGAAACATACAACCTCCCCAACTAACCACAATAGGACTAAAGTTGCCCACCGCACACGAGGAAGCCATAACGTTGGCCTACTTGGGAACCCACCTACTGATTCTAGGTACTATCTAAGTCAAGCCACCCAATACAACGGTTTAGTCCCCCCTAATTCGACATACACACTATCTCATCCTTTTTTTATCTCTCTCCCCCTCAACATTACTGCTATGGGGTCTCCAAATGTTGAGGGCGACAATCCCACTACTCTGAAACCATCTATATACTCCGATTTAATGGGGAGTGGCACATCCTACTCAACTTCGATAACTGTCTCTATTCTTGAAAACTACTTGACTGAACCCCCTGATCATTCCCCGGACACATTACCTAACCATTCAACTCTACCTTCCGCTCTTAGACATACTTCTTTCACCAAAACCACACCCGACTACCCTTCTTGCATTAACCCTACTGGTAATAAACTAAACGCTCATCAATATGGAGTCAACGCTTCCAATTCTTCCTTTTCTCATGGCAAAACAGACAAACCACTCGGTTTACATCATACCCTTCTACTAGACAAACAGTCACCGTACTTGACACTTATGTTAATCAACGCTCGATCTGTACAAAGTAAGATGACTTACTTCTAAACAACCCCTCACTTGTTTTGATAACGGGAAGTTGGCTGTCCTCCGATACCACAGACACATATCTACAAATGGACACCTATGAGCTCTTCCGCTGTGATCGAGTCACCAAGAAGGGTGGTGGTTGTCTCGTTTATGTATCAAAAAGTTTGAGAGCGGAAATCTATAGCGACCACGTCCTCAGCAGACTTCCTGAATCGATATGGCTTACTGTGCACACTCATGAATGTAAAATACTAATCGGATGCATATATCGAGCTCCTAACACTCCTAGTTCAACTGACACTATTATAAGTGAGTCATTTGTTCAGGCTGCCTCGCTTGACTTCACTTACAAAATTGTATGTGGTGACTTCAACCTTCCCACTATCAACTGGAAAACACACTCTGGCCCATTGTGCTTTGAAAGCATACTTAGGTCCTTAGACATACACGGCTGGCAACAACATGTACACCTGCCTACACGAAATCACAACATTCTTGACTTGATATTCTGTCATAATGTCACACCAACATCAATGGTGGTTGGCGAAAAGTTTCACAACAGCGATCATAAAATAGTCCTCTGCACCCTTCCGATTCTTGCCATATGCAACAAACTAAAGACATTAAACACGCGATCCCAATATAGAGACTATGCAAACGCTGACTGGGAAAACTTTCGATTTCTAATAAAGCACTCTGACTGGGGCAGTTTCTTTACCAGTATTAACCTCTTAGAAACATTAGAAATATTCAATATCACCACCAAATCTGCACTAGACATTACTATACCCTCTAAAATTGGTTTTAAAACAGTTACTCCCTATATAAACCAAAAGACTAGGTTTAAACTGCGAAAACTGAAAAGGATGTACTATATATCAAAAGACTTCAGTGCCCTGCACCAGATATACTATGTACTTGACGGAGTACAAAGTCAACACAACAAGCATAAACAGGTAGAGGAACGTACTGCGCTCGCTGCTGCATCTAAAGCGCAAGCCCTATGTCGTCTCCTCACGAAACGCATAAGAAAGAACACAGACCATAACATTCACTCCTTACTGCACGATGGAGTAACGTATAATGACCAAACCGTCATATGTGAACTATTAAGTGAATGGTTTTCTCACAATGGGAATACATCTGATGCTCCAGATATCGACATAAAGTGCACCGGCAAAAACTATCTTAGTACCATAAACTTCGACATTAGGAGTATACATACCGCCATTAAAACCCTTAAGCCAAATGCGAGTTCTGGTGCCGATGACATCCCTTCAATCGTTTATAAAATGTCAGGGCCGGACATACAGACGCTACTACTCAAAATATACACATTATCTTTAGAGACAGGTACATATCCGGAAACCTGGAAGGTAACGTATGTTCTTCCCAAACACAAATCCGGACCGAGAAACCTGGTTGAAAACTACAGACCTATAAATATCACTCCAGTCATATCACGCATAATGGAAAAAGTGATACAAAATCAACTGTCTGATCACCTACTCAAGGAAGATCTAATAGACCCGTCACAACACGGCTTCATTAGAACAAGGTCGTGCAGTACATGCCTGATAGACTTCTTTAACGAGGTTACTCGTATACGTGACCAGAAGAAACTAGTTATTATACTATACTTCGATATTAAGAAAGCCTTTGATAAAGTACCTCATAATCTTCTAATCAACAGACTGAAGTCAGTTGGAATTATAAATCCCCTTTTGCAATGGATCAAGTCTTTTCTTACGAACAGATATCAAATAACCAAGATTAACTCTAATACATCTACACCTCGACCAATAACCAGTGGTGTTGTGCAGGGTAGTGTCTTGGGTCCATTGCTCTTTATAATCTACATCAACAATATATGCAAATGTTTTAGCACAGGTAAGACCTACCTCTATGCCGATGACTTAAAAGTCATCTATAAAACTGACATTTGCGATTTACGCAATACTATGCAAACAATCCAACATGAACTCAACATGGTAGATGACTGGTGCAAACGCTGGAGGTTAGAGCTTAACATAGAGAAATGCGGCTGGTTATGTACAGGAGACACGTCTCTTAAAATGAAACTAACACTTAGCAATCACACACTGCCCAGACTGGCATCAGTAACTGACCTAGGGGTACATTACTCACACAGTCTTAATTTCTCTGAACACATCTCAGCCAAAGCATCCAAAATGAGGAAATTGCTTGACTTCATTCTCCGTAATTTCTATCAAAATGAATCTAAAATCCTTCTTTACAAAGTTTGTGTAAGACCTATCGTTGAATACTGCTCGTTCTTATTTTCCGACCTACGCCTATCTGATATACTAAAGGTGGAAGGAATACAACGAGACTTCACCCGCAAAGTACTTAAGACTGACTCGGTCATTGACTACAGTTCTCGATGCCAAATCTTAGGAATAGCACCCCTTTGGGAGAGAAGGCTTAGGTCTAATTTGATTCTCTACTTCAAACTACTCAAAAACCTTACTTATTCAACATGTAAGATAATTCTTGCCCGAGTATCACATGAATACGGACTTCGAAACAAAGTATCTACGGTCAAAGTTGAGAAATACAGATCAAAAACTCGGGAAAACTTCTTCCTCACCAAGTATGCAATAATATGGGACGGTCTTCCCTCCGAGACTCACATGGCCGATGAACTACATAAGTTTGTGAAACTGATTAATCAAGCCCTCACTCGCACTGATCTTGCACGTACGAACACATCTGCGCCCCACTCAGACATCATAGGCTCTCTCCATGTCTAGACCAAAATGGACTTCAAGTTCAGTTTGCCTTATTTTTCCTACTTTGCAGTTGTATTAATTACTTTTTCCACCCTATTTCTTCACTTGAAGTAGACAGGTAACTCACTGGACCTATCATTACTGTTAAACTAAACTCGGTCGATAAGGGACACTCACTACCACCCTAAAAAGTCAAGAGGACCGCACAATCGGCTGCCCACTACCAGTGGTCTTGCATCTATGGAACCTGTTACCAATCAACTGGTTAAGACAACAGAAAATAACATCAGCACCAAGTTACTGTGAGTTCCTTCCTGTTTATCCTGTATTAACATTTTACTCTTCTGTACACTATGTTGACTAGCAATTAATATTATTTCTCCACTCGTTCCCTTATCCACAACTCATACTTCTATACTTTTTCCGCCTGCTTAAATAAACAACTATCCTACAATATACCCTTCTTAACGCTTATACTCTGATTGGCAAACTATACTTTATACTATAGTCAACAAAGGCACTGCATCGATGCTTTATCCACAGTCCATAGCTTGTAATTGCCTGATAAGCTTGTAAAATGGTACTTACAGAAATAGTGCTTTCCAACAGGTTGTGAAACAGAGGATTGTGTGAGGTATGACGTGTATACAAAAATAAGCCTAAATGAGCCTAACATCACAAAAGGAGGGAGGGTGGAGTTACTGACCAGCAAGCATTGATGGTGAGGGCGATAACTTCAATCCACCCGTGTTTGTGGGGACAGAGCATTTTGTATGTACCAGGCTCTTTATAATTGAGAATAAGACAGTCAATCTGAGATATAGATTGTCTTCCTACGCTCACCACTCAGACTCATGTTTCCAATATTATGCTGGATTAGCTATTCTACTAAGACAACCTATAACATGCTAACTCGGACTTTTACACTAGGATTGCGTGGCTGACATCGGATGGACAAAAAAAAGAAAAGAAAAAAGACAATAAAAGATATAGTCACTAGTATTCTTAACACTTCACCCTCTATACACACACCCTTCTAATAAACCGCTTCCCTTGCACTAACCTTGACTTCCCTTCCTTCATGTGAGCTTACTCCAACTTGTTAAACATCACAACTCATTGTTCTTTATTAGTACATTCTCTAATATGGAGCCTCTGACTTCACTTCACTCTAACAAGACATAATATGAATTTATTCTAATTTATTCTACCTCTGTCCGTTCTACTACACAATGTTAAGCAACCTTTGGCGTTCATATCCAAGTGCTTTGCTGCTCTTCTGTTTCTCTTTTATTCTTTTTCAGAATCTTGCTCTGAGAGCACAGCTATGAAACTTCTGACGTTTGGAGCAAACTTGACGTACGCGTCCTCTCAAGGTCATAGTTTACAGCAAGCGCTCTACGATTTCACTTTATAACAACTATAAACTTAATAAGTTGGGAAGCATTTTGCGAACCAACAAATGTTGTAATTTATAGATCATGCCTGTAAAAACGGTGTATACCTGCACATGCAGAAATATATTATTATTATTATTATTCACACTAGCATCATCCCTCTCATTCACAGGCAAGCTCATTTGTGGTGACTTCAATATGCCCGAAATTTCTTGGCTGCCAGTCAAAGCGCCGAGACGTTATGAATCATTTATTGAATGTCTAGAGCTCGGACAATGGACTCAGTATGTCGATAGCCCTACCAGACATCAAAACATCTTAGACTTAGTCTTTATCAGTGGCCTCATCCCCAATACTTTGTATATTGGAAAAAAGTTCCCAGGTAGTGATCACAACATTGTCATATGCAGCCTTAATGTAAAAACCACAACCGATAGGAGTAAAACCGTAACACTTCGTAGAAACTATCGCAAGGTTGATTGGAATAACTTCCACAATTACTTAAGAAGCACTGATTGGAGAACTTTCTTTACCTCAAACAATACCGACACATTAATCAATATATTTTATCACAACATCAAAAGTATCATCAACAACATCGCACCTTTAGAATACTGTAAACCTGCGTTCTCCAAAGATCTCTATATACCGGTCAGTACAAGAAGACGTCTTCAAAGACATTGTACTCGATTCCACAACTTAAATGACTTTTCCTCTTTAGTAACGATGACAGAAATACTTGTCCGAACAGAGGCAATAAGTAAACAAAAAGCAGTAGCACAGGAAAAACGTGCAGTTGAACTTAATAATAACTCCTCTGCACTCACCATACTACTCCAAAATAAACTTAAACGCTCTAAATCGAGGGGGAGTATATTCATTAAAGGCAAACAAGTATACGAAGGTCCCAAACTTGTCACAGAATTATTTAGTGAACATTTTTGTTTCTCACTACCTAACGAAAAACCATTTAATGATTCAGAACCAATCCCAGTAACTACCTGTGAAATTACTAATGTAGAATTCAGTTCAAATATCTCCAAGGTTCAAATGGTTGTGGACGGAATAGAAGAAGCTTTCGCTTAACAGGCTTACGTGTCTAGTAGCAGGGGATCACCAAATCCTCCAAGCAGGAACCTAGGTATGTTAACAAAAAAAGAGGAAAAGAGATTGGTAAATCATAGTGTGATACTGTTCTTGGTTCTTAAGAGTAGGTCAAGTTGCCTCTTGAAGGACTCCTGAGAAGTCGCTTGAACTAGCTCGGCCGGCAGCGAATTCCAGCTTTTGACAACTCTTAAGGAGTAGAAATTGTGTCTACATTCCGTCTTGCTATGTTGTGTTTCCAGTTTCTGGGTGTTACCCCTTAGGTTATTATTCGAACTAGGCTTAAGTAGGTGTTTAAGAGGATGTCCAGAAGTGTTAAGAATACTATAAGCCATTAATAAATCACCTCTAAGATGCCTATACTCTAATGGGTAAAGGTCTAGTGAACGGAGGCGTTCTTCGTAAGGTTTAGATTTGAGTCCTCGAACTGATTTCGTGGCTCGCCGCTGGATACGCTCCAAAGTGACCTTGTCCTTTTGGAGTGAGGGGGGAGTACTATGTTTCCGTACTCTAAATGGGGACGGATGAAACTATTGAAGATTGTATGGAAAGTTCGTCCGTCAAACTGGCCAAAAATGCGCCTCAACGTTACCAGTGCAAGGTTTGCTCGGAAGGCATTTTTGTCACAGTTAGCGTAGGACTTTAAATCATGGGGCACCAGGACTCCTAAATCTTTTTCGACTTGGGATACTACTAGAGAGGAGGTACCTAAGTTATAACTGTAGTCTGCGACATGTTGCAGATGGACTACCTTACACTTTGAAGTGTTAAAGGTAAGTCCGTTATCGTCTGCCCAACTTTGAATTCGAGTCAGATCCTCCTGAAGTGCCTGTGTATCGCCTTGGTTGCGTATCTCTCTCCAAAGTTTCACGTCGTCGGCAAAAAGTAATAAATCTGACGTTACCTGTTGAGGAAGATCATTTATGTAGATCAAGAAGAGAAGAGGCCCTAGTACTGAGCCCTGGAGGACCCCACTAGGACATTCCATAGCCTGAGATAAAGTGAAATTAACCCTAACCTTAAAGTGTCGATTTTTTAGGTATGAAGTAAGCCAATCGATTAGAGGTGGTTTGATACCTAGTCGTTTGAGCTTGTTGGTAAGACACATGTGGTTAACCTTATCAAAAGCTTTTGAGAAATCAAGGTAGATGACATCAACCTTTCCCTTGCAATCGAGGATGCTTGTCCATCTGTCCACCGCAGTCAGCAGGTTGGTTATACAAGAGTAACCCTTCCTGAAACCATGCTGTTGGGGTGAGAAGAAATTTAAGGACAGTAGATAGTTGTTTAAACCGTCGCATATCAGGGACTCCATGAGTTTTGAAGGTAATGACAGAAGAGCCACCGGCCGATAACTTGAAGGTTCATTGCGTCGACCTCCTTTGAAAATTGGTGTGATGTGAGCCAACTTCCAATTTTCCGGTAATTTGCCTCGGCTTAGCGAGTGTGAAAACATCACGCTAAGCGGCGTTGCCAGGATTGAGGCTGCCTCTCTCAGTATGGCAGGATGAACCATATCCGGGCCAGGAGAAGTATCTAGTCTTGAGTGCTGCAATTTACGGAACACCAAGTCAGCGCTTAGGTTCACTTCAGAAAGTCCTGTGGAATTGCAGATGAAACTGTCGTCAGTAAAGTTGATGTCAGCCGGTTGAAACGTTTGAGAGTAATGTGCCGCCAGAAGGTTAGCGGCGTCGCCATCGTTGTTGGTCGGGCCGTTAAGACCTAGCAGTTGAGAAACTCCTGTTTTAGCTTGACGAAGAGAGGCTGCATAACGGAATAGGCTTCTAGGGTTAGAGGCAAATTTGTCCATAAGCTTTGTTTGGTAATGAAGCCTGTCTTCTCTTATAGACTTCGTGCATATGTTCTTGATATGTTTATATTGTCTATACGCTCCATCGTTGTCAGTTCGTTTGTATTCCGCCCAACAGTGCCTTTTGCGGCTTAGCAGGCGAAGGGTACGGTTCTTGATTACTGTAGGTGGCTTGAAGCTTTTGGGAACGGTTTGAGGAACTGACTGCTTTGTAGCACATAAGAGCGTGTGCAGTAAGAAGTCCCAATGACCGTCCATATCGAGTTGAGAGTGAACATCCCAAACCACCTGTTGTAGATAGTCATGTAGAGCTGGCACATTCAGCCGTTTAAAATTCCAACGCAAATTATTGTTGGGATACCTTAGCTTAGTTTTGATGACAAAACTGAAGGCTTTGACGGCATGATCGCTCTTTCCCAGAGGAGCCAGGATTGAGAGGTTGTCGACTAGGAATTCTTCGTTAGTGAATACACAGTCTAAGCGCGATGGTGTCTGACTGTTTCTTCAACGAGTTGCCGACCTCACATTTTCATATAAGCCCAAGTCATCGATGAGGTTGAAGAACCGAGCTTCAATTGAGTTGTCGCCTCCAGTGTACGTGTGTTCCGCGAAGCTGACTCTAGGGAGATTTAAGTCCTCTAGAATCAGGATGTGTGTGAAACCGAGACGGGTAGAGCGGGATAGTCCTTCCAGCATACGACTATCGTACTCGATGTCGGCAGTTGGCTTCCTGTAAATGACTCCGACTAGACACCTCGAAGTACTTGACAATCTAACAGAGCACCATATAGATTCCTCAAGATTGTTAAACTCGAGGTTGTGAACTTGGTGCACCTCCAAGCAAGAGCTTATGTATATGGCTACTCCGCCCCCAATTCCTGTTTTTCTGTCGTTACGGAACAAAGTCATCCCAGGTAATGCTAACTCTTGGTCCGAGAACTGAGAAGATATCCAGGTTTCAGCTATTCCTATCAGATGGGCCTTATTAGCGTTGCTAAGTTCACGTAATTCATCCAGTTTGTTTGGTAGACTCGCGGCGTTCATATATAAGCAGTTTATGCTTTCAATTTGGAACGCGTGAGCTTCGTCCTGTTTTTCTGTATGAGCCTTATGCGAATGGACAGGTACCCCACCTATATGAGGTTTGCCGAGGTGGTAGGCCCTGTCCTTTACACGCTTTTTATCATTTCGACAGTCCACAAGTGGAATGGTCAACTACAACTTGCCTTTGTGCTTGGTCCTAGCCTCATATGGCCTATCCGGGTGCATGTGGATTCCAGGTGGCAATCGACGTCAGTTGGCACGAAATGCTTCCAGAACTGCAGCTGCCATGTGGGAAGACAGGAAGGTCATCTTCATTAGACGGGGTCTAAGATCACCGTCCTTCTTGGCTACTCTCGTCACATGCTGAGTCAGTATGTGTTTGAGCCTCAAGGACTGTTTGATGAATTTCCATTCCCTGATGTCCGAATTTGATTGAGTAGGGTCTGCATTTTCCGGTGTACCTTGCACAATTATGTTTCTTCCGCGGAAAAACTGATCGCGAGTTTCTTTGGGGATGTTTCATATGATATTGCGCTCAGAGTACGGTATGCCGGGCAATATTCTTACGTTACCATCTGATTTCAGCAAGTGACTTGCTAGCAAGACGTCCTCTACGTCGGTAGCAGCCTTAAGTGTTACTCGGAGAAGCCTCGGGTGATTTAGATGCTTAGAATCCTTTCCTCGAGTGAGCCGGGTGACCGTTAAAGGCTCTATTCTAGGAAGTTCAAGCTTCTTGTTCAATTCACCCCAGAGCATCCTGTCGTTTTTGTCCTGCAGACTGAGAGGAAGGTCAGGATTGTCAACGAGGTTCATGATAATGAGAGAATCGTCCCGAAATGTTGTTAATTTACCAGGTTTCACGATGAGTTCAGGTTTAATAACTTGTTGTTTGGAGGTCAGTGCGCGTTTTCGAGTCTTGGGCTCTTTGTTGGCCGGACGAACAGTCTTGGGGGTAGACTGTGCGACCAAATCACCAGTTATTTTTCGTACAGCAACACTTGGGTTGCTCGGCTTAGGTGGTGATGCCTGGTTCTTTTGGGTTCTCTTAATATGGGTCGAATCACCTACAGGGTTTTTGGGAACCACTGTTGTGTTCAGGGACCCTGAGCTGGGAGACCCGAGTTCGCTTAGGGAGTCTAATACTGTCGACGTAATGATGGTGCTGAGCCTCGACACGTCATCATTAGTGTTGATGGATGCTCCATCAATGGTATACCTGTCAACGTCCCTATTTTTGTACTCGTCGCACACTCTTGTTTTTCTACCGGTTTTTTTACCATCGTTATCCAAGTTAACTGACAACTTGTTCCGAAGACCTGTCAGTAGGACAATGATGTTACTCAACAAGACTACAGCGTCCGTGCTGCACGTGACACATACCCACTTTTGGTCTGACTTGCTGAGTTTGTTGTAAGAAGTTGCTGTCAGATCTGTGCATGCTTCGTGGAACCAAACTTTGCAGTTTTTGCACTGCATGCCAGTTGTGACAGCAAAACGGCATCCCGGACGTTTGCATGAGTTTTTCATGACTATAATAAAAATAATAATAATAATAATTTATTCTCAAATAACAGTTTGTTACATGAGGCATGCCAGTTTACAGGCAGGATCAAATGGATACAAATGATACAATATCCATTGTAGTAAATTACACAGCTGGGTTGATAATTTATAAGATATGAATGTAGATGGTTTTAACCAGTACCACAGTTGGCGCGCTTCACGAAAGTTGCGTTGCGAATGTGCAACTGATGGTCAAGGATAAGTCCATTGAAGGTGGGAGTTTCTAAATGTCGCAACCTTATGTCCCTTTGGAATGTATAAGGCTTTAAGGATGGTGCAGGATAAAATCTTTCGTTCCATATCACAAGGGGGCTGCAAGAGGGAGCAAACTATGTTATAGATGCTTGCAAAAGCCTAAGACCTTTAAAAAGCACTAAAAAGCACACTGAAAACGGAGAAAAATGGATAAAACGAGTGATATAAACTGAAACTAGTCTATACGTGAAAAACAAAAAAAAACCGAATAGTAAGTTGAGGCAAAATCACAGGTAACAATTAAATATGGTGAAACTCAAAAAAAGTAATCTACCGAACGTATAGCTCAGGATAGATTCTTTAAAACTGAAATGGTACTTTTGTTGCGTAAGAACACAGCAAAAGTTTGATAAATGCAAATCACGTTAGGACTAAACTTCCCGTTCGAAAAGCGCGCGTGTTTTTTTTCAATCAGTACATTGAAACACTCCTACACTGATGGACCAGATGGTATCCAATCTAGCATGCTAAAACGTGGAGGTGACGATATGTGTGTTTTGCTTCTCAAACTATTCGCGATATCATTCTCTTCAGCGTGTTACCCTACTGCCTGGAAAACTACACATATCATTCCCAAAATTAAAACAGGACCTGAAGCAAACGTTGAAAATTACCGGCCTATAAACATAACTTCAGTGGTATCCAGAGTGATGGAAAAAGTAGTTAAGGCGGTTGTAGTCCAACATCTACTAACTAATAATCTCATCTCGACCTCCCAGCATGGATTTCCTAGGTCCAGATCATGAGATACGTGCCTAGTGGACTACCTGAATGATATAACTCTGAAACGAGACAGCGGACTCCTTGTATCAGTCCTATTCCTAGACTTTAAGAAGGCATTTGATAAGGTCCCACACAAAAGGCTACTCGTCAAACTAAAGTCCTTCGGAATACACAACCCACTGTACTCATGGTTTGCTCCGTTCTTAACAGAAAGTAAACGGATGGTAAAGTACAATGACTGTCTCTCGTCCCCTAGACCAATCACCAGTGGAGTCATCCAGGGAAGCGTATTAGGTCCACTTTTGTTTCTTATGTATACAAACGATATATGTAACACCATAGAATTTGGGAAACCATACTTATATGCTGATGATCTCAAAATAGTATACAGCTATAAGCCTGAGACACTAAGCGAAAGTGTATCCCAGATCCAAAAGGACCTCAATAACTTAACTATATGGAGTGAAAAATGGCAATTACCATTTAACCTCAACAAGTGCGGGATCATGCACTTTGGAAAGCATCCCTATAAACCGCGACTTCACTTAAATGAAAGTAGAGTCCAAACACTCGAATCAGTACACGATTTAGGAATTAATTACACAGGAAGCCTGAACTTTGAAGAACATGCCTCCTCTATTATTTCTAAGTCTAGACGGCTAATTGGTTTCATAATGAAAAGTTTTTTCACAACAGAGGGTAAACTTACTCTCTACAAAATATGTGTACGACCCTCCCTTGAATACTGCTCTTTTGCCTTCTCTAATATGAATATCGCAGACAAGATAAGAGTAGAAGAAGTTCAAAGACGTTTCACACGTCAACTACTAGGATGTAACTCGAATCTCCATTACACAGAAAGACGTAAGCATCTATCTTTAGAACCTTTATGGCACCGTAGGCTAAAAAACAATTTAATATTTCTCTACAAAGCGATATTTGGGCTCTCCTTTCTAACCTCCTGCCCGACTATCACCCACGACCCAGCCTTTAGACTTAGAAACAACGCATATACACTACTTACCGTAAAACACCAAAAACAAATGCGTTGTAAGTTTTTTACAGTACGGTACAGTTTATTGTGGAACAGGCTGCCAATGCCTATCCGTAACTGTGATACGTTTACCAGATTCAAAAAGCTAATAACCCTATTTCTAGACTCCAAAGAGCTTCAACATTTCCTTGAACTCCCGCCCACCAATGAGGCACTTTATTACGGACCGCCTAGTATCTAGAAAGGACAAAATTATAATAAGTTCGACTGTTACTAATATGAATATAACCAAATCACAGAATATATGGCCTATCCTTTCCTATTATTCATTGTTTATTAATCATGACTTCATGCTCCTAACCCTAGCTTTCAGTCCCCAAATCTCTACAGGTTAAATGTACATTATTCTTCCTAAAAGTCATGCTTTTTTTTTCTACTGCAACTAGACAGATAGCTCAACCTTATGGATGCTGATCTACTAAGGCCGATCATACAAAGCTCAAAATTTGCCCACAAAGTCTTGTGAGTTTCTCAATGTTTTATTTGTCTTACCCTGAAATCTTTTTTTTTCTTTCTACAATTTTATACCCTCTCATATCTTTTGATTTGCTATTAGTCCTTACCTCTTTAAACCATTAGTTATCTTCATAGCAGTGTGATATACTATATGGACATCTAACCCCCCAAAAAAAGACTTTTCAACTATCTGATTTGCTTGTAACATGGACCTAGTAGAGACAGTGTATTCCAACTATGGGCTTTGATTAAAGCAGTATTCATGCTTACCACAAACGTAAGAGAGCTTAACATCACAAAAGGAGGGAGGGTGGCGTTACTGACCAGCAAACATGATGGTGGGGAGATAAATTCAATCCACCCATGTTTGTAGGGCAGAACAATTTGTTTAATTACGGCTCCTTATGATTTAGTGGGATGTCACGAACTTATGGTATTGATGCTGATTTATCACGCAAAATACCCCATTAAATCGTGTTACGAACGTTGAATTGGTTTCACTCCCTACCCGCATCTGTACATCTGATTCATGGAGGTATGTGTGTGTTCGTTTGTCTCTATGAGGTTTGTAGACTTATTTCGACATAGCAACCGGTGGACTAGGAAATTCATAATGGACCTGGTTCTTCGTGTGCTGGACAACGTGTCAATTTCTACAGGGAGTGATGATCTGCTAGAGAAGTTCACTAACAACTACCATTCAATCCATGCTCTTAGTGATAATAATTACCAGTTTGGCGCACACGCGATTAGTCATGTATACCGTTTACCAAATACTGCGACTTTGAACATGGTGTACCATACTAGTAGTTCCAATTTCGACCTGTCACGATAGATAAGAATTGCCGTAACTAAAAGACTGATGCGTTATAAATGAAAACGTTTATTAAAGTTTAAACCTAGCACAAATGATCCACTAATAAATAAACCCTATTTCTTAGGAATTGTCCCCAATAGGTCTGTTGATGATGACACAGGTATTCAGTGTTTGACAACGCTTCTACCGGTAACACCTAATATGATTCGTTCCCACCCAGAGGAATCAAAAGACAGAGTCGAGGAGATCGGAAGAGTGTATTTGGCGATTACCAATATATCGGGATTCTCTGATCTAATCTGGCTAGCGATTGCGGTTGATGTTGAGTACGGTGTTACCACACGTGATCTGGTGCGGATGCATGACCGAGCGCCTTCAGCTAGATGAGTCCACTAGAACATATGGTCAGCATCCAATGTCGAAAACTTACAGAGCTATTTATTTTCGGGATTTGTTTACCGCTACAGATCACTCCCCCCTAGTGGGGCAGTGACGACCCTAAGACGTGGCCAGCCAGAAGTTTAAACCCAACGAGTTTATCGTTGTTAAACACTCTCCTGATAGCTTGCTAAGTTTAGCAGCGTCTGGTCGTCTTTCCTTACTATATGGGACCGAGGTACAACATAGTAAAAAAAGAAAATGTGCAATGAAAATTTCGGCCCCTCATAAACGTCATCGTTCTTTTCCAGCCGTCCTGGAAAAGAAAAAAGAAAATGTAAGTGCATGTCGAAATACACTCGTATGTGCGTAAAAACACAATGTCGGCGGAAAAAATGGAAAATAAACTTATGCACACGTAATATCGTTAAAAACTTATTTTTCTTGAAATAAAAATCTGAATATGCAAGCATATTAAAATTGTTTTTTTTAATATATTGTATATCGTAAAAAGAAAGATTGAGATAATATTAAATGTCTAGTAGTGCCTTACGTGCAATAGTCGTTTAAATGTTCTGGAAATCTTACTTTTATTCCAGAACGCGTCGTTTTAGGTTTATTTTTAGATACATTCGGAGTATCATCGCTAGTGTTAGTTGTCGGTTGAGGGATAATGAGTGGAGTCGTGTCGTTCGATTGTACCGAAAGAAAGTTGACGTGAATAGGATTTCCTTCTAAATACGCTGCTTTTAAGCGATCGATGTTGATGCTATCGTTGGTTCCGTTCTAATCGATTATATAGTACTTAGATTCACGTTGAAGAACTTTGAAAGGTGCTTCGTATGCTGATTCGAATGGTCGTCGATGCGAGTCTCGATGAACGAAAACGTGTGTACTATATCGTAAGTCAGGTTGAACGAAAACATCAGTTGATTGAGGTCGAGTGGAAGCAGGTTTAACTGAACGCATTGCGTTTGTAAGCCTATTGTGTAGGAGGTTAGATCCATGTTCATTGAAGAAGATGAAGGATCCACGAATTCTCCTGGAAGTCGGAGTGTCGTTCCATAAACGAGTTGAGCCGCAGTGTATCCAATGTCAGCTTTCACTGCATTGCGGATACCTAGTAAGACAAGTGGAAGAGCGTCGGTCCACTGTGAAACGTTTGCAGCTGATAGTGAAGCTTTGAGTTGTCGGTGAAAGCGTTCTACCAACCCGTTTGCTTGTGGATGGTAGGCGGTCGTTCGGAAGCGAGTGATTCCTAAAATTGTGGCCAGACGACGGAAAAGATCAGATTCAAACTGACGTCCGCGATCTGTATTGATGGTTGAAGAGCAGCCGAAGTTTGCTACCCATCGTTCGACGAAGGTACGGGCCACTGTCTCAGTAGTGATGTCCTTGATAGGTACTGCTTCTGGCCATCGAGTGAAACGGTCTACGCAGGTTAAGAGATAAGAGTATCCATTTGAATCTGGTAAAGGTCCTACCAAATCCAGATGAACATGGTCGAAACGAGCATCGGGAGTTTTAAATGAGCCTAAGAGACATTTATTGTGTCTGATGACCTTAGATTTTTGGCAGCTTACACAGGAGCGTGCCCACTCCCTCACGTCTTTATTCATGCCAGGCCAGCAAAACTGTTCTGCTATAAGCTTGATGGTCGCACGAACACCTGGATGCGAAAGTTTGTGCAATGTGTTGAAGACATTGCGTCGATAATGTTTCGGCACGATTGGGCGATCCCTACCTGTAGATGTGTCACAAAGTAAGTTTTCGTTACCTGTTCCCATCTGTTTGATGCGCAGTTTAAGGGTTGTGGACGATAACTCGTGCTGAAGATCAGTGTCTTCTTTTTGAAGCTCGGCGAGTTTAAGAAGGTCGATTCCTTGGAAACCGTTCAAAGAAGTTATGCGAGATAAGGCATCTGCGGCTACATTGTTTACTCCAGAGATGTGTTGAATATCTGAAGTAAACTGCGAAATGTAGTCCAGTTGTCGAGACTCACGGGGAGAGTACTTGTCTGAAGTAGAGCTTAACGAGAAAGTGAGTGGTTTATGGTCAGTGAAAAGAGTGAATTCACGACCTTCGATGTAGTGTTGAAAATGTCGTATAGCACAATACATACCTACGAGTTCCCTACCGAACGTGCTGTACCTCGATTCGGTGTCTAGCAACCGTCTAGAGAAAAATGCTAAGGGTTGCCAGGAGTTGTTAACCCATTGTTGTAAGACGCCTCCGATTGCTGAGTCGGATGCGTCTACTGCGATGCTAATGGGTGCTTGAGTGTCCTGATGTGCAAGCATTGTTGCTTTAGCGATGAGCTCCTTAATTGTGGAGAATGCTTTTCGTGCGGTATCGTCCAAATTGATGGATTCCGCATTTCCACGAAGTTGGTCGGTTAGCGGTTTCATAAGTAATGCGCATTTCGGTATGAAACGTCTATAGAAACTTACTAGGCCGTTGAACGTGCGTAATTGCTTGACGGTGGTCGGTTCTGGGTAATCCAGAATGGCCGCCACTTTGGTCCTAAGAGGTCAAATGCCTTGAGTGTCTATAGTGTGTCCTAGGAAGTTTAATGAGTCGGTTCCGAATTGGCATTTCTGAACGTTTACAGTAATGCCATGTTTTGTAGTTGTTCGAAAACAAGATCCAGATGCTTGAGATGTGTTCCTCTGTCCGGACTTGCGATTAGACAGTCGTCAACATACGCGTGTACGAATTTGAGACCTCGAAAAACGTCGTCTATGAATCTTTGGAATGCTTGAGCAGCATTTCTTAGACCGAAAGGCATTCGCAAAAATTCATAGAGTCCGAAGGGAGTAATGATGGCAGTTTTCGGAATGTGGTCAGTAGCCATAGGGATTTGGTTATATGCTTTAACCAAGTCGATTTTTGAAAAGACAGTTGTAACTTTCAAGGTAGCTGTCAAATCGTGAATGTGAGGCAACGGGTAACGATGGGGAATGGTTTTTGCATTCAATCGCCGATAGTCGCCAGTTGGACGCCAATCGTTGCTGTCCTTTTTAGGGACCATGTACAACAGAGATGCATATGGACTATTTGATGATCGTATGATCCCTAAGTCTATCATGTGATCGAACTCGTTTTTCGCTAACCTTAGCTTTTCAGGAGCTAGTCGGCGTACTTTAGAGAATACAAGTGGTCCTGTAGTCGTGATGTGATGTGCAACGTTGCTGGTTACACACGGTAATCTCGGTTGCGTTTGTTGTATCCCAGGATACTTATCGAGAAGTGGCTGATAGAGTGAGTCCACTAAAACATATGGTCAGCATCCAATGTCGAAAACTTACAGAGCTATTTATTTTGGGGATTTATTTACCGCTACACTGTGTACACTTGCGAGGCCATCTGGAAATGAGATAGACAGAAAATAGTTATTGCAGTATAAATGTTTACCAGGAAGTAGTATTAAAACAGAAACCGGTATTCAGTTACAGATCGGAAGTGCATTTAGCACACCCTCTCTTTGGATAGTCAATCTCGCTTATTTCCTTAATCTCTTGCTTTGCTTAGGAAAGTCTGGGTCGCAACATACATGGATTGTATTATGTAATTCTTTAGACAAGTTGCACTTCGGAAACTTAGGCAATGAACATATATTAAGACTACTGTGTGAACATACTTTGAATCGTCCTATGTAACCTGCAATTATTGATGCCTATTTTATTTTAGTCCGACGTAAGATATGAGTAATTGTCATTTACGGCATCAGCACGTAAGCTAGACAGGCCTTGGTTGATTTCCGAAGATCATCACATAGGATCTCACACAATCTGGTCACCTTAGATCAAGATATCTTGACTATCGAGTCGTACTTTTCAGTGCTTTCTCGTGACAGCTTTATATCGGTACTTATTTCTGCTATTAGGTATTTTTGCAATAATACCGACAGAAAAAAGATTGTAACTCTGCACAAGAGGTAGTAAAGCTATCTTAGCTTGATCTCTGGTAAAATCTTCACATAATTACACCTCTTCCGCATGATTATGCTTTATTTCCTTCAATATAATCAGTTGGTGGCTAATGTATCTAACTTTAGGCGATATTAACATCTTGGTATGTGTTATATTCATCTATAGCATATACATAATATTTACAACACTCAGGACACCTAATGTTTTCACTATAAACCTATTTCTGCCATCAAAGTTGAACAAAACAGTGGAAGTCAGCCAGAATTGTGATGAAGAAGGGAAAAACGTTAAATCTTACCATGGTTTCGTTACTTGTAACGCAGTTTTGGTAGCCTTGTCGACAAAACAATCTTTATGACGATATATGCTTAGATTATGCTGTTCCATATGAAAATAAATGATTCGTCTACCATCGGTGTATACTTAGGTAGAAATAATTGCTAGTCTGCCATGCAAATACGAAAAAACTATTATAGCAGCACCTGAATAATGCATTTTCAAGGACTTCGAGATACCATGTAACGCAAAATGGAAAAACCCCTTTTCACCTAATTCTGAATATTGGAAAATAGAATTTCGAATCAATTCATACTTAATTTAGAATTTTGGCTATGCATAAAGCAAAAATGAAAAAGTATCGCAGAAGAGTGACGCCATACCCTTGAAGCGCTGCCAAAGTGGTAATACCACCTTCATGTTCGATCCTCAATCCCCGTTCACCTGAAAAGTAGTGACCTATAATTCCTTTACCTCGTTCCTAGAGTAAAATATATTTTTTGTGCTCATACGTCGTATATATAGTTTATTTAGGTATATTTAAACCATCTTAAAAAGTTGGAGGTTCACAATATGCTCTGTCTATAACTTCCTTCACACATAAGAGTCAAATTTTCTTTACAGGAAATTATGTACTGCAAATTCTTCGAAATAAGGGACTTTCAGTTCAACGAGCTTCATCGGAAAGTAGTCGCTTTCAGGAGATATCTCATATTACGTACAGATGTACTTTTTTGGACCCAAAAGATAATGTGCATCTCATCACCGAGGGAATTACAATCAAACGAATGTTAAAATAAGTTACAGACAAAAATGACCATCAAGCCCAGGCATTTTACACAGTACATAACGTCTTTGTGGTAGCTTACTAGTTATGTTTATCATAAACTTTTATCAATATTATCCCACAGTTATCTGTGGGATCTGCTGACTGTTCAGTGGTTATTTTCATTTAAATTTACGTAAATGTAACGATAGGGAGATGCTGTTTCCACTCTTCTGTCAATTCAAACTTTGATGCACCTTCACTTTGAAAGCATAAAAGTGTCTCAGGCACTCGAATTTTAACAACGCCTTCTCACGTAATACCTCTGTGATCGATGTATAACAGCTAGGTAAAATCAAAGGTCAGGAATAAAGGGGTTCGACGATATAATAATAATAATAATTTATTCTCAAATAACAGTTTGTTACATGAGGCATACCAGCTTACAGGCAAGGTCGAATTTTTACAAATGATGCAATACCCACTGTAGTAAATTACTCAGCTGGGTTGATAATTTAAAAGATATGAATGTAGATGTTTTTAATCAGTACCACAGTTGGCGCGCTTCATGAAAGTCGCGTTGCGAATGTGCAACTGATGGTCAAGGATGGGTCTATGGAAGGTGGGAGCTTCTAGAAATCGCAACCTTATATCCCTTTGGAATGTATAAGGCTTTAAGGATGGTGCAGGATAAAATCTTTCGTTCCATATCTCAAGGGGGCTGAAAGAAGGAGCAAGTAAAAGAAAACACGAGAGGCAGAGTAGCAAATATTCATGAGGGAATGTTTAAGGTATGATTACTCAGTTCAATTTTCTTTTATTAAGGTATTTGTTAAGCAGAAGCAGTTTAATAGGTTGAAGAAAATAAGTGTAAACAAGGTATGAGTGGACATACAACTGACAAATGGAGGCGATATGTTCGGAAAGGTATGAGCATGTCAATAAGAGTTTGGTCTATGTTGTCTAGCGGCTCCAAGGGATGCGAAGCTCGACATACTCACTCGTGATCTGGTGAGGATGAGCGACCAAGCGCCTTCAGCCAGAGTGTGTCTAGTAAAATTAATGAGGGAAGTTATTTACCTCTACAAGATATACCGTTTATTTCAACTGAGTTCAGTCGATAGATATTTCTTTCTACTATCTACTTGAAAGCACTTCGTTGTTATGTATTGCAACTTCTCGTCTATATTATAATTGTAAAGAGGATAACCTATATGCAGAAGCCGAATCTCTTCTAGCGCAACGTTTATATTGCCAATAAAACTATAATTCATTGATGATGGGTGTGGCGATGACACCCAGTAAAGCCGAGGAAGTTCTAACAAGCTCCGAAAGGGACGAAGGCATTTCATTCAATCATTGTTTGGAAGAACATTTCAAAATCTCGACGTGTAGCTTCCCGATTTGCTAAATTCTAAAACGCACTGGATGCGGATGAGGTGATTGTAATGGTGATTTCGTTTTTACTAAAAACTGAAAATACTCGAGTGTTTTGTATTGTATTTGACTGGTTAGAATGATATTTCCTTCCATTCACTTGCTGTCTCCTAGCTTGCTACTTGGAGGCTTCATACATTCGAGTGCTCAAGTTGTACGCGATATGGCAAAATTTCAAGTTCTAGGTATAACAATAGGATAGGAAAATATAAATGAACTATAGACCGAAGTACTGTGGCTGAAAAGGTATTGCACAAGATGTGAAGTATGGGGTATCGAAGTGGTATCTGGCAAGAATGCTTAACCGAGTGCTTCCAGCTAGTGGCTTTTCCAGGTATTGAAAAGTCACCAGTAGCAGAAAGGCTGGATTCTCAGCTGCAGAGGCACTTCGGTATATGAGACAATATTCACTCACCTGGGTCATTTTGGCACTTAACTATTAAGGTTCTATAACCAACCCATTCCAACACACAAAATTAAAACGACACTCTTTAAACAATAAGTCGACTAACATAATCAGAGAGGTAGCAAACGTCTTGAAAACGGTCATCGGTAAGTAGTAACTATTCTAAACTGAAACTCACTAATCATTACGAATTGAATGAAACGGCTTCAGTAACAGCTCATTATGAGCAACATATCTAATTTCAAGAAAGAGTTTTAAGGATTTCCTAGATTATAGGAAACCGATGAACGTGATTTATGTCGCCTTCGACAAGGCTTTGCACAACAAGCGTTCTCTGAAACCGGGGAGCTGAATAATCGTGAATACTTTCACTCAAATAGGTGAGAGAGCTTCCTACCGGTCTCTGGATTAAAATACAAATAATCTAAAAATACCTTATTTAAAACCCGTAGTTAGTTGAATGCTGTAAGACTTTTTACTAGGCTTTTATTCATTTACTCTTAATCCAAGTGGATTTTCATGCATGATGAAACCCCTTTAACCTGATAACGTCAAAGCGTGGTAAAAGCGGTAGAAGATTTTGAGGTACTAACTTCCTCTCCACTCATCTACATGTCTCACTTGGCTGATCTGATAGATGAATAAGGAGCATGAATGCATCTGGGTTTTTTCCAAGAGAATTGCGCTAGAAGAAGATGCCAACTGCTGGAGACGCTTTTCGCTGAATTCAGATTGGTACCGTTTTAAAGATCGTTAAAGACCTTTGAAGGTCGTCACTCGATCGTGGCTAGTTGTTTCAAGGCAATGTAGGCATCCGAACGAACCTTCACGAAATGATGTAAAAATATGTTCTCAGTCTTCGACTACTTTATTATTAAGTAAACTAGAAAAAGTGCATAAGCTACAAAATATTGCTCAAACACAGATGTGGCGTTTGTATGAACTAATGATACTTTCGTACTTGATGACTGCCTGATTTTGAATTCCAAATACAATACGTTTGCTTGTGTTAATATAGTTCTCTTTAGTCTAAATTGCTTTCTTCTCTGAATTCTTAGTTCAATTACTTCTCATTATCACGATAGACCACTCAAAAAGAGTGCATAGGACTTTTGTTTTAGAGAACCCATAGATTAGCTTACTTTGTGATGAGCGAACTAGGAATCAAGATCTCTTAACACCATCCTACTTTAGTGACCTACTTTTATCAAGATAACGCGATTGGCTTAATGGAAGCATTTATTATTATTATTATAACCGATTGTACCAGTGACTGTTTTACTGTACCTGTTTGTTTGACTGTACTACACACGTACACTCTTCCGTTGATTGTGACCTTGCACAAATTCGGTTACACTCAGTAACCACACTTGTAACTTGTCACGATCTCGGTATTCTTTTGATGCCACGAAATCGCCAAAAAACATTTCGACAACAGCCATCAACAGCCTTCTGATATTCGACTTACAGGGGTTCTTATCGGTTAACAGACACGTAGCCTTCCTGTAGTGGTGATTATAGTCAACCACGACTCGACGCCACACTACACTACCGTGAGGTCAGAAGTGAATCAATAAATGATAAAAATATTATTATTATTATGAATTGTTTTGTACTAGATACTAAGCAGTAGTTTCAGACGTGATGTATTCTATGTTTTTTCTAAGTATGTCAGGACAGCTCGGAGAACAAAGCAGGAGGGTTTGTCGTTCTGTTGATTCTCAATCACGATACTCAAAGCCGAACATACGATAACAGGGAAAAACCGTAGTCAACAGTTAACACCTAGGGAAAGTCGAAAATGGTGAGCTCGGAAACACCTGATCGGTATGGCACGGTTCAGCTATGCAGGTGTGGTCACTGTATAACTTGTTTATTTTCACACTAAATATTATTATACTATCTGCGACTCAAGTGTTCTTTTCAGAACTGCAAAACATCATATTGCTGTCTGTCACCATGGGATGAATTAGCATAGATAATTTTGTGACTTTCACGTAATATCCCATAGATTAGATAGTGACATCTTGACAAATCTATAGTTGTGTAATACGTCTAATATTTTGGTAGCGTAGGCAGGTGTACTATCATTACTGTTAAACTAAACTCGGTCGATAAGGGACACTCACTACCACCCTAAAAAGTCAAGAGGACCGCACAATCGGCTGCCCACTACCAGTGGTCTTGCATCTATGGAACCTGTTACCAATCAACTGGTTAAGACAACAGAAAATAACATCAGCACCAAGTTACTGTGAGTTCCTTCCTGTTTATCCTGTATTAACATTTTACTCTTCTGTACACTATGTTGACTAGCAATTAATATTATTTCTCCACTCGTTCCCTTATCCACAATTCATACTTCTATACTTTTTCCGCCTGCTTAAATAAACAACTATCCTACAATATACCCTTCTTAACGCTTATACTCTGATTGGCAAACTATACTTTATACTATAGTCAACAAAGGCACTGCATCGATGCTTTATCCACAGTCCATAGCTTGTAATTGCCTGATAAGCTTGTAAAATGGTACTTACAGAAATAGTGCTTTCCAACAGGTTGTGAAACAGAGGATTGTGTGAGGTATGACGTGTATACAAAAATAAGCCTAAATGAGCCTAACATCACAAAAGGAGGGAGGGTGGAGTTACTGACCAGCAAGCATTGATGGTGAGGGCGATAACTTCAATCCACCCGTGTTTGTGGGGACAGAGCATTTTGTATGTACCAGGCTCTTTATAATTGAGAATAAGACAGTCAATCTGAGATATAGATTGTCTTCCTACGCTCACCACTCAGACTCATGTTTCCAATATTATGCTGGATTAGCTATTCTACTAAGACAACCTATAACATGCTAACTCGGACTTTTACACTAGGATTGCGTGGCTGACATCGGATGGACAAAAAAAAGAAAAGAAAAAAGACAATAAAAGATATAGTCACTAGTATTCTTAACACTTCACCCTCTATACACACACCCTTCTAATAAACCGCTTCCCTTGCACTAACCTTGACTTCCCTTCCTTCATGTGAGCTTACTCCAACTTGTTAAACATCACAACTCATTGTTCTTTATTAGTACATTCTCTAATATGGAGCCTCTGACTTCACTTCACTCTAACAAGACATAATATGAATTTATTCTAATTTATTCTACCTCTGTCCGTTCTACTACACAATGTTAAGCAACCTTTGGCGTTCATATCCAAGTGCTTTGCTGCTCTTCTGTTTCTCTTTTATTCTTTTTCAGAATCTTGCTCTGAGAGCACAGCTATGAAACTTCTGACGTTTGGAGCAAACTTGACGTACGCGTCCTCTCAAGGTCATAGTTTACAGCAAGCGCTCTACGATTTCACTTTATAACAACTATAAACTTAATAAGTTGGGAAGCATTTTGCGAACCAACAAATGTTGTAATTTATAGATCATGCCTGTAAAAACGGTGAATACCTGCATATGCAGAAATATATTATTATTATTTTTATTATTACTAATACCCTACGCAAGAATTCTACACTGGGGAATCCGACATGACGAACTCGATCATTGACAACAGAGTTGTCATGCACTGAATATCTGTGATATCTTTGAACCAAATAATAGAACACACTCTTGGAAGCTCAGAGATTTAGATATAAGTAAACGACAAATCACTAGCTAGTTCCACAATATTTGTCCTAAAAGCATAACCAGCTTTATGACTAACTGGGGTAAACAAGTTAGCCGAGAGATGAATGACCTGAACTTGTCACTTTTCTATTGATAAAACGAAACCTCAGTTTTTATATATATGTTAGTATTTAAATAAGTATACTTTCATTATTACTAATGACTTTATTCAATATTAAATGTATTCCACAACGAAATTCTCAGCACAAAATATTTCAACAAGTCGCTTTTACATTCAAAAAAAATCAACCTACAACTCCACACATATGTATGAAATAACTAAATAAACTATCTGGAACCAAAGGAAATGTTTTCTAATAGGATGAGAAACTACACAATTTTTATTTAGAAAATTGTTTAGGAATATAATTTATTGCTTGAGTGAGCTCTAACAACCTGTTTGTCAGGCCGTACATTTGTTGGATAAGGAATTGTAGGGCTTTTATATCTTTGCTTGCGTGCATGCATTCTAATGGAATGGCTCCTCGTTCTGCCAAAAGATACACAAGGATAGAGATCTGAATGAAAGGGCTGGTCAGTATTTGAAAAAATAACACCTTCCAGGAGTTTACACAATTCTAAACGTTTATCTACAACCATAACAATGACTTTTAAAGATTCTCCATACACCCTGCCAAGTGCCTTCAACACTCTCCGCAATACAGCAAAGTCTTTCCAGGAAAGAATAATGTAGAACAGTAAGAGATAATAGGTACAATGCAAATCGTTAAAGTATGCTATGGTACATAATAACAGCAGCATCTAAGGTACATTTGTAAGCAAAGTGATACGATGAATATGCTGTTTTAGTGCAGATTGATATAGAATTAGCAATAATTTTTCCGTTCTTTTGAAAAGAGATGAAGTTATTGCCATGGGCTCACATTTTAAATTCTTGTCGCCAGATATTTTCTCAAGTATTGGGGTTATCTCTACGCTTATTCACATTTTTGTTATGAGAAAAGCTGAGAATTGTTTGTTAGAAACGTTCGTGTATGGTAATGCAGCATGTCGACACACTTCCTAAAAGAAGGTTAATGGATTGTAAAGTGTGATCGATAATTGAACCCATCAATGACAGCAGGAAACGCCCACTACCACATTAACTTTCTGTGACCTTGTATGACTATACTTTGCTTGCTCACCAACAAATGTTGTAAGTTGTAGATCATGCCTGTCAAAATGGCGTGTACCTGTCCTGGCAGAAATGTATTATTACATATTATTATAATTTTATGTTTATCATGAACGATATTAAGTTTGTTGACTCATTTTTCGTATCCTCTAGTTACTGTTAAAAACAGGTAAAGTTTATGTAGCCTACTAGCTTATTTTTTCTGACGTTGGCTATGCTACTACTTTGTGCTCTACAGAGAATAGTTCAGAAAGACATCTGTAGGGCATTACCTACACGTATTTCGTCAGGTTCTAAACATTGGGCTGAGTTAAGTGACTGGAGTCAGTGAATATCAGAACACAACCATTGTTCGAGCATGTGGGTCTAGGAAGCATGACATCGGATGACTGACCCACAAGAGACTTATTTAAGTCACAACCATTCACCTGGTTATCGCCCTTGATGAGTCTCTCACCTATAAGCTGTTTTAATAGTTTTCACACATTTGAAGAGTTATTACAAGATAGTAGTTTCTGATAGAACGTCTAGTTCAAACATATAATCTCTAGGTTTATTAGGCCGTTTAGCTTTCGAACTTCAGTGGAGTTTTTCTCCATGTACATCCTTTATTTAACCTTCCTTAGTTGTTTTACTTGTGGAGGTGTAGGTCGATCAGAATTTACAAAAATGGTTTCGGCGGTGCAACAAATATCAGAATAGAATTTGAGCTGACACGTGACAACATCAATGATGTTTTTCAATGAGTAATCTGTAAATCAGTTCAAGTTTTCCGTACGACACATGTCTTTTAGATTCCTGGTATCTTCTTCCGAATAATTCCTGTATTTCACTTTCTTTGTCTTAAGAGCATACTCAGTTCAAGCTTACCATATACTCTAGGTAGAGCACGAATAATACAGTGATCACAACTAGATAATTGAACACTTTTGCCAGACACATATGTTGCCACATCATTATGGAAACTGAGTTAACATGGGCATTCAAACGAGTAGGAAAATCTGCTACATCCTAGTGAGCTAGTGATTAAAGAAAGCTACAGTCACATGAGTTAAATTCATCACATACAATTGAAAGTGAACCACTGAAGGCAGTGACAGAAAATTCGGTTGATTCATCGGTGAAAATGGGTAGTATAGACGAGATACGGTTACGTATGTCCTTCATATGAAGGAAACCTGAAATAGATAAGGTTTCAATCCAAAGAACTTTGTCTGACTCTTGGCTCTCTATCAGCCATATGTGATGAAAGTATAACTTTTCGTAGAATACATCTTGACAAACTATTTAGTTAAATAATCAGTCATAACTAAAAAAAAGTAACTAACTTTGTAATGGATTTCGTGAAGCTTTAATTGATAGCGGCAATTCATGAAGTCAAATAAGAAAAATGGGAAAGAAAACTCTTCTTATGAATGTCGCATCTAAACGAGATACAGCTGCCGAAATCCTAAATAGGCAGATTTCAAAATCCCCGGTTGAAAACTTTTATTCATCTAGGCTTCGTATTGCCTTCTCAAACTGACTTACAGTTCACAGGTGTGATAGGGATAAACTTCTTCTTCGGGTCACAGGGATGTTCATCTATAAATTTACTTGCTGGTGTTGGCCAGGTTACACTGAATGCACGAATAGATGGATTTCGAAAATTGCCTCAGAAAATTGTCCGGTATGGCTTTTAAAAGTGGAGGGAAAAGCTAACACTATCTCAATAACGGAGCACCTGATTAACTCTGAACACACTGCTTCTAAAAAGTCGTCCTTTAAAATAATCCATACAGTAGAAAAAATTGGATCAAAGGTAGGTCAAATGAAAACCTTATGCACTGGTGGGGCGTCGGTGATCCACCAATTCAAACCCGAATTCTGCATGCAAAAACGATGCATCCAATCTTCCATTATTCCTAGATTCTGATTTACTTAATAATAATAATTTATTCTCAAATAACAGTTTGTTACATGAGGCATACCAGCTTACAGGCAAGGTCGAATTTTTACAAATGATGCAATACCCACTGTAGTAAATTACTCAGCTGGGTTGATAATTTAAAAGATATGAATGTAGATGTTTTTAATCAGTACCACAGTTGGCGCGCTTCATGAAAGTCGCGTTGCGAATGTGCAACTGATGGTCAAGGATGGGTCTATGGAAGGTGGGAGCTTCTAGAAATCGCAACCTTATATCCCTTTGGAATGTATAAGGCTTTAAGGATGGTGCAGGATAAAATCTTTCGTTCCATATCTCAAGGGGGCTGAAAGAAGGAGCAAGTAAAAGAAAACACGAGAGGCAGAGTAGCAAATATTCATGAGGGAATGTTTAAGGTATGATTACTCAGTCTAATTTTCTTTTATTAAGGTATTTTCAAGCAAGAGCATTTTAATAAGCTAAAGAAAATAAGTGTAAACAAAGTATGAGTGGACATATAACTGGCAAATGGAGGAGATTCAGAAAGGAGCTGAAAGTATGAGATTATGTGTGGCCATAAAATATAGTGCTAAAAACAGTATTGTGGTATACAATTGACTATCTTCCCTTTTTTGTCGAAGCTGTTGGAGATCTTTTCATCTTCTCTAGTATGTTTTGGTCTTACTACGGTTTTATTATTATTTTGTATTTTTAAACCTCCACCGGTCATTATCATTATACTCTAATAATTTTTCATGATTATTATTCATTTGTTGTTATTACCTTTGATTTTTCCATTTTGCTTCTTATCTGTGAAGTTGACAATTATGTCTTATTGTTAACCTGCAATCATTTTCTTCTTCCCATTCTTCTGTAACCACTTGGTCGTTAGATAACCTCATTTTGATATCCGAAACCAATGATCAATTTATGATTCAATCTCCTCGATATTTGTCAGGCAACTATAAATACTGATGTATAGCTAAAGTAAATGAATTCAGTTTCAGTTTGGAAAGTACAGGAGGCTTGATGGCCTGTGTTAGTCCTGACAATGGTGGTCTCTCAGTTAATCCAACCTTTTGAAAGAGTCGACGGATAGAGCCGCAACCACGTGCTGAGGTAATGAATTTCACTCGTTGGTGATTCGATGAGAAAGTCGATAGTCAACTTACAAGTAATTTGTTCTCGGCCTGTGAACGTTTTTGGAGTGTCTTTAGAAATTCTCTGTTTTAGAAGACAAGAAAAATTAGGGTATATCAGGTGCAAATTTATCACTAAGCAATTTGAAAACTGTAATCAAGTCGCCTCTAGTTCTACGATATGACAATGGGAATAGGTTTATTTCAGCTAGTCGAGCATCATATGGATGCTTAGCTATTCCAGGAATCAGCTAAGTTGCCGTCCTCTGAACCTTTTCCAAAAGCTCACTGTCTTTTTTAAGCAGGGGCTGGCCGCTTGTATGCAGTACTCGAGTTTAGGACGTACGAACACTATACGAAGTCGAAAACGTTTAGGTGTCGACATGACTGAAAGCCCTACGTATTGACCATAAGGTTATAAAACCTTTGGCGGCTATTGCACAGCAGTGTGCAGTAGTCTTAACGTCTTGGCTAATGATGATTCCAAAGTCATTATGTGTCTGGACAACAGGTAGCTCAGTGTAATGAAGGTTCACAACGTCATCCTCATGGTGAGTCAATATAAGATCTAGTAAGTATGATTCAGGGTCCTGGTCGTACCTACTCGCTTCTTTCACATGTTACTCTAGGGCAGATGTAATAAACGCACCAACTAGTTCGTGCTGGAAAACATTATCTGACGATTGAGTTCGCAGATTTTTCCAGTCTATAATAGGTGCATTGAGTCTCATAGGACTAGACAGCGACCAATTTGTGACCAAGTATTGAGACTGCTTAGCAGGACTTCATTTACCTCACAGCTTGGACTGCGATAGACTAAACCAATCAGCAGCTCTTGTCCCTCATATTTCAAGCGGCAAATAAATAATTCACACGTCCCACTCTCATGGGATACACTATCGATTATGGCAAATGGGATAGCATTCCTAATGAATAGAGCTACTCCCCCTCCTTTGCGCTTTTGTGTTCTGTCGGCTCTTACTAACGTAAAGCCCTCGAAATCAAGTTCCATACTATCTATAGCCTGTTTCAGCCAGGTTTCTGTTACTGCGATTATGTCTGGCTTTGTAGAGTCAATCTGTACACCTAGTTCCGATCGCTTATTAAGTAAGCTTCGTGCATTGGTGTAACAGATCCGAAGCCTGTTTAAGTGCCTTCGTGCTTCACCCAGAGTGGCTTCGGCATCATTCTCTGTCGAAGCCTTACGACCCGAAAATTTACAATTTTCATGTCGTTTTCGCCAGCGTCTAATCTAGGTTGTAGTTCTCTGTCGACTTCCCGTCTTTTAACGCGGTCTGCCAACGGCAAGTTCTGACGGATAAAAGCTCCTGAACCCTTTAATTTGTGTCCATTCTGTAAAATGAAATCACGTTCGTTCGAAGACTTGAATACTACTTTAAGCAGTCTGGATTGATGGGGTTTTAAGTCCGCTAGACTCCCTAGTCTGTACACCTTCAGCAAGGTAACTCTGGAGATATTTTGAGGTATGAGTTGATTGAGCAGCTTCCTAATCAGCGCAATGTCATGTTCTAAACGAGTTTTTGGTTCAGAGCTTTAATTTTCCTGTATTCTATGTAAAATAACTGATCTGTTACTGTGATCAGCCTTCAACTTCTCGACAAGTTTTATGGGGGCAGGATTCCCTTTTATATCGTAATGTTGTTTCTTCCCTAAAACCTGCACCCATTCGTCAACGTTACTTGGAGAAGCAACCACAGTCGCGTCAAACATACTGTGGGATTCCGGAGGGTTGTTGACGACTTGGGAGGTCACGTTATGTTTCCCGCTAGAAACCGATCGAGCCTTGCGATTGCAGCTCCCAGGCGTTTCTTGCTGGATACCATTTAAAAGACGGGGAAAAGAAGAAACTTCTTTTTTGAGTTTTTAGTTAGGACAGACCTATTTGAAGACTTTTTCCTCCTTTGGTCAGTGTGACTCAGCTGTTTTCGAATTCACCTGAGTTTTCTTCACAACAATTTGAGTTTCGAGAGAGCGAGTACTGTTCGATTTGTCCCGACCACGCTTGCCAAAATATTTTATGCAGCACTTATCAATGAGATGGCCTCGGTTAGCAAGCTGTTTGCATCCGAACGGCACAGTTGACATGGCTATACGCAACTGCTTTTACTGAACCGTTTGAAAGCCGCAGGCGTTAAATTCGTGCAAAGTTCGTTGTGCCAACCTTTGCACTCATCGCACTGCATGGCGCTTTCAACGGGATAACGACAGCCCGGACGTTGGCGATTGCTTTTTTGCGCTGTCCAATCATTAAACAGGGGTCTTTTTTTAAAAAAAGAGCCAGATGTAGTAATACTTGGAGACAAAGACGATCTGTGGCCGAAAAAAGTAGAAAACTATAGATTGTTTGGATCAAATGTACTAACAGATACAATAGGAAACAAAGTACTCAAAAGTACCGACGACAAACTATTTTAGAAACGGAACCGATGCCTTAAACGAATACTTTGACCGAAATAAATTCATATAAAGTGAAAACAGTAGTCTTGATACGCAATAAACGATCAAACCAATAGGATTCACTCAGCGAGGAAAAATACCAGTCCTTTTAATTAGCGCGCGCTATTCGTCGTAAAGACACTTTCCTTCGCTGAATTTTTTTTATTTTTATTAAATGAAACAATGAATTTGTGATTTTAAGAAAATTAAAATCAACTAACAGGTAACTAGATCATCTCAGGTGATTCAATATCATATAAAAATAACATATTAGACAGAGAGGAAACTTTCCTTAACTACAAGATTTTGATTAATGTATTCTGGATATTCATTTCCCTTCTGAAGTACTTGGTTTATTTCTATTTTATTATTCTTATTAGTCGCTTTATTCAGCATTACATTTTTAATACAATATATAGAATCCTCAGTATAGAGTATTTCAACAAGTTTCCTTTTCTTACTTCTTCGTTGATCCCAAAGATAAATATTGAGTAATCACTAAATAGATGTTAAGAGTTCAGGAATCCCAATCTGAATCAAGTTCATTTTCTAAAATGCATATTGCCTGTCAACAAACATAGTGTGTCTAATGATACTCTTTCCTAACTGAATAAATAATTGACAATGATTTATTAAAACAAACAAAGAAACAGATAAAAAAAATATCTAAATGACAGGAGTAAGTAGCCAAATATTCAAACAAACCGCCTTTATATTGATACGAACCCGCCAATTTCAACTAGATTTTTCTTATCAGTGTGTTTAGCTTTCGTTTTTTCAAAATTCATTAAACAAATATTAACTTAACAAATAATGCGAAGTAAAATCACGTACATTTTGACAGATTAATTGTTTATTAAAGAGAATAAATTGCGGTAAATTATATATACTACTAATAATTGTAATTCATATTCATATATTCGTCAATAAACTACTGATTTTCATAATTCAACATTATGATATCTGCCTATTATCTTTTGTTTGTTTACATAAATAATAAACTATTTTTTATCAAAATAGTTATTTGTTAAACTGGTGGGAATTAAGATTAAACGAGTATATTTCTGAATCTGTGATAATTAAGAGCATTTGAAATAACGGAATACAACAAAAAGAACAAGATGTGGGCGAATGAACATGTTGAATTTGAAAGTCAAACTCATCAAGTATAAAAGAATCATTAGGTCATATAAACAATAGAAGTACGTAATTCAATAGATACATGAAAAATAATATTATCCTCATTGTTGCCTAAAGGAGTTGAGAAATTCATCTTACTTACTTACTTACTTACTTACTTACGTGCCAGTGAACTGAATTGATCTACCATCAACCAAATATCAGAATGCAGTAGATAGCTGTAGTCGAGATGTGCTTTTTGGCGATCTCGTGGTATCGAAATAATACCGAGATCGTGCCAGGTTACAAGTGTGGTTACTGAGCGTAACCGAATTTGTTCAAGGATCTTATCAACGGAAGGATTTATGTGTTTTGGTACAGTTAGACAAACAAGCATAGTAAAACAGTCACTGGTACAATTGATTATAATAGTAATAATTGTTTCCATTATATCAATAGCATTCTCTTCATAAAAGTTGTTCACTACACACATATGAAATTTGTTTAACTTGGGTACAAGTTAATCTTTTCTATGTTCATTTGATGATAAAATGGATAATTATTGAAAGAATTTCTGGAATATACATTCAGCAAATACAAAGTTCATCACTGTCTTATATAAATCAATAAATAATAAGTCATTTAATCTAGAAGCAATCAAAAGTTATAAACCTTTTGGATGAACTCATAATAGACAATCTTTTGTAGCCCAAGATCTGACTACATTTAAATTGGACAAATGGTCGTCATTGAATGATTGCTGTTGAACCATATATCCTGACTATTTTCGTACACAACTATCAACTGAAATTACGTTAGTGAATAACGGAATCAAATACGAGAATGAAGTTTTGAATATATATAGTTTATACATATTCATTGACCTGGACAGATAATCAGAGAGATCAAACGAACTAAGCGGAGAGAATAAAGTGAAGTGAGATTACGTGCAGTGGAGATGGCATGTGAACCAACAACTCGTTTTAATCAAGCGTTAATCAATATATATATAGTCAGAACAAAAAAAGATAGGCTACAAACATATGATGAATAGGATAATAAGTGATCACACACATACGCTTACATAAAAACAGTCAGAGTTGATAAGTGAATAATTAACAAGTTCAAAACCGTGATTCAAGAAGAATGAATAGATTAGCTTGTCCAGAAGATAGAATAAGGTATGTGAGCTTAGCATAGTAACCGATACTACATAGTCATTATCTTAATTACATGTTAACTTTATTTTGTTTGTCTTTTAAAACAATAATTATCATTTACTCATTTGATAAATGATGTTTATCAATTCAATTCAAACATGTTACTTTTGTCAATTTTTATTGTTATTCACATGATTACCAATGTTAAGATATTTTTTTTATTGACAATTATTGATCTTGTTCAATGTTCCACTTCTTTTTATTGTCTCTAAAATATACATACTTACATACATCTCACAAAATAAACATTTTATGGTAATACTGTAGTGTATACTACTGATATCGGTAGATATAAGTAGTTTGAATCATCAATCAAAAATGAAGCGCCCGGAGACAAAAGGTTAAGAAGATTAAAGAAAAGAGAACGAGAATAGAGAATGATTAATATGGAAACAATAGAACAATCAAGTTTGAAACGATTGATTAACATTTTACCCATGAACTATTTACTGTATGGTTCTCAGATTTCAAGAACAGATTCGATAACTTTGTAGTGATAAACCTTCGATTGTCCCCACTTGGGTTCTCATTCACTACATTTGGACATTAGTAGCACACACCACAATACTGCCTTGTTTCATCTTTTCTTTTTATCAATGTTGATAATTGTCAACCAACATTCTAGTTTATGTTTCTTTATTTAAATCGATCGATGTAAATGTCTATTATTTTCAGTATCTATGTAAAGAAAAGAACACTTAATTGAAACAAATTATTGATGTATTCTACTCTAGCTATATTAACTATTTGTGAATTATTTAAACCTCATAAAGCAGAACAATTGTTGAAATTGATTTCAGTTTAATCCATATTTCATAGACGTTCTTGATGAAGTTTTATTCTCTGATTTGGATGGTTTAGTCATGAAGCTTTCTTTCATCCTTATTCTGAACGACATCATCAGTAGCACAAATTTCTGGTAGAAGTGGAGTGTTCAAATTTCTTCACATATGGCTCATAGCTTGTCTTACAGATCTCAATATTAATTGTTTATTGTTGATCATTGTTCAGAAGAACGATGAAAGCTCCATGACTAAATAATCTAGCTCAAAGAACAAAACTTCATCAAAATCATCCACCTGAGATATAAATCTTCTCCACCATTTCAACCTCGTTGTATACTTATATTTGATACTCAAATATTCATTTATGCTACGTTATTTTTGTTCATTTCACTTCAACATAAAAACCATTTTTATTTAACTCTACTGATTGAATAAAAATATATTTTTAGACTGAAAGACACAATAATTAGAATAATTTTGAAAAGTAGCTAAATAGATAACGTGATGGCATTTGAAGTGAATTGTACTAGGTTCGAGTCTCAGAGTGAAAATCAACTTTGAGATCCAGTTACATCCTGCTGACGAGTCTCAAATAGGACGAAACGCGCATCCTCAATTCCACTGTTAGCCACTATCCATCTTTGGATAAACTATTTAGTCTGATCTGAACTATGTTCCTTTATTTGTTTTAATGTATGTATATTCCTATTCATCGACATACATTACTCAAATCATCAAACTGCATCACGAGGCGAACCCCAACTTGGAATCCCGAAGGGAAGCGGAAAAGAGGAAACCCAAAGGACAAATTACGTCAGGAAATAGAAGCATATGTGAAAAGGATGAATAACAACTGGAAAGAGCTGGAAAGCATTGCTTGGGACAGGTTTGGATAGAGAGTGCTGGTGGGTGGCCCATGCTCCTCCATGATGAGTAACAGACGTGAGTAAGTTATTTCCTAACCATCTTCAGCGTCTTCTCCTAATTCCTTCTTCAGCTGGAAGCTGGTTTATTCTCTCTCACAGTAGATTGTTGCTGATGGTATCCTACCAATGGACGTTGAGTATCTTGTGTAAACAACTGTTTATAAATACTTGTATCTTCTTGACGATGTTTGTAGTAGTTCTCCACGTTTCAGTTCCATACAGTAGAACTGTCTTGACTTTCGTACTGAAGATTATGACTCTGATGTTAACTTTCAGACATTTGTTTTGAGTCCTATATATTCTTCGGCTGTACTGATGAGGCCCTTGCTTTGCCAATCCTCGCGTTCAATTCTGCATCAGATCCTCTTGTTCATCGATGATACTGTAATGAACAAGAACAGGTGGGTACAATCGAAATTACGGAGCATCTCAATAAAATCTGAGGACCATATATTTAATCGTTAATTTGCAAAACGTCCACCAATTTTCTCAAATGCCTCAGACTTCATTGTTCTTACATTTTCATACAAATTGCATCCTATTCCTTTCTTGATCTTCCCTCATCTTCTGCTGCCAGACATTACATTCCCGACTCGCATAATATACTACTTATATCAATATAAGTAGCACGCATCACAATACTTCTGAGGTATATGAAAGATACACGATATTTCTAATGCTTGCAATATAACTGTTTCTTGTTAAACATGCTTCATGTTGGAGGACAGATTTAAGTATAAACAATGTTATATAGTGTATGAGAAATTTTTAAATTCTATAGTATGTTTTATCCTTTTACATGTACATAAACATCCTTATTACTTAGAATGAATAGTAAGATCGACTTAAACATTAGTTCATATTGCGTCCTCTACTTGATTATTGCAGAATGCGGTACAAAAATGACGACACTTGAAGGTGTGGAACAATCATGTAAACAAGATCATATATTTTAGTGTCATCTTATTGTTGGGGTGACGGAGCCTTCAGAGGCCCTAAGGGGTCCGAAGAGTTTCCACCCAATCAGGACGGGATGAAGCGTTCTAGAATATCAACGTGGTATGCTGCTATTGGACAGTGGCATAATATACCTCACTGCGGATTGGCTGAATTATAATGTTCATATAACAAACGCTAACATCTATAAATACTCATGATTTTCCGTACATTTCTATTCTTTCTGAACAAGCACTTCTCCAGTTTTCTTCTGTCTTCTGATTTGCGACTGTGCCGTAGTTTATTTACCATATTCTGCGTTAATCAAGTAGCGAACTTACCACTAATATTTATGACTGAAATGAGATACTAATCATATAACATGAACATATATTTTGTCTACGATATATATGAATCAATCAAATTTCTATATTTTCATTATTACTACAATGTGATGAAATACATCTTATTCAGTACATGCTCCAGACATTGGCATTGTAGTAGACCCTGATTAATCAATATAAGGTTGTTAAGTCTCCTACTTGATTATTGCAGAATACGGTACTTGAACGTGTAGAACCCCCACGAAAGATTCAGAGCAAGTGATTACTGGGTAAGAATAACAAATATACAGAAAAATATGAATATTTATATTTATTAGTATTGGCTATAAAATCATTATCATTCAGTCAATCCACTAGGTGATAAGTTATGCAATTGTCCATTCGTAGTAGGCTGCGTCGATAATATTAGAATGTGCTAACAAGTTGTGATTAGACCAAATGTTTTCAGTTCCTTTAGAGCTTCTAGGGGCTTTTTCGTGCTTTTCGAAGTTATATCAACAATGCATGCGTTATAACTTGTGAACCTGTGTGCTCTGTTTATTGTATAACGCAGCGATACCGCCAATCAGAGAGCAGCAAATTATCGGTCGGACTAGTGACGCATAAAACCCGTACAAGCAGTCTAGAGTCTTTTTATCGGTCCTACTTTCTATCTAGCCTTGCCTGTTCGAGTTCAGAACACCAGTCTCAGCCTCTGCGATATGAATCATTATATTTCAAACATACTGAGTTTATGTACCAATCAAGCAGACCACATCGTACCATAAAATAGGAAACAACATTTGTACAAGAAGTTTCCAAATGTGGCTGTGAATGAAGGAGATAGTAATTGATAGACAGGGCATAATTCAAGAATGGTAAATCGTATAATAATAGTTCATAGGTCAAAATGAAGCTCATGATAAAAGGGACATGAATATGAAGAGATTAGTTATATAACAATTATAGGATGAAAATATACTCATAGTATTGTTCCATAAATGGATCCCAAAAGTTACCATTCATTATGCTTATCGGGATATAACAGCATGTATCTTCAATTCTAATGATCTAATCAAAATAAACTTAAATCTCTTACAGGAAATGAGATAGTTGATGTGGTTTCAGTTAGAATACAATGCATTTCCTACAAACGTTGTTTTATTTTTGTTATCCTGTTATCCGATGTATTAATTTTTTCCTGTTGATACCTACCTTTACATTCAACTACATTTAATTACATAATACGATAAGCTTTGAGTAAGATTAATGCTTGAATTCCGTAAGTGAATACCATTTCCCTTTTTCATTAGACATGTAATTACTTTTTTTTCTCTATAGCAATAGCAATGGTTTGTTACTAACAAACAGACAGATAAAATAGAAATGATTAATGAGTATTCTTAATGTTTCTAAGGTCTTATTTAATGAATATCTACATGATAGTAGCAGGTATATAAGAATTCATAGACTGGTCATATATTATGTTTGTGTTGAGGATGTTAGATCCTCAGAATTCACTTGGTAAATCTCTTATTTTTTGTAGTTTAATTTTGAAAATTTGAATTTTTTTGTTTTCGCACCAAAAGTGCTCATTTTCACCTTCATTTAGTATTTCCCACTTGGAAAGATCTTAAATACTATTGGTTCGTTATATATATATCAGGTAATCTGACTTTATTAGCCGTTCTTATTGTGGGGCGTTTGTAGAAGATGGCACTCAGTCTGGCTGCATTAAACATTTTCTGTATCAATTTTCTTAACCTCTGTATCATAATCTCGTCAGTAGTATCATTTAAGAATTATAATTTTAAAGACAACACTTTCTTCGGAACAGTGGGTACCATTATCCTAGTTTTCATCTCTTTCATGTGTTTATCGATGAATTTCGTTGGGTATCCATTCACTTACAATGATGTCATCCGAGCAAATCATTAGGGATTCGTTTTTATCTTGTGGTTAGCGTTTGTTTTTAGCGAGTTAGTTTTTTAATGGATAAGTTCAATATATATGTTCAACCCTCCTCCTTTATCCGGAATTGGAAACGGTAGTAGCCTCAGAGGGACTCCAAGTGGAGTTATCAGGGATTTGTGGTTTATGTGAATTCTTTTGGCTATTGAGCTCTATAGACTGACTAGTTGAATCGGGTATTTTTTATTCTATATCTAGATAAACTTATTGGAGCTTATAAAATGTGGAAATGAGCTGTTAAGTTATTCTACAAATCGTAATCACTTTATTATGATGACCTATTTATTGTGTTTTTGTCAATCGAGTAGAACTTTTATTATTATAGGTCTATGAAGATTATTGAATTTTATTGAGACCATGAAACGATCTAAACTAGTCTTTGGATGAGAACTTCGAATATCTGAATGCTCATTTAGTCGTAGTATGAGACTACTAATCAATACACATATATATGATACTGAAGGCCCTGAGTTTGAGGCCCGTGAGTGGGAGCGTGGATGCGCTCTGCTGAGGAGCACCACGATAGGACGAAATGGCTGTCCAATGTTTCCAGGTTTCTAATGGTGGTCTAACATCAATCGGTTCATGATCTCAATCAACAATTTAATAATTTCTACATCCCCTTACATTGATACATATCTATGATCCCGTGACTAGGAATCGAATACACAACTTTTGGTCTCATTCATGAACAGTTAATCTCTAGACTACTGATCAAGTATTCAATGATATATAAGTCATTTGCAGTGAAAAGGTACTTCAATAATAATAATACACCATAGTTTCAAACGAACGATGGATCTAAAAGTTAGTTAAAACAAAACAAGAAAACCAAAAAAACGACTATAGACATCTGTTAAGATATTCAGCTAGAACAGTGATCATCAAAAGCTGTGATGAAACCCTAATAGAAAAGAAATTTCTTCAATTGATTCATTCCTTCTTAATAACCTTTGGTTAATTAATCAATAATAATCCCTTGGTAATAATGAACCAATTCTTTGTTTTTATATTGTTGGCGGTCTGCTTGAGCATCTGGGCTACCTGTTCCTGCCATCAAGATATTTCAACAAGTTATCTATTTTTGTTTGTTTTACTATATCATTATGTCTATTAATCGCATAATCTATTCTGCTGCGTTTCTAAAAAGTGTACAACCTTTCGTTGTCAAAGTTACAAAAAGCTCAATAAGAGACAATGTGGTTGCTGGCAATATACAACGAAAAAAATGTACATTATTCAGATGTTCATTTACTGGACTGCTAACATCTAACTGGCGACCATTCAATATTTATCACCAGGACCGACCAAGAAGAAAGAAACGGAAACTTGTTGAAATACTTTACACTGAGAATTCTAGATTGTACCAAAAATATAATATTGAATAAAGCTGAAAAAAAATATATATATATAATATTAAACAATTCTAATCTGTACTAATAAAATAGATTCTATAAAGCGGGGGGGGAGATTTTTAAATTAAGTGATAAATGAATAAACAAAACCTTGAATAAACAATATTTAACCTTGAACGGTTTTTTTTCGTTTTTTTTTGTTTTATTTATTTATTTTTCCGTTTTAGAAAGAGGGATGTATAAATCAGTAGTGAAATTAAGTTGAATGAAGTTGATTTTATTAATTATTCAAAACTACGTTTTGAATATATCAGCAGAGGGTGCTGATATTAAGTGTTCCAATAGAGAATTCCAGTAGTTCACTACTCGGTGCGAGAAACGGAACTCCAGACGTAAACGGTTTGATCTCGGTTTTTGAACTTTCTTCGAATGTCCTTTCAAATGATCATTCGTAGATGAAAGGAAAAGATGAGATATATTAATACCAAGGTCATCGTCCAGTATACGATAAGCCGATATTAGATCATCCCGTATTCTACGGTAAGATAACGGAAATAAGTTAAAGTGTCTCAGTCTGTCTTCATGAGATAGGTCAGATAGTTTATAATAGATATCCGAATGATTTTTTCCATCAGTTTTACAGCTGCACTAGTCAAGCTAACGGGCCTATAGTTACTAACTAAATCCCTACTCCCAGCCTTATACACCGGACTTATTATGGCGTCTTCCCAGTCTCTAGGAAGTCTGGACTGTCTCAGAGACATGTCGAATAGTACCGCTAATGGTTCAGCAATTTCATCTGATATGGCTTTCATAATCCTAGGATGAATATCATCAGGACTACTGGACTTATCAGGTTTGAGATGCTGAAGTAGCCTTAAAACAGTACCTTTCTCAATGACTACAGGATCCATCAGCGAGCCGTCACGGTCGCGATGAATCATTGGTCGTTCCTCATTACCGATAGAAAACACTTTACTAAAATATTCCGGTAAAGCTTCAGCTTTTTCGGCATCATTCTCTGCTAAGATTAACGGATTATCTCGTATCAAAAGTGATGGAATTCCATCGCTTCTCTGAGTTCACCTTTTTATATACGAGAATAACCGTTTCGTAATGTATCTAGAATCCCTAACCAATTGTTTTTCGTATGATAGTCTAGTCTTGCTTATTAACGCTTTACAGGCATTCCTAATCTTACAATAACTGGATCTGTATTGTTCTAAGCCAGTAGAGATGAACATATTCCAGTGATTCTTCCTTTTTCTAAGGAGTTTCCTGACCGTTTTAGTTATCCATGGTGGACTATTATTCGGTCTTCGTGGTACCAGGTATGGTATGAACGGGGACGTAACTAGTCTAAATTTACCTTTAAATACTGACCATGCTTCTTCAACTGATATGCTAGTATCTACTAACCAATCTGTCTTAGCAGCTCATTCCTGAATGGCTGATATGTTAGCTTTCCATACATTTGGGCGCGGTGTAACCTGATCGTATAACATGTCCCTAGTTCTAAAACAGCGTGATCGCTGTTCACTAACGGTGGAAGAATATTTAAGTCGACAATATCCTCAGTCTCATGAGTGATTACCAAATCCAGCAGAGAAGAACCCTGGTTAACACCAAAACGTGTGGGTTGGGATACATGCTGTACTAGTGCATGCTCCATTATTGTTATCAGGAACCTACTATCAAAGGAGTTTATAGATCCTTCTATGGTTATATCCGTCCAACTAATATCAGGTGGGTTAAAGTCTCCTATTATCAAGCATCTGGTATTTTCACTCCAAAGATGAATGTGCTCTAAAATAAAGTCATCAGCTAAGCAGATTGGGCTGCGATAAGTGACACCTAGCATAAATGTACTACATCCTATAGCCAACTTACAGCTAATGACTTCACAAGTACCGCTATCATGGGATTTGCTAGTAGAGAAGCGGATATTTATGCTATTAGCTATATATAACAGGACGGCGCCTCCTTTTCTACATCTATGTCTATCACTACTGATGTAATGGTATCCGGATAATTCTGGAGTAATGTCTAAGTCATGGACTAATCAAGTTCCTGTCACTGCTACTATAAGTGGCTTTAACCTGTCCACTAGTGCTTCTAGTTCATAGAACTTATTTCGTAGACTACGAGCGTTGGTAGATAAAACTCCTAAGTAGAACAGCCTATCCACACAGCCCTTGGTAGCATTCGCTTCCAAGATATGACTATCTGGAAACCCATTAACCGGAGATTTTTCTCACCGTTTTGTCGACGGGTTTCTAGTTCAGCTAGTGCTTTCTTCCTTTTTATTCTATCTTCAAGAGACATATCAGGTCTAACTCAGATGTTGGAGTTGTCGTGAGTATGAGCACTACTCAACAGGAGATCCCGTTGCTTCTCCGATCATAGGATTGCCTTAAGGAGTCTGCATGGTCGGGGTTCAACATTTTCCTCGGTCCACTTGCCTATTCTTACCAATTTTTTGACCTGAACTCCTTTAGAGTTATCTGGTAAGATACTACGAATATATTCTTCCAGCTTCTCTAAATCATGGGCGTGTCTAATTTTGAGATCAGAGTCTTTTGACTCCAGCAATTTGTTCACAATATTCGATGAGATTAGATTCTCCTTCTCAGTCACGCCAGGGTGGGTTTCTCTCTTACCATCAGATTTTGTTAGTGCATTTTGTGACTCCTTTTTTCATCCTTCAGGACATCGGTACTATTAGGAACGGTGACTGTTTTATCCAGATCTCCGGTTCCCATTAAAGGTGCATGATTAACAATGTCCATGTCAGGTAGTGCTTCCCCCCTCGTTAATGTTAACGGAGATTTCACTTCTCTGTCAGTCACAGTCGGGTGTTTGAGGCGTCTCGTAACAGTACGTGCTACACTGACACATTCGTCACTGTCAGTGCTCGTGTTATCAGCGCATGCGCCATCGTTCTTCTTACAGGCCAAAGCCAATAGGCCCATGGCCTCATGTATTAGTAACCTCTTATTTGTACAGTAAAACATGCAAAGCCAATGTGAGTTAGGCTTCGAGCATCTTTTGTATGCGGTGGGACTTACACGGGTACACATCTTATGGGACCACTTTTTGCATTCATCACACTTCATTCCTTTTTCCACAGGGAACAAACAGTTTGGTTGTACACATTTATGAGTACTACCAACCATTGTAGTCAGATTAAGAATTAAAGCACAATATGAACACAAGTGTCAGTCAGTGAGTAAAAGAGTACCACAAGGCAAACTTCAGCATGATTACAAAAGTTAACTAAAGTACTTTAATATAAAGTAGACCAAGAATGCTTTTGATGCAACAATTACACAAAAGCAAGGATAATCACAACAAGTACAAAATCACTGTCCTTTTTGAAACGCGCGCTCAGTCCGAGAGAGAACAAACCAGGTTTGAGCGGAGGAATAAATCAGGAAGGAGTGCTGGAAGTGGATAGGACACACATTCAGGATAGTACTCTACTGCTTCATAAGGCAAGCTCTCACTTGAAATTCTCAAGGCCAAAGGAGAAGAAGAGGAAGACGAAAGAACACATTACTCCGAGAAATGGATATAAACATGAGAAGAATGAACAAGAATTGGATGGAATTAGAAAGGAAGGCTCAGGACAGAGTAGATTGGAGAATACTGGTCGGCAGCCTATGCACCATTGGGGGTGACAAGCATAACCAACTAAACCATGATTGAAAAGAATTATGCCTTCAATGAACTATTTGTAATCTTTAATTCACTAGAATACATAGTCGATATAAACATTATAACTAGAGAAGGGTTTTGTGAAGATTGTAGTAATTTATTAATTGAATTCATGAGTCGATTAAACCTAGATCGCTATAGAAAACATAGAATCATTGGACGGCCATATCATCCTAATATACAACTCTTCAACAATGCATTATCGACGATCCTGCCCCGTACGATTCGAACCCAGGATCAATCTGTCCCGTGTTCGAACACATATTAGGAAAAAAGTTATCTGAATATATAAATCTATATATATATATATTTCAATAAATGTAATACATTTTCATCATTTTGATTCAATTCAATTCATTGAATTATACATATACTACTGATCTACATAATTAGTAGTTTAATGTGTCATTTATATTCTTCATTATCTTCTTTATTCATTCATTATCCTAACATGAAAAACTTACCACGTTTTTCATTTGGATTATTAAAACATTCATTATAACAATAATTATTATCTTGTATATCATTTGTTGAATTTTGTATACAATCCACATAACAATTTAATACACTACGTAATAATGTATTATCAATATAACGTGAATTGACTAATTGTATTGGATCAACAATAAGTAGTATAGATAAAAATAATAGAAATTTTGACCTAGAAATAAAGAAGAAAAATAAATAGATTAAAATAAATGAAAGTAAATAGTAATTTGAATAGTTGTGATCATGAGTCAGTTGAAGTGGAGGGCCGTTTCGTTTTATTGTGGGACTCCTCAGCAATGAGCATCCACGATCCTGCCTCGTAGGATTTGAATCGAGGACCTATCAGTCTTGCACTCAAGCGCTTCGCCACTTGACTAGTGAGCTAAAATCCATCGGAGTTAATTATCTAATATCAACCAATCTACAAAGTTCAGCGACATACTTACCATTTTCTTCAGAGAGTTACTATCTCACAACAGACCTGGTTAAACTCCACTGGTCACGGCTTCCCACTAGAACTTCAGGAAAAACCTGACGAAGTCAGTCATTAGTGAACATATGTTGATTAGTATCTGTAGGGTTTTTGTGGAAATTATAGTAATTTTAACAGTTGGATAGTTTTTCGTAAATGTTATGCTTATATGCCAAGATTGATAGTGGCTAGCAGTGGAATTCAAGATGCGCATTTCGTCCTATTTGGGACTGGTCAGCTGGATGTACCTGTATCTCAGAGTTGATATTCACTTTGGGACTTGAATACAGTGTATATGTACTTGCTCAAAGTGAGTGTTTTCGTAGAACTGGTTTTGATCCAAAATCATTTTTCAGCTGTAAGGTATCGTCATACAATAGAAATTATTGTTCGAGAATATTCATCTCTAATTTTGCTGAATCCTTGAATGTCATGGCAGTAATAATTCATTCTGTATTGGTTGCTAGCGCCTATTTGGACTCAGTAGCTAAGTGAATAAAATGATAGTGTTTGAAGCGAACGGTAATGGGTTCGAGTCACGAAGTGAGCATCAAAACTGGAATACAGGTACTTCCACCTGATGGGTCCCAAATAGGATGGAACGTGTGTCCTGAATTCCACTGCTAACCATCATCCATCTCTACTTATTACACCATTATTGTTATACTCTTTGTTCCAAACTCGGTTAGTTACACATAAATTGTCATTAACTAATCAAGTAACAAAAATTGCTTACAATCAATAAAGCGGTTTCGATGAGACCATTATTTATGGATGACCCTTGAGCGACGTCAAAGTGGCATTGAAAATGTCTACCTACTGACTAGGGCTAAATGAGGGTTATAAAGCAGTGTGGAGGATAAGGATTTTTATTTACAGGTGATGGTTAAGGATAGGGATTATATTTAGGGTTTTCATCACGACCTGACACCAGCTAAATTTCCAAGACCCTATTTAGTCAAACGGATGAATGAATCTGGCACCGAAATCCAAGAACTGTTATGGTAGATCTGATTGGTTCGTCCATAAATTATAATCTCGTGCAAATATGATATCCATGATGTAATTTCAAACCTGAAAAGAGTAAAATCTATATTTCTGAATAGAGATATAATTTACACAGTAACGTTTTGTGAAAAATTCTCATCAGTACACAAACATTTCATAGACTACTTTAATTGACTTCATAACTACTCAATAAATAAAACGTGAATGACTACTCGAGACATTGAATTCTTTTCAATGATTTCACTTACTTAAACTGTACACTTCGGCAAAATTAATGCTCTTCTATCAGTTTACTAGCTCATGCGGAATAGGTTATATTGGCTGCATGAAGCGAGCGCTTTCGAAGCGCATCTACGAACATTACCCTACTTGGCTATCCAAAAGATTACAGAAGGCAGTCAAAAACTTATTGTTGTAGCATCTAGTTAATTCCCATCACTCCTTGAAAATCAAACTTATAGTCAGATGGGTCGGTTCAATCGGTATGCAAATGAAAAACTTATGTACAGTCAGTTGAAGTTAGATCACCATGGAAAACCTGGAAGCACTGGACGGCCGTTTTGTTCTAGTGTGGGACTCCTCAACAATATGTATCCACGATCCCGCCCCTCCTGCGAGATCCGAACCCAGGATTTATCGGTTTCACGCGCGAACCAGAGCCTACCGGTCCTGAGTTAGAATCTCGCGAGACGGGATCGTGGATGCGCATTGCTTAGTGGTCATTCTGTTGTGGATGCGGAGGAATAGACCAATAATTATCATGTTAAGTCCAATGGTGTCCTTGGACTTTAAATGGACATTTCCTATTGGTCGATATCTGTTCACTCGTTGAATATTGTACAAATTGTTATTTTCTATTTTATGGTACGATGTGGTATGCTTGATTGGTATATAAACAAAGTATGTTTGAAATATAACGACTCATAACTCAGAGGCTGTGACTTGTGTTCTTGACTCAACTGGCTGGGACAGACAGCGAAGCAGGGCCAATCAGGGCACTAGGTCGTCCTTACGTGTTTTACGTGTCACTGTCACCGAATCGATCAATAAACGCTGCTTATCAAAACCTGCAGTCACACCCGTTACAACACATTCAATATTTTAAAGGCATCAGACATATTTCTGTATTTTAAAGAAGGGTGACTGTATAAATTCACTATGGGAGATTGTTGAATTGAATTGATCCATGTTAGACAAACGTCGGAAAACTGTAAGCAGTTGACGAGCATTTTATTCTAGCATGAGATCCCTCAGCAGTGTGTATCCACGACTCCTTAATCGGTAATGGAACTTATAAACTTAAGTCTCACCCGTAAACACTAAATCTTTATACCACTAATCTGTGATCGAATGATGACCAAGTTTAAATTCAATCGATTCCTAATATTGCGTAATCATACTTCATTATGAATCAAGTTAGACTTATAGTTTAGTGTTCTAGAGATTAGGCATTTGCTTGCGAAGCCGAAAGTTCTAATTACCATTTTTAGTTGCAGTTCGTAAACCTGAGTAAATAATCATTCCAAGTCTATCAATAACTAGATCCTAACGGAATTTCCTAAAGTTTTGGTAAGAGTCCACGACAGATCAAATTAACTAAGTCAATAATGAAAAAGTATGTCATTGATGAGATAAGATCAAGATTACGTTATATTATGTATAGATTGAAGTTAGAAAATGTAAACCATCAAAATTTTAATTGAGTGAACTTAAGGCATCGTAACCAATGCAAGATATGGAAATTCTTTACTAAATTGGGAGGTGAGTAGTGTTGATATATGCTAAACTGAAATATCAACGACTTTCTATTATTCTTTAGTTGACAGGAGTTATCCATTTCACATCAGTTTACTTGAAAGCCTTTACTAAAAAGAAAGATCTAGTGTATTAAATATGCATCCTGCATATGGTACGTATATGATCGAACTAACACTATACACGGTAGTAGACATTGTAAACGTTCATTGAATAACATAAATAATTTAACGTGGATTCATGAATCGCAAATCGGCAAAGTAAAAGCAACATATCTACAACTGAAGAACAGTTAGAACTCAAAGCAACTGTCAACCAACACCAAAGTCAGAATTTTCAATACAAATGTCAAGACAGTTCTACTGTATGGGGCGGAAACCTGGAGAACTACGAAAGCCATCATCTAGAAGATACAAGTGTTTATTAACAGTTGTCTACGTAAAATACTTTGGATCCGTTGGGCGGACACTATCAGCAACAACCTACTGTGGGAGACAACAAATCAGATTCCAATGTAGGAAGAAGTGCTGGAAGTGGATAGGACACACATTGAGGATAGTACTCAACTGCGTCACTGGGCAAGCCCTCACATGAAATCCTCAAGGCCAAAGGAAAAGAGGAAGACCAAAGAACACATTACGCCGAGAAATGGAAATAGACATGAGAAAAATAAACAAGAATTGGATGGAACTAGAAAAGAATTCCCAAGACATTGTGGATTGTAGAATGTTGGTCAGCGGTCTACTCTCCACTGGGAGTAACAAGCGTAAGTAAGTAAGATAACGATACCTAAAAACCACTTGACCATTTTACTATGTTTTTAAGCGCTGTAATTCAAGATAAGCGTTTTGTTTCCCTCCAAACTCGTCATTCAAAATTCTATAAATCCCAGTTGATGTTTTAGGTAGATTGGAACTTAGTACCTCTCACTGTGACAACTAGAGATTTTATCTTCTTATTTCAAAGTTTAAGAATAAGTAATGATTACTTTGGCATACACTATGCCGTACATTATTTCCAGTTTCACCACAAAAACTAAACGAAATTAGAAATACATAGCACTTGATACATTCCATGTTAATTGTGATTAAATCAAACATATTAGGAAACTTTGTATTAAACATCTTAGGTTGAACTTAGTTAAACAACCATTGAAAACCGGAAAGCATAAGAGAGCTACATCAGGACTCTTTATCCGTATGAGCTAAAAACCTCACTGGCGGTCGAATCGAAGACTTTCAGGTCTTACAGCCAGTTCTTAACCTTTAGACCCAGCATATAATAGTTTATATATTAAACGATGGTCAGTTTGCTGTACTATGGAACCATCTTGAAATTTCATAAGTAGATAACTGCTTCATAATTGACAGCACTGAAGTATCCATCAATATTTCGTATACTTTTAATGTAATGATGTTTTGAAAAAGGTGGTCTAATGGAGGTTTTCAAAGAATAATGAACAGCTTTTCCGTCCTATTCTTAAAATTCTTCAACAGTGGAGTACCACACTGAGTCAAATAGAAATTCTCCCTATAAAGATCTATAAAATTTCAACACAAGCAGTTCAGTAATTGGTAGTTACATATACAATGGTAAATAGCTTTCTGGTGAAGTTCTTAGAAAAAAAACAATGGAAACCCTATCACTTATAGACTTAATCATTTAAGGATGGTTTGATCATGGAGCTTTCATTATTTAAGGTCAACAAGAACCAGTCTACGTCGAAGTCTACAGGACAAGCTGTGAACCATATATGGAGAAATTCGAACACCTTACTTGTACTTGAAGTTTGTGTTGATAATGTCGTTCAGAAGAACGATGAAATCTCCACGACCAAACTATCCAGCTCAGAGCACAAAACTCCGTCAAAATGTGATTACAAGAATTTTCTTTATTGTTTTATATTTTAATAAATATTTTTATTATTATTTTCATCAAAACGCGGTTTTGTGGAGATTGTAGTAATAGTTGAATTTGAATTGACTTAGGCTAGACCACCATGGAAAACCTGGAATCACTGGACAGCCGTTTAATCCTAACACGAGACTCCTCAGTAGTGCGCATCCACGATCCTGCATTTAGGATTTAAACCCAGAACCTTTGGTCACGCGGGTGAATGCTTAATCTCTAGACCAATGAGCTGGTGTGCATTGTCGTGGACACACACTGTTGAGAATTTAACTTACCAAGTTTTTACTATTATTATTATATTTACCACTTATATTCAAAGTATAAGATTAGAAAAAGAATACTACTGTATATTTATTAAGTAGTATATATTTTGATTGACTATGAGGAGTCCCATATTAGGACGAATCGGCCGTCCAGTGCTTCCACGTTTTCCATGGTGGTCTATCTTCAATTGACTCATGATTTGAATCTATGAAATAAACATCATTTATCTATTCAGTAAACAATAAAGACTAGTTTGTATGTAAGACGACTAATGAAACTATTACATAATGAGCATTTCATAAGAATTTAAAAGGATTCTATTCACGATCATTTCTGAATTACATTACAAAGATTACAATGATTGATCATGGAATTATGTCAGTCAACTAGAATGTTAGTCATTAGTCTTGTTGATTTGATATTGTTTGTATTATGTGATGAATAACATTTTTATTGTAGGTTATCGAAGGAAGTTGAAGCTTGTTTGAAAAGGGTATCTCCCATTTTAAATGAACCGGTTGGTCTCTGTGAATCAAACTTCATGACAGTCTATTTAAATGTGATAGATGGTAAACATCAGATTAGTCATAGCCTAAATAATAAAATGGTAACTACTCTATTCAAGATATTGAGTGTTATAAGTTTTAAATACTGTGAGAAGCATCAGATCAATCTGAAAGTCTATATCCAGAAGTGACTGTCTATTACTTTTAACCACTGAATACTTTACAAAGCTGTGTGACATAGCTGAACATCTAATTACAGTCAAGTTTATAAAACTAGTTATCATAACGAGTTAAAACTGACTGGAAAATTATTGTAAACCAAGTTGTAATGGATAGTCATTTTGTCATTGGTCAAGATTTTTAGTAGCTGTGTAAACGTTTGAATCGAACCTAGAACTACATGGTTTCAAAGCGAGTAACATACTTATAAGAAGCTGATGCAGAATTTTATGGGGTGAGACTATCATTTATGGACGAACCAATCAGGTGCATAAGATAATAAGTCTCGGATTTCGAAGCGAGATTCACTCATCCGCTTGATTAAATGGAATTTTTGAGATTATAGTTGATGTCAATTCGTGATGAAAACCCTAAATCTAATCCCTAACCTTAACGGTCAACTGTAAATCACAATCCTTATCCTTCACACAGGTTTATAATCCTCGTTTGGTCCTAGTTACTATGTAGACACTCTCAAGGTCAGTCCAATGTCGCTCAAAGGTCGTCCATAAATTATAGTCTCACCCCTTATGGTTTCAATCTCATTCAGTTCATTATAGTACAAGATCTTCGTTTAAAGATTTCTTCCTCTTATAAATCAAACAAGTTTTTCTATTGTATATCTCAGTATTAAAAGTTTAATACTTCAAATGTGTTAAAACCAACATTCTTCACAGAATATGGTTACTATGTCAATGATTTTCAAAGCTTTATCTGATGTCAAGTTTTTCTTGCGATTTGGCCTAAAAATTTCTCAGAAAAGTAACATTGTGTTTCATTCTAAACTAACTTTTCTCAGTCAGTCAGTCAGTCAGTCAGCTACAACGTAGGACCAGGCACATATATGCATTGGTCCAAATTGTGACATCTGATTAGCACAGCAAGATGAACACCGGATTCATAGAAATAGTTAATTCAGTGGTCGTAATATATAAAAGAAAGACTGCAATAAGGATATAGTACAGGAAGAAGGAATTAGTTCGTAGAAAGAAAGATATAAAGCAATTTCACTCTCATAGTTTAAAAGGAAGACAGAGAGTGTATACACCGACGCCATTGTGATAGATTCTGAGCCATGTCACCCATAGACTCTAACCATTGGTTACGATAACCGTGCAGATCCAGACCAAGTAGTCTTCATCTACCAACATGGCTCAGACTAGAAGTTAGTAACTTCAAGCACCGATACCACGTTTTGGTTTCGCCACCCCTAACTTTCTTCCAACTATCTCCAACACCGGTTAGCATTGCACGTCGTAGTAATCGGTGTTCGGGCATACGTAACACGTGGCCCAACCATCTCAGTCGACGAAGATTCACAACCTCACCAACTGATTTGCCATCATTCTGTAGTACCCTGCGTCTAACCTTCCTATTACTTACCTGGTGATCTCAGCAGACGCCAGCAATATTTCTAAGCTACCTGTGGTCAAATACTAGTAGCTTACGAGTATCTTCTACTCTTAATGGCCACGTTTCGTAGCCGTAAAGTAGAACAGAACGAACTGCCGCGCAGTAAACTCTTCCTTTTATTAACAGACGGATATCCCAGCTTCGCCATAGGTAACTTATATTGGCATAAGTCAAAAGAGCTTTCTGAATCCGTACAGAGATTTCGTCAGACACCAACCCATTATGGTTGATCAGACTTCAAAGATAAGTGAAGTTGTCAACGTGTTCGACTACTTCATTCCCTATCCTTAGTTAAAATGTTGACGCAGACCAGTTCTGAAGCAACAACTTTCCTAAAAGCAATTGAGTAAAATACAACTTTATTTTGTTAGTTTACTAAAAAATTCAAGTTTATCAGCAACTTAGAAGGAAAACAATTTAAAAGATATAAGTGAATCAATACAATGACAGATTATATAATGTATTGATGGAATAAACAATCTACAGTAGCTTTCAATGGATGACATAATAATAAGGCTTGGGGATCAGATAATTAGATGAGACTATAATTCATGGATGACCATTGGACGAACCTAGAGTGACCTTGAGAGTATACACCTAATAACTAGGACCAAATGAGGGTTTTAAACAAGTGTGAGAACTTATAATCATAATTTACAGTTGATGATTAAGGTTAGGAATTAGATTTAGAGTTTTCATCATGAACTGACATCAGCTATAATAACAAAACTCTATTTAGACAAATGGATGAATGAATTTCGCGCCAAAATCAGTGACCTGCTATCTCTTACATGATTGGTTTGTTCATAATTTATAGTCTTTCTGATAAATCACTTGACATCCTACAGTTGTACAACACTTGAATGGAACATGTGGGTAAACTATTATTAATAGGGAAGTTCACTAGAATGTCTTATTTTGACTTATGTCATACACAATAAACGATGAAGTTACAAAAAAAAAAACGATTGTTCACTCTAATATTGACTGATTTTAAGTACGGTAATTATTTATCAGCACTTCGGTTTATTGAGATACAGCTATTTTACACTGTTTCCTGCATAATCGAATTTGTGAAGTTTTAAGAACTTGTAAAAGCAGTTCAATGAAATGATAGATTTGAATAGTTACATTCAATGAGATGATTACTCGTGGTACACGTGAATGAATAGTGCACGGTTTATATTTGAATGTTATGAAACAAATCAAGTACAAAGGTAATATAAATAATCAAATTTATATAATGCAGTCTTATTGTGTACAAACGTCACAAAGAAACAAGAGTAAACAGTCAACAGTGCACAAGTGCTTAATGGGACTCAAAAACTTCTTGGAATTTGTTAAGCAACAATCTGAGTAATTGAAATTTTAACATTACCGTTTAAACTTTCTCTATCAAAAATGTCCAGGTTTCGAATCCCACGGGCGAGATCGTAGATGTGCATTGTTGAGGAGTCACATGCTAGGAAGAAATGGCCGTCCAATGCTTTCAGATTTTCCATGGTGTTCTAGGTTTAATAACTCATGAATTCAACTATTAACAGTGTAATTGTTTAATGGTAATCAACATGATATTGTCAGTTCTAATATATCATATTGAAGTTAAGTAATATCCAACTACATTTCAATGCCTTCATTAGAATTAGTAACTTGATATCCCGTTGAGCTTTATTCCACATTAAGTAAATGGAGTTTTTTTTTAAAATTCTTTATTTTAACTGACAGCATTCAGTTAGATCAGTCCAATGTAGACAGGGAACTGAAATTCCTCCAATGTAAGTTTTAAACTAGATCCACTTGTTGTAAGATTCCTCAACAGTGCTCATCCACTATCCCGCTCGCAGGATTCGAACCCAGGGCCTTCAGTCTCGAGCGTGAACGCTTAGCCTGGTGGACCACTGAGCCGGCATCCAATGGTGTTAGTGTTTAACATCAACCAATCCACGAAATTGCGCGACCATCTTCTATTGTGCTGAGATAGATACCTGTCTCTACCCGGCACATATTAGCTCCACTGGTCACGGCTTCTCACTAGAACTCCGAGAATTCCCCCACGGAGCTAGCCACTAGTGAGCACATTTTGATTAATAGTATAGGGGTTGTGGAGATTCCTAATTTTTTGATTGAGATCATGAACCGATTGATGTTAGACCACCATTGAAGACTTAGTTTTACATTCGAAAATCTTATCACTAAATGTTTTAGAAAGCGATCGAACTCACTTAAAGTGTAAGAAATTACATAACTGTATTTATCAAAAAACAAATACGGTGATTAGGTGTTCAAACCAAATGTGTATTTAATCAGAAGGGGTTTCGTGGAGATTTTAGAAATATCACTGATTGAAATCATGAGTCAATTGAAAATAGACCATCATGAAAAACCTGGAAGCACTGGACGGCCGTTTCGCCCTAGTATGGGACTCCTCATTCATGATCCCGCCCTCCGCGAGATTCGAACCTGGGACCTATCAGTCTCGCGGATTGGTTGAAGGTAGACATTAACACCGTTGGATTCCGGCTCAGTGGTTTAGTTGGTTAAGCGTCTGCCGCGAAACTGTTAGGTCCTGGGTCCGAATTCAGCGGCGCCGTGGATGTATGCTTAATCGTTTGAAATATAAAAACTTCTAATAATGTGGTGTATAATACTTATCTTGATGGATTTAGGTAGTAAATAGACTTAATCGGCAGAATAGAAAGATAGTCAGAAAGCAATCAAAATTAACTTGTACGAAATAAGAAGAATAATGAGATAGATCAAACACAATACTGATGCACTTAATGTTTGATTTTTATAGTTTTTGCCAAGCAACAATAAATTGATCTTCTCCACTTAGTTGTTAATACACTACTATAATTTGAAATAAGTAAGATGTTCTAATGCTTAGATCATTTGAATGGTACTTCTAAGTTTAAATAAATGAACATTAAATGACAAATTCAAATGGTATTATTTTACTTGAATCTTCCCACTGATGCTTAGGACTGCAATTAATCAGTGTCTTATTAGAATATGTGCATCCTATGAGGACTGCTTCGATATTGTCTTAAGTCACGAGCTTTATAGGCAAAGATGGATTGTGTCTAACAGTGGAATTCAGAACTCGCATTTCATTTTATTTCGGACTCTCCAACTAGATGCACCCGAATCCCAGAGTTGAAACGAACGATACTGAGTTACTGTCTCAGAGTGAATATCAACTCAGGATCCAGGTAAATCCAGCTGACGAGTCTCAAATAGGACGAAATGCCCGTCCTAGATTCCACTGCTAGTCAGTATCCATTTTTGAATAAATAACAAAATTGCATTTCATATCGAAATGGATTATTCGGTTTGAATGCAGAATTCCTTTTGATTAATTATCTAAATTCACTTTATTAATGTATATAATGATTAAATAATCATTTCAATGCAGAATATTAACTTTTTTGTATCCAACAGAACTATTCAGTTTGACATGATAATGATTTTGATAGAGTTTTGTTCTCTGAGCTGGATGGTTCGGTCGTGGAGCTTTCATCTTTCTTTAGAACGACATCATCAGCACAAACTTTAGGTAGAAAGACTTAATTAAATAAGACATCTGTAAGTAGTATTCATCATTATTATTAAAAATTCATTTAAATAAACTATAAATTATTATTACTGTGATATTAGCTACTTATATTCATATAAGTAGTATGTACAATAGTGAGGAATAGAATGTATTTTAGTAGATCATGAAGGAAAAAACGGGATTAGAAATCAATTGATATGAGAATGCAAGAACAATGAAATCTGAGACGATAGACTAATATTTGCATAAGGAACAGTCAAGTTTCAGACAAATGAAGTATTCATTATATGATTCTCAGATTTTAATGAGATCTTCAATAATCTCGTGTTTAAATACATTCGATTATCCCCTCTCGTGTTCATGTTCACCACATTACTATTGAATTTCGAAAATTTTAGTTATGGCTACTATTGTCGTTTAGTTTTATTAACTTAAGAAGAACCCTATTTAGTTTCTTACTTTGATTCTCTGATTCAAGCGTTAACTGTCATTTAATTGAATAGTTGAATTCATGAGTCAATTAAAGTTAGACTACCATAGAAAAACTGGAAGCACTAGAAGGCCGTTTCGTCTTCGCTCTCGAATATAGTAGATTCTAGGAGAATCGTGGATAATCACTGTTGAGGAGATTATAAGTGAAGTGCATGTTTCATTTCAATTGAAGTTCATCAAAGATAAATAATCTATTTATATTGATATGATTATAGTTTTATAACGATGATGAAGCTTAGTTTTTTTATAGCCACCTAATTTTCAGAGAAAAAATCTTATTTTAGACGACTTCATTTTCAGAATGTTTGATAATCATACTTACAAGTTTGTATAGTTCTTCGAATGAAATCTCCATTAAGAGATTCATCGGGAACTTGTAATTTTTAATCAAATGTATTCTAAAACTCTCCAACATGTTGAGGATACAATGTTCACATACAGGATCGTATCCATGCTCAAAAAGTAATAAGCTATACAAAATCTCTACAAATCATCATAGTCACTCTCAAAGTATTACAAAATCAAGACATATTACAATATATCTGCGATTAATTTCAAGGCGGCCTGCTTTTATACCTAGGCTACCTGTTCCAGTCATCTGGATATTTCCAGAAAATATCTGTTTCTTTCGTTTGTTTTAATACGTCATTATGCCTATAAGTCTCAAAACCAATCCTGGTACGTTTATGGAAATTACCAGTATGGGGGTTTTGGAGATTATTAAGTTTTTGATAGAGATCATGAACTGATTGTTGTTAGACCACCTCTGGAAACCTGGATTCATTGGATGCCGGCTCAGTGGTCCAGTAGGTTAGGCGTTTGCGCGGGAGACCGATGGTTCTAGGTTCGAATCCCGCGAGCGGGATCGTGGATGCGCACTGCTGAGGAGTCCCACAATAGGACGAAATGGCCGTCCAGTGCTTTCAGGTTATCAATGGTGGTCTAGCATCAATCGGTTCATGATCTCAATCAAAAACGTTTATGGAAAGCTTACAACTTTTCATTGTACAAGTTACAATAAAACTCAATCAGAGACATTGTGGTTCCTAGTAATATACATCGAAAAGAATAAAGATTATCCAGATTTCGAGTCCAAAATTGATAACATCTAACTAATGACCACTCAATAGTTATCACAATGGTCGATCAAGAAGTACAGAACCGAAATTTGTTGAGATACTTAGTGCTGAGCGTTCTGCATTGTACCAAACAATATAATATTGAATAAAGCCATTAACAATAATAGTAATACATTACATTAAATAATTCAAGTCATTAGATTACATGGATGAACTCACATTTTGATTAGGTAGTTAACACTGTAATCAGTATATGGTGAATAATTTGAACCTTTAACATTTATTATATTTTGTAAAAACTAATATTTTGAAGGGGAAAAAAATCCCATTCACTCTTTGATTTGTTTTGTTAAATTAAATCATAATTCAATTGACCAATCACAGTGAAGACAAATTGAACTGACCAATCAAAATCAAGTGTTATAAAATAACTAATCATGGTTACTTAATCAAACACTATTGGGATTATTATTATTACCGCTACAACTACTACTACGACGACGACTATTACTACTACTACTACTACTACTACTACTACTACTACTACTACTACTACTACTACTACTACTACTACTACTACTACTACTACTACTACTACTACTACTACTACTACTACTACTACTACTACTACTACTACTGCTGCTGCTGCTGCTGCTGCTGCTGCTGCTGCTGCTGCTGCTGCTGCTGCTGCTGCTGCTGCTGCTGCTGCTGCTGCTGCTGCTGCTGCTGCTGCTGCTGCTGCTGCTGCTGCTGCTGCTGCTGCTGCTGCTGCTGCTGCTGCTGCTGCTGCTGCTGCTGCTGCTGCTGCTGCTGCTGCTGCTGCTGCTGCTGCTGCTGCTGCTGCTGCTGCTGCTGCTGCTGCTGCTGCTGCTGCTGCTGCTGCTGCTGCTGCTGCTGCTGCTGCTGCTGCTGCTGCTGCTGCTGCTGCTGCTGCTGCTGCTGCTGCTGCTGCTGCTGCTGCTGCTGCTGCTGCTGCTGCTGCTGCTGCTGCTGCTGCTGCTGCTGCTGCTGCTGCTGCTGCTGCTGCTGCTGCTGCTGCTGCTGCTGCTGCTGCTGCTGCTGCTGCTGCTGCTGCTGCTGCTGCTGCTGCTGCTGCTGCTGCTGCTGCTGCTGCTGCTGCTGCTGCTGCTGCTGCTGCTGCTGCTGCTGCTGCTGCTGCTGCTGCTGCTGCTGCTGCTGCTGCTGCTGCTGCTGCTGCTGCTGCTGCTGCTGCTGCTGCTGCTGCTGCTGCTGCTGCTGCTGCTGCTGCTGCTGCTGCTGCTGCTGCTGCTGCTGCTGCTGCTGCTGCTGCTGCTGCTGCTGCTGCTGCTGCTGCTGCTGCTGCTGCTGCTGCTGCTGCTGCTGCTGCTGCTGCTGCTGCTGCTGCTGCTGCTGCTGCTGCTGCTGCTGCTGCTGCTGCTGCTGCTGCTGCTGCTGCTGCTGCTGCTGCTGCTGCTGCTGCTGCTGCTGCTGCTGCTGCTGCTGCTGCTGCTGCTGCTGCTGCTGCTGCTGCTGCTGCTGCTGCTGCTGCTGCTGCTGCTGCTGCTGCTGCTGCTGCTGCTGCTGCTGCTGCTGCTGCTGCTGCTGCTGCTGCTGCTGCTGCTGCTGCTGCTGCTGCTGCTGCTGCTGCTGCTGCTGCTGCTGCTGCTGCTGCTGCTGCTGCTGCTGCTGCTGCTGCTGCTGCTGCTGCTGCTGCTGCTGCTGCTGCTGCTGCTGCTGCTGCTGCTGCTGCTACTACTACTACTACTACTACTACTACTACTACTACTACTACTACTACTACTACTACTACTACTACTACTACTACTACTACTACTACTACTACTACTACTACTACTACTACTATCACTACCTGTATTATTTTATCAGATAAGCACTAGTTAAGTCACCCAAACTTACTTACGCCTGTTACTCCTCGTGAAAGAACATAGGACACTCACCAACATTCGCCATCCAACCCTGTCATGGGAAATCCTTTCCAGCTCCGTCCAGTTGTTATTTATCCTTTTCATATATGCTTCTATTTCCCGACGTAATGTGTTCTTTGGCCTTCCTCTTCTCCGCTTACATTCACGATTCCAAGTTAGGGCCTGCCCCGTGATGCAGTTTGACGATTTGCGTAATGTATGTCCTATCCATTTCCATCGTCTTTTCCTAATTTCTTCTCCAGCCGGAAGTTGGTTTGTTCTCTCCCACAGAAGGCTTTTGCTGATGGTATCCGGCCAATGGATGTTGAGTATCTTGCGTAGACAGCTATTTATAAATACTTGTACTTTCTTGATGATGGTTGTTGTAGTTCTTCAAGTTTCAGCTCCATACAGTAGAACCGCCTTGACGTTAGTGTTGAAGATTCTCACTTTGATATTGGTTTAAAGGTGTTTTGAGTTCCATATGTTCTTCAATTGTAGGAATGTGGCCCTTGCTTTGCCAATCCTCGCCTTTACGTCTGCATCTGAACCTCCTTGTTCATCGATGATGCTTCCCAGGTATGTGAAGCATTCTACATCTTCCAGAGTTTCGCCATCAAGAGTGATTGGATTGCTGTTCTTCGTTTTGAATTTGAGGACCTTGGTTTTCCCCTTGTGTATGTTGAGGCCTACTGATGCAGAGACTGCTAGCACACTGGTTGTCTTTATCTGCATTTGTTCATGTGTATGCGATAGGAGAGCTAGGTCATCTGCGAAGTCCAAATCGTCTAATTGATTCTGAGCTGTCCATTGTATTCCGTGTTTTCCTTCAGATATCGAGGTCTTCATAATCCAGTCGACCACCAGAAGAAAGAGGAAGGGAGAGAGTAAACAGCCTTGTCTGACTCCGGTCCTTACTTGGAATGCATCTGTCAGCTGTCCTCCATGCACTACTTTGCACTGTAGTCCGTCGTATGAGTTCCGGATAATATTGACAATCTTCTCAAGAACTCCGTAGTGTCGAAGAAGTTTCCATCATGTCCTCCTATCTACACTGTCGAATGCCTTTTCATAATTAATGGGGTTGATGTACAGTGACGAGTTCCAAGTTCAGCCAAAGATTACTCGAAAATAAATATTTACAACCTATAAAGTACAAAGTGACAGAATACATATATGTTAATTGAAATTTAGTGGATAAGTGATAAGTTTTTAAAACTGTTCACAGAGATTTAAGTGAACTTACATTTAAACTTTGAAAAGTTGAAAGGTTGCATTCAAATTAAAAATGAATTGCAAGTAACACTGAAATCTATGATGAGCATTACGTCCCATTTACTATTAGTCAGTTGAATGTACATACATTTCAGCGTTGATGAATTAGAACTTTACCACATTGCACAAGCTTGTGAGTATTTTGGACTCAGTAGCTAAGTGGATAACGTGATGGTGTTTAAAGTAAACGTTACTGAGTTCGAGCCTCAAAGTGAACATCAAGTTTGAGGTGCAAGTACATTCAGCTGACAAGTCTCAAATATGACGAAACGCGTATCCTGAATTCCACTGCTAATCATTATCCATCTTTGTAATTAGGAAGATCAGTTTGTTATTATTTCCAAAATTCTTTAAGATGAATTGAACTATTTATCACGTTAATTTGATTTACATGATTCGTTCATCACTAATTGTATTCATCGAAGCAGAAATGAATTAATCATACTGGCATTCAGTCGTCTTATCTAAGATGAGACAATGAATGAATGAGTTCCTATGGTTTATTCAATAAATTAGTTAATCATGCATCAATTCATTTGAACTAAATGATGGTTTGTTTATTTGTTTGTTTTTTCACTTCCGTCCGTCAACGTTTCCTGGAGAATTTCTCTTCATTTTGATTGTACTAGTCTAAATAGAATGAAACGTTCAATGATTTACGAAACAAAAAAGAAACATAAATATTTATGATTTTTTGTTTTATCGGATAAAAGGTCAAATGTTAAAGAGAAATCGAGGGTTTTTTCTTAAATGAAAACACTAAGTATGATACACTTGGTATTGTTTGGCTTGTATCTTCCCATTGAGGTTTAAGACTGCAATTGATCCGTCTGTTAATGGCATATGTGCATACTGTGTGTATGCCTCGATAACCTTAATGATGGATAGTGGTACTGGGTTCGAGTCCCAGAGTGAACATCAACTCTGAGATGCAGGTACATCCAGCTGACGAGTCCCAAATAGGACGAAACGCGCGTCCTGGATTCCACTGCTAGCTACTATCCATTATTGCTTATTAACTATGATATTTATGAACAAAGATGGATAATGGCTAGCGATGGAATTCAGTATACGTGTTTCATGCTATTTGAAACTCGTCAGTTGGATAAGCCTGCATCTCAGAGTTCATGTCCACTCTTTGACTCGTAACCAGCTAAGTGGATAACGCGGGAGAGTTTGAAGCGAACGATAATGGGTTCAGGTTATGCAGTGAATATCAACTCTGGGATACAGGACGAAACACGTGTTCTGGATTCCACTGCTAACCATTATTCATCTTTGCTTATGAAGGTTATGACTTAAGGGATTATCGAGACAGTTCACATGGGATGCACATATGTCAACCAGAGACTGACCAATGGCAATCCTAAATAATAATGGGAAAATACAATCAAACAATATCAAGTGAATGAACTATGATATTTGTAAATTAGATACTAAGAATACATGGTTTATTCAACAAATACTAGGAAATAAGTCATAAAAACTATACATGCTTCATGATATTCCCTTCAAGACAATATGTTTGTCTTTTCTCTGGTCCTGTTGTTCAAACTATCCCTCTGGAGGTCCTCAGATTTCATATTTAAGGTTATACCAGTAGAACATTTACTCACTACTAGTAATGACATTCAACGAAAAGGAAATCCCTTGAGGAATCCTACCAGTCACTATGGTATTCAGTGATTCTAAGAATTTCTTTCAGGTTTTAGTAAATTTCGAGAAATTCAAGCGTAAAGATTTCATTATCACATATGTTATTTTAAGATTATATTTACAGAGGATTTTCTTCAATTCAGTTCATGAACGATTATCTGAATAATAAGTGAACTATCAAAAACTACTAGAAACTTCATCATTATGCATTCCTTCGGTGTGTGTTACTTATATCTACAAAAGTAGTATATAACGCTAGTCAGGAATAGAATGTCTGGGAGCAGAAGGTCAAGAAGATTAAGGAAGAAAGAACGGGAACAATAAGCAATTTGTATGGAAATGCAAGAACAATGAAGTTTGAGACGATTGACTGATATTCGCAAGAGGAACAGTCAAGTTTAAGACAATGGATTGACATTTTGCAAATAAAGAATGTACTATATGTTTATCGGATTTTACTAATACTGTAATTAACCAATTTGTGTCCTCGTTCACTACAACAGAATAAGGGTAAACAATAAACGATTAAGATCAAGTTCGACGGAATAAGCTATCAGTCAAATACGGAGTGACTTGAATAGCTCACTTTTATCTGAAGATCTTCCTAATAATGTTGTCCAGAAAGATAATGAATGCTTCGTGGTTAAACCATATAGCTCAGTATACTAAACTATACTAGGATGCCTTCTCGCGCGACTAGTATTGTTTACGAAGTTGAGAGGACGAAAAGTGATTTTCCGACGCCTTAACCGGGTCGACAGATATGAAGGAACCATCTAGGGGAGTTGGAAAACAATGATTTCAAATCAATAGTGCACATAGGCTCCAGTATCCTGAGAGTATGAAAGGCATGTGTACCTGTTTTTGATCACCGGGTACCATGGGACAGCATTTTGTGAAGCTGCTCCACTATCTTGTAGATTAGAGCTTCAAGTCGAAGTTTCGGGTTGTGGCTACCTAAGGAAACCACCTGTTTTGGATTGGGGACCTAGGCAGTATCCCAGCCCTCACACAAATCACTTGATTTGTGTGACGCATATGTATCCGGTGCCCCATCGTACTAATATTTAAGTGTTTAAATAAAATAAATAGAACACTGGATGAAAGTGATTTATGATAAACTGATATTATAATTGAATAGGAATTGTCCATTTAAATAAAGCTGGAATTAACATCAATGCAGAAGAATATGAATCCATCGTATTTTATGGTTTCTCATCAGTTGCTTATAACCATTTATATGTATTGAAAGTTTTGCATTGAGGTAGGATATAGTGTGAAACAACTGACATAGATGTATGTAAAGAATTGGAATGATAAAGATGATCAGTAATAACTCTTTATTTATATATGCAGGATGGCCGGACACTATTAGCAACAACCAACTGTGGGAAAGAACAAACCAGATCCCAGCGGAGGAAAAAATCAGGAAGAAGCGCTGGAAGTGGATAGGACACACATTGAGGAAAGCACCCAACTGCATCACAAGACAAGCCCTCATACGGAATCCTCAAGGCCAAAGGAGGAGAGGAAGACCAAAGAACACAATACTCCGGGAAATGGAGATAGACAAGAGAAAAATGAACAAAAATTGGAAAGAATTAGAAAAGCAGGCCCAGGACAGAGTGAGTTGGAGAATGCTGGTCGTTATGAAGGGTTTGCATAAGATTCCTGGATTTAAAAAGAACTGATAGAATGAGCTATCTAATGACTGAATAAGATTTGAAGAGTTTACATAACTTAAGTGAAATATATGAGTGAAGGGGTGATTTTAATGTACGTAAAATAAGAATTCAATAAGGAAAGATCATATAACAAAATAAAGAAAATGACAAAGATTGATCTAACAGAGTGGTAATAGAGGCGAAACTATAATTTATGGACGAACCAATCAAATATAAGATAACAGGTTATGAATTTTGGCGCGAAATTCACTCATCTATTTGTCTAAGTAAAGTTTTGGCATTATAGTTGATGTCAGTTCGTGATGAAAACCCCAAATTTAATTCCTGTCCTTAACCATCAACTGTAAATCATAATTCTAATTCTGCACACAGGTTTACAACCCTCATTTGGTCATAGTTATTAGGAGAACACTCTTAAGTTCAGTCTAGCGTTGCTCATAGATCATTCATAAATTATAGTCTCACTGTATTTTATTGTTACTTGTATAATGAAAGGTTGTAAACTTTTCACAAACTCACCTGATCTGTTAAAGCATACAAGGAGACAGATAATTTGTTGAAATATTCATATAGAAGGAACCGGTAGCCTAGATATTTAAATAGGTTGCCAATTTGATGGATTCATAAAGGGAACTAATTGTATGAAATCCTTCGCTTAATTGTACATTGTTGAGGATGTAGAATTCTCAGAACTCACTTTGTAAATATCTTACTTTTGTAATTTTATTTTAAAAATCTGAATTTCTTGTTTGTTCGCGTCAAAAGCGCACATTTTCATCTTCATGTCGTATTTCCCACTTGGGAAGATTGGTTGGTTGTATCTTTCCGTATGCTATTTTGTAACACTTCCCAAGGATAATTTTATACTGTATAGATACATTTGATTTGTACCTATTGTTATTGTTCGTGTTTCTGGTTGCTTGTGGAATATATTTCCTTTCTCCCGAACTTGGACTCTTCTCTCTCTCTCCCTCTTTCTATCCCTCTCTCTAGTTAGCAGGGCTGAGGCATATCAGAATAGCTCGCTTATTGATGATCGTGTCATAGAGTGTTTATTACATTCTCAGATTAGGTGAACTCATCATCGCTTCAAGCATAATATACCTATTCAAATAAATGATAAGGTATATACATCCTATTTAGTATATGGAATAGTTTAGGAACAATGAACTGAGATGTAAATTATTAATGACAGATTATAATCTTTAATCATTTATTCATTTCTATCTATTCAATTATTCAATTCATTATATTCTTGTAATTTTAATTGATTATTATAATTATTTATTTATTATTTATTAGATTAATCAATATAAATCAATAAATTATTAATATCAGATAGGCTTTGTGGATAATATAGTAATTTCAATGGTTAAGATTATGAGTCAGTTGGAGCTAGACCATCATGGAAAATCTGGAAGCAAAACTAGTAGGTCCTGGGTTCAAATCTCGCAGGGGGCGAGGTCGTGGATGCGCACAATAGGACAAAATGGCCGTCCAGTGCTTCCAGGTTTTCCATAATGGTCTAGCCTCAACGAACTCATGATCTTAACCATTGAATAAATTATTGACAAGAGAATTTGAGATATTCATTTAATGAGTATAACTATTACTGTTAAATAGTTGAATATATGAATCAATTAATGATAGATGACTATGAAAAACTTGAAAGTATTCGATGGTTATTTCGTTTTAGTGTAGGACTCACTAACACTGTACATCCACGACCATGTATGTGGGACTCGAAGTCAGGACTTTCGGTGACATGAGCGAATGCTTAACCTCTAAAACAGTGAGTTGACATTCAGTGGTTACTAAATTACTTATGCCTGTTATCCTTCGCGGAGGAAAATAAGCCACCTACCAGTACTTTCCATTCAACCATATCCTGGGCAATCTTGTTCAGTAGTTTTTCATCCTTTTCATGTTTGCTTCCGATTCCCGATGCAGTGTGTTCTTTGGCCTTTCACTTTCATGTTTCCCTTCACAATTCTAAGTTAGCGCTTGCCTCGTGATCCAGTTTGGTAATTTGCACAATGTATGTCCTATCCAATTCCAACATATTTTCCTAATATACTCTTCAAAAGGAAACTGCTTAGTCCTCTCCCACACTAGACTGTTACTGATTGATATTGTTTGACAGACAGTTGTCTTGAGTTCCATATGTTCTCCAATTGTAGGGATGCGGCTCTTGCATTGCCAATCCTCACTTTAACGCCTACATCCGAATCTCCATGTTCAACGATGATGTTTATCAGGTACGTGAAGGATTTCACATCTTCTAGAGCTTCTCCATCAAGTGTGATTGGATTAGTGTTCTCTGTGTTGTATTTAAGGATTTTCCTTTTTTCTTTGTGTATGTTGAGGCTTACTGATGCAGAGGCTGCTGCTACACGAGTTGTCTTCATCTACATTTGTTCGTATGTATGGGATAGAAGGTCCAGGTTGTCTGTGAAGTCCAAATCCAAATTTTGAGCTGTCCATTGTATTCCGCGCTCCCACTCAGATATTTAAGTCTTCATAAACCAGTCGACCACCAGAAGAAAGAGAAAGTATGAGAGTAAATAAACTTGTGAGACACTAGTCTTTCCTACGAACGAGTTAGTCAGTTGTTCACCATGCACTATTTTACTTCAGTCTACAGTCAAAGTTCAATACACTTTATCAAAGCACAATGTCATTCTTCAAAGAACTAACTCTTTTTATAAGTTTCAAAGATGAATCATCCTTCACCCTATTATCACAATCTAAAACATTACCATAGAGCTATTTTAATAGAAAAAAAAGGTCAAACAAAAATATCATTATCAGAAGGGGTTTTGTGGAGATTTTAGGAAATTCACTGGTTGAAATCATGAGTCATTTAAAGCTAGCTGATGAGAAGTCCTTACCAGTGGAGTTCAACCAGGTCTGTTGTGAGATATCAACTCACTGAAGACAATAGTGTACGGGAGCGCAACTTTGTGGATTGGTTGAAGTTAGACATTAACAACATTGGATGCCGTCTCAGTGGTCTAGTTGGTTAAACGCCTGGCGCGAGACTGATAGGTCGTGGGTTCGAATCTCGCGGAGGGGTCGTGAATGCTTACTGCTAAGGAGTCCCATCCTAGGACGAAACGGTCGTCCAGTGATTCCAGGTTTTTCATAGTGATCTAGCTTCATTTGACTCATAATTTCAACCAGTGAAATATAATATTAATTAATATTGTTTAAATAATCTGTCCATTGCTTATTCATTCACTAACCTTAATCCTCTTAGCAACAACAACAACAACAACAACAACAATAACAAAGAAGTACAAATCTTAAATGATCAAGATTTCATTCTGTAATGACTTAATGAAATTCTACACGGAATAGGGTGTATCTATTTTTTTTTGTTATTTTTATCTCTAAACAAATGAATTATGAAAATTTTATTGGTTTATTTTATTTTAAAAATGAAAAAAATTTTTTTTAGTGTGAACATACGTTTTCGTTATGATTTTTGTATTTTTACCCTTTTCCTTTCTTTTTTCTCGTTTTTTTCTCTTTTCTTTCATTATTGATAGTTTCTACTGTCTGAGTTTTTCCTAATTTTATAGATGATATTGTTTGCTTGTATCCGCCTATTGTTGTTTAGGCCTAGAAGTGATCAGTGACTTAGTGATATATGTGCATCTTATATTGGATTGACTTGATATTGTTATAAGCAAAGATGGATAGTAAGCAGAAGTGGAATTCAAGTCACGCGTTTCGTCCTAGTTAAGACTCGTCAGTTGGATATGTTTGCATTTCAGATTTGATGTTCACTTCGTAAATTGAACTCAGTAGGACGAAACGTGTGTCTTAGATTCTATTGTTAACTACGATCCATCTTTGTTTGTTACCACGGACTGGTTTATTATGTTCTCTTAACATTAGTGTATCTTATAGAAAAACTCTGATAAAGATCATACTGTCAAATAACATTATCATCTTTTCTCTTCCATATTCCTTGTATTATATGTCATTTGTGGTATATCTTTTTAGAGTCCTGATGATAAGGTAGGCAACAGTGACTGTAAACCTAGATATACAGTAGAAACAGGTGATACATTTATAAATAGAATGTTTGTCAATTTCATAGAACATATATTTTTTACCAAGTAGTCATCCTATATGAGTATAAACGAACTGTGAAAATCAATATTTAGGAAAAAATTGACTAAAGTGACGTTATAAGCAAAGATAGATAGTGGCTAACAATGGAATTTAGGAAGGATTTTTCGTCCTACTTGGGACTCGTCAGCTGAATATATTGCACCTCAGAGTTGATATTTAGTCTGTAACTCAAAACCATTAGCATTCGTTTCAAACTGTATCACGTAATTCACTTAGCTATTCAATATATTAATGTTTTATATTAGTTTCAAATGTGGTTTGAACAGCCAGGATTAATGATTGAACAAATAAATGGTTTAAATTTAATATATGATGAATTATTCGCTACTGTTTATCAACGCTTTTTTTCCAAAATAATCTTTGCTCTCGTCATCAGTAAGCTCCGAATAGGTGTTACTGAAATCAATCTACGATTATCAGAAGTTGAATTGGGTGTGACATTTTAAAACCGTTGTGTCAGAGTTCAAAGGTTCAGCAAGTTTAATTAAAATTTCAGTCCTCATATGGTTGACTTCATATTTGGCGGTTCCCTACTTGAATTCGGAGAAATATCCGCTGATATTACCTACTAGTAAGCATATAATGACGGAATAAATAGGTTATTTTAGAGAGATTTCATATCTTTTCAACATAATTTTCATCACATCATACTGATGTCGTTTTAAGATGAAAGCCACTGTCATAATCCATGAATATCTTCAAAAACAATAAGTATTTAGGTGGATACTTTCAATATACTAACCTACTCCTCAGCAATTAGCATCCACGAACCCGACTCACGGGATTCTAACCTAGGACCTTCGGTGTCGCGCTCTAACGCCTAACGTCTAAACCACTGGGCCGACCGGCATCCAATGGTGTTAATGTCTAACTTCAATCAATCCACGAAATTCAACGACACGTCCACAATTGTCTTTAGTGAGTTACTATCTCACAACAGACCTGATTGAACTCCACTTGTCACTGCTTCTCACTAGAACTCCACGAAATGCCTCTTGAAGCCAGTGACCAGTGAGCATATGTTGATTAATATCAGAAGGGATTTTTGTGAATATTGTAGTAATTTAATAGTTAATAATAACAACGTTAGATGATCAGCTCTTTAGGATAGTCTACTCAGATGTGTAAACCACCTGTGTCTCAACTGCGTAATTACTTCAATAACACTTACCATTTTAGATATATTTGAACTGAATAATAATGAATTCAAATTGCATTTACTCAAAATATACTATTGTAGTGAAGGAGAACACAGGTGAGGACAACGGAATTATATTCAGTACAAAATTACAGAGTTCCTTGATAAAATAGAAAAACCATACTCTAATACATAATTCGCAAAATGTTCATGAAATGTCTCAAACTTGGCTATTCCTTCTTTTCCATACCAATTACTTTTTGTTCTTCTTTTTCTCTTCTTGATCTTCTCAATCTTCTACTGCCAGACATTATATTCCTGACTAGCGTTATATACTACTCATGTCGACATAAATAGCATACACCACACTATGAAAGGCTTATAACCTCTTACCATGTGAAATACTAGAAATCTCAAACCAAGACACTAGATTTTATTGATCTGTTTTCCTCCTTATCTACTATCTGAAAGCAAAAGACAGATGAATCCACTGGAATTCATGAATTTAGTATTTAATGGGTAATAGCATAGTGATATCTGACTTACTCACTCATTTACGCCTGTTACTCCTAATGGAGCATAGGCCGCCGACCAGCATTCTCCAACTCCGCCTGGAGTCCCTCCAGGAGCTACTGCCGGTCCCAAGCCCTGATAAAGGAGGAAGGTTGCGTATGAAGTTAGCGACCCCGTCCCGTAGAAAGCTAACTCGCTAAAAATACGCTAACCAGAAAAAATTATTCAAACCTTTTATAGTGATATCACCTGGCCTTATGGGAAATTTCCCCTAGCGATAGGGAACATTGAAAAAATAAAACGTTTACAGGATATCATGTTTGGTTAATTGTAATATGGATGAATGTTAGAACCTTATTGTAATATTGTACTGTAATGAACAAGAACACAGGTGAAGACAACCAATTTCGTTGTAATTCTCTATCAGTTGTCTCAAACTTCATTGTTCCTTCATTACCACAAAAATTACTCGCTGTTCCAATTCGCATCATTTCGATCTTCACAATCTATTATTGCCGGGTATTCCATTTTTGACTGGTGTTACATATACTACTTATTTACTGAATTAATGAACATTGAGCTATTTAGTTTCTTGTATAAAATATATCAATGATAATACACAGTACATCATGCCTACTTCAAACATGTAATACTTTTGGAAAAAAACTAAGAAAAAACAACATGTAATGTACTTGATACGTTTGTTTGATGAATGTTATGTAATTTTACATTAGATCTCAATAATATATACTTTTATTATCAGAAGGGGAGTTTTGTGGAAGCATCGAACTACTGTTTTGTCCTAGTATACTTTTTTCAAAAAAATGTAATGCATTAGTTGCTGTGCTATTTTTTTGAAAGGGGAGGGGGGAGGGGGGAATTTGTATATTTTTTGATAAGCTTAAATGGCATATTATAAATTGTATATGTATATATCAAATTAGTTAACCGACAGATGATATCAGTGGATTAGTTTATGAATAATGAAAAAGAAACCCCAATTGATAACCATATCATGTGAACAGAGTTATTTTACTATTAGATATTCAATTGTAAATAAAAATAAACCTTTAATGATAATTAAATGAATAGAATTTTATAAAATTATGAAATAAATTGAAGTGAACAGAGAGACAAGAAACCTTAGCAAACTGCGAAAAATAGTTTTTGGGGAAGTTATTTCATCTTAATTCAAAGCTTGTAAAAACGGGTAACATTTATTTGTATCCCTAGTTTATTCTATAGAGCATAAGCTTCCGTTTGATGTATGATTCACTGCCATAACCTATTCTGTACTAAAGCTATCGTAATTTAAATGTAATTTTTGTATTCTATTTTCTACTCTAATTCCCAGTTTTGGTGAGGCGCTAGCGCGCGAGACTGACAGAACCTGGGTTCGAATCTTGCGAGGTGCGATCGTGGATGCGCAATGCTGAGAAGTCCCACAATAGGACGAAACGGCCGTCCGGTGCTTCCAGGTTATCGATGATGGTTTAAAATCACTCGGTTCATGATCTCCATAAAAAAATCATCATACTCTCTACAACCCCATAATGACATCAAACATAAGATGAATTATCACATTTTAAGCTACGAATAAAATGGTTTGAATTAATACTTCTAAACTACGTCACATAACATAACTATTGATCAGTTGATCACAATCAAAATACAGAATATAATACATCTACATCCTTCGATGTGACCACATCATATCAGCACGCCAAAGATCATAGAAGAAGATGAGCAGTAAACGAGTTGAAATAATAATAGTATTACCGATAATAAGAAAGACTAAAATATTTTGTATACAGTTCGAAATAAAGAATAAGAGGAATACAAGAGGAGTATAAAAAGTCAAGATGTACAGATGCGATAAACAATGAATGTATTTGCATAAATGTGATTGATTTATATATGGTACTATATGAAAGTAATTTTCATGTTTAAACTGACGGTAGTATGGATAGCTATATTTATATCTGCCATATTGCAAATAATGACTAATTGGTAACCCAATCACACTTAAAGGAGAAACTCTGGAAGAGGTGGAATCTTTCAAGTACCTGAGAAGCACCATCGATAAACAAGGAGGATCGGACGCAGATATAAAGGTGAGGATTAGCAAAGCAAAAGCCGCATTCCAACAATCAAAGAACATACGGAACTCAAAACAACTGTCTGTCAAACATCAGGACAGTTCTACTGTACGGAGCTGAAACAGGGAGAACTAATACAATCATCATCGAAAAGGTACAAGTATTTATAAGCAACTATCTACGCAAGATATTCAATGTTTGTTGGTCGGATACTGTCAGTAACAGTCTAGTGTGGAAGAGGACAAAGCAGCTCCCTTTTGAAGAGAATATTAGGAAAAGATGTTGGAGTTGGATAGGATATACATTGTAGAGATTACCAAACTGGATCACGAGTCAAGCGCTTACCTGGAATCCTGAAGGTAAACGAAAAAGCGGATGAACAAAGAACAGATATCAAAAGAATGAATAGCGATTGGTTACAACCGGAAAGGATCACTCAGGACAGAGTTATATAGGAAATTGTTGTAAGTGACCTATACTCCTCTATGAGGTGTAATAGGTGTAAGTAAATAAGTAAGTTGATAATTTACGCAAAATTGTGATTATATTATTAATCACTTGATAGAATATGATGAGCACGAAGAAATAAACAAACAAGACTGCCGTCACCACTCATTTATCAATAGTTTCAAATAAATCAAAGTTATTCTCAATGAATGTGCTTAATGAATAAATATTATAAAGTGAATTTTCTTATTTAGATAAAAGAATAGAATTATTTGGAATACTACTTATATTTTGTTTAATAGTAGTCTAAACATTGGTACAAGGAGGTACCAAATAGATATGCGCCACATAAATCATTCACTTTATATGAGGGCTGAGATACTGCCCGGCTGCTCAAACCGAATAAGATGGTTTTCTTCGCGGGCCACACCTGGAACCTTCCACTTAGATGTTTGATCTATAAGGCAGTGCAGTGTCTTCAGGAGACGAAATCCCATGGTAACCGGTGACCAACAACTGGTTCATACACCATTTATTCTCTAAGGATACTGGATTCCATATGAACCACCGTCTTCGAGTCAGGGTTTTCTAGCTCCCGTAGATGGATCTTTCGTGTCCGACAACCCGGTTAAAGCATCGAACACTAGCTTTTTGTTTTCTCGATTTCGCAGACAATACCCTTGCCACAAGAAGGCAATGAGTAGGACTTCGCTGACAGTGGTTGTATGCACGTTGCCATGTGAGAGCATTTCGATACAGAGAGAGAGATAGAGATAGATAGAGAGAGCGGATTCTCCCCACCCTCTGCCGTAGCAGGGCATTCGGAGGCGTATACATATATATATGTTACATTTCATAATTTACATATGATTTTATTTTTAATTACCATCCATTTATGACTCGTTAATTGAATAACAATTATTTTTTTCATCAGACTAATGATTAAATAAGGTCATTTGCTCAAACTGAATAATGATAATAATAACAATAACCGTAATGGTAACCATTAATGTTATTAAAAAGAGATGATGGAATCAAAATAAAATAAACAAACTATTATTATTTTCATGATTAGATCATAGACTAATGACAATTTTACTAACTAACAATCATACACATGTAATCCATTGAAAGAGAATTAATGAAGAGGGCAAACAAAGCTTAGAATAAAATGAATATCACTTTAAATATAAGTATGAATCAATGAAGAATCATTTGTATAGTTTAAAACTAGACTTCCAAATGCTCTGGTATTTCCGAGAGTGGGGAAAGTCCGCTCTCTCTCTCTCTCTTTCTCTAAATGTTCTCCCATGGCAACGTGCATACAACCACTGTCAGGGAAGTCCTACTTATTGCCTTCTTGTGGCAAGCGTATTGTCAACGAAATCGAGAAGACAAAAAGCGAGTGTTCGATGTTTTGACCGGGTTGGTGGACAAGAAGAATCCATCTAGGGGTGTTGCGAAACCCTGATTCGAAGTCAGTGGTTCATATGGGATCCAGTATCCTGAGAGAACAAATGGCATATGAATCCATTCCTGGTTAACAGCTAACATGGGACGTCGCTCCACTGTATTTTGGATTGGACCTTTAGATCAAGGGTTCGGTTTGTGGCCCCCTAAGAAATCCACATGCTTCGGTTTGGACAACCGAAAAGTATTACAGCCCATACACATATCAAGTGACTTGTGTGGCGCATATGTATTTGGTGCCCCAAGTGAATTTAAAACTTCGTCCCATTGCACAACCTACTGGTTATCTGGGCTTTATAGCCAAGTGAATAATGCAATGACTTTTGAAGCGAACGGTACTGGGTTTGAGTCCTTGAGCGAATATCAACTCTGGGTACACTTAGCTGATGAGTCCCAAATAGGAAAAAACGCGCGTCCTGAATTCCACTGCTAGCCACCATTATCTCAGCTTATAAACCAATTCCATATCAAAAAGACTGAAATTACAAAGTCTGATGTCATAAATTTGCTTTTTTTAAGTGAATTGAATATCTTACATACATATATCTCATATACATTCATTTGTCAGTCCATGGTTTAATGGATTCTGAAATTCTTAGTTAATGACATATATCTATGATACAGTGAATCCTAACGTATCAATGATCAGTTCACCTTAATTCTCATAAAGTACACGTTCAAGTAATAGGTTTCTCCTAGGCACAGAGCTTACTTTTTCTGGTTAGCGTTTTTTAGCGAGTTAGTTTTCTACGGGATGAGATCGCTAACCTCATACCCAACCCTCCTCCTTTATCCGGGCTTAGGACCGACAGTATCCTCAGAGGAGCTCCAGGCGGAGTTTTCATAAAGTCCTCTGAGTTGAAAAACGTACGAAATTATCAACTGAATAAAACGATTGTTGTTGTTGTTTGAACATCGAATCATATTTAGATTCTTTGTCGTTTTATATCAGAAGTTCAGAGGAATTCCTACTAAGTAAGCATTGGTTTTATCAAAAATAATGAAAACTCTGTCGTTAGCTTCTTTATACTCTAATTATTCTCAAATACTATTCATTCTTTTGATGTCTGGCTCCGATTTCCTGCACATCGCTTTTTTTTCTCGATCTGTCTCTTTACCTTTTCGCTTGATGACTTCAAGTTAGGACTCACTTTATATTGTAGTTTAATGACTTCCGTAAAGTATAACCTATAAGATGGTGGAGAAGATTTGTAGCTGAGGTGGATGATTTTAATGGAGTTTTGTTTTCTGAGCTGGATGGTTTGGTCATGGAGCTTTCATCATTCTCCTGAATGACATCATCAGCGCAAACTTCGGATGAAAGCTCCACGACCAAACCATCTAGATCAGAGAACAAAACTCCATCAAAAAGTATAACCTATCCACCTTCAGATTTTGTTCCTAATTTCCTTTTCAACTAGAAGCTAGTTTGTTCTCTACCAAACTGAGTTGTTGTGCTAATAATATCTGAATGTTATGTCTAATGATTAGTAAATCTTGATTCTCGTAATTTAGAATTGTTTCATTGGTTGTTACATCAGTAATATTCTACAACATATATATCAATTACAGTTGTGAATAAACTGTAAATATTTAATTTTAGTTATGATGGTCTAACTACAGAGTTTTCATTAGTGTTTTTGATAAAATCAATGCTTACTTAGTGGGGATTCCTCTGAACTTTTAATACAAAACGACAGAGAATCTAAATGCGATTTGATGTTCAAACAACAACAACAATCGTTTTATTCAGTTGATAATTTCGTACGTTTTTCAACTCAGAGGACTTTATGAAAAGTAAGTTCTACGTCTAAGAGAAACTTATTACTTGAGTGGATACTTGATGATAATTACGGTTGTTATATCTAAAACTTAGATTCTTGATATACCGCGTACAACTTGATCACTTAAACGCTAGAACCCTTCCATGTCGCAAATGTGAAGACAGGTGAAAGGAACGTCAATCCAAACAATGTCAATTATGGTACAAAATTGTCAGGTATTTATAGTTTTTAGTGGAAATGAAATCATCATTATAGTTATCCAATCCGCACACTGGGAGTTATTAGCATTTGTCCAATAGGGAAGCTACATATTGTGGTTCTGAAATATTCTTCCAAAAGCTGATTGGATGAAATATCTTCGACTTTTTTCTGAGCTTCTTAGAACTTCCTCGAGTTCACCCATGAACTGTCGTCACAACGGTGAATTCGTAACATGTAGAACCATAGAGAACATCAGGAGTTAAGTGATAAGTTTCCATTTCATAACTAAAACTTGATAATTAATCTACTAGAATCGAAATAATTAGATCATTGTTTACGGTAAGCATTGGATTCCCAATCCGGTAACTGAACAATAAGGAGAGGTCACAACCTAATATGTAACAACTATCTAAATCTCTATGATTTTCAGTTGATCACTATCGGTTATTAATCTATAATGAAAATACTTACATTTATTGTAAACTAACTGTTGTGAACAGAAAAACAAGAAGCCTTGACAAGTTACGAAGACTATTTTTTGGGACGTTATTTCATTTTATTTAAAGCTTGTGAAACACTGACATTTATTTTTGTCCCTATTTTATTGTACAGAACATAAGCTTTCGTTCAATGTGTGATTCACTGCCATACCCTTTTTTGTTCCGAAGCTATTGTAATTTAAACATAATATTTTGCACACTATTTTCTACTGTCATTCCCAGCTTTGGATATAATTGTATTTTTCCAAATTTTTGTACGTTGTGGTCGGGATATTCACTTATTTATTCATGTACCTTTTTACACTGAACTGAACTGAAATCAGGATATCGGGAATGGATCGAGTAGTGTTTCAGTTGTCTTGTCTTCCCTCATTCGCGTACTTGCCAGCCAATCAGGTGATAGATTAGTTTTCTTCTCTCTACCCCACTTCGAACTCACGCGTACTGGCCTCGAGGTTAGGTCGGCCAGCCTATCGCGCCAAGATCTTAATCTAAATTAGACAAGTTATCCTCATCACCATAAGTGGGTAGACAGACCAAAGTATATAACACTAACGTATCAAATTAAAAGTTTTAGCCTAAACATTTACCATTTTTTGATAGTGTTTTATTCTCTGAGCTGAATGTTTGTTCGTGAAGCTCTCATCATTCTTCTCAACATTATCATCTACCTGAAGAACTCCACCAAAGTCATTCATCTGAGCGACAAATCTGTAGTGTCGGTTATTATGTTAAGCCCATATACCTTATTCTAGCTTTCGGACAACTCGATCTATTCATCCTACTTGAGTCACATTCTGACCTTGTTAATTATTCGCCTATCAATCTTGACTGTTTTTATATGAGCGCGTAGGTGTGTGTACATTTCTTATCCCATTACTCAACAAATTTCTGCGACCTATTTTTGTGTAACTATAATTATTGGTTATTGCTTGGTTAAAGGGAAGTTGGCTTACCCACCATCTCCACTGCTCGTCGTTTCTCTTCTCTCTATTCTATTCCATTCGCTTCATATACAAAGTATATGTATTCAAAAGTCCATTCTCGTTAGTTGACTTATCTAAATCCGTTATTGACTAACGCGATTAAAGTCGATGATTATATACGAGGATAGGCGATATATATATTTCAACATCAATCATCATTACCATCTCCTTGGAGTCAGATCCACGGGCCACTAAAGTGAAGAACACTTTCGACAAAATCGTTCGATCTAAAATGGCTACAAAATAAGGAGTCCCACTAAAAATTTTCTCCAGCATCTTAGAATTTACCGGGGTTTTTTTTGTTCTCATCATTATAAACTTGACTAATTAAAGACTATTGTTAGTTTCTAATGTTAATTGATCGCTTCATTAGTTAAATCACAGTTTGTTTCATTTATGATCTACTTTACATTTGTACTTCATTTTCTATTGAATTTATTATCATTTTTATGGTGATTGTTACTATACTTAACTAGGCGCCAGTTTAACTTCATTTGCACTGTCTCCATTTTATTTGTATTACAAATAAACGATTTCAGAAATGTTCTTCCCTTTTTCATTATTATACCATTCTATTTATTAAATACATGATTTACTTCAAACTAACCTTATTATCTTCTATGTTTATTATAAATAATTTATAAGCAAAGATAGATAGTGGCTAGAAGTGAAATCTAGGACGTGCGTTATCTCCTATTTGGAACTCGTCAACTGGATGTACCTGCATCTCAGAGTTGATGTTCGTTTACTGTATTTCACAAACTAGTGACTATCAAAACTCAGTTGCTAAATGAATAACGTGATGATGCTTGAAATGAACGGTACTGGGTTGGAGTCCTGGACTGAGTATCAACTCTGGGTGCAGGTACATCCAGATGACAAGTCTCAAATAGGACGAAACGTGCGTCAAACTGGATTCCACTGCTATTCACTATCCATCTCTGCTTACAAAGTTTTTGACTTAAGACCATATCAAGGCAATCCGCACAGTATGCACATACGTCAACAACAGACTGGTCAATTGTAGTCCTAAACAACTATGGGAAGATGCAAATAAACAACACCAAGTGAATATAAATAAATTAATTTACTAATGTGTAATTACATAATGATTGATAATTCATTTTCAGGGTTGATTGAGTTCGATCAATAACGTTTCCTTCTGATCATTAGTACAAGTGACTCGGTATCATGTCACACTCCATTTAATATTATAGATTTTTTCAGTAATGAGAAAGAAACTTCAAGTATGAGGAAGAGTCTTCAGCCGAAAAATTGCATTTCTCCGCTGCTTCTTAATGTTCTCTTAATAATATCAGTTCCTAACAGAGATTATCTTTTAGGTTGAGATCATGAATCAATTGATGTTAGACCACCATAGAAAACCTGGAAGCACTGGACGGCCGTTTCGTTCTAGTATGGCACTCCTCAGCAGTGCGCATCCACGATCCCGCCCCCCGTGAGATTCGAACCCAGGACCTACCACTCTTGTACCAGGCGCTTAACCAACTAGATCACCGAGCCGGCCGGTATCCAACGGTGTTAATGTTTAACTTCAACCAATCTGTGGATAATTGTTGAGAAGAGATTAAGCTATTTTGTGTTTATTAATAAATGTTAATTTCTTCCCTATAACAACAACAACAACCCTGAATAGATTTTCTTTCACTCTCATTTCCTCATGACCTTTGTTGTTTTCTGATTAGTTGTCATCATGTTTAGTTTTCGAACTTTTCAATGAGTCCTGAAGTCGTATTTCGTTGCTGTAGATACAAGATGTTTTCCTAGGTTTTATCATTTAGGGATTATCACTGAATTGTCATGTTGATCAATCGCTTTATTATCGAGTTCACAATCAATCTCATCCGTATTAAAACAATCATAATCGTTCTTCATCTCAAGTTACCATAATTCTGACTTAACTTATATCAGGATAAAACAGTGACAATGAATGGAATTCGTTCAGTCATATGAAGAAAACTATTTCCCTTAGAATTGCAGATACACTTCATTGAAGAGCATCAACTAGCTTCATGATTTCCTTTTCATTATCTCTAACTATTTAATATCAAAACATTGTTGATGAAATATTGAATCATTCATATTTATAGACGCATTGCAACTTGTTCTCAAACAGTCCTAAAGACTCAAAACATAATTATTCTTACTACCCATTGATTCATTAGAGTAACTAAGGATTTATAAGAAAGGAATTTCAATAGAATGTGTTAACTTTTATATCTCGTCAAATAGTTCAAATCATTGAAAAACAGACAATAAGATGGTGGAGAAGATTTGTAGCTCAGCTGGATGATTTGGATGGAGTTCCGTTCTCTGAGCTGGATGGTTTGGTCGTGGAGCTTTCATCGTTTTTCTGAACGACATCATCAGCACAAATTCCATCAAAAAACAGACAATCTTATGTTGTCTAACATCTAAGATTAGTCTATAACAAATCGATGAAGTCATTGACAATCTAGAAAGAGAAACGATACTTCTAATGATTAAAGAAAATTTATAAAATAAGCGAATATGTATATATTGATAAATGATCAATAATTTAATAGAATTTGAATTGACCTAATAATAATGACTAAAATTAGATTAGTAGTGCGATGTGTACTACTGATAATATCGACAGATATAAGTAGTATTTATCATCAAGTGAGATTGAAATGCCTAGAAGCAGAAGATTAAAAGGACCGAAGAGAAGAGAATGAAAACAGAGAATGATTTGCTTGGAAAAGAAAAAAACAATGAAGTCTGAGACAGTTGATTGACATGTTGCCAATAAAGTATTTACTATATAGTTCTCAGATGTTACTAAGTGATTCTGTAATTTTGTGCTTAGGATACATTCGATTGTAAACAGAAAGGGGTCTTTTTGAATATCATAATGATTTAATATATGAGCCCATTAGTCATAATGGAAAAATTGAAAGAACAGAACGGCAGTTTCGTCTCAGTATGTGCCTCTTCAGTAGTACTCATCCTATTCGGTTGGTCCTATTTATATTCTCGTTCACTACCCTACAGTACAAATCACCTAAATACATAAGATATAATAAACAAAGCAACTATTCAATAAGACTGTTCTTTTGCTTTTTTTTTAGAAAATACATCTTAATTATAAAATATTTCAAGCAAACAAACAAACTAGTTACTAAGTCATTTGAAAAACCCTAAAAACACATATATAGTTACTGGGGTAGTTTTTTTCTCCAGTTTCCTCACTAGGTAACAATAATAAAGTTTAAGTAACAAGTTTAACTATTGTTTAAAATACAAGAGAGAGAAAACGAAAAAAAACTAAACAAACTAAAAACCTATTTCAGTACTACTATTTACTTTAAGTAGTATATACTCCCAACATTTTTTTTGATAGTATAGAAATCAGAATCATTTAACTTTATAAAAACGATATAAACCTCTAGGGAATAAAATATAACTCAACAGTTTAATATTTTATAGCATTAACTTCCATCTTAGTAACAGTATACCGGATAATGCCATTATGTAATGGTTACAATTTCTGAAGTGTATTATAATACAGGCAGCTTGAACAACCTGCCTATACATGTTTGCTTGTTTGTTTGTTTGTTTGTTTTTAGGAAAATGATTAGGTAGAATGATTATTCAACATTTAATTTCTATAACTATTCATTGACTAAGTAAAGTAGATTTTTTAGAAAGAGGTTTTTATGGAGATTGTAGTCATTTTATAGTTGAATTCATCAGTCATTTTAAATTAGAACATCATCAAAAACTTAGAAGCACTAGATGGCCGTTTCATCTTGGTATTGGACTACTCAGTAGTGCGTATCTACGATCACGCTCGCAGGGATTCGAACCCAGGATCTATTAGTCTCGCGCGCGAACACTTATTTTCTAGACCGCTGAGCCTGACATTTAATGGTGTTAGTGTCTAACTTCAGCCAATCCATAAAATTGTGCAACCATCTTCCACTAAAATGAGGTAGACATCTGGCATGGATTAGCCTCACTGGTCATGGCTTCTCACCAGAACTCATGAATGCGCATTGCTGGGGAATCTCATACTTGGACGAAACGGATGTCCAGTGCTTCTAGGATTTCAATGGTGATGTAACATTAATCGATCTATGATCTCAACCAAAACACCAGTTATGTTCAACTAGTCGTGATTGTTGGGGTCATCTATTACTCACTATATCAAGGTATCATAATAAATTGTTTTAAAGACTTTCTATTAAAAAAATAAACAGGAACAATGTGTGAAGATAAATTTACAGGAAACAATTCCTTAAAATAAAATGCATCATGTTTAACTACAATTTAAAAAACCTTTCATTCATTCAGTTTCATCTTTTAACCAAAGTTATGTACATAATGGAAGCCGGTGTCATTATTATATGAACACATAAATATTATCTTAAAGGAGCACCGAGTAAATATGCTCCACACAAGTCACTTGATTTGTGTGTGAGCTGTGATACTGCCCCGGTGCCCAGACCGAAATAGGTGTTTTTCTTAGGGGGCTACACACGGAGCCCTCGACCTTTAGGTCGAGGCAATGATGCAACGTCAAGTGATGCAGTCTTATGGTAGACGGCGACTAATAATTGGTTCACATGCCATTCGTTCCCCAAGGTTCCTCGAGTCCATGTACAACATTAGTTTGAAATGTGAGTTTCCCAACTCCCCTAAATGGATCTTCCATATCCACCAACCTGGGTAAAGTGTATTACATTTGCTTTTCGTCCTCTCAATATCGTAAACAACACCCGTGGTGCGAGAAGGAAGAAAGTGAGACTTCTCTGTTAGTGGCTGTATGCTCATGGTCATGTGAGGCCATTTCGAGAAAGAGAGTTACCTCTCCCCACATTCGGTCATACCAAGGAATTTAGGGGCAGAAACCCATAGTAATATTCACGAAATGTATTTAATTTTTAAGATTACTCAATTAAGCATATTTAGGCATATTCAATCAGCATAGTTTTTTCTCATAGATATAAAAAAGATTTGCAAAAAAATGTAACTAATTTTTAGAAAATAAACTATAGATTACTTAAGTAGCATATCGTATTAGTAATAGTGGTTGTAGACGTAGTCGTAGTCAGAGTCAGAGTCATGGACGTAGACGTAGATGTAGTCGTAGTCGTAGTCGTAGTAGTAGTAGTAGTAGTACTATATTTACATACGGCAATTATTCAATGAAATAGTTAAATGGATGTACCTTTTTCATACTTTTCAATTTATTTACTAAAGAAACTTAGTTAATCGAAGGGCATTAAACGTTTGTCTAAACCTCATTATCAGTTACATTTCATTCATTATCATGAATGAAATGTAACTAATGATCACTATTACTAATAATAATTAACCATATTACTATTCATGTATCGAGTATTATTTAAATGGATTAAATAGTTTACTTTTAATTAGGTTTATTTTACAAAAGTAAAATAAATAAATAAACAAACAAACGATTGTAAATTCATATGTGAATTCATATACAATGAACTTAAGTAATTCAGTTTCTATGATAGTGAATCTATCTATTCAGATTATCATTGATACGTGATCACTAGTAACCAACTCATTAAGAAGTGATTCTATTTATAGTAATAATAATAATAATAAACTCTTATAAAAGTCTAACTCCACCTCGTGCCCCTCTGAGTCTACTGCTGATCCCAAAACTAGATAAATGATGGGGAGGGTTGGGCATGAGGTTAGCAATGCCATCCCGTAGGAAATTAACCCGTTAAAAAAAAAAACGCTAACAAGAAAAAATTAATTCAAACCATTTAAACTCTGCCCTAGAAGTTAGAAGGTCTTTCATTTAAAAAGAATTATGATGACTTATAAAAGTCTACAGATTATATGAAATGTAAAAAAGAAAGAAAGAAGGCAAAACTATAATTTATGGACAAACCAATCAGATTTACAATAAGAGGTACTGAATTTTGGCGCGAAATTGATTCATTTTTTTCTCTTTCCTCTAAGTACTTTCATTTTGAAGAGGAAAACTAAATTCATATAGAAAAAGAGATAATTCTATCTCTTTTACTCATCAATATACAAAAGAAGCATTAGAAAAGTGATCATTCAATGACTTGCTCATTGAATATAACAATGCAGATGGTATATGTTTGAACATGTTATGCAAAAAAAATCAATTGATCAGTTTACAATATTTAAGAGATTTAAAGATTTTTAATAAGGTACTTCATTGTGGCATCAATTAAATTGAATGATGTTATCGATGAACTCTTTACTTATTCCATTTAGATCATTATTGAATGATTATTATTGAAATGTATACATATCGTCAATTCTTATATAAGATTATCGACTTAAATTGGGTTAATGGAGAAAAGAATTAAAATAAGTCAAATATGAGAATGGATTTTTGAATATGTATATATCATGGACTCTATTGATTTCAAAAAACAATCAGAGGAATGAAGCGGAGAGAAGAGAGCGAAGCGAAATGATGTGCAGTAAAGATGGTGTGTGAGCCAACAACTCCATTTATTCAGTCAGTCAGTCAGTCAGTAACAACGTAGAACTTCGTATGTACGTACATCAGTTCGAGTTGCCATACCACATTAACACAGATATACAATTGTCGATTCGAATCCAATAGTAGTATAGGTAATAAGAGTATAAACAGTAATCAGAAATATTAGGGTTTGAAGATGTTATTCAAAGAGTATAATCCAGTGAAATAAATTTGGAAAGAGAAAAAAAGGGACATGAAAAATTGAGAAGATTAGAATTTCGGAGAACATTAAGAGTGGATACACCTGCACCATTGCAAACGATTTTGAGCCATGTCATTCAAGGTCTCTAACCATCGGTTGCTATCATCTCGTGGTCCCCAACCAGGTAGTCTACACCTACCAATATGACTCAGTCCACTTGTCAATGACTTCGTGGATTTGTGCCATGTTTTTGTCTGGCCACCCCTAGCTCCATTTAATCAAGCATAGATCGATATTTATAGTCAGACCGAAATAACGATACAGATATATGATGAGTAGAATAAGATATATGCACACAAATGCGTTCATATAAAAACAGTCAAGGTTAATAAGTGAATAATCAACAAGGTCAAAATGTCACTCAAGGAGAATAAATAAATCGGCTTTTCCAAGAATCTACAATGATTTAGATGAGCTTCTCTAGTACTACAATGTAATTAACATGACTGTGTACTTAAAGATGAACTAAACATAACATCATTAGTATGTTACTTAACAATGGCGGTGAATAATTTTGTCTTGAACTATCAAAGTCATGTAGTAACCTACTTTTATCAAGAGAACGCAATTGATTTAATGGAAACAATTATTATTATAACCAATTGTACCAGTGATTATTTTACTGTACTTGTTTGTTTAATTGTACTAAAGACATTCTTCCTTCCGTTGATTGTGACCTTGCACGAATTCGGTTACGCTCAGTAACCATACTTGTAACCTGGCACGATCTTGGTATTCTTTCGATACCACGAGATCTCCAACAATTACATCTCGACTACAGCCATCAACTGCCTTCTGATATTTGGCTTACAGGGGATCTTATCGGTTAACTGGCACGTAGTCTTCCTGTAGTGGTGATCATAGTCAACCGCGACTCGACGCCACACTACAGTCAAATGGCATTTGTCACCGGGCATTATTGGGAATGTCAGGTATCTTAAGTATACTTAAGGTTTATTCCTAAATAAATATTTATTAACATTATTGTCACTTTACTGTTTATCACTTGAGATTTGTTCGTGAGTTATCTTAAAATTATGTTGATGAAGAAATGGCTCGTTAGTCTACGCATACGACATGTCGTATCAGACAGTTCAATAGAATTAGTAGATTTTAGTCTTTTAAATACTTTTCTACCTAATGAGTACTTGCTGGAATTAAGTATATGAATGATAAGCATTTCATCGATAGCTGAGTTGCTATGAACGATCTATTTATACCTATTAAGAATGTTTACTAGTGTTCACTAGTCAAACAACTATGAGTAAAAACCAAACTTTTGCAGACAGATGTTGAATACAACACTAGAAAGAGTGGAATTCCTTAAAACTCGTGGTCTTGTATCCCTATTAATATATATCGTAATGACACCGCCAATGAGAGAACAGTGACTTATCGACCGGACCAATGAAGTAGAAAACCCGTACGAGCAGTCTAGAGTCCTGATTGGTCCTGCTTTTCGCTTAGCCCAGTCGGTTAAGTCCAGAACACCAATCTCAGCCTCCCCTATATAAAACTATGTATTTCAAACATACTGGGTTTATGTACAAACCAAACAGACCACATTGTACCATAAAATAGGAAACAACACTTGTACAAGATTTAGTCAAATGTGGCTGTGATTGAGGGAGATTGTAATTAATAGACTAGGCATAACCCAATAACGCCAAATCGTAGAATAATATTTCATAGGTCAAAATGAAGCTCATAATAAGGGGGACACGAATATGAGTAGTTTAGTTATTTAACAACTACACAATAAAAAGTATATGTATAGTATTGATCCATAAATAGTTCTCAAAAGTTACCATTCATAATTCTTGTCGGGATATAACAAGTTGAAACCTGTTGGTCTATATTTTAATTTCAATTAACACACGATGTAATGTGATGACTATACAATCACAATTGATCTTAATTTTTTTAAAAGATGAATTCTAAGCCACATCATGAATACTCATTGCCAAAGAATCAGAATTTAAGGCAAAGCAACTATCCATCATATTATCAACAATAATACGATCGGCATCCTAATATGAAACACTTATCAATAATATTACATATGTATATTAATTATATCAGAGAATTTGAGTAAAATATCTAGAAATTAGCTATATATTGTAGGGCCAACGAAATGTCACTAAGCCCTAGCCAAATCACCCGGCAGTTGTTTCACTGAATATCGAACCAACCATCGATCCCTGTCAACGTCAAGGACGACCAACGTGCATCAGTTAATCGTACGCCATGAACCAGCCCATGCGGTGGTGCTCTTCCTTTCGCTTTTATCTACTTTAACTAATATATTTCTGGAATAACGTCCTTTCTGTTGTACAGTCTTCAAAGCATCTATAGTACCTTGATACGTCAATGGGGCAATCCACATAAGGTGCTGACCGCGAGGTTCGTCAAACCATTCCCGTCTAACTCTAATAGGCCCAAAATCATTCGATAAAAATAATCTACGTTGGTGATCTACAATATATATAATTTATGGATATTTGTTTTTAGAATGGATCAAATTGTTGTGTGTCTTACCGATATCGACAGATATATGTAGTATGTATCATCAATTGAAAGTGAAATGCCTGGAGGCAGAAGTTTGAGAAGATCAAAGAAAAGAGAACGAGAACAGAGAATGATTGGTGTGGAAACGAAAAAGTATTCAAGTCTGAGACAATTGATTGACATTTTGCTTATGAAGCATTCGCTGTATGATTCTCAGATTTTACTATGAGATTCTGTAATATTATATTCAAATACATCCGGTTAGTACTCACTGGTGTTCAAGTTCACTACAAAATTACTATGCTTAAAAACGTTTTAAGTGTTTACGAAAGATTTTTCTACTAAAGCAGTAGTGCGTTACATTTTACTATTTACGTTTTTATGGCTCCTTTCATAATTTATTTTTCCAATGGTCTGTTTATAATTGCATTCTACAAGTGTTTCCGGTGAGACTATGATTTGTGGACGACTTTTGAGCGACGCTTAGGTGACCTTGAAAATGTCCACTTACTTACTAAGACTAAATGAGGGTTGTAAATCAGTGTGAAGAATAAGGATCATGATTTACAGTTTATGGTAAGGCTTAGGATTCAAATTTGTGGTTTTCATCACGAAGTAACGTCAACTAAATGCTATAACGCTATTTAGACAAATGGGTGAATGAATTTCGCGCCGAAATACAAGACCTGTTATCGTAAATCTGATTGGTTTGTCCATAAATTATAGTCTCACCCTTTTTTAGTATTTAGAAACATAAATCAATTCTATTTCTTCATATTTCTATAAGGTGAATAATCTGAATTTTATGGCAAACGGATCTAGAAAATGTACTTACCAGAAAATAATCCAGAATGTCTTTCGTAATTAATCTGGAAATCTAGTTATTTTGACACATTTACTGATATCAATAATTACTCTGTGGTGCGTGCTACTTATATTGATATAAGTAGTATATGACGCGAGTCAGGAATGTAATGTCTGGCAGAAGATGGGGAAGATCAAGAAGGGAAGAGCGGGAACAGAAAGCAGTTAGTATGGAAATGCAAAACAATAAAGTTCGAGATAATTATTGAACATTTTACAAAGGAAGTATTATAGTATGGTTTTTCTATTTTATCAAATAACTCTGATATGTTGTGCTAGATATAATTCGGTTGTCCTCACCTGTGTTCTGCTTCACTACAACTCCTGTGTTCTATGGTATGATTCAGTTAGTTCCTACAGCTTCACTAACCCTGCTATATAAGTGGGGGAAGATAAACCTAACTAGGAAGCTTTACTAACAGTAGCCGAATAGTAATGTTGATAATTCATGCACATAGGTCACCGGACTGGCCCAGACTGAGGCATGTGGTTGGTGATCATGGCTAGATCGATAAGGTATTTACTCTCAATAGCCGGCCCATTCATACACGTCTTACCAGCCAGGTAGCTCTGAGACATCATATATAGTAATACGTTTATTCATTCCAACTCAAAATCTTTTTGATTGAGATCATGAACCGATTGATGTTAGACCACCACCTTTGGAAACCTGGAAGCATGAGCTCAATCAAAAACTTAATAATCTCCACAACCCCTATACTATTAATCAAAATGTGCTCACTAGTGACCAGCTTCGTGTGGGAGTTCTCTGAGTTCTAGCGAGAAGCCGTGATCAGTGGAGCTAATCCATGTCGGGTAGAGACAGGTATCTACCTCAGTACAATGGAAGTTGGTCGCGCAATTTCGTGGATTGGTGTATGTCAGACACTATCACCATTGGATGCCGGCTCAGTGGTCCAGTTGGTTAAGCGTTCGCGCGAGACCGAAGGCCCTGGGTTCGAATCCCGTGAGCGGGATCGTGGGTGCGCACTGCTGAGGAGTCCCACAATGGGACGAAACGGTCGTCCAGTGCTTCCAAGTTTCCAAAGGTGGTGGTCTAACATCAATCGGTTCGTGATCTCAATCAAAAACTTAATAATCTCCACAACCCCTATACTAGTAATCAAAATCTTCTATTGAGTAAACGGACTTGAAAAGGTAAATATGTAAACCAGTACTTCTAATCCGATTAATTTCATGGTGACCAGAAAAAGTACAAAATAGACGGAAACCGATCTGAATTGAGAACGCGACTCTTAGGCTTTTAATTGAAACTTAATTGTCCCGTGTAAAGACCGATAAAAATGTATTGGTGTACTGCCCGAAACGCTTAAAGTGAAAGTGAAGAATTACTTTTGGCAATCAGAGTGGAATTGAGAGTTTTCAATGCATTAAATACTCAAGTTTGTTTCCTTAGGTTGTACACAGCATGGTGAATTGGCATTATCCCTAGGTTTTAACCTTAAAGCGTTAATCATAGAAATAACCTTAATTTGGTGGCATTGCATTTTATGACTGAACTAATCAAATAGTTCGGCTTAGCTTTTTGAGCAAAGTTTATCTATTTTTGAACTATGGCTGATGTCAGTTTGTGATGAAAAACCTAACCGTAAGCACCTAACCCTTATTCTTAATACTTAACCATAACCAAGAACAATGTAGGAAATCGTAGAAGTTCATTTCGGTCTCTGTAAGGTTCGAAAAGACCAATAATCTAATACGATAAAGAAGAATTTATATTTTCAGTTCACAGAAGCAGTAACCTTTGTTCATATCCTTCGCCTTCCTAGCCTTGTTCACACGTACTGATCTGTACACCCTGTGGGGATAGTTAGAATAGAATTATTTTGCAATTAGTTTCTACCATTATTTGCATTTCTTTGATTAATCTTCATAATTTGTACAATTACCATCATTGAATGTGAAATTGTTGTTTTAAAAAACCATGAACTTCGACCTTCGGTTCCGCTTTCGAATACCTCATAGCATGAAACAATGATTATCGCTCACAAATACCTGCTGCAGGTATATGTTTCCTGTTCCCAATTACCCAATGTTACGATAACAAAACTCTAATCTATTTGCTGCCTACATTAGCAGCTAACAGTAATATTTCTTATTACATGCTTTGTGTGGATATACATCTTGGATCCTATTAATCACAGTTGAAAGTACTAACTACATATAATTGTGGATTACTAGTCCAAAATAAATTCCAACACGCCAATTCCTGACAAATTAAGTAACGTTTTGTATATTTTTCACGTGTGCATAGTTTATATTTGATAAATTAGCACATTAATTTTTGACGTAACAACCTTGTCATAATTTTTGGAACTGATATATTTTTGGTCCACCACAGCCCCATTCCTAGAGCTCAAAATACCTTCGAGCTAGACAATGATCACTATACCCGATACCGTACAATTACCTTGTGACCTTTTATGCAAGATCGCTTTCTTAGTGTGTCATTGTTAATCTTACTGGTCAAACTTTCCGTATTCTTGTAGGCATAATTGTTCACTTATATATATATAATTTTTTCGCAGATGTATGTGCTTGTCGGTGCGCATGTGTCTATTCACTTGGTTGGTATCTTATTAACTTTCTTGGATTATAATTATTATTTGATTAAATGAATAGACCGAAATCTAGTTTATTTATTCTCGTGGTTTGTCTTCAGAATTATCATGCACAAATATAATATTCCCAACCCATTTTCGTATCAGAAATTTTACAGAGCGTTGTAATGTAAACTTGTTATACAACGGGTATAGTTCAAGGACATATACAAAAGTAATAACTGGGATCATCGTGTATTGAATTAGATCATGTACAGATGCGGTCTGTCTAGAATTACTCGGCATGTCGACCTCGCCTTTTTTTAAGTCAGTCAGATGAGACATGAAGACGTCAAGTGAATTAACAAGTCTTATAAAATAAATGTGTCCAATCACACGATTATGGGTTGTGAGTCTCAAATGAGTATGTATGGCTGGTGAATTACCTTTGAGCTCTAATCAAATCACGTGGCAGTCAGGTCACTGTGTATGGAGCAGTTTATTTATCCCCGTTAAGGTTAAGAAAAACCAACGTACATCCATCAGTCGCACGTCATGAACTGTCTTGAGTGAGGATAAACTTCACGTTATCAAGTCATCTAAGTGTACCACAACCAGTAAATTGAGTCATGTTTTCATCTATTCACTTACTTTTTGCAGATATTTTGAGATGATTTCTATTTCGGAATTAACTGGAAAGTTGTGTGGATTACGATGGTATGAATAATAATTTCCGCTTCATTTTGATTTTTTGCCAGATGCAAGGTTGAAATGGTAAATAACGGTGGTGCTCAGCTCTAGACGACTGACTCGTGAGGTGATAGTCACACTCTATTTCTTGTACCAATTCCTACTGATACATTTGTTTAATGTCATTATATTCGTTCTGTACTGTCACCAAATAGCCACAGTGTCAGGACATGATGGAAGGGTGATCCGCCTTACTCATCGACTGTGAGGTGTAACTCTGCGTAAGCTAAGAGGTTACACCATTCCCGTTCAACTTGCGAAGACCGTCAATCACCTACGCAAGTGATCTACAAGTTCCTGATAAGGCTTCAAATGATTTTCTTTTAACATGACTGATCATTTCTTTAAAGTTTGTTATTATCGGTGAAAACTAGGAGGGATGTTTCATCCTGCTTGAAGCTTTCTACATTGGGTTACTTGAACCTTGATGTTGACATCTTCATTAGGGATTTCGCCCACTAACTGCCACTTTCAAAAACACAACTTCATTTAGTATACTACTGAGTTTAAACGGCCTGTGATTTTTCAATGGATGTGATATATACTATGATTAAACGGTTTCTGATGTAGGAGTTCCTTTTAATTTACACTTGCTGGTAAATGCTTTGCATAATTACTATTATTAAAACAGTTCCTTTTTGAATATGGTCTCTGGTGGTTTCCGTCATATTTAAATCTAAACCGAGTAAGTTGCGAGAAATGTTCGTTGTTCAACATGACTTTCCAGCTATTCTTAACATTCAACCAATAATTATCAATATCAGAAACTTTTTTCAAACGAAGAAATTACAAGCTGAATGAAGAGTTTCCAACTTACAAACTGCTAAGTTTAAAGCGGCTACTCTATAAGAAAAAGTGTCTAATCTAATATTCCTGCTGTCTGGAAGGTCAGTAATAAGCTTATAAGAGACCCAGTAGAACTACATGGACGTCTTAGCAACATATTTGTACAGACATTCTCTAGACGTAATTGGGATGAATGTATAATCAGAAGTTTCAACACATGTATTTTAGCAAGCTTGAAATTCATGCCGATTACCATGTGACTTTTAAGAACATCATTAGAACTTTCTTCCGTAAGTGGCAATGATGAAGTAATGGCTAATCTATTTATACATGGTGGTTTTGATATCCACATACTGTTTACTAAAACTGTTTGGTCTGTCCTTTGATTTAGGTGCTTTTCTTGGCAGTTGAAAACCCCATACTTTAAAAAAGGATCCAGGCTGGACTTAAACAACTATCGCCCGATTAACCGCGCTTCCATCTTGTCCATAACTAAGGGCAAAATTATTGAGATGGCAGTTGGTAACTATCTAGATACGTAATAATTCATTATATCTTTATAACATTGATTTAGTTCCAAAAAATCATATGTATTCTGTCTCTAAAATACTTTGATTATGTCAAAAACAATAGGGATGAGGGAAAACCAGTCGTCGCTCTGTAGTTTGAATTTAATGGAGCATTTCATAAAGGACAACATTCGTCATTACTGTTTAAATTGAAAACATTCTGTATAACAGGAAAAATGCATAACTGGGTCTCAGGTAGTAGAAATACGGCAACACTTCTTCCACCCTCAGAATATTACAAGTGGCGTCTTCCGTTGCTCAGTCATTGGATCCTTATTGTCTGTTATGTACATGAATAGCATACGCCATTACTTTACATTTGACAAAATCTTTTTATCTGCTGACGACCCTGAAGTGGTATATTCATTCCACACGCATTCCAGTTGTAGCGGTAAATAAATCCCCAAAATTAATGGCTCTGTACGTTTTCGACATTGGATGCTGACCACGTTAGCTTTAATGGACTCACCTAACTGAAGGCGCTTGGTCATGCATCCGCACCAGATCACGAGTGGTAACGCTGTGCTCAACATCCCCTAAAATCGCTAGCCAGATTAGATCAGACGATCCTCGATATATTGATAGCCTATCAAATATATCTTTGAACCTTCTGTCTTTTTCACTTGATGGGTACGCTTCATATTAAAAGGTGTTACTGGTTAAAGCGTTGTCAAACTCTGAATACCTGTGGCATCTTCACAGTCTGAATATCAGCCACGTAATATAGAAAGATCTGGATATACTCCAAGGCTGTTGTGATGCAGGTTTTCTCTCTCTTAATGCTCAAAAATCTGGGTAAATTATTTTGGTACATTCAAACTACAGGTAAGCTTGGGTCTGGACAAGTCACAACTCAGATAAGTAGGTAGCATCTGTAATTCATTAGATGGTTGCGTTATCACCAGTCATAAAGAGTAGGAGATAATCCAAATGTTATGTCCTGCAAGTATAGGTGTATTGAAATCATTGCCCTAACCATCAACGTTTGCTGTTCAGTAACTCCACTTCCCCCTATTTCGATGCTGGCTTTCTTAAGTTGTTGGTTAGACTGAAGTTGTCTTACTTTTAACTCCCATGTCCCACAAGCCGTTATCAAGCGCTAAGTTTTCAAGTTATTTGAGCAAGGACATCAGACAGCTAAAGCTGTTAGATAGTTAGTAGTGCATCGAAACAGTACTGTATAATAACACAGAATTTGGTATGGATTTCCGAACAAAATAAGATGTTAGGAATTAACTGGTAGGCAAAGAGATGTGGAATTTAATACTTTTAAGGCGATGAGTGAGGGTTTGGAAGTAAGTAGTTGGACAATAATGTTTACAGTATTATTCAGCGCATAGTCCAAAAAATGGGCACTGATTTTGTACTTCTGAATCAAGTGTGCCAATGATTATTTTATCAAATTCAAAGCATACTTGGTCTACTTAAACTTCAATTATTTCAGCTAATGTACAAGAGTTTCTCAATATCCCTTTCGTGGTACTCCTTTCCAGGTGATTCTCCTACCACTAGTTACTCTACATATTTTTACCATTTTAATCTGTTCTTATAAATGTGAACACTCGAATTGTTTCATAACTACCGAGGAAGGAATGCTACGTGATGAGTGTAAAAAGCGGTTGCACAGAACGTGTGCGCGTCTAAGTCTCACCACAAACAAAGGATTCTCAAAGCCCGCCCTTCATTGGCTTTGTATATTTTGCTGTTCCAGTGAGACATTACTGATGCAGGAAGCAGTGGGTATTCTGGTGGTAGCTAACGAGAAATTTAATGGTGGATGCACTGATAACAAGAGTACTGATAGCGAATAATGTGTCAGTGCGGAAAATGCGGCTATAATACGAACCCCACTGCGAAATGTAGAAAAGAGAAATTTTTGGGAGAAAAACAAAAAGTGAAAAACTTTTGGATATTGATGGTCACGATTTTAAGGTATCTCTCGAAGATCCGCATAACATCACCATTTTTAAGTAGCTCTGACGTGGCTGTCTCGACTGATGGGGATGAACGACAGTGTAAAAGCAAAGAAGGGAAATAAGAAGAGCTGCAAACAGTGATATAATGTTCACATATTCAACTAATCAGGGCAATGCACCAGTCGTTGACCTTAATGAAACAGATTCCATAACTACATATAGTAGCTAAACAGTACAAATTGATATTAAGGAGACAGGTGTACTCGTAGCGATCCGAATAACAGAAATAACAGGATTTCTAGTCGGTCGTTCAAAATATGAATTAGGTCAAACTTGAAGAAATATGAATTAAAATAATGATCACGAACATTAAAATTACGTAGAAGGAAATACTTAAACAATTGAACAGTGAAAAATGAGCAATATAAGGGGGTGGAAAAGAATAAAGATATAGGTTTTGATGATGTACAAAATCATTTATTAGTCATATTCAGACAAGAAAGGGAGAAGGGTCTCGCAGATTTCTTCTGAACATTTAAAAAGGATTGTGATCTTAGACTCCTGTTACTTCAGATATATGAAAGAAACAGAATCAAACTCAAACAAAAACAATTAATGCAGTTAACAGGACATTTTTGTAGCTAATATGGCATTGAAATTTTCTAATAGATCAGCAATATCTACCCAAAAAAAGAAAAGCCACTTGATTTCGGCCCCTAATTTTGCATCTACAAATCCACCTGCTACTGTGAAGATAGTTGCACTGACTGAACAACCAGGCAATTTAGCTAACGATTGAATGAGCATTCCTTGAGCACTGTCACTCATCACTTCCCGTCTCCTACATACAGCAGCAGTTATAAGGATCCGAAGCTATCCCTACCTTGTGCGGACATTACTTGGTAAACGATTCTGTTGATTTTTCACATCCTGAGTTCTTTGTTTTGCACCACTCCATTTATTTTCTTCATCATCTAAATATTTACTTTTTCAGTTTCAGTTTGGAAAAGACAGGAGACTTGATGGCTTGTGTTATTTTTGGCAATGGTGGTCTCTTAGTTGATCCAAACTTCTTTTGAAAGAGTCGATGGATGGAGCCTCAAACACGTGCTGAGATAATGAATTCCACTTGTTGATGATTCGATGGGAAAGTCGATAGTCAGCTGACAAGTAATTTGTTCTGGGCTTATGAACATCTTGGAGTGTCCTCGTGAATTCTCTGTTTTGGAAGACAAGAAAAATGAGGGCATTTTAGGTGCAAATTTGGCACTAAACAATTTGAAAACTGTAATCAAGTCGCCTCTAGTTCTGCGATAAGACAACGGGAAAAGGTTCAGCTTGGCCAGTCGAACTTCATACGGAAGCTTCGCTATTCCAGGAATCAGCTTATTCGCCGTTCTCTGAACCTTTTCCAGAAGCTCACTGTCTTTTTTTAAGCAAGGGCTAGCCGCTTGTATGCAGTACTCAAGTTTGGGACGTACGAACACTGTATACAAAGTCAAAAACGTTTTGGCGTCGACATGACTAAAAGCTCTACGTATTGACCATAACGTTCTCAAACCTTTGGCGGCTATTGCACGGCAGTGTGCAGTAGTCTTTAAGTCTTGACTAACGATAACTCCTAAGTCATTATGTGTCTAGACGACAGGTAGCTCGGTGTTATTCATCGTGTATGTATCTGTGCCTTGATGGACGATGTGCATCACAACACACTTGGAAGTATTTATCGGCAACTGCCAGGCTTCAGACCATTCAGATAACTTCTTCAGGTCATTTTGAAGTTCTAAGCTATCACTCTTACATCGTATCGTTCTCCATATCTTGACATCGTCAGCATATAGCAAGACCGATGATGATAGGAGACAAGGAATGTCATTTACATACAAGAGGAATAGCACTGGCCCCAAAACTGTACCCTGGGGCACTCCACTAAGCACAGTTTCCCAGCTAGATAACTTTGAGTTCACCTGAACTCTTTGTTGACGCCCAACTAAGAAGTCTTTTATCCACATCAATAAATTGCCTCCAATCCCGACTTTTCTTAACTTATATAACAGCCGGTTGTGCGGAACTTTGTCAAAAGCTTTACTGAAATCAATGAAGGCTACGTCTACAGGTAGCTTTTGGTCCTTAAGAGCGCACCAGCTTTCACGAGCCACTAATAAGTTAGTGAGACAAGAGTAACCTATTCTGAAACCGTGCTGCTTCTCCGAGAGGATCCGGTTTTTATCGAGATACTTAAACAGCTCCTTCCGAATAATCTTTTCTAAGATTTTAACTACCACACTAGTTAGGCTAACGGGGCGGTAGTTCTCAGGTTTGTGTTTCGTGCCTGTTTTGAAGACAGGACTTACTATGGCGTTTTTCCAATCTTTCGGTAAGCGACCCTGCGTAACGGATAGGTTAAAGCATGTACTTAAAGGGCTTGCAACGAAGTTAGATAATTCTTTCAGTAGCCTAGGATGTAATTCATCGGGCCCCGTGGATTTACCTATGTCAAGCTTATTTAGCAGACCAAAGACATCGAGTTCTTTAATGGTCACGCTATCCAGTGTATGTATGGGGATCTGTATACGCTGACGGGAAGGGCGCTTCTATGGTATATACATTGCTAAAGTAGTTCGAGAACACTTGAGCCTTACCAAAGTCGTCCTCCACTAATGATGAAGCAGTACTGTCTCCCCATAGAGCAGGAATATTTCCTTTTCTCCTTGTCCTTTGGTTTATATAAGAATACAAGCGTTTAGGACATTCTATGGATTCCTTAACAAGTTTTTCTTCGTACAATTTTCTAGACTTACGGAGGGTCGAGGTACAAGTATTCCGAGCCTTTCGATACTGAGATTTTGACCTATCAGTCCCCAGTAACCTAAATCTATCCCACATTTTCCTTTTCTTACGGAGAAGGATACGGACCTCCCTACTGAATCATGGTGGTGAGTTTTTCGGCCCCTTTGGTATAGTCCAAGGGATGTGGGGTGTGGTAACTTTTAGGTATGAATTTCGAAATGCGTCCCAGGCCGTTTCAACTGAGGACTCTGGGTCTATTGTCCAATCTACCAACGATGCTGAATGCATGATGTCTGGTATGTTTGCTTTCCAGACGTTGGGTCTGGACTGGACTGACGCGTGCTCGTGACTGGCAGTTATGTGGAAGTCGAAAGTTAAAACTGCGTGGTCACTTTTACCTGGGGGTGGCATATGGTGGAGGTTCGCAACATCATCCTCATAGTGAGTCAGTATAAGATCTAATAAGGATGATTCAGTGTCCGGATCGTACCTTGTCGCTTCCTTCACATGTTGCACTAGAGCACATGTGATAACCGCATCAACTAGTTCCTGCTCGAAAAAATTATCTGACGATTGAGTTCGCAGATTTTTCCAGTCTACCATTGGTGCATTAAAGTCCTCTAGGATTAGACATCGACCACTTTGTGACCAAGTATTGAGACTGCTAAGCGGGACCTCATTTACCTCACAGCTTGGACTGCGATAGATCAAACCAATCAGCAGCTCTTGTCCCTCATATTTCAAGCGGCAAATAAATAATTCACACGTCTCACTCCCATGGGATACACTATCGATAATGGCAAATGGGATAGCACGCCTAATGAATAGAGCCACTCCCCCTACTTTACGCTTTTGTATTCTGTCGGTCCTTACTTACGTAAAACCCTCGAAACCAAGTTCCATACTATCAATACACTGTGTCAGCCAGGTTTCTGTGACTGCGATTATGTCTGGCTTTGTAGAGTCAATCTGTACACCTAGTTCCGATCGCTTATTGAGAAAGCTTCAGGCATTAGTGCAACAGATTCGAAGCCTATTTAAGTGGCTTCGTGCTTCACCCAGAGTGGCTTCGGCATCATTCTCTGTCAAAGCCTTACAACCCTAAAATTTACAATTTTTATGTCTTTTTCGCCAGCGCCTAATCTAGGTTGTAGTTCTCTGTCGACTTCCCGTCTTTTTACGCGGTCTGCCAACGACAAGTCCTTACGGATAAAAACTCCTGAACCCTTTTAATTTATGTCCATTCTAATATATTCTAATTTAAGCACTGTTTATGATCACAATTATAGAGTCTGTTTATACATCTTTAACCTACTCAGATCAAAAACTAACGAGGACGAGTTCAGCAAAGCGGAATTAAAGCGAATATTAATATGATATATTCTGTTTAGCAAAGTTTGGAAACCTCAAATCGGTGGGCTACCTGTCCATTCATGTAAGGTTCATACAGACAAACGGGGAGAAGATCATTCGTTTCAAATTGAAAGCATAAACTGCTTATATATGAACGCCGCTAGTCTATCAAACAAATTGGATGAACTACGTGAACTTAGCAATGCTAATAAGGCCCATCTGATAGGAATATCTGAAACCTGGATATCTTCTCAGTTCTCGGACCAAGAGTTAGCATTACCTGGGGTGACTTTGTTCCGCAATGACAGTAAATCAGGATATGGGGGCGGAGTAGTTGTTTGCATACATCCTCGCTTGGAGGGGCATCAAGTTCATAACCTCGAGTTTAAAAATCTTCAGGAAACCATATGGTGCTCTGTAAGATTGTCTAGTACTTCGAGGCGTCTAGTCGGAGTCATTTACAGAAAGCCAACTGCCGACATCGAGTACGATAGTCGTATGCTGGAAGGACTATCCCGCTCTACCCGTCTCGGTTTCACACACATCCTGATTCTAGGGGACTTTAATCTCCCTAGAGTCAACTTCGCGGAACACACGTACACTGGAGGCGACAACTCAATTGAAGCTCGGTTCTTCAACCTCATCGATGACTTGGGCTTATATGAAAATGTGAGGTCGGCAACTCGTTGGAGAAACAGTCAGACACCATCGCGCTTAGACTGTGTATTCACTAACGAAGAATTCCTAGTCGACAACCTCTCAATCCTGGCTCCTCTGGGAAAGAGCGATCATGCCGTCATAGCCTTCAGTTTTGTCATCAAAACTAAGCTAAGGTATCCCAACAATAATTTGCGTTGGAATTTTAAACGGCTGAATGTGCCAGCTCTACATGACTATCTACAACAGGTGGTTTGGGATGTTCACTCTCAACTCGATATGGACGGTCATTGGGACTTCTTACTGCACACGCTCTTATGTGCTACAGACCATTCAGTTCCTCAAACGGTTCCCAAAAGCTTCAAGCCACCTACAGTAATCAAGAACCGTACCCTTCGCCTCCTAAGCCGCAAAAGGCACTGTTGGGCGGAATACAAACGAACTGACAACGATGGAGCGTATAGGCAATATAAACATATCAGGAACACGTGCACGAAGGCTATAAGAGAAGACAGGCTTCAGTACCAAACAAAGCTTATGGACAAATTCGCCTCTAACCCTAGAAGCCTATTCCGTTATGCAGCCTCTCTTCGTCAAGCCAAAACAGGAGTTTCTCAACTGCTAGGTCTTAACGGCCCGACCAACAACGATGGCGACGCCGCTAACCTTCTGGCGGCACATTACTCTCAAACATTTCAACCGGCTGACATCAACTTTATTGACGACAGTCTCATCTCCAACTCCACAGGACTCTCCGAAGTGAACCTAAGCGCTGACTTGGTGTTCCGGAAATTGCAGCACTTAAGATTAGACACTTCTCCTGGCCCGGATATGGTTCATCCTGCCATACTGAGGGAGGCAGCCTCAATCCTGGCAACGCCGCTTAGCGTGATGTTTTCACACTCGCTTAGCCTAGGCAAATTACCGGAAAACTGGAAGTTGGCTCACATCACACCAATTTTCAAAGGTGGTCGACGCAATGAACCTTCAAGTTATCGGCCGGTGGCTCTTCTGTCATTACCTTCAAAACTCATGGAGTCCCTGATATGCGACGGTTTAAATGACTATCTACTGTCCTTAAATTTCTTCTCACCCCAACAGCATGGTTTCAGGAAGGGTTACTCTTGTATAACCAACCTGCTGACTGCGGTGGACAGATGGACAAGCATCCTCGATCACAAGGGGAAGGTTGATATTATCTACCTAGATTTCTCAAAAGCTTTTGATAAGGTTAACCATACATGTCTTATCAATAAGCTCCAACGATTGGGTATCAGACCACCTCTAATCGATTGGCTCACTTCATACCTGAAAAATCGACACTTTAAGGTTAGGGTTAATTTCACTTTATCTCAGGCTATGGAATGTCCTAGTGGGGTCCTCCAGGGCTCAGTACTAGGACCTCTTCTCTTCTTGATCTACATAAATGATCTTCCTCAACAGGTAACGTCAGACTTACTACTTCTTGCCGACGACGTGAAACTTTGGAGAGAGATACGCAACCAAGGCGATATACAGGCACTTCAGGAGGATTTGACTCGACTTCAAAGTTGGGCAGACGATAACGGACTTACCTTTAACACTTCAAAGTGTAAGGTAGTCCATCTGCAACATGTCGCAAACTACAGTTATAACTTAGGTACCTCCTCTCTAGTAGTATCCCAAGTCGAAAAAGATTTAGGAGTCTTGGTGCCCTACGATTTAAAGTCTTACGCTAACTATGACAAACCTTGCACTGGTAACATTGAAGCGCATTTTTGGACAGTTTGACGGAAAAACTTTCCATATAATCTTCAATAGTTTCATCCGTCCCCATTTACAGTACGGAAACATAGTATTTCCCTCCTCATTCCAAAAGGATAAGGACACCCTGGAGTGTATCCAACGGCGAGTCACGAAACCTTATGAATAGCGCCTCCATTCAATTAATCTTTACCCATTAGAGTATAGACGTCTTAGAGGTGACCTTCTGATGGCTTATAGTATCCTTGACACTTCTAGAAATCCTCTCAAACACCTACTTAAACTTAGTTCCAACACTAACCTAAGAGGTAACACCCAAAAACTGGAGACATAACATAGCAGAGCGGACTGTAGACACAACTTCTACTCCTTAAGAGTTGTCAAGTGCTGGAATTCGCTGCCGAACGAGCTAGTCCAAGCGACTTCCCAGAAGTTCTTCAAGAGGCAACTTGATCTATTCTTAAGGACTAAGGATAGTATCAAATGGTTCAAATGGTTGTGGACGGAATAGAAGAAGCTTTCGCTTAACAGGCTTCCGTGTCTAGTAGCAGGGGATCACTAAATCCTCCAGGCAGGAACCTAGGTATGTTAACAATAAAAAAGGAAAAGAAATTGGTAAATCATAATGTGATGCTGTCCTTGGTCCTTAAGAATAGGTCAAGTTGCCTCTTGAAGGACTCCTGAGAAGTCGCTTGAACTAGCTCGGCCGGCAGCGAATTCCAGCTTTTGACAACTCTTAAGGAGTAGAAGTTGTGTCTACATTCCGTCTTGCTATGTTGTGTTTCCAGTTTCTGGGTGTTACCCCTTAGATTATTATTCGAACTAAGCTTAAGTAGGTGTTTAAGAGGATGTCCAGAAGTGTTAAGAATACTATAAGCCATTAGTAAATCACCTCTAAGACGCCTATATTCTAGTGGGTAAAGGTCTAGTGAACGGAGGCGTTCTTCGTAAGGCTTAGATTTGAGTCCTCGAACTGATTTCGTAGCTCGCCGTTGGATACGCTCCAAAGTGACCTTGTCCTTATGGAGTGAGGGGGGTACTATGTTTCCGTACTCTAAATGGGGACGGATGAAACTATTGAAGATTGTATGGAAAGTTCGTCCGTCAAACTGTCCAAAAATGCGCTTCAACGTTACCAGTGCAAGGTTTGCTCGGAAGGCATTTTTGTCACAGTTAGCGTAAGACTTTAAGTCATGGGGCACCAGGACTCCTAAATCTTTTTCGACTTGGGATACTACTAGAGAGGAGTTTCCTAAGTTGTAACTGTAGTTTGCGACATGTCGCAGATGGACTACCTTACACTTTGAAGTGTTAAAGGTAAGTCCGTTATCGTCTGCCCAACTTTGAAGTCGAGTCAAATCCTCCTGAAGTGCCTGTATATCGCCTTGGTTGCGTATCTCTCTCCAAAGTTTCACGTTGTCGGCAAGAAGTAGTAAGTCTGACGTTACCTGTTGAGGAAGATCATTTATGTAGATCAAGAAGAGAAGAGGTCCTAGTACTGAGCCCTGGAGGACCCCACTAGGACATTCCATAGCCTGAGATAAAGTGAAATTAACCCTAACCTTAAAGTGTCGATTTTTCAGGTATGAAGTGAGCCAATCGATTAGAGGTGGTCTGATACCCAATCGTTGGAGCTTATTGATAAGACATGTATGGTTAACCTTATCAAAAGCTTTTGAGAAATCTAGGTAGATAATATCAACCTTCCCTTGTGATCGAGGATGCTTGTCCATCTGTCCACCGCAGTCAGCAGGTTGGTTATACAAGAGTAACCCTTCCTGAAACCATGCTGTTGGGGTGAGAAGAAATTTAAGGACAGTAGATAGTCATTTAAACCGTCGCATATCAGGGACTCCATGAGTTTTGAAGGTAATGACAGAAGAGCCACCGGCCGATAACTTGAAGGTTCATTGCGTCGACCACCTTTGAAAATTGGTGTGATGTGAGCCAACTTCCAGTTTTCCGGTAATTTGCCTAGGCTAAGCGAGTGTGAAAACATCACGCTAAGCGGCGTTGCCAGGATTGAGGCTGCCTCCCTCAGTATGGCAGGATGAACCATATCCGGGCCAGGAGAAGTGTCTAATCTTAAGTGCTGCAATTTCCGGAACACCAAGTCAGCGCTTAGGTTCACTTCGGAGAGTCCTGTGGAGTTGGAGATGAGACTGTCGTCAATAAAGTTGATGTCAGCCGGTTGAAATGTTTGAGAGTAATGTGCCGCCAGAAGGTTAGCGGCGTCGCCATCGTTGTTGGTCGGGCCGTTAAGACCTAGCAGTTGAGAAACTCCTGTTTTGGCTTGACGAAGAGAGGCTGCATAACGGAATAGGCTTCTAGGGTTAGAGGCGAATTTGTCCATAAGCTTTGTTTGGTACTGAAGCCTGTCTTCTCTTATAGCCTTCGTGCACGTGTTCCTGATATGTTTATATTGCCTATACGCTCCATCGTTGTCAGTTCGTTTGTATTCCGCCCAACAGTGCCTTTTGCGGCTTAGGAGGCGAAGGGTACGGTTCTTGATTACTGTAGGTGGCTTGAAGCTTTTGGGAACCGTTTGAGGAACTGAATGGTCTGTAGCACATAAGAGCGTGTGCAGTAAGAAGTCCCAATGACCGTCCATATCGAGTTGAGAGTGAACATCCCAAACCACCTGTTGTAGATAGTCATGTAGAGCTGGCACATTCAGCCGTTTAAAATTCCAACGCAAATTATTGTTGGGATACCTTAGCTTAGTTTTGATGACAAAACTGAAGGCTATGACGGCATGATCGCTCTTTCCCAGAGGAGCCAGGATTGAGAGGTTGTCGACTAGGAATTCTTCGTTAGTGAATACACAGTCTAAGCGCGATGGTGTCTGACTGTTTCTCCAACGAGTTGCCGACCTCACATTTTCATATAAGCCCAAGTCATCGATGAGGTTGAAGAACCGAGCTTCAATTGAGTTGTCGCCTCCAGTGTACGTGTGTTCCGCGAAGTTGACTCTAGGGAGATTAAAGTCCCCTAGAATCAGGATGTGTGTGAAACCGAGACGGGTAGAGCGGGATAGTCCTTCCAGCATACGACTATCGTACTCGACGTCGGCAGTTGGCTTTCTGTAAATGACTCCGACTAGACGCCTCGAAGTACTAGACAATCTTACAGAGCACCATATGGTTTCCTGAAGATTGTTAAACTCGAGGTTGTGAACTTGATGCACCTCCAAGCAAGAGCTTATGTATATGGCTACTCCGCCCCCAATTCCTGTTTTTCTGTCGTTGCGGAACAAAGTCATCCCAGGCAATGCTAACTCTTGGTCCGAGAACTGAGAAGATATCCATGTTTCAGATATTCCTATCAGATGGGCCTTATTAGCGTTGCTTAGTTCACGTAGTTCATCCAGTTTGTTTGGTAGACTCGCGGCGTTCATATATAAGCAGTTTATGCTTTCAATTTGGAACGCGTGAGCTTCGTCCTGTTTTTCTGTATGAACCTTATGTGAATGGACAGGTAGCCCACCTATGTGAGGTTTGCCGAGGTGGTAGGCCCTGTCCTTTACACGTTTTTTTTATCGTTTAGACAGTCCACAAGTGGAATGGTCAGCTCCAACTTGTCTTTGTTCTTGGTCCTAACTTCGTATGGCCTATCCGGGTGCATGTGGATTCCAGGTGGCAATCGACGTCTATTAGCACGAAATGCTTCCAGAACTGCAGCCGCCATGTGGGAAGATGGGAAGGTTATCTTCATTAGACGGGGTCTAAGATCACCGTCCTTCTTGGCTACTCTCGTCACATGCTGAGTCAGTATGTGTTTGAGCCTCAAGGACTGTTTGATGAATTTCCATTCCCTGATGTCAGAATTTGATTGAGTAGGGTCTGCATTTTCCGGTATACCTTGGACAATTATGTTTCTTCCGCGGAAAAACTTCTCACGAGATTCTTTAGGGACGTTTCGTATGATACTGCGCTCAGAGTACGGTATGTCGGGCAGTATTCTTACGTTACCATCTGATTTCAGCAAGTGGCTTGCTAGCAAGACGTCCTCTACGTCGGTAGCAGCCTTAAGTGTTACTCGGAGAAGCCTCGGGTGATTTAGATGCTTAGAATCCTTTCCTCGAGTGAGCCGGGTGACCGTCAAAGGCTCTATTCTAGGAAGTTCGAGCTTCTTGTTCAATTCACCCCAGAGCATCCTGTCGTTTTTGTCCTGCAGACTGAGAGGAAGATCAGGCTTGTCAACGAGGTTCATGATAATGAGAGAATCGTCACGAACTGTTGTTAATTTACCAGGTTTCACGATGGGTTCAGGTTTAGTAACTTGTTGTTTGGAGGTCAGTGTGCGTTTATGAATCATGGGCTCTTTATTGACCGGACGAACAGTCTTGGGGGTAGACTGTGCGACTAAATTACCAGTTATTTTCCGTGCAGCAACTCTTGGGTTGCTCGGCTTAGGTGGTGATGCCTGGTTCTTTTGGGCTCTCTTAACGTGGGTCGAATCACATGCAGGGTTTTTGGCAACCACTGTTGTGTTCGGGGACCCTGAGCTGGGAGACCCGAGTTTGTCTAGGGAGTTCAGTACCGTCGACGTAATGATGGTACTGAGCCTCGACACGTCGTCGTTAGTGTGGATGGATGCTCCATCGATGGAATACCTATCGATATCCCTGTTTTTGAGTCCGTTGCACTCTCTTGTTTGTATATCAGTTTTTTTACTATCGTATTCCAAGTTAACTGACAACTTGTTCCGAAGACTTGTCAGTAGGACAATGATGTTACTCAGCAAGACTACGAGTCTGTGTTGCACGTGACACACACCCACTTTTGCTCTGACTTGCTGAGTCTGTTGTAAGCAGTTGCTGTCAGATCTGTGCATGCTTCGTGGAACCAACCTTTGCAGTTGTCGCACTGCATGCCAGTTGTGACAGCAAAACGGCATCCCGGACGTTTGCATGAGTTTTTCATGACGGTGTTGAAGCAAATTATGTTATAGATGCTTGCAAGAGCCTAGGACCTTTTAAAAAAAACACTAAAAAGCACACTGAAAACGGACAAAAATGGACAAAACGAGTGATATAAACTGAAACTAGTCTATACGTGAAAAACAAAAAAAAACGAATAGTAAGCTGAGGCAAAACCACAGGTAACTATTAAATATAGTGAAACTCAAAGAAAAAAAAAGTAATCTACCGAACGTATAGCTCAGGATAGATTCTTTAGAATTGAAATGGTACTTTTGTTGCGTAAGAACACAGCAAAAGTTTGATAAATGCAAATCACGTTAGGACTAAACTTCCCGTTCGAAAAGCGCGGCAAAAAAAAGTATCACACTATGATTTACTAATTTCTTTTCCTCTTTTATTGTTAACATACCTAGGTTCCTGCCTGGAGGATTTGGTGATCCCCTGCTACTAGACATGGAAGCATGTTAAGCGAAAGCTTCTTCTATTCCGTCCACAACCATTTGAACCATTTGAAAGTTTGGAATTTGCGTATAGCAAACTGAGGGTTTTACAAATTGTACGTTACACAAAGTTTTGTATATGAAGACCATTGACAAAAGTATATATTTACAGCCTTAAGTTAACCAATCGGAGTTAATATAACACCCCAGATATTTTGCGAAAGGTTCACAGTTCGGTGGAAAGTAACATGTATGTTACCAACCAGGTGAAAATTGTCAATATTTGTCCCTAAAATGTTTAAAATCGATGATAATATCTGTTATACAGTGAAGTGAGATTTAGATGATGCTGGCATACTTGCTTCTGAAGCGTATCGTGTGTCGAAGTACTTAGTGTCACTCACTATGTGGTCACGAGTGTTTAGTAAAGCTTGGTAATGTTCTCCCTTTCTTACTCTCACTCAAAATGTCAACCCTAAGTTCCTCAAGTTTGTAAACAGAAAGTTGGCAAGATATTGCATCGTTGCTCACGTCGACTCATATTGGAAACTTCGCCCTCAGTTTGCAAACCCTAACTCAAAACTCCACTTTAACTCTTATTACCGAACCCTAACCTTTTTGCATTATAACATGTCAGTTGGTGATAAAAACTTTATGGAATGATAGCATTAACCAAAAATACTGGTCAGGCTCACAGTGTATATATGAGTGGACTCTCTTTTTTCTCTTTATTAAAAGGGACATTGTGATTTGTGACGGTTAATTATTACGATCAAAGCTATTTTTCCACTCTTATCTCACCACGTCGATTAGAAAGCATTACTTGGATGGGGACTATCTGTTTGCTAAACATCATGTGATGAAACTGAATTCATCATGTCTATAAAATATTTAAATCTTTTTTCTACCTGATTTGGGTAGATTTTTCGTTTTGAACATATCGTTTTTGTAAGGTAGTTTAGGTAAACGATTCTTTAAAGAACATTATTTTAAGAATCATTGAAGTTTCACACTATTGTTTCACCTCGCCACGCTTACCAGTCTTTAGAGTTTTATTAACTAAGTAATGAAAATCATAAGTACCTCAAACAGTATATATGTATCGGTGTAAATTACCTCATCATAGCATCACAGTGTGGTAAATTTGTAAAGACTAATTCTAGAGTAGTAAAAGTAGTACCATTACCAGTGATAGAAAATATTAGACGTAGATATTGTTATTCGAGAAGAATAAATGATTTCACGAAACTAAAAGTCTAAGACAGTCTTGGTACCCAAAGTCTAATTTATGACAGAGTGAATGCATCTGCTCCATTGTGACCTGTCAATCACGTTAAACCAATTCATGATCTTACGTTGGAAATTCACATGCCCGAAAATCCCATAAAATGTGGTCGGCTATAACTTCCTTTTATCGATTATGTCCTGCCACGCAGATTTTTTCGAGGTCTCTATTGCTTTATAGATTAAGGTCTCAATCAGTAAGACTAGGCTTTAAAAACACCATGTCCTCTGTTTGCCTCACTTGAGCAGCACTTTTACGATTTGACACAAGCTCGTTTTCTCTTTTGTTATCTCAATCCTTCCTCCGAGATAGATAAAAGTCAGCTAAGGCAAGTTAGGAATATGGTTACGGTGCTTTACGAAACTGTATTTATTCAAAATATTTTCCCCGGAACAAACTTGAAACAAACAATGTTTGTGAATGAAGTAACATCTAAGTCTTACGTTAGACCGTGTTAACAACAAATACTCTATCTTATAGCCATTACAGTAAAAAGAAAAGTCCACATATTGTAATTCTCCCACCCATTTGTTTTGGCGATGGAGAGTAAATCTGAAGAGAAGAATCCTGATATTGAACTGACTCAGTCGGACATTTCCAAGACCCGTCAAGCACCTTTTGGTGAAGACAATGAATTTATGGTCAATAAAGATACTGACAGTATTTTAGAAAACACAAATGAATCGAATAAAAAGTGGCGACTTGAAGGTGTAAATATAGTTGTATTGTCTGTGATAGTCTTATCGACTGCTATAACTATAGCTTTAATTTTCAGCATTATTTTTGGACAGCCTCAGGTAATGCCTACTTTAAACTAATTAATTGTAAAACAAAGGTCGTACCTCAAGGTGCTGTTGCAGTTGACGATGACTTCTGTGGTCAAATAGGCTTAAATATAATGCGAAAAAACAAAGGGAATGCTGTTGATGCGATGGTATCTGTTATGTTATGCCTAACTGTAACTCGCCCTGATGTTGCAAGTAAGTTGCATTTAGCAGTAATTCCTACCTCATATTTCTTATCAGTTTTATGTAATCAGAATAACTGATTTAATTTGTCTCATCTCTTTTACTATCTAGAATTTTAAATACGACTTGAATCTTATTTATTACTTATTCGTTTCTATCATCCTATTGTACTCTTCCCTCTAATATTCTATGTTTGGTATTTCGTAGCGTTGAACATTGGCAAAAGTTATTGTTGTGTTGTTTAATACGTAACTTCACACTTTTTATTATTTTATTGAGAACCACCGACTATCCATGTTTTAAAACTTTAATTAACGTATTCCTCCTTTCCTCTAAAATGATTTTGTTAACTCTCTTCTTCACAAACTGAGATGATTGGACCGCGTGTTACGTATACCTGAACACCGATCACCACGACGCGCAATGCTGACTAGTGTCGGGGATGGTTGGAAGAAAGTTAGGGGCGGCCAAACCAAAACATATCATCAGTGCTTGAAGTCACTAACTTCTGGTCTTATCCATGTTGGAAGATGCAGACTACTTGGTTGGGGTCCGCGTGACTATCGTAACCAATGGTTGGAGACTGTATGACATGGTTCAGAATCGATCGCAGTTGCGTCGGTGTATATATTCTTTGTCTTTCCTTAAACCGTGAAGTTAAAATTACTTTATTTCTTTCGTTCTACCAACTAATTCTTTCTTCCCGTACTATGTCCTTATATACAATCTTTCTTTTATATATCACTATCATTGAAGTAACTACTTGTATGAATTTGGTGTTCATCTTGTTGTGCTAATGAGGTGTGGTAACTCGGACCGATGCATATATGTGCCTGGTCGTACGTTGTAGCTGAATGATTGACTCTCGTCATAAAAGATAGGAGATTTTTATGTAAATCCTTTTGATTACTTGAATTTTTGTTGTTCTGGCGTATTGGAATATACAAAGTTCCCTCTCGGTCCTCGTTTGAATTTGCCTAGAGCCAAGTGAAATGTATTATCCACGAAACACTAGACAGTAAAAGAATATAATAAAGTGTTAGCTAAATTCATAAAATTTCCAGTAAATTTTAGAAACAGGCCTTACTATCTATATGCCCCATTTATGTTTATTTTTGAGTAAACGTTTTTGTGTGTTAGTTCATTAAGTAAAATAATCTATTTACTTGATCAATTTTGAAGTTTTATAATGTCAGTCCTTCTAGAGAGAGCTCTATCTAAGTAATTGTTTTTCTACGTAAACAGTCGCCATTCGGTTATTCCACGTTAGTTTACATAACCTATTACATAGTCAATAACCCAATGCTTCTAAACAATATGTGGCTAGAAATCTATTATAGTATGGTCTACCTATGCTACTTCAATTTCAGCAGATTAAACTTTTGTCAATTAAGATTTTCAAGAGGATTTTATGGGATTTCTATGGAACAGTGTATTTTTGTTCATATTATCATTCCATTGAGACTTGAAACAAGGGAGTGTGTGTATTTAGTTAGCCAAAAACATATTTCTTTTTTATTTCATTCTTGGAGTTGTATACAAGCGAGAATCAAATCTTTGCTAGAATCTGTCCATTTTCTTGTATTAAACTTAATATATTTATAGTGTACAATATCTTATTTCATATTGGTTTATGACTTAGAACTAGATCTCAGTAATAAGAAGTAGAATTATTAATCATACAGTTATTCGACATTGATTTCAGAAGTATAATATTCCTATTATAAACAATCTTCAAACAACTTTTTATTTCATGCTTAGCATATTTTATATCTTGCGAATAGTTTCGTAGAAATCTTACCTACATAAATAAAGTTTTTATTCTGAGTATAATATTGGTCTATTTCTCCCGAGAATATTTTCTGTTAGTTCTTTTTAAAGATTTTACGTATGCTTTACATCAGTAACTAGTTGCCTGTTTCCTGTGTAAGCTTAAACCACTTTACAGAAAACAAGAATCTCCTTTGAAGTGTTTAATTTTTTTTATTACTTCATCCCATAAAAGCTGTATGACATATATTACTATCACTACTAAGTGACATAAATGAATGAAAGCTCCTCACAATTAGCGACAACTGAATAATTAATGTACCTAACCTTCAGCCACTAATTTGTATACTTTGACGCTATACTACCCACTTCAGCTTAGTCAATCGCTTAGCATCTCCAGCGTTCATATAAAACATATACCTTAACACCAGGTATTCAAATCTGCATTTAACTATCAAATTATAGATCCTAACAAAGTATATCTTAATGTAAACTATACCCAAGATGTTTTCTGTGTAAAATAAGAAATAATGTGCCGATCTTAGTGGAATGATGTTAGTAGGAATTACTTACTAAGTAGTAATCAAAATAATAGTGTAACGTATTTACAAAGTGCAAGTTTTGTACTCGTCTTCTAGCCACAAGTTTGAGTGTAAAGACTGATGATACTATCTAATTACTCAAATGAAACTAGGTAATATGGGATTTGAACATATTAGAGAGTTGGGCACTTCAGTCACTAACCCATCGCTCCACTAAGAACCAAGTGTAAGTTCTTTTACTAGGTTTTAAAGCTTGTTTGCTGTCTTTGGTCTAGAGATACCTTCCTGGTTACTGAAACTCAGGTAGGTGGGTTATTATTCAAACCAATGGGTATCGCAGTCAAATGTTACTGTCCTCTTGGTTGGAGAAGTCATATAGGTATGATTAACCCTCTGACACAAGGTAGAGTCTAAGGCTTACCGCATGAAGTTATATGTATAAGGCATAAAATCTTGTGACTTATACATTGAGTAGAAACTTCATTTATCGTGTTCCAAGTTTGATATGCGTCCTTAAATAAAGTTCGTGAATCAAACTGTTATCGGCTGACAAATATCAGTCTTCATCTGTTTTAAGACCTGATATAAGTGTATATCGATTCAAGTTGCTATATTTCATATCGCTTTCATTTATTTCCTCGTTCCTTTCCAGTGTAATGACAAGATTAAAGTCATAATTGTTATACTATTAGAATGATCCATTTTCTGTAATACTACTACTAATAAATTCTTATTAGTGATATCTTTGCCGTCAAGTGTATCTTTTCTGTTATATTCAATAGTAAATATTCTACATTTAACTTTTAACCATAGGTTTAGGAGGATGTGGCGCTGTACTAGTTCGTGATCGTAATAAACAATTAAGTCACTTATTTGACTTCACTTGCCCTGTTCGTAATAGTGCTACAGAACGAGATAAACCAGATAAAAATAAACCTGCAAGTTTAGTAGGTATCCCGTCTCTAGTACGTGGCCTCGCAGTTATACATCAACGATTTGGTTCATTAAAATGGTCGGATCTTTTCACTGGTGCGATCGATTTAACTAAAAACGGTTTCATGGTAAGATCTACACAAATTTTATGTTACTTTCAATATATTTATAATTCTACTCTGTTGTTGTTGATTTGTTTATGAATGAAAACATTTCTTGTTTACAACTTTACATAATACATGGGTGATTGATAAAATCTCTGCCTGAATATTAAAAAAACTCGCTTTGGTTTAAAAGACTTGGCTCACCTATGGCGCAAGCAATATATGTGTGTTCTCATCAAGAGAAGGGCACACTGCACAAGGGTCCATTCTGTGTTGATATGTGGTTGTAAATCATAATCAATGAACATGAAAGGTATGTACAAGTTTCAACTATTTAAACATAGATGTCTTCTAAACCTTGTGTATGGTAGAACCATTAATTGAGTGATCATGAATTTAAGCATTGTAGCCTCAGATAAGAATGGTAAGTCTATCGATGGTGCTTTAAACATACATCGACTGACATGCTTAAAACATTTGTTATACAATCATACATACCGCACACTTCGAGGCTTAATTCTGGTTCGTGGAGTTGATTTGAAGATGGATTGTAGTAACCCATAGAAGATATAATATCAGACCACGAGGCAAATAACTGCTGAACTTAACCATATCAGTAATCTCAGGGTACCCTTTTCGGATTCCTGTAATAATGGTTATCTGTGACCAGAAACATTGTTTGGCAATTGTTCTTTATGTTCCTCTAAACGTTGAGGTTTGTCCCATTCCATGCTACTCATTATTTGGTTTCAGTTACTCGTTCCCTTTAATTTAGATTTCTTTTGCCCAACTTCTCATTGTAATAGATATTATTATCACTATTATTCATCCTTCTTCTACTTGTTGATTTTCCCTATCACCCTCTTTTGTTGTAATGTTTCACAACTTGGATTGATAAACATTCGTCCCAGATTCTATATTCTGTATTACCGACTGACTAATAATTATTTCTTCTCATTTTATTAACTCATGTATCAGGTACAGATTCATATACTTGATTTTCACCTGTACTGTAACATCACCCTGTTGATAAAGAATATTGTCAGTAAGAGATTGTGGTGATTGAATAAGGAATATGAAATAATACTAAAACTCTAAGCTTGTTTCATATAGTTCCCAATTAAGAAGTCTACACTCCTGGATATGGTTCAGAACTAGTACTTGATGACCTCATAAGTTTGTATCATATTTTAGTTTGTCACTTCAGGCCTTTACCAAACCTACTTTTATATCAGTAACTATTTCACCTCTGATTTAGACTGTGGCTGGTATATTGTTTTGTAAATATCTTCAATTAGTTTAGTCAATGAAGAAGTACAATTTTATCAACTGGCTAACTATTTTTTCATACTACCATACACACCTACCTACCCAGCTTTATTTGGTTAAACAAATACAGTCTTCTAGGTAGCATAAATAATGATTGCTCTTCTAATGTTTTATATTTTTCTAAACGATGGAAATATAAAACTGCTTCGCGAAATGTAATTACGAATTATTTTGTTATCTATCAAATAATGAAGCCCTTTACATACATTTTTGACTTACATAAAAGTACAGTGAAGAGCTAACTGATCAATGGGCATCAATCTGTTTAAATATAAAATCAGCTGTTTCATGAAACTATTCAAATCATTTAAATCTTTCTGTAAATTATATGAAATGTTTATTTTTAACATTAAAATTTCGATTGAGATCATAAACTGATTGATGTTAGACCACTATGGAAACCTGGGAGCACTGGAAGGCCGAATCGTCCTATTGTGGGACTCCTCAGCAGTGCGCATTCATGACTCCGCTTGCGGGATTCCAACTCGAACATCGATCAGTTCATGATCTTCATCAAGAAACTTAATAATCTCCACAACCCTATACTGACATTAAAATTTTGTTAAAACCACATTAGTTTATTGAGAATTTTTAATTTCCCTTTATTGATTTTCGAAATTTCAACCGATTAATTTCTACGAAATACGTGAATCTTGAGCGGATTACTGAGATTTCCATATTGTATTAAACGTATAATTTTGTATAGAACAATTGTTAGTATTATTGCTTGATATGTAACTAGCAACTGAATCCAAAACGTGGATTTCATTCTGGTTGAATATGCCTCCGCATCTCAGTGTTGATGTTTGCACTAGGAACTGAACGCAATACTTTCCTCATCAAAAATCTAACGAATTATTCAATAAACTGTTGAATCCAGATAACCATTGGCTTATATGAAAATGCGCCCCAAAATGCCCTGGTACGGTCGACAGTGAGAAGAGTCAGCTCTCCCTCTCCAAATATTCTCACATGGCCACGTTCATACAACAACTGCCAGGGAAGTTCTACTCACTGCCTTCTTGCACCACGGGTGTTGTTTATGAAATTGAGAGGACGGAAAGCGAATGTTGGGTGCTTTAACCGGGTTGGTGGATATGAAGGATCCATAGAGGGAAGTTGGAAAACCTTGATTGGGAACCAATGGTGCACATGGGCTTCAGTATCTTGATGAAACAACTGGCGTATGAACCAATTATTAGTTATCAGATACCATGGGACTGCATCATGTGACGTCGCTCCACTGTCTTATAGATTAGACCTTTAGGTCAAAGGCTCCGGGTGTGGCTTCCTAAGAAAACCATCTGCTTCGAGTTGAACACCCGGACAGTATCCCAGCCCTCACATAAATCGAATGATTTATGTAGTGCATATCTATTTGGTGCCTTCTTGTACCAATGTTTATGTGTTTAAATTAAATAAATATGAAAATACACACGTTAGATTCCACCACTAATTATATACTAAATATACTGGAGCAAGGTGGGCATCGTTAAATAAAAGTCTACAGTTTAACTTCTTGTTAATTTTCATTTCGTTTTGTAAAAGAGCGAATTATCTCTGTCAGTAGAGGTTGAATATGAATACAGTGGTCTTGAGTGCCGTTAGAGGTATGAGGGCGGTTATCACTTCCCGGTTGCCCACACCATCAAAGGGTTCTTCTGGAGGTACCTGAAAAGGAATTTGGATTAAAGGTGGTCTTAGAGACCTGAGAGCGTGACCGCAGTGCCCAAGGGACAACTGCTTGAGGTCGGTCACACACGACCTTTTTATGAGTAATTTTTTGTGTTAGCTCCGTACTTGTTGAGACCTTACCTTCGGAGACGGATATCCGTGGGATAATGCGAAGTGTGCATTTTTAGGGTCGACCTTTTCTGGCTCCACCCCCTCTTGTGGGAAGGCAGCATCGCTGTTATGTTGGTTGTCTGAAGGAAACACTTTACTGTTATTATTATTATTATCATCAGCTTTATTCACACGTCTGTACAGTGAGCAGTACGACTTCTCCTTGAGACGTTGGGTTTGTTGCTTTTAGTCTTACTGTCCTTCAACCAACCTGTCTGGTATGATAGGACCTTGATGAACGATTGTCCCAGCCATTATAGTTCGATTGGTTCGTCCTGAAAGGCAGTCCTAACCACCACATCAAGGTAGAAATAACGGTCGGGAGCGAATTATCTACTATAAAGAAACACTTATTTAACAGTTTCATACATATAGTTCCCTTTATCATTTTGAAAAGAGCAAGAACAAACATTCTAGCAGAATAGAATGAATTCATTTTTATTTCGTTGGTTCTCGTTAGCTGCTTACAACCTGTGATATTTAAAATCATAATTACATAATCGGTTTAAATTACTTACATGAAAGAGTTTGATTGGAAGTTATATTAAAGACATATTCGTATAGTATAGCAAGAGTGTAAATAAATTTAATAGATTGAATATTGTAAATATATACCTTATGTGATGAAAGAACATTCTACAACATTGTTGTGACAACAGTTCAAATGGTTAGAAACAAGTAAACATTGATAGGAATAAAATGAGTAGAGTTCAGTTAATAAAATAAGATTATTAATTTGGAAGATAGTTGAAATAAAACTCAATGATGTGATAAGTGCAAGAAAAGGAAAAAAACATATTTAGGTACAGCGAAAGAGTATTTGTCACCAAGGCAAGGAAAGATTAATAACCATCTCCTTTTTTAACATATAAATCAGGCTTTTGGCGTCTGATAGCAACTGCTTCAGCAAACTTCAGAAGACTGGAGTTCGGTTGCTTACTAATCACCTTGAATGATTGTAGGGTATCGACCTGATGTCCTGTATCAAGAAGATGTTTGGTGATTGCACTATTTAGAGTCTTTCTTTCTCTTGTTCTGAGGCTTTTTGGAACATGTTCAAAAAATCTGAGATATGCCCTCCTTTCTGTTCGGCCAATGTAGCTGTTTTGGCAGGTACATGTAAATTTATAAATACAATTGGCGGTAACATGAAAGGATGCTTATCAACCTTTGATTGAGTTATTGAACATGTTGTTTTATACAGAATTTGAAGTTTGGCCGCCGGATGGGTTTTGGCTAGCGCAGTATTCAGTCTCCTGTTGATTGTGTTTGCAACCTCGTCACCTTTGAAGTTAAGATTTATAGTAATTTTTTTATTGATCATAATTACTTCAGTATTGTTTTCTTTACGCCTTTTATATTGGTCAATAATCTTTAGTGGGTAAAAGTTGTCTCGTAGGCATTTTTCTACGTTCATTAATTCTTCTTCCAGTTTGTCAGTGGTAACTATGGAACATGAACAGAATGACATGTTCCACTTTCTTGATGTTGCTATAAGGCGTAGGAGAGACGGGACAGTCCAACGTTCGATTTATCGAAAAAGTACTTGGGATGGCATTTACCTGAATTTCAATAGTTTTTGTCCATTGAGCTACAAGAAGGCATTAGTTAAAACACTATTTTATAGGGCAGAAAAGATATGTACCACTGACAAACTGGAAGAAGAATTAATGAACGTAGAAAAATGCCTACGAGACAACTTTTACCCACTAAAGATTATTGACCAATATAAAAGGCGTAAAGAAAACAATACTGAAGTAATTATGATCAATAAAAAAATTACTATAAATCTTAACTTCAAAGGTGACGAGGTTGCAAACACAATCAACAGGAGACTGAATACTGCGCTAGCCAAAACCCATCCGGCGGCCAAACTTCAAATTCTGTATAAAACAACATGTTCAATAACTCAATCAAAGGTTGATAAGCATCCTTTTCATGTTACCGCCAATTGTATTTATAAATTTACATGTACCTGCCAAAACAGCTACATTGGCCGAACAGAAAGGAGGGCATATCTCAGATTTTTTGAACATGTTCCAAAAAGCCTCAGAACAAGAGAAAGAAAGACTCTAAATAGTGCAATCACCAAACATCTTCTTGATACAGGACATCAGGTCGATACCCTACAATCATTCAAGGTGATTAGTAAGCAACCGAACTCCAGTCTTCTGAAGTTTGCTGAAGCAGTTGCTATCAGACGCCAAAAGCCTGATTTATATGTTAAAAAAGGAGATGGTTATTAATCTTTCCTTGCCTTGGTGACAAATACTCTTTCGCTGTACCTAAATATGTTTTTTTCCTTTTCTTGCACTTATCACATCATTGAGTTTTATTTCAACTATCTTCCAAATTAATAATCTTATTTTATTAACTGAACTCTACTCATTTTATTCCTATCAATGTTTACTTGTTTCTAACCATTTGAACTGTTGTCACAACAATGTTGTAGAATGTTCTTTCATCACATAAGGTATATATTTACAATATTCAATCTATTAAATTTATTTACACTCTTGCTATACTATACGAATATGTCTTTAATATAACTTCCAATCAAACTCTTTCATGTAAGTAATTTAAACCGATTATGTAGTTATGAACTCCGTCTGGAGTCCCTCCGGGGGCTACTGCCGGTCCCAAGCTAGGATAACGGAGGAGGGTTGGGTTTGGTGATTGCGACCCCATCCCATAGAAAAACTAACTCACTAAAAAAACGCTAACCAGAAAAAATTATTCAAACCTTTTAAACTCTGCCCTGGGAGTCAGAAGGTCTTCATTTAGAAGAACTATGACGCCTCATAATGAAAGCCGAATTATTTCGGAAGTTACGAGGCCGATGCCCCTTCTGACAACCAGCGCAACCATTTATTTAGGTACATGGAATGTTCGTACAATGTGGGACACCGGGAGAGCCTTCCAAATCGCTGCAGAAATGAGGAGTTGCAACCTAGAGGTGCTTGGGATCAGTGAAATACACTAGACGCAAGTTGGACAACAACGACTAACTTCAGGAGAGCTCCTGTTATACTGCGGCCATGAAGAAGAAAATGCTCCACATACACAAGGAGTTGCATTGATGCTGTCCAAACGAGCACAAAGCGCACTTATAGGATGGGAATCTCATGGACCAAGGATCATCAAAGCCTCGTTCAAAACAAAGAAAGAGGGTATTTCAATGAACATCATCCAATGCTATGCGCCTACCAACGACTACAATGAAGAAGCTAAAGATCAATTCTACAATAGGCTGCAGTCAGTCGTCAAGAAGTGCCCAACAAAGGACCTGACTATTATGATGGGAGATTTCAATGCCAAGGTTGGAGTGGACAACACTGGATATGAAGACATCATGGGACGACACGGACTGGGAGAAAGAAACGAAAATGGTGAGAGATTTGCAAATCTATGTGCCTTCAATAAACGGTCATAGGCGGCACCATATTCCCACATAAGCGCATTCACAAAGCCACATGGACTTCACCGGATCACACTACGCAGAACCAAATCCACCATATCTGCATCAACAAAAAGTTCAGGAGGACGTGAGAACCAAGAGAGGAGCTGATATAGCCTCAGATTATCACTTGCTGGTCGCCAAGATGAAATCGAAACTCAAGAAGCACTGGACTATGGGGCGGACAACATCACAAATGTTCAATACGGCCTTTCTTCAGGACATTGAGAAACTCAACAAATTCAAGATAGTCCTCAGCAATAAGTTCCAGGCCTTTCATGATCTACTCAATGCAGAAGGAACTACTATGGAGAGCAACTGGAAGGGGATCAAAGAGGCAATCACTTCAACATGTCATGAGGTTCTGGGCCACAAGAAGCACCATCAAAAGGAATGGATCACCGTTGACACACTGGACAAGATTCAAGAAAGGAGGAACAAGAAGGCAGCAATCAATACCAGTCGAACAAGAGCAGAGAAAACCAAGGCACAAGCTGAATACACAGAAGTAAACAAACAAGTGAAGAGGAGCATCAGAACCGACAAACGTAAATATGTGGAAGATTTAGCAATGACGGCGGAAAAGGCTGCAGGAGAAGGAAACATGAGAGAACTGTATGATACAACAAAGAAACTCTCTGGAAATCGCCGCAAACCAGAACGACCAGTGAAAAGCAAGGAAGGCGAGGTAATCACCAATATTGAAGAACAACGAAACAGGTGGGTAGAACACTTCAAAGAACTGTTGAATCGACCAGCCCCACTGAACCCACCCAATATCGAAGCAGCACCCACGGACCTCCCAATCGATGTTGGCCCACCAACAATTCAAGAAATCAGCATGGCCATCAGACAAATCAAGAGTGGCAAAGTAGCAGGACCAGACAACATTCTAGCAGAGGCACTGAAAGCACACGTAGCGGCAACTGCAAGGATACTCCACATTCTCTTCAATAAGATTTTGGATGAGGAACAAGTACCAAAAGACTGGAAAGAAGGACTTCTGATCAAAATACCGAAGAAAGGCGATCTCAGCAAGTGTGTTAACTACAGGGGCATCACTCTTCTCTCAATACCGGGAAAAGTCTTCAACAGGGTATTGTTAAACAGGATGAAGGACTGCGTAGACGCCCAACTTCGGGACCAACAGGCAGGATTCCGTAAGGATAGATCGTGTACAGACCAAATCGCAACTCTACGGATCATTGTGGAACAATCAATTGAATGGAATTCATCACTCTACATCAACTTCATCGACTACGAAAAGGCATTTGATAGCGTGCACAGAACAACACTATGGAAGCTTCTTCGACACTACGGCGTGCCTCAGAAGATAGTCAATATCATACAGAACTCATATGATGGATTAAACTGCAAAATCATGCATGGAGGACAGCTCACAGATTCCTTCGAAGTAAAGACTGGTGTCAGGCAAGGTTGCTTACTCTCACCCTTTCTCTTTCTCTTGGTGATCGACTGGATCATAAAGACATCAACATCTGAAGGGAAGCACGGGATACAGTGGACTTCTAGGATGCAGTTGGACGATCTAGACTTCTCAGATGATCTGGCCCTTCTATCCAAAACGCAGCAACAAATGCAGGAGAAGACCAACAGTGTAGCAGCAGCCTCAGCAGCAGTAGGTCTCAATATACGCAAAGGGAAAAGCAAGATTCTCCGATACAACACAACATGCACCAACCCAGTCACAATTGACGGAGAAGATTTGGAAGATGTAAAAACCTTTACATATTTGGGCAGCATCATTGATGAACAGGGTGGATCTGATGCAGATGTGAAGGCGTGGATCAGCAAAGCAAGAGCAGCATATTTACAACTGAAGGACATCTGGAACTCAGAGCAACTGTCAACCAACACCAAGGTCAGGATTTTCAATACAAATGTCAAGACAGTTCTACTGTATGGGGCAGAAACCTGGATAACTACGAAAGCCATCATCCAGAAAATACAGGTGTTTATTAACAATTATCTACGCAAAATACTTCAGATCCGTTTACCCAGATACTATTAGCAACAACGTACTGTGGGAGAGAACAAACCAGATCCCAGTGGAGGAAGAAATCAGGAAGAAGCGCTGGATGTGGATAGGACACACACTGAGGAAAGCACCCAACTGCGTCACAAAACAAGCCCTCACATGGAATCATCAAGGCCGAAGGAAAAGAGGAAGACCAAAGAACACATTATGCCGGGAAATGGAGATAGACATGAGGAAAATGAACAAGAATTGGATGGAACTAGAAAAGGCCCAGGATAGAGTGGGCTGGAGAATGCTGGTCAGCGGCCTATGCTCCATTAGGAGTAACAGGCGAAAGTAAGTAAGTAAGTATGTAATTATAATTTTAAATATCACAGGTTGTAAGCAGCTGACGAGAACCAGCGAAATAAAAATTTAACTGTTTAATTAACTTATTATTTTCCTTTTCTCTTAATTCTATTAGCCTAGTAAATCTTTAATCGAAGCCGCGAATAAATTAAGAACATTAAATTCACCAGACTTTTTAAAACCAATTTTAAATCAATTAATCGATGAAAATACCCCATATTCTCCATCGGTTGACTTACATAATACATTACAACATTTAGCTAATCAACGTGATGAATACTTCTATAATACTAATGAGAATACATTCAATAAACAATTTGTTGATTATATGAAACAACAAGATTCTCAATGGTCATTAGAAGATTTGAAGAACTATACAGTTAGTCGTCCAAATGCAATCAAAGTATGTTATTACTATTATTATTATCATTGTTTTTGTTGTAACTTTAAACCCGGCTAGTTATCACTTGATTTATGTATTTGGTTCCCCTTTGTATCAATGTGTATATGTTCAAATAAATAAATGATGAAGTCGGAATAGATAAGCTCTAAGACAGATAAATATTTATTATGTCATTTATAACTTAAGCTTAATTGAGTGTCAATTATTGTATGGTCTATAAATATCATTTTATGCTATAATTTATATTTAATGCATACATTCTATTTCAGTCCTCACCTTATTTCTTCAACGGAGTAAACAAAAAGGAAAGCATACCTGACCACTGTAATGGTTTCGCTTGAATTTTACAGGGATTAACTTCACTTTAGAGATTGTCAGTTGTTTATGTATAAGCTTATGAGAATACATTTGGTGAATAAACATAAGATTAGTTATTTAAGAGAGAGCAGGATGATTTTATTACATTATTTGCACAATTGGAAAGAATCTTTCAAGGCTATAAAAAACTAAACAGCTGTTTCGTTGTAATTCGGAATGTTTTAACAGTCTCTATCTACGACCTCCCACACCACACAGAATTCCAGATCATACTAGTCTCAGCAGGCAGACCACTGAATCTTAACCCATTTTGTCCATATTATTAACTTCAATCAATTCGAGATATTGTACAGCCTTCACCCTTATGCTAAAAATGATATCTGAATCATTTCCCAGTTTGGTTAAATTACACCAGTCACGGGTTGACACTAGGATTTCAAGAATCCCTGTAAAAGCTGGCTACTAATGTGTATATTACTATTGAATTGAAGGTGGTATGTAGAGATTGTCCAGAATCGATGTAGTTTATACCACAGATTGACTTCAGCCCGAAAACCGTTTCACTACTTGTTTGAATTTGGTAATGTACACCATTGAATCCGAACCTCAGTGTTCTATAAGTGTATAAGTAGTAGCTTCAGTAGTCATCGAAATGAAAGTGACTTTATGGTGGTAACTTTCACTAAATTGAAAAATACCTTGGCAAATACCAGATGAATAGTTTGGGATATTGAAACGTTATCAACCTACTATTTTAATTCACAAGACACCCATGAAAACGGATACCCTCACCGATTCGATTGATAATCGATATCCATTAAATTGTATATTCATATACTTTTCTTTAAATTACAATAATTTCTATGTTTTTTTATTCAGATGGGTTTCGCTGGTTTCACATTGGAATCATTTCCACCTCCATTAGTTGGTGGTCCGTATATTTTACTCTTACTGAGCAATTTAGATCTTAAAGATACACTCACTCCACTTGATCATCAAGCATTACTCAAACAAGATCCAATTGTGACTGCTGTCTACTTGCATCGTCTTATGGAACTGGCTCGTTTAGCTGAAGCATCAGTTACTACACTTGGAGATCTGAGTGATCCTACAATAAGTAAGTGTATACATTTACCCACTTTTGTTGTATAATAACATAAAATTACCACCCAGTAGCAATACAATTTGGTTTCAAGTAACTACTACAATATTGCTTGATTCGAGGTAAAAAGTCACCCAGATTTTTTAAATTTTCTAGTCATATATATGTACATATATATCTGCCTTTGTGTGTGTCTCTAACAAGTAGTTTTTTAGAAATATTGCTCATTCTGAATTTTTTTTCAGATAACTGTAGCTGAGGTCCTAACTATTTTTATTGCCTTCTACCCTTTTTGAGTTATTTCTTTACCGCTGATGATATGTGATGTGGCAACTTGAACCACTGCACCAGGTCCCATACATCACTTCAGTCGTTCTCAAATTATTGTTATTCTACCGTTACTACCATTACTCTGGTATGTCTTTATAACTTTCACGTAGCATTGGATTAATTTCCTTTATGTATGACGTGGATTTATACAGTGTACAACTTAATGGCTACAACAACTATTAACCAATTGTCCGTAGGTAAGCAATGGTAATAAACTTTCCAGTAACTATGAATGTCTCTCAGAAAATACATGGGTAATTCCAAACTAAAAAACAGATGGTGTGTGTAGAGTTTTCATTTTTATACTACCGTCCATTGTGGATATGTGTACAGTTAATTCTACTGTGATTTGTTAAACATGTGGGGCCATTTATTTTGTCGTCATTTAGATCGGACGATGTTTGTTGAAGGGCTCTCCACTTTAGTGGCCCGAGTTCTGACTCCAAGTAGATTTCATGAATGATTGTTATTGAATTGTATATGCCGCCTATCCTCGTATGCCTTTATAGACTTAATCCGCGTTCAGTGAATAACATAATTAAATAAGTCAGATAACGAGAATGGACTGTTGAATACATATATTTTGTATATAAAGCGAATGGAATAGAGAGAAGAAATACGACGCGCAGTGGAGATGGCGTGTAAGCCAACTCCCCTTTAACCAAGTGTTAATTAATAGTTATAGTTACACAAAAATAAGTTACAGACATGTGATGAATGGGATAAGAAATGTACACACACTTCTTTCATATAAAAACAGTGAGGATTGATAAGCGAATAATTAACGAGGTTAAAATGTGACTCGAGTAGAATTAATAGAATGGGCTGTCCGAATGCTAGAATAAGGTATGTGAGCTTAACATAATAACTGACACTACAAACATCTATTGAATAAATTATTATTAATCTTGGAAATAAAACTTTGATTGATGGACAGTATTTTTTTACTTAGGTGTAGCAGCTGCATCTGCTCTAGACAGTATCTTCTCAAAGTCTGTACGTGAAGCCACTGTAGCTAGTATTCTAGATGATCGTGTGGTAAAGGAAAATTCACAACTAGACGTCCTTCAAACAACTTCTGTAAGTTAAATATGTTAGCAGATAAATTTCTTTAAGTGTTATCAGTGAAATAGTTCTATACGTATTTCTCAATTCAGTTGCTTCTTGACATTTTTGAATCCCCTAAACTCGTTTACTTATTATTTTCTCGTAAATTCGAATTTCTATTTTTTTTCGCGCTAAAATTCCTGACGCTAGACATCTTCCATTTTTATCGCTGCTAAATACACTTTTCGCATTAGTTCGCTAATCACTTTACCATACTTCCAAAGAACTTGTAGCTAGGTGATCTTATCAATATTTTTTCGACCTCTCCCATTAAATCTTCAAATCAAGATCTATTTTTTTGGATTAGCCGGACCTCTAAGAAGAAGATAAGGTGTTACCATATACAGAATGTAATCAACCATTTCTCACCGAATAAACAAGCTGATATCCGTTAATCAAACAGAGCATTACGCTTTTCATTGAAACCTTGAACATTTCATCCATGAAGTATTTTTATTTGATAAATTATGAAATAGCTGAGGAATGGGATCCCAATCAGCTACAAATTATGAATCAAATAGATTGTCTTGGCTTTATATACATATTAAGTTAATTAGCATCATAAAAATACATTTGCAAACCTGATCAATAGAATATCGTGAATACTGATAAGTAAGTAATCTAGCATCAAGTACTTTTCCATCTCTCATTATTGTACATCTCTGTGTTTTAATGGTACAATAATAACAACAACTTGGACAACAAAAATTCATAGGTTTTCTCATAATTGGATTTTGCATGGCTTTATGTTGTTTCGGTTAACATGGGCTCCTGTATCCTGCGGGAACGAATGGTGTATGAACCAATCGTTGGTCACCGGCTGCCATGGGAATGCGTCTCCTCATGATGCTCCACTGCCTTGTGGCTTAGACCTTTAGGTCAAAGGCTCGGGCAGTGGCCCCCTAAGAAAACCACTTACTTCGATTTGGGCACCCGGGCAGTATCACAGCCCACACACACACACACACACAAATATCGTGTGGCGCATATCTATTTGGTGCCCTCTTGTACCAATATTTATGTGTTCAAATAAATAAATTGTTGCATCCGAACGAAGAATAAATGAATGGTAACTGCTAGGGATTGTTTATGGACTGTTATTACATGTATTCTTATTGGATAACTATTAATTAACTAGATTATCTGTATATTCATATTCATTTAACCATAAACTTTCATTCGACCTATTAACTACTGTTATAAGATCTACTAATCTTAATTTATTCCCAATCTATTGGTTATAGTTTCCTATACTCACAACCACTTTTAGCTTGATCTTGTATAATCATTATTTTTCATTTTATGGTATGATGTGGTCTGGTCTGCTTGCATATAAACCACGTACGTTTGAAATATATTATTGTGTTCTGGACTCGACGGACAGGGCTAAATGAGAAGCTGCTATGTCGAGGACCAATAAGAATTGAACGTTGACTTAACACTACTAGTACTGGTTGACGTTGTTTAGCACAGGAACAAAATCATGTAAGTCAGTATTCTGATCGGTGATTTTGTCAAGTTATAGTTGACAGGGGCAAAAACCATAACAACTACACTGGAAACACATCTTTTTATTAACTAGTAATATTGTTTTCTCTTTAACTATGTATTTGTTTTCTTTCATATGTATATATTGTAATGCACGAAGGATTGGGCAGGGGAAATCAGTTATGTTATGCACTTTTTGAACATGTTCCTTGAGTTATCTCTTACTAACTACAATTTTATTCCATTCCTGCTGTTATTTTGATTGCTTTCTGTTTTCTTTTCTCTTCTGTCAGTAAGAATTCTACTTTCGATGCCTGATACATACTACTTATATCTGTCCGCATAAGGAGCGTACAACACAATGCTAACTAGTTTTTCTTGTAATAGTTCATAATCACTGGCAACTTAATACACAATTCTTGCCTCATCTCGACATGTAACTTATCGGTTGTATGTAAGTATTGTCATATCTGATGAGATCGAAATCTAGCATTCATACTGCTACAGTACTGACAACTTATTCAATCAAATGTATGGTAAACACTAAGATTTCATCTCATGATAATGACATATTAACATAGGAATAAATTTTAAGCTTTAAAATAATGAATTGATTTTAACCGTTTTATCGACTGTTGTGTACGTACTATTCCAGATCTCTGACATTTAAGAAAGTATGTTTGTACAACTGTTTAAAAATACACGATCTATTAAACTAGACTACTTATATATCATGTTGTCAAATAGGTCTACTAACAAATTGAATGATCTGACCCTTTTCTCAACTCATTGTTGTATAAGGTGCTTTCAACAAATTTTCAAATCTTTTCATTACATAACATATATATATTACTGCTCACTGCCTTCTCGTGGCGGGGGTATTGTTTACGAAATTGAGAGGACGAAAAGCGAATGTCCGGTGCTTTAACCGGGCTAGTGGACACGGAGAGTCTACCTAGGGGAGTTGGAAAACCCTGATTCGAAACCAATGGTGCACATGGGTTCCAGCACCCTGATGGAACAAATGACGTATAAACCAATTAGTGGTCACCGGCTATCGTGGGACTGCTTCATGTGACGTTGCCCCACTGCCTTGTGGAATAGATCTTTAGGTTAAAGGTTCGTGGCGTGGCCCCCTAATAAAACCACCTGCTTCGATTTGGGCACTCGGGCAGTATCACAGCCCTTTCACAAATCAAATGAGATTTGTATAGTGCATATATATCTGGTGTCTCCTTGTACCAGTATCTGTGTGTTAAAATGAATAAAAATAAATGAGTAATTGATAAGATTCAAGTTTAAACTGATTTACTAAATATAATGAAATGTTTTCAGTTATTCTATCTATAGTTATTTTCTTCTCTTAAGATTATTATGAAATAGTTGCACTTTTAATAATAGTGAGTAATTCACTCAACAAGTCTCCAAATCAGAACACGGTTGAACATGAACGAAATCATATTCCAAATAACAAGGTTAGATGGAAATAAGAGCACAATAAGAGAAACCTTAGTATATTTATAGTTTGTACATGATAAGATTCTAGAGTATTCGTCAAGTATCCACTCAGTCAGTCAGTCAGCTACAACGTAGGACCAGGCACATATGTGCATCGGTCCAGGTTGCCATACCTCATTAGCACAGCAAGATGAACACCGGATTCATAGGAGTGGTTAGGTCAAAGGTGGTAATATATAGGAGAAAGATTGCAATAAGGATATAGTATAGGAAGAAAGAATTAGTTCGTAGAAAGAAAGATATGAAGTGATTTTAATCTCTTAGTTTAAGAGAAGACAGAGAGTGTATACACCGACGCCATTGTGATCGATTCTGAGCCATGTCACCAAGGGTCTCCAACCATTGGTTACGAAAGTCACGCGGACCACAACCAAGTAGTCTGCATCTACCAACATGGCTCAGACTAGAAGTTAGTGACTTTAAGCACTGATGCCACGTTTTGGTTTGGCCGCCCCTAACTTTCTTCCAACCATCCCCTACACCGGTTAGCATTGCACGTCGTGGTAATCGGTGTTCAGGCATACGTAATACGTGGCCCAACCATCTCAGTCGATGAAGATTCATAACCTCATCAACTGATTTACCATCATTCCCTAATACCCTGCGTCTAACCTCACTATTACTTACCCGGTGATCCCAGCAGATGCCAGCAATATTTCTAAGGCATCTGTGGTCAAATACTAGTAGCTTACGGGTGTCTTCCACTCTTAAGGGCCATGTTTCGCTGCCGTAAATTAAAACAGAACGAACTGCCGCGCAGTATACTCGTCCTTTTATTGATAGATGGATATCTCGCCTCCGCCAAAGGTGGCGTAAGTTGGCAAAAGCCAAACGAGCTTTTCGAATCCGTGCTGAGATTTCGTCAGACACCAACCGATTAGGGCTGATCAGACTTCCAAGATAAGTGAAGTTGTCAACGTGTTCGACTACTTCACTCCCTATCCTTAGTTCAGGTGTTGACGCAGACCAGTCCTGAAGCAACAACTTGCATTTAGAGGGAGAGAAGCGCATCCCAAACATTCTGGCATTGTTGCTTAGTGCTACCAGAAGACTCTGCATTTTGTCAGCGTCTTCACCAAACAGGACTATGTCATCTGCGTATTCTAAGTCGATAAGTGGACCTCCTGTAAGGAGATCAATACCCGAGAATTCAGTCGACGAGAGTGTTATTTCCATCAATAGGTCTATGATGAAGTTAAACAAAAATGGAGAAAGTGGGCAGCCTTGACGGACACCACTTGAGGTTGCAAAAGTAGATGACAGTTCGCCATAAGCCCTGACTCGACTAGTAGTGTTCGAGTAAAGAGCCTTCACAAGGTTTATGTACTTCTGAGGTACGCCTTTCAATGACAGACACTGCCACAGAGTCTCGCGGTCTACAGAGTCAAATGCTGCTTTTAAGTCAAGAAAGACCACCATCGTCGGACGCCGATAGGTATGCCTGTGTTCTAGAACCTGACGAATGGTGAATATGTGGTCGATGCAGCCACGATCAGGTCTAAAGCCAGCTTGATTCTCTCGTGTTTGTAGTTTACGAGTCTTAGTTAGGCGTGTGATAATTATTGAGGCCAGTATTTTAGATACTATGTTTGTATCCACTAGCTCTGATTGGATAAGAAATAACCAATCAGCGTGCACCAACGCAGTCGTGGTACGAAACGTGCTTTAATCCAATCTATGTCCCGCTAACACATATGCTCAAAATAATTTCTAATTTTACGCTGAATGTAGATAAATTCAAGTATTTATTATAGTCATTTTTTAACAGAGGAGTATTAAATATTATCATTCTCTACTAAAGTAAACAGTAGAATTTAATACCTAAAGTTTAAACGGAATCGGTAAGTCTAAAATCTTATTTAAGAAGAAAACTTGAAGAGTACTTGTTATATCCGAGTGGAGATTAAATTACAGGTAACTTCCGAGGACTATTCATGGACTAATATTCTTATTGTATAACTACTCAACAATTACACTATGTATATTTATATCCCTCTTGTGACAAGCTTTATTTTGGCCTATAATTTATTATTGTACGATTTACGGTTCTTAAGTTATGTTCAGTTTATTAACTACTGCCTCCCACATTCACAGCCACTTTTTGGGCTTATTTGTGTACAAATATTATTTCCTATTTTATGGTACGTTGCGGTCTGTGTGATTGATATATAAACCAAGTATGCATGAAATAAACGATCTGCTCTGATTCTGGTCTGATCTGCTCTGATTCAGAAGCTGGTATCTTGTTCTGGACTCAAGTGGAAGGGCTCGTAGGACATAGGACCAATAAGGACACTAAACTGCCCACACCGGTTAAACGTCATTGGTTGGCCTAGTGTGAAGATTCGTATAAGTCGTATCCGGATTGGTAGATAAGTCGTGTGATCGAAAAGTCAGACATCCAAGGTCATAACAATTGGCGACGGGGATTTTGGCAAAAACAAAATAATTGGGAGACGCAAGGTCATAACAATTGGCGACGGGGATTTTGGCAACAAAGAAATAATAATAATACAAGTGGTGACTCAGATTTTGGAAATAAATTAGCTGTATAATTGCCGGTGATTTTTGGAGCTAATATTATTGGCAAAAAAAATGTCGATTTCTTTCGGACAGTTGCGGTTAATATTACAGCACCAGCAGAAGATGTTTGCCTTGCAACAAGAGCTATTTATAACAGTTTTGGGCAGACTTTGCATTCAAGCAGAAAATAAGAAATCTATATATCATGCAGATAATGGTGCAGTAATGGACATTTCAGAAGCATATCCTGTGCAGGATTCAAATCCCTCTATACCAGAAGGAAAACGTAATATTGGTAACGTGTCCAGCTCAGAGCAAGAAAATATTGTGCTAAATGCACATGAAGTTGTGACAATACCAGATGATCAGGAGCCAGATCCTGTAGATGATGCCCAGAGTCCAGAATCAAATGAAACACTACTGGTACTGTCTAGCTGCGAAAATAAACGTCAGCTCGAACAAAATTGTAGTCCACGTGCTATTAGTCGAGAAAGCTATGGTGACTCGTATTCAGAAAATAACTGGAGCAACACGATGAACAAAATTGTACCAGATGTTACTCAAAATCACCGGAAGACAGAATTTTATATTGAGTCAACTTATCCCATTTCTAATGACAGTGTGCCAGATATTGATTCTCAGAATAATGCATATGATTTTGATGAAACTTCTTATAACAATGAGGGAAATATGTCAGCTGAGTCGAATGATGGCCAAAAATCTAATTTAATTCTGTTAGACGTTGACTTTCTTAATGACTCGTTATCTGCTAACGAGATTCATAATGAATTTGAAAATAATGAACTCAGATCAAAGGCCGTTCATCATCATCTAGTCATTTTTAGTGGCTTCTCCAGTCAATACGAGAAACATGGTTTAAATAAAGTCCTACTAGTTGTAATTTGGAGCCATAAGGACCCAACATTATTTCGAGGAGGAGGAGAATGTTGAGGAATTTAAAGTCACATATAATTCTTTTTTTTTTAATCAGAATCTAAAGTTGGAATTTTCAAAAAAAAAAGGGTAGGTGTTATATCCGAGTGGAGATTAAATTACAGGTAACTTCCGAGGACTATTCATGGACTAATATTCTTATTGTATAACTACTCAACAATTACACTATGTATATTTATATCCCTCTTGTGACAAGCTTTATTTTGGCCTATAATTTATTATTGTACGATTTACGGTTCTTAAGTTATGTTCAGTTTATTAACTACTGCCTCCCACATTCACAGCCACTTTTTGGGCTTATTTGTGTACAAATATTATTTCCTATTTTATGGTACGTTGCGGTCTGTGTGATTGATATATAAACCAAGTATGCATGAAATAAACGATCTGCTCTGATTCTGGTCTGATCTGCTCTGATTCAGAAGCTGGTATCTTGTTCTGGACTCAAGTGGAAGGGCTCGTAGGACATAGGACCAATAAGGACACTAAACTGCCCACACCGGTTAAACGTCATTGGTTGGCCTAGTGTGAAGATTCGTATAAGTCGTATCCGGATTGGTAGATAAGTCGTGTGATCGAAAAGTCAGACATCCAAGGTCATAACAGTACTAATTGCAAATCATTTGTCATAATGGTTTTATTATCCTAATGTTATTATCACTATTATTTAAATACATTAAATATTGGTACAACGAGGCACCAAATAGATATGCGCCACATAAATCATTCGATTTATGTGAGGGCTGGGATACTGCCCAGGTGCCCAAATAGAAGCAGGTGGTTTTCTGAGGGGGCCACGCCCCGAACCTTTGGTCTAAAGATCTAATCCACAAGGCAGTGGGGCAACGTCACATGAAGCAGTCCCATGGTAGTTGGTAACCAATTACTGGTTCATACGCCAGTTGCTCCATCAAGATACTGAAGCCCATGTGGACCATTGGTTTTCAATCAAGGTTTTCCAACTTCCCTCTATAGATCCTTCATATCCACCAACCCGGTTAAAGCACCCAACATTCGCTTTCCGTCCTCTCGATTTCATAAACAACACCCGTGGTGCAAGAAGACAGTGAGTAGAACTTCCCTGGCAGTGGTTGTATGAACGTGGCCATGTGAGAGCATTTGGAGAGGAAGATCTGACTTCCCACTCTCGACCGTACCAGGGCATTTGGGAGCAATATTCTAATGAAATGAATGACAATATAAAATCTCGCTAAGGATTGATCTTGTCACTTAAAACAACTACTTACTTTGAACTATATACTAAAGATATATCCCCAAACTATAATTTAACAGAGATTTAATTTAATGAATATTTTGAAGAAATTTCAAGTTGGTCTTTTCCATTGGAATATTGAGCATAACAATTATTTTGTTTATTACATTTTTAATAAATCTCTGCCCTACTATCAGGAAGGTGCCAGTATCGGTAGCACAGGTATTGTAACAACTGATTCAACTAGTTTTACTGTTGTTGGTAATATATTCATGGGTTCATCATTTGGTAATGGACAAATTGTACCTGGTACAGGTGTACACTTGAATTCAGTGTTACAATTATTCTCAGAAATAAAATTGAATAAATTTGCTCCTGGACGTCGTCCTCTTATTCCACTTGGACCAGTTTATTTATCAGCTACACATAGAAAATGTGGTATACGTGCAGGTATTGTTTCGTTTGATGGCTTATGGGGTCTTACAGATGCAGCACAAGTTAGTTAAATGAGCTTTTTCAAGTTATAATTAATTAAAATGAACAAAACAAATTTTCTCTTTGACGATATCATTTTCCTCTACTGTACAATCGTATTTATAGGCATTTTTCCTACATTTAATAGTCTATAGTAAAATAGAGGAGTGAACACATAGTTAATTCTTGTTCATATACCACCACGAGAATCATCATCTACAAACAACTGGGTCAAAGAAAGTTTGTATAACAAAAATTCGTTCACAGATGAAGCTAAAGCCATTCATCATTTCAAACCTAACCTCTGGGGACAAAATGGCGAGAATATAATTTATGGACGAACCAATCAAGTTTACGATAACAGATCTGGAATTTTGGCGCGGAATTTACCCACACATTTGGTCAAATAGCGTCTTGGCATTTTAGCTGATGTCAATTCATGATAAAAAAAACCCTAAATCTAATTCCTAACCCTAACCATCAACTGTGAACCATAATCCTTATTCTTCAAACTGCTTTATAACCTTCATTTAACCCTAGTAAATAGGTAAACACTCTCAAGGTCACTTTGGCATCGCTCAAAGGTCGTTCACAAATTGTAGTCTCACTGACTATTTAACCAGTAAGGTAACTCTTATTCTGGTGGTTAAAATCTAAGAAAAAATATCACTTTCAACTCAGTGGGAACGTTATGTACAATATTTATTTATTTGAACACATAAATATTGGTACAAGAGGGTACCAAATATATATGCGCCACACAAAACAATGAGAATTCGAAGAGAAAAGAAAACAATAACGAACAGATTAGTGTAAGGTAGTGCAATAATAATAATGATAATAATAGTAATGGGGGAAACGGAAAGGTACAATCAGAAGAAATTTCTCAGTTAAGGAAGATACAACCATTTTTTATGAAGAAAGTAAAAGAAAGTTACAGCAGGATAATAAGTGTAATATTGTCAGTAATTGTACATTATGATTGTATGATAGAATTTTTCACTGATAAATGTAGTCATGACAGTTTAAGTCAGTCAGTGGTCTTGAGTGCCGTTAGAGGTATGAGGGCGGTTATCACTTCCCGGTTGCCCACACCATGAAAGGGTTCTTCTGGAGGTACCTGAAAAAGGATTTCGATTAAAGGTGGTCTTAGAGACCTGAGAGCTTGACCGCAGTGCCCAAGAGACAACTGCTTAAGGTTGACCACACACGATCTTTTCATGGGGGATTTTTGTGTTAGCTCCGTACTTGTTAAGACCTTACCTTCGGAGACGGATATCCGTGGGATAGTAGAACTGTCATTTGTATTGAAAAACCTGACCTTGGTGTTGGTTGACAGTTGCTTTGAGTTCCAGATGTCCTTCAGTTGTAAATATGCTGCTCTTACTTTGCTGATCCACGCCTTCACATCTGCATCAGATCCACCCTGTTCATCAACGATGCTGCCCAGATATGTAAAGGTTTTTACATCTTCCAAATCTTCTCCGTCAATTGTGACTGGGTTGGTGCATGTTGTGTTGTATCGGAGAATCTTGCTTTTCCCTTTGCGTATATTGAGACCTACTGCTGCTGAGGCTGCTGCTACACTGTTGGTCTTCTCCTGCATTTGTTGCTGCGTTTTGGATAGAAGGGCCAGATCATCTGAGAAGTCTAGATCGTCCAACTGCATCCTAGAAGTCCACTGTATCCCGTGCTTCCCTTCAGATGTTGATGTCTTTATGATCCAGTCGATCACCAAGAGAAAGAGAAAGGGTGAGAGTAAGCAACCTTGCCTGACACCAGTCTTTACTTCGAAGGAATCTGTGAGCTGTCCTCCATGCATGATTTTGCAGTTTAATCCATCATATGAGTTCTGTATGATATTGACTATCTTCTGAGGCACGCCGTAGTGTCGAAGAAGCTTCCATAGTGTTGTTCTGTGCACGCTATCAAATGCCTTTTCGTAGTCGATGAAGTTGATGTAGAGTGATGAATTCCATTCAATTGATTGTTCCACAATGATCCGTAGAGTTGCGATTTGGTCTGTACACGATCTATCCTTACGGAATCCTGCCTGTTGGTCCCGAAGTTGGGCGTCTACGCAGTCCTTCATCCTGTTTAACAATACCCTGTTGAAGACTTTTCCCGGTATTGAGAGAAGAGTGATGCCCCTGTAGTTAACACACTTGCTGAGATCGCCTTTCTTCGGTATTTTGATCAGAAGTCCTTCTTTCCAGTCTTTTGGTACTTGTTCCTCATCCAAAATCTTATTGAAGAGAATGTGGAGTATCCTTGCAGTTGCCGCTACGTGTGCTTTCAGTGCCTCTGCTAGAATGTTGTCTGGTCCTGCTACTTTGCCACTCTTGATTTGTCTGATGGCCATGCTGATTTCTTGAATTGTTGGTGGGCCAACATCGATTGGGAGGTCCGTGGGTGCTGCTTCGATATTGGGTGGGTTCAGTGGGGCTGGTCGATTCAACAGTTCTTTGAAGTGTTCTACCCACCTGTTTCGTTGTTCTTCAATATTGGTGATTACCTCGCCTTCCTTGCTTTTCACTGGTCGTTCTGGTTTGCGGCGATTTCCAGAGAGTTTCTTTGTTGTATCATACAGTTGTCTCATGTTTCCTTCTCTTGCAGCCTTTTCCGCCGTCATTGCTAAATCTTCCACATATTTACGTTTTTCAGTTCTCATGCTCCTCAAACGAACAGTGATCTCAAGTGACAAACACTGGAATGCCTGGAAAGCGCAATAAGATCAACGAAAACTTAGCATTGGGCCACGAAGAAATACAATCGGATGCACCTCCAGATGTACGGCAAGTCAAATTAGATGCATTTTCATGTCATGGCTCTAATGTTAGTTTAGTAAGTCGACATAGCAAAATTAGCTCTAGGATTACCTTAGCAGAGTTGAAAGAAAGACAATTATTAGAAATTAGAGACTTGAAAGATAGACAGAGGAAACAACTACTGTGCTTTCAGAGAGAGTTCGGGTCGTTAAGGCTGAACGAGAACATATGTAGTAGATTATCTTCTGCCTTTAATTGTGATGAAAGAGAACAGGAGCACGTTCACAGGTTCGTGAGCCCTTCTCATGACCTCAGGATAAAGTCTCCAGAAAAGTCAAAACTGTTAGATTATCCAGGAACGAAGAAGAAGAAGAAGAAGGAAGTGACCTTGGCATCTCCAAGTGTAGGTCTTGAACTTCCAAAGGTAGAGCTAAGTACTTTTGATGGGCAACCAGCTACACACTGGAAATTTATTAGACAATTTGAGTTATATGTGGTTTCCAAGGTTGAAGACGATGTCCAACGGCTCTTGTACTTGTTTCATTATTGTAAAGGAAAGGCTCGAGAGGCTATAGAGGAATGCATAATGCTTCCACCATCTTCGGGTTATCGTAGAGCGTGCGATATACTGAAACGGTTGTTTGTCAGAACACACGAAGTAAGCCGGGCTTTGCTAAATGACTTGACTGAAGGTGCCAATATAGAGTATAACGACGGAGAAAATCTATCTAGGTGTTATGACCTTGAATCGCTTTTACCCCGTCAATACTTGGTTATGACTTGACCTTGATCTGTCTAGTCTAGATTATGACCTTGACGCAATAGGCTGAACGGTTTAACCTTGAGTCTAGTACGCGTGAGTTCGAGATGGGGTAGAGAGTTCTATTATAGGACCAGATTGGTTGGCAAGCACGCGAGTGAGAGGAGACAAGACAGTTGGAACACTCTGAATTCTGAATTCGGATTAGTGCAAAAATGTACATGAATAAATAAGTGAATATCCTGACCACAACGTACGATAATTTGGAAAAATACAATTATGCCGGAAACTGGGAATTAAGGTAGAAAAATAAGGTGCAAAATATTATGTTTAAATTACAATATTTTCGGAACAAAAAAGGGTATGGCAGTGAATGTTACATAGAACGAAAGCTCATGTTATGTAGAATAAAATAGGGACAAAAATAAATATAAGTGTTTCACAAGGTTTGAATGAAGTGAAATAACGTCCCAAGAAAATAGCTTTCGTAGTTGTCTGGGCTTCTTATTTCCCCGTTCACAACACCTTCCCCCTTAAAAAAATTAAAAAAATGGTTAGTCACTATGTACAGGTAAGAGCTGAGATATCATCATTGATATCTTCCCTCGGAAATGTATGTTCTTCTCTTTGGGTCCACTTGTAGAATATCTGGTTTTCTGCGTTTCCGTGATGATCTCCTAATAGGACTCTGTCCAGGTTGCGCAGTCTTCTGGGTCGCCGAGCATTTTATGTCGAAGAAATTTGATTTGGAAATTTTATGAGAACGTAATAAATCGCCGGTATTTGATTTGACATCGTGAGAACACATAACATTTGAATTATTTGATTCAGAAAGATTATGAGAACATGTTTCATTAGAAGCATTTAATTCGTGAATATCAAGAGAGGATGATTCATCGGAGGCATTCGATTTAGAAATATCATTAAGGATTTGGATAGATTCATAGGAAACATTATAAGAACATACTTCATCTAATAATTTATTCAAGGTATCAACGTGCGCAATCCAATCTAATCCTAATAAATCTAAATGTTTAGGCATGATACCCCGATACTGCAACAGGAGGTTAAACCTTCCGATTCTGGTTCAATTAATGCTCTCCGATCCTCAAAATAATCGAATTTTTTCCATTTAAGAATCATAAATGCCGCAAATGTCATCGCAGTGGCCACAAAGAAAGTCATTGTTCGTTACATGAACGCAAGCCTAAACGTCGTAGTGAAAATTCGAAGCAACGATCAAACAGTCGAATTAAAACCACGTTAGCAACCTTCAAAGTTGGGTTTAAAAGTAGGCGGAAATATGTAAATTTATTAGTAAATGAAAAACCTATACGACTTCAATTGGACACTGCCTCTGATGTTACGTTGATCTCAAAGAACACATGGCATAAGTTAGGATGCCCACGCATCCGACCGACGGAACATGTCGCTCGAAATGCTTCAGGAGACAGTGAAGTTGACAGGAGAGGTTATATGCAACGTTCAACTCATGGGAAGTAAATTCACAGATGTTTGTTATCTCACAAATCGACACGATATAGATTTATTAGGATTAGATTGGATTGCGCACGTTGATACCTTGAATAAATTATTAGATGAAGTATGTTCTTATAATGTTTCCTATGAATCTATCCAAATCCTTAATGATATTTCTAAATCGAATGCCTCCGATGAATCATCCTCTCTTGATATTCACGAATTAAATGCTTCTAATGAAACATGTTCTCATAATCTTTCTGAATCAAATAATTCAAATGTTATGTGTTCTCACGATGTCAAATCAAATACCGGCGATTTATTACGTTCTCATAAAATTTCCAAATCAAATTTCTTCGACATAAAATGCTCGGCGACCCAGAAGACTGCGCAACCTGGACAGAGTCCTATTAGGAGATCATCACGGAAACGCAGAAAACCAGATATTCTACAAGTGGACCCAAAGAGAAGAACATACATTTCCGAGGGAAGATATCAATGATGATATCTCAGCTCTTACCTGTACATAGTGACTAACCATTTTTTTAATTTTTTTAAGGGGGAAGGTGTTGTGAACGGGGAAATAAGAAGCCCAGACAACTACGAAAGCTATTTTCTTGGGACGTTATTTCACTTCATTCAAACCTTGTGAAACACTTATATTTATTTTTGTCCCTATTTTATTCTACATAACATGAGCTTTCGTTCTATGTAACATTCACTGCCATACCCTTTTTTGTTCCGAAAATATTGTAATTTAAACATAATATTTTGCACCTTATTTTTCTACCTTAATTCCCAGTTTCCGGCATAATTGTATTTTTCCAAATTATCGTACGTTGTGGTCAGGATATTCACTTATTTATTCATGTACATTTTTGCACTAATCCGAATTCAGAATTCAGAGTGTTCCAACTGTCTTGTCTCCTCTCACTCGCGTGCTTGCCAACCAATCTGGTCCTATAATAGAACTCTCTCTACCCCATCTCGAACTCACGCGTACTAGACTCAAGGTTAAACCGTTCAGCCTATTGCGTCAAGGTCATAATCTAGACTAGACAGATCAAGGTCAAGTCATAACCAAGTATTGACGGGGTAAAAGCGATTCAAGGTCATAACACCTAGATAGATTTTCTCCGTCGTTATACTCTATATTGGCACCTTCAGTCAAGTCATTTAGCAAAGCCCGGCTTACTTCGTGTGTTCTGACAAACAACCGTTTCAGTATATCGCACGCTCTACGATAACCCGAAGATGGTGGAAGCATTATGCATTCCTCTATAGCCTCTCGAGCCTTTCCTTTACAATAATGAAACAAGTACAAGAGCCGTTGGACATCGTCTTCAACCTTGGAAACCACATATAACTCAAATTGTCTAATAAATTTCCAGTGTGTAGCTGGTTGCCCATCAAAAGTACTTAGCTCTACCTTTGGAAGTTCAAGACCTACACTTGGAGATGCCAAGGTCACTTCCTTCTTCTTCTTCTTCTTCGTTCCTGGATAATCTAACAGTTTTGACTTTTCTGGAGACTTTATCCTGAGGTCATGAGAAGGGCTCACGAACCTGTGAACGTGCTCCTGTTCTCTTTCATCACAATTAAAGGCAGAAGATAATCTACTACATATGTTCTCGTTCAGCCTTAACGACCCGAACTCTCTCTGAAAGCACAGTAGTTGTTTCCTCTGTCTATCTTTCAAGTCTCTAATTTCTAATAATTGTCTTTCTTTCAACTCTGCTAAGGTAATCCTAGAGCTAATTTTGCTATGTCGACTTACTAAACTAACATTAGAGCCATGACATGAAAATGCATCTAATTTGACTTGCCGTACATCTGGAGGTGCATCCGATTGTATTTCTTCGTGGCCCAATGCTAAGTTTTCGTTGATCTTATTGCGCTTTCCAGGCATTCCAGTGTTTGTCACTTGAGATCACTGTTCGTTTGAGGAGCATGAGAACTGAAAAACGTAAATATGTGGAAGATTTAGCAATGACGGCGGAAAAGGCTGCAAGAGAAGGAAACATGAGACAACTGTATGATACAACAAAGAAACTCTCTGGAAATCGCCGCAAACCAGAACGAACAGTGAAAAGCAAGGAAGGCGAGGTAATCACCAATATTGAGGAACAACGAAGCAGGTGGGTATAACACGTTCTTCGAACTGCGTGTCCAGAGGAAATAACATTGCATTTGACCGTTTACGTCACCCTGCTTATGGGCTTCACTTAACTATTAAATCGAAATTATGAGGACAATTAAACAAACCTGAGAATTACACTGTTTAGATACGTGGTGACGCGTACTGTAAATATCCGCAGGCAGTACTCATAATAATTTCAACCTATATTTTGTACGGTTTACACCCAAATACCCTAGTACGGCCGAAAATGAGGAGAGTCAGCTGTCCCTCTCGAAATGCTCTCATATGACCACATGCATATAACCACTAACAGGGAAGCCCTTTTCACTGCCTTCTCGTTGCGAGGATGTTGTTTATGAAAGTGAAAAGACGGAAAGCGAATGTCCAACGGTTTAACCGGGTTGGTTGGTATGATGGATTCATCTAGGTGCTTATAGGTTCCAGTATTCTGGGAGAACAAAAGGCCTGCGAACCTATTGTTGATCACTGGCTCTCATGGGACTGCATCTTGTGACGTTGCTCTACTGTCTTGTGGAACAGACCTTCAAGTCAAAGGCTCTGAATGTGCCCACCATAAAAAAACCACCTGCTTCAGTTTGGACACCCGGGCAGTCTCATAGACCTCACACAAATCAAAAGACTTATGTGGCACATATTTATTTGGTGCCTATTTGTACCAATGTTTGTATGTTCAAATAAATAAATAAATACAACTTGATCGTTGAAATCGTAGATAATGAGTAGTATTTAGGACTGGAACTCAATGATTGAATAACTCAAGTATTACTAATGATTTACTCTCCATTTAGATTATAATAAATTATCTTTTTCATTTTACTAAATTCATTTATATACATATATTTCTTATTCTTTCTTGCATTACATTTCACACATATATATACACACACACAGGTAATAAGTAATGCCGCATTATTTTTACGTGGTTCACAATGTCATACACCTATTACACTACGACAATTTACTTCTATTTCTACAATGAATAATGTAAAAGAACAAACTTCTATGATATCAATCATTGGTAGTCATAGTAGATTTAGTCCAGCCATTGAAAAAAATTGTATTAATTCAACATATTCTATTCAATTAACTAGAATACATCCTAATTATAATATTACTATACCAGGTAGTATTACTATGGAATATATATTAAATCATTCATCAGATTTTATCAATAAATTAAAACAATTAAATTATAATATAGAATTATTATTATTACCGAATCAATGGCCTAGTCGTGTTTTCTTAACTGGTTGGAATGGTTATGATATGATTACTTCAGGGGATTATCGTTCATTAAATAGTAAAACATTATATACATTTTAAAAGAAAAAAAGAGAAGAAGAAAGAAAGAAAGAAAACTATTCTCTTCATAGTTTTCTTTTCTTTCTCTACAATTTCTTTTTTTTGTGGCATTTCATTGTTTCTATGGGATTTTCTTTTTTCATATTAATAAATATAAATTTGAAATGGGGCTGTGACTAATTCAATTAATTTTATTTCTTTAGTATCCTTTTCCATCTATTACATCATAATCATCGACATCATGAATCTCTTATATCGTAAGTGTTTCCTATTATGGTTCCGTTTTTTCTTTTGTTTTGTAATTTGTTCCACTTTATTTGTTTTTTCTTGTTTACTTATTTATTTATGGTTTATACACTCGATGTTTTTGCATTTCTTTTGTTCTTTTCTGGCTGTGTATCATTTCTTCTTTTTTCTATGAATTAACTGTTACATATCACTGTATCCGTTTCTATCGTTTTGTTTGAAAGAAATAAAAATCTGTTATATTGTGCTCATTTTTTCATTGATATTGGATAGACTAACTGTTTAATATCGAAATGAAAGTTTGTGGAGATCGCAGTGATTTTCATAGTTGAAATCATGAGTCAATCTAAGCTAGGCCTCCAAAAGCCCTGGTATGGCCGAGAGTGGGGTGGGCCCGTCCTCCCTCTCGAAATGCTCTCACACGGCCTCGCGTATACAGCCTCTGCCAGAGAAGTCCTACTCACTGCCTTCTCGTGGCGGGGGTGTTGTTTACGAAAATGAGAGGACGAAAAGCGAATGTCCGGTGCTTTAACCGGATCCCAAGCCAATGGTGCACATGGGCTCCAGTATCCTGAGGGAAAAATGGCGTATGAACCAATTGTTGGTCACCGGATACCATGTGGCTGCATCTCCTCACGATGCTCCACTGCCTTGTGGATCAGACCTTAAAGTCAAAGGCTCGGTTTGGGCACCCGGGCAGTATCACAGCCCTCACACAAATCGAATGATCTATGTGGCTCAGATCTATTTGGTGCCTCCTTGTACCAATTTTTATGTGTATAAATAAATAAATAAAGGTCATCATGGAAAACTTGGAAGCACTGAATGGCCGTTTTGTCCTATTGTGGGAAACTAAAGATCTTGGATTCGAGTCCTGTATATGGGATTTTGTATGCGCAGTGGTGACGAGTCTCACATTAAGACAAAACGGTTATCCAGTACTTCCAGGTTTTTTTTATGGTGATCTGGCTTAGATTGACTGATGAATTCAACGATCAGATTCAGAAAACTCCTCGAAAAGAAGCCAAGAAAGGCTCTGAAAACAATGAGAAGCATTTTATCTAGTCAGCATTCATAAGACATTTTGCCAGAAACATCAAGGAAGTGGAAAGTCACATGTAGAATTTCTGATTGGATGATTACTTATACTGCTACTATGCTTAGTAGTATTCCATAATTTTCGGGGAACCCAAGGAATATTTAAAATACTATAAAAACCCTAGATTTTCTGTACAAAACGAACCTTTGGAGTAAAATGTTTCTTACATATTTCGCGCCTTTTCTCTCGTGTTCAAGTCGCTGTGTGGTTCTAGCTTGGGGATTACTAGAAGAGCTTAGGAACCAAATCTAGCGTTCAATTAGCAAAACATATCGAAATGTTTAATTGAAATTCATCATCGCACTTGACAACCAAAGGACGAGTATGTTGCTGAAAGGTTTAGTGGGATAAAAAGGCGAAATCAGATTTTGATTCGTTGTTATATTTGGTTAACATTACTTCCATTTGTTTAATTCAATATGATGATTATTCAGAAGAATATTTGTTTTGTTTTCCAATGTCATATTTTATTCGGTATTGCACTAATCTATTTGAATTTGATGTGTTTATTCAAGATGCGATGTTCTTGTATTAAATTAACATGAACTATGGTCAGCATGATACGCAGTATGTGATTTCATCCTAATTAATAGTCAAAATGGGTGTACAATCAGTTTATAAATAAATGTGTTCTTACTTCACGTTGTAGGAATTACAATGGTTTGTTGTTTTACGAGTATAAGTAATAAGTGATTCTGACATAACAATTAGCGACCAGGCATAATACGCAACAGTTTACTCCGTTTTGTTTTATACCTGTGAAACCTACGCTTTAAACATTAAGTATATTCGCAACCTATTAGTATTCAATCATGGGTGACTTTGAAACATTGGTCGCGTATGCTGGGGCCATCGAGTGAGTTGTAGTGTCAGTCATTATTTTAAGCCCATATACCTTATTCTAGTTTTTGGACGAACCATTCTATTCATTCTACTTGAGTCATATTTTGACCTTGTCAATCATTCGCTTGTCAGTCTTGATTGTTTTTATATGAGCGTATATGTGTGTGCCCTTCTTATTCTATTAATCACATGTCTGTAGCTTTATTTTGTCTGACTATAAATATTGAGTAACGCTTGATTAAAATGGAGTTGGCTTCCCAGCCATCTTCCATACGTGTCATTTTGCTTTGCTATGTTTCATTCGCTTCATGTACGAAATATATGCATTCTAAAGTCAATTCTCGTTATTCGACTTATTTAATTCCGTTATTGACTAACGTGATTCAAGTCGACGATGATATACGAGAATAGGCGATAACAAACATTCGTACGCTCTAAATGGAGTCAGATCCAAGGGCCACCGAAAATGGTGAGCCCTTCAACGAACATCTTTCGATCTAAACGAGGACAAAATCAAAATGACGGGTCTCAAAAAAGTAATTATGTGATCAGAAGCAGAGCATTAGGTAAGGGTGACAATTCGGTTGATTATGTGATGAATTTTCATTAACTGTGGTTTGGACATGTATTATGAATGCCCAATCACCACCTACCCTGATGGGCGATTTTTACTTGTGTAAGAGTAGGTTCAAAGAAAACTATGAGCAACTACACCAAGACAAAACATCCATTCATTAATTCACTAAATAACGAACTGAGTTGTGTAGTTAGATGCAGATTACCTCTTTGGGATCTGTGTGATTACCAAAATAAATGGTTGAAGACGTTGGATGACATGGTTCTGAGTTGTTCACAATGACGCAGATTCACTCTTTCTTTAACTTAAAATACATCAATCAGTCACAACGTAGAACCTGGTACGTATATACATCGATTCAATTTGCCACACCCCATTACCATAGTGAGATGAAACTGTCATTGACATTTAGTAGTACGTCTTACCGGACTAAGTATTTGCGTTTGTTTAAACTTGTCAATAAGGTTTACCTAGAAACTGAAAACACTCGAGCTACTCTAAGGAGTACAATATGGTTAATGTCATAGTCCATCACATAATGTCGGGTCTGTTTTTCTCATATATATATAGACACGATTTCAGGCGTACAGAAAATAAATGTTACACATGAATGTGCAAACACATATATGCTGTACTTCTTGGGATATTTAATTATATATGGTCGTACTAAAAGCAGAACAACGAATTTCACAATTGTTATATTCAATTCATCTACGTATCAATTCCAAACAAATCAGTATGGAGGAAGAAACCAGCTAGTTCGAAAAGTGATGTGTACGTGGCCTATCCAAAAATGTTCACAATTCCGACTTCAGTACAGTAAACGAGACTACTTCTTTCCCTTCCTTTCCTGCTCCGTTAACTGATGTAAAAAGACTAGTTTAATACCTGAAACTTTCCTGATGATAACCCTAATATATCAACCACTGTGAAAATATATTTAATTTAATCGACTTTATATTACATTACAATAATTAGAATTCATGAGCTGAATATTTGTCAATAAACACTAATAAAAATCCATTGAAAGTTCATAAGCAGAATTCATTCTGAATCATTTAGTGTAATAGAAATTCATCTTAATCGTTAATGGTTTCCTTTCTCATCAGTTGTATTTGGAGATTACACATCACTGATTACTTTCCACTTTAATAGCGTAATTCCCTTGGGTTTATTTGAAAATGAACCATGCATCGCTGTCATCAATTTTTAATCTCAATCGAACATATCAGCTCCGACTTTCACTGGTACCATTTTTTACGTGTGGGTCTTTTTCAGCATCAGATGCTGAGTTGTTCTCAATCTGTGACTCATGAAAGACTCTTCTGGCGATTTCTGATATGGTAGTACGTTATTTGGTGTACCTTTATACACTAATAAAACATTGTGCAATATATCGATGGCCATCCCCTCCACCTTTAATCTTAATAATATTCTTTTGAAGGTGTTCACAAACCATTTTGTTTATCCATCCGATTAAGGATGCTATGGTGGTAAAGGGGTGTATATTATGAATTGCCAGTAACAAAACTTTTTAAAAATCTCTAGAGGAAAATTTTCGATCCTTTATCTGACACTACAGTGTCTAGCACTCCGTTTCGAAAGAAATTCACCATCAGTATCTGGGAGGCTTTGTTTTTGGTGGGAACACGATGAAGGTTCATGATTATTTTGAAAACTCATCAATCAGAATCAGAAAGGTGATACCCTTTTTATGGGTTTGGAAAGGTGATGTGTATTTGTAACTATAGTTCTGCTTTGTTAGTGTCACCAAGCAATGCTTTTTGAATATTTTCCATCGCCATTGGACAAATCTCAGCTATGACTGTTTCTTTCTCGACAGTTGGACGATCGCTGGATTCACAAGGCTGTTTTACAAGATGAACACAACATTTAATGGAACATCAGATAAGTGAGACCGATCGAACCAATCAAGTCCGAGTAAATTAAGATCACCTTGTGTTACATAAAACTCCTGTGAACGCGAAAACTTGGAAGAGCATGGTGCACTACCATTAACCTAAGAGTTGGAGATAACCTCCTCATTCAGTGGGAGCTGCTCGAACTTTTTTCTTAATTTTAGGTTTTACCATTACTTTCCAAAGCTTTTATGATTTAATGATAGTGTTCAGAGTTATATCTAGCTACAACAGAGATAGGTATCCGTTAACAGTCACTGTGAGGAACTTTCTCGTTGTAGGACTAGTGATTTTACACGTTAATAGCAAACTTGAGGAGCTCCCGATAGTCATGGAGATAAACTTGTTTTGACGTCTAGACCATTAGTTCAGATAGAATTAATTTATTTGGGCCTTACCAATCATATTCGTACTCATCAGCCTAACAGAATTTCAGTAATTTCTGGCACATTTACTAATTATCAGACAATTTTCTGCTAGTGAACACAAAAAATATTTTAAAAAACATTTGCCTACTTATTTGGGTTTTAAGTAGCAACAGTATTGCTACAATATTTACAAATCTATATTAATCATTTTATTATTTCTAATGAGAGTCATTAACCAGTAGAGTTCAACCGGATCTGTTATGAAATAGTAACTCACTGATGACAGTGATGGATGAGTCGCTCAGTTCCGTAGATTACTTAAAGTTAGAAGTTAACAGCCCCCAAACGCCCTGGTACGGCCAAGAGTGGGGAGAGTCCGCTCTCCCTCTCGAAATACTCTCACACGGCCACGCGTATACAGCCTCTGCCAGGGAAGTCCTACTCACTGACTTCTCGTGGCAGGGATGTTGTTTACGAAAATGAGAGGACGAAAAGCGAATGTCCGGAGCTTTAACCGGATCCCAAACCAAACAAATGGTGCACATGGGCTCCAATATCCTGAGGGAAAAAATGGCGTATGAACCAATTGTTGGTCACCGGCTACCATGGGACTGCATCGCCTCACGATGCCCCACTGCCTTATGGATCAGACCTTAAGGTCAAAGGCTCGGGGTGTGGCCTCCTTAGAAAACCACCTGCTTCGGTCTGGGCACCTGGGCAGTATCACAGCCCACACACAAATGATGAACTGCCTATAATTATGTAAACTACTTTACTTGCTTCAACTAACAATCAAATGATTATTATCGTTACTATTACTATTGTTATTGTTATTATTATTATTATTTACTACGACATTATTTACCCCCTTTTATTCCTACTCTGTCTATACTTATTTTTTCGACTTATACAGCAGCTCGTCTGTGGTGGAAAATCGACTCTGTCTAAACGCTACCGAGTCACTGTCCGGTTGGAAATTATGTTAGCACTGAAGCAGTTTTTCTGAAACCACGTGCACCATTCAAACTGGCTGCCTTCAACGTTCGCAAACTTATGCAGGTTGGACGACAGATAGGGCTGGCTATGTCTTTGGAAAGTCTTCATATCGATGTTTGCTGTCTATCCGAGACCCGCATTCAAGACTCTGGTGAAGTACTACAAATTCGCTCTACATCTGTCGCTTCGAAAAGCTTGTTTTACGTGCGCTTATCCGGAGACCCTGTGGCATCTTCGTCTGGTCTTGCTGGCGTTGGTGTCGCACTGAGCTCTAGAGCTGAGGCAGCACTAATCGATTAGATCCCCATTAACAGTCGGTTATGTGCTGTTAGATTAGAGAGTTCGATCAAATTGAGAAGAAATCGGCGTGAGAAACGATGTCTTTTCGTCATCTCTGCCTATGCTCCGACAGATTGCAGCCCGGATGCAATCAAGGATGAGTTTTACCACAAGCTATCTGTTCTTCTCCAGAAAGTGCGTTCGACAGACATTGTAGTACTAGCCGGAAACTTGAATGCTCAGGTCGGGCGTCTAGGCCGAGAAGAGAGTCGTTTAGGTGACCGATGGGGACCTGTTGGTCGCAGGACAGATAACGGGGACTGTCTACTGCAATTGTGCACAGACCATAACCTGTTTCTGGCTAGCACTAACTTTCGGCACAGTCATCGCTGATGTGCCACCTGGCGTCCTCCCTATGCATCTCAAGCCTGGACTCAGATTGATCACATCGCGATCAGCTACCGCTGGCGTGGTTGTGTACAAGACTGCTGCTCCTTTTGGAGTACCTATCTGGACTCTGGTCTGCGCCAATCTTACCTTACTTTCAGTGGACAATGAAGTGACCGCCATCAACGGATTGATATTAGCAAGCTGGTTGCAACTTCTGTTGCTAGTAAGTATCGAACCGAGCTAACTTCTAGGCTAGCTACCACTCCGCCGAAAAGTATAGATGAGCATTGGTTGCAATTGCATGACGCCATGAAAATGGCGGGAACAGTCAGTTGTGGGTTCGCGAAACGTCCCGCTTATAAGCACTGGGTTTCTGCAGGTTCCTTACAACTCATTGAAGCCCGTCGGTCTAATCCGGGTGACCATGAGTTTGACCATAAACGAAGGATGTTACGTAAGGAAATTGGGCAAAGCTTGCGTAAGGACCGATAAGCCTGGTGGTCGAAGCGTGCTAATGAGCTGGAAGCAGCAGCTGCATCTGGTAACTGCCGGAAGCTCTTTCAACTCATCCGAGCCACTGGCAGCAAGAAGTCTGGTGTGAGTGAAACAATCTGCGACGATGATGGGATGCCAATCACTAACATCCATCGACGTCTTGGACGATGGGCAGAATTTTTCGAAGGGCAGTTCAACTGGCCTGCTGCTCCGGCAACATCGGTCAGACTGACCTACCCTCCATAGCCGGTGACGACTGATCCACCAAACGAGGAGGAAGTCCGCAAGGAACTCCAACTCTTGAAGCGTTACAAATCACCTGGCCCAGATGACTTACCTCCGGCTCTTTTTAAAGATGGTGGTGACTTTCTGACTAAGGGACTGACGACGTTGTTTACAAAGGTCTGGGAGCTAGAGAGTGTACCAACGTCATGGAATGAGTCGATAGTTGTCCCTATCTTTAAAAAGGGTTCACGTCGTTCCTGTAACAACTATCAGGGGATAAGTCTACTTCCGATTGCGTCCAAGCTATTGGCTTCCGTCATACTTCGTAGGTTGTTCAAAACCCTAGAAAGATTGACTCGCAAGGAGCAGGCTGGTTTTCGTTCCAGTCGAGGATGTATTGATCATATATTCACCCTCCATCGTCATACTTATCCTAGGCTAACAATCGTGATGTTTCTTAACATCAGGGCTGCTTTCGATTCGTTGGACAGTACTGTTCTCTGGGATTGTCTATTGAAGAAGGATGTGCCTGAGAAGTTTATTAACATCCTAAAAGCCCTATATAAAAACACCTCAGGCAGAGTGAGGGCATATAACCACCTCTCTCCATTGTTCCATTCGAGCAGTGGGGTTAGGCAGGGTTGCCCAATCCCACCATTCCTCTTCAACTTTGCCATCGATGACATTCTGGAAACAGCTCTGATGAATGTAAGTAATGGTGGTGTGGATCTGTTGCCTGGAGAAAGACTTCTCGACCTTGAGTATGCGCATGATATTGTCTTACTGTGCGATAATGCCCAAGGCATGCAATCCGCACTTAATCAGTTGGCAATCAGTGTCCTTAGGTATGGTATGTGCTTTGCAGCTTCGAAGTGCGAAGTACTTCTACAAGACTGGCAGGATTCTAATCCTGTACTCACCCTGGATGGTGAGCAGATAGACGTAGTCGAGAAGTTCGTGTATCTGGGTAGCTGCATGAGTGCTGGTGGTGGCGTGAGTGATGAGATCAATGTACGTATAGTGAAAGGCAGAGCGGCTTATGCCAATCTGGGCCATCTTTGGCGCCTTCGTGATGTTAGTTTGGCTGTAAAAGGTCGGATCTACAACGCGTCGGTAATAACAGTTTCGCTCTATGCTTGTGAAACCTGGCCTCTCCGAGTTGAGGATGTTAGACGACTCTCTGTGGTCGATCATCGCTGTCTCCGAAGGATTGCTGACATCCAGTGGCAACACCTTGTTAGTAATGCAGAGGTTCGGCATCGTGTGTGCGGAGAGGTGGTCAGTGCATGACATGGTGTCGTGGCATAAAAGAAAGCTGTAAAGGACTGGCTTGTGTTGGTCCTTCACGACTCCCTGGTTGGGGTCCGAGAGATGGTGCTACACAGTGGCTAGAGACGTTATCAGTTATGGCTCAGAATAGAAGCCAGTGTTGACTCTGCTGTAACCTTTTACTTTCTTCATAAAAAGTGGTTGTGTCTTCCTTAACTGAAAGATTTCTTCTGATTGTACCTTTCCGTTCCCTCACCATTACTATTATTATTACTACACTACCTTACACCAATCTCTTCGTTATTGTTCTCTTTTTTTACGCTCCTAACCTTCTTTTTTCGAATTCTCATTGTTTTGTGTGGCGCAAATATATTGGCGTTCTCTTGTACCATTATTTATGTGTTCAAATAAATAAATAAATAGAAATTAACACCGTTGGATTCTGTCCGGCTCAGTGGTCTAGTGGTTAAGCGCTCGCTCGCAAGACAGGTAGGTCCTGGGTTCAAATCTCGCGGGGGGGCAGGATGGTGTATGCACACTGCTGAGGAGTCCCACAATAGGACAAGTTGGCCTCCGAGTGCTTACAGGTTTCCATGGTGGTTAAGCTTCAATTGACTCATGATCTCAACTATTGAAATTACTATAATATTCACAAAAACCTCTTCCGATAATTGTAATAGTGAGAATATTGTACATTAACTTCACTTAAGTCTGCAACATGTAAAGAATCTTGTACGTAGATTTGTTTTCTTGAATGTGAATAAATTTAAGCCCTTTTCGTTTAAGTGTAAAATGATATACCCACATAATTATTCATTTCCGTTTTTTTGAAGTACTTAGAGTAATTACAATAATTGGTGGCCTAGAATAAATTACCTTTACTAGTACAATTCTAAGAGGACTGGCGACTTCATCTAATAATATGATGGACTTAAACTATCAAGTATACGAATAAAAAAACACTTATATTCTATCCTGTCACTCATAAAATTTGGAAACTTATATATAATAACTCTTCTAATAAATGTATAGTTTAGTTAGGCAAAGATAGATAGCGACTAGTAGTGGAATCCAGGACGTACGTTTAATCTTATTTGGGACTCGTCATCTGGATGTACCAGCATCCCAGAGTTGATTTTCACTTCGGAACTCGAATCCAGTACTGTTCATTTCAAACGCCGTTACGTTGTCGACTTAGCTACTGAATCATGATAGCCATCTACTTGTGCAGTATAGTTTAGATTCAATGAATTAAGCAAACTCAAATCAATATATGGATGAAACAACCTGCGAATCAAACGAATCTCTACAAAAAACCCTCAACTGATCTACCATATTCATTTTATTAATGAACTCGTGAAATTCTTGTGAGAAGTCACAAATGAAGTTCAAAGATGAATAGAATGAAACAGTTTTCACCACTAGCATTATATAATTAATCGGCTTTATCAAAAATCGATTGAAGGTGAAACTGTTTCACTGAACGCCGAATAAATTGTTCTATTCGTGTAGCCTTTGTTACAAGAATCGAAAGTCTTTAATTCCTGACCACTGTATTGATTGAGTACTGCTAAAAAGTCCAATAATAGTATCAAAAAGCTTTTTAGTGTCCTCTTGTCATCTATGTCACCTTAACTTTAATCAATCTGCGATGAATACAATCCAAAAATTGAACAAACTAACTAAACATAAATAAAAACACAACACAGATACTGAAAGAAGATAATCAAAAGAAAAGATTCCACGTGATTATCTTCACCATTACATATCATTAACTGAATTACGATTACTTATGTAAAATGAGAAGTTTTGATTTGAAAATTAAATCACTGAGTAAACTTATGCGATATATTATCGAATAAACAAACAGTGTTTATCAGAAACAGGTTTTGTGGAGATTGTAGTGATTTTAATAGTTGAATTCATGAGTCAATTGGAACTGGACCATCATAGAAAACCTGGAAGTGCCGGACGACCGTTCGGTCCTAGTATGGGACTCCTCATCAGTAAACATTCACTAGCCCGTAGGGAGGACTCGAACCTGGGGCCTTCGGTCTCGAGCACGAACGCTTAAACTCTAGACCACCGAGCCGGCATCCAATGATGTTAAAGTCTGACTTCAAACAATCCACGAGTTTTTGCCACCATCTACCATTGTCTTCAGTGAGTTACTATCTCACAACAGACCTGGTTGAACACTGCTGAGGAGTCCCATACTAAGATGAAACGACCAGCCAGTGCCTCAAGGTTTTCAATGATGGTCTAACGTTGATTTATTTGTGATCTCAATCAAAAATTTAACAATCTCCACAACCCTACACTAATATTCCTAATTTGTCAGACTTACATGATTGAAATCATTCAATTTCCTATATTCAAATTTCCATGAATTATGGCTACTTATTTCCTGGAAACAATTAAAAGTTTTCACATTATTAACCTTGTGATTTCTCATGTGTTGTTATTTGGTTCGATTAAAATTTACTTCCGATAAACTTAATTATTGACTTACCTAATTTTACGACAAACAATTAAGGAATTAATGGCAGAATAAGAATTAATTATTATTGAAGCATTTATGAGCAGAAATTACTACACTGTTTATTACGTAAATCATTTACTAAATAAGTATTGATAGACTAAACAATTGACACAATATGAAGACAGAGTTTATCAGAACGATTTAATAGATCAATCTAATACACTTTGGGTAGTTTGGCCACATAATAATTACTTAATTGTGCCTGTTACCCTTCATGGAGGAGCATAGGTTGCCTACAACCATTCACCATCCAACTCTGTCCTGCACAATTCTTTCCAGTTGTATCCAATTGTTATTCATTCTTTTGATATCTGTTTCCAATTCTTGACGCAGTGTGTCCTTTGTTCTTACACTTTTCCGCTTCCCCTCAGGATTACAAGTTATTACTCGCTTTGTGATGCAGTTTGATGATTTCCATAATGTATGTTTTATCCACTTCCAACATCTTTTCCTAATTTCCTCTTCAGATGGAAGCTCGTTTGTCCTCTCTCATAGTAAGCTGTTGTTAATGATATGCGGACAACGGACATTAAGTATTGTGTGTAGAGAATTGTTTAGAAATGCCTTTACATTTCTTGATAATGGCTGAGTAGTGGTTGTAGTTCAGTAGAACTATCTTGACGTTCGTATTGAAGGTTGTGACTTTGATATTGGTTGACAGACAGTTGTTTTTTAGTTCCATATGTTCTTCAACTGTAGGAATACGGCCGTTGCTTCCCTAATACTCGCCTTTACGCCTGCATCGGATCCTCCTTGTTCATCGATGTTACTACCCAGACACGTGAATGTTTCCTCCTCTTCCACAGTTTCGCCACCAAGTGTGATTGGATTGGTGATATTCGTGTTGCATTTGAGGATCTTGCTTTTTCCCTTATGTATGTTGAGGCCTATTGATCCAGAGGCTTCTATAGGTGAATTACGTAACAATACTGACGTATTAATGAAACCATTGTTATTTACAAAATTAACATTACTTTTAATTTATCTATGTATCGTGAAATTCACAAGCTCATATATAGCTTAAATCCTTCATTTAAAAAAACACTCATTATTATATACTGTGAAAAATCATTTAAGTAGTATATAATTTACGTGTAATAAAACCAAAACTACTACTTAGAACTAAATGCTATTTTTCGATTGAGATCATAAACCGATTGATGTTAGACCACCTTTGGGAACCTGGAAACACCGGCCGGCCGTTTCGCCCTACTTCTGGACTCTTCAGCAGTGAGCATCCACGGTCCCGCCCTTAGGACCCGAACCCAGGGCCTCCCGTCTCGTGCGCGAACGCTTAACCTAATGGACCATTGAGCCGGCTTCCAATGGTGTTAGTGTCTAACATCAACCAATCCACGAAATTGCACGACCATCTCCCATTGTACTGAGGTAGATACCTGTCTCTACCCGACACTGATTAGCTCCACTGGTCACGGATTCTCACTGAAACTCCGAGAACATCAATCAGTTCACGATCTCAATCGAAAAGTTTATAATCTCCACAACACCTATACTGGTAAGTGCTATTTATTGGTGATAGTTGATGTTCTGTTCTGAAATAAAAGAAAGTAAATGATTAGAAAGAAGTTTTTTTTCAGTGTGTCAAGTAAATTCATTTTCATCTTAATTAAGCAAACTAATTACAATACGCACCTTTTCTTGTTCTAACTTGGATACTTTAGATGAACAAATCTAAATTTCAATGTAGCTACTACTTATTGATTCCATCATTCTCTTCATATAGTTGTCTACGCAAGATGCTCAACATCTATTGGCCGGATACCATCAGCAACAGCCTACAGTGGAAGAAAACGAACCAGCTTCCATCTGAAGAGGAAATTAGGAAAAGACGCTCGAGGTGGATAGGAAATAGATTAAGGAAAGCAGCCAACTGCACCACGAAGCAATCCCTAACGTGGAATCCTGAAGGGAAACTGAAAAGAGGAAAACCATTGCATCGACAATCGGAAGCGGACTCAAAAAGGATGAACAACAACTGGAAAGGATTACTCAGGATAGAGTTGAGTGGAAAATGGTTGTGGGTGGCCTATTCCCCTCCACAAGGAGTAACAAGCGTAAGTAAGTCAATAAGTAATATCTATAGAATAATAATAAACAGTCTCCACTTACTACATTTACAATTGTCACATTTCGCTGAAGATAAGACTAAAGAATTGTTCGAAACTTATGACTGAAGCATTCTTGGACGTCAAGTTAACAATTCTTAGACGACTAAATTTTAAATCTAGATCCTTTGTTCACTTATTATCTATTAAAAGTTTTCCTAATCCGTGTATTTCTGTTATCTAATGTTAAACAGTCTCTAAGTCTTGATCATTTATTTCTATCAAAAGCATCATTATTTCCAGACAATAAAATACAAATTGATGCAATACCGCAACCGATTTGAAGTTATAGATACAAACCACTAGATGACTGTTTAGTGGTTTAAAGATTAAACATTCACTTTTATTCTTGAAATGTTCTTGGTTTACTCCCTGATGTAATCATAGATAACAACTTTTTAGGATCAAACAATTATCTAGTGCTCTCTGATTTACAACAGTTATCTAACTGAGTCAGAGAAGGCTGTCTACTCTCTCCCTTCCTCTTTCTTCTGGTGGTCGACTGGATTATGAAGACCTCGACATCTGAAGGAAAACACGGATTACAATGGACAGCTCAGAATCAATTAGACGATTTGGACTTCGCAGACGACCTAGCCCTCCTATCACGTACACACGAACAGATGCAGATGAAGACAGCCAGTGTAGCAGCAGTCTCTGCATCAGTAGGCCTCAACATACACAAAGGGAAAACCAAGGTCCTCAAATTCAAAGCGGAAAACAGCAATCCAATCACTCTTGATGGCGAAACTCTGGAAGATGTGGACTTCTTCACATACCTGGGAAGCATCATCGATGAACAAGGAGGTTCAGATGCAGACGTAAAGGCGAGGATTGGCAAAGCAAGGGTCGCATTTCTACAATTGAAGAACATATGGAACTCAAAACAACTTCTAACCAATATCAAAGTCACAATCTTCAATACGAACGTCAAGACTGTCAGTTCTTTCATGCAATTGGTTCCCTTTATGAATTTAAATAGAGCAAGAACAAACATTGATGCAGAATATGGAACATATGGAACATATGGAACTCAAAACAACTTTCAACCAGTATCAAAGTGAGAATCTTCAATACGAACGTCAAGGCAGTTCTACTGTATGGAGCTGAAACTTGGAGAACTACAACAACCACCATCAAGAAGGTACAAGTGTTTATAAATACCCAACATCCTTTGGCCGGATACCACCAGCAAAAGCCTTTTGTGGGAGAGAACAAACCAGCTTCCAGCTGAAGAAGAAATTAGGAAAAGACGATGGAAATGGATAGGACATACATTACGCAAATCGTCAAACTGCATCGCGAGGCAAGCCCTAACTTGGAATCCTGAAGGGAAGCGGAAAACAGGAAGGCCAAAGTACACATTACGTCGGGAAACAGAAGCAGATATGAAAAAGATGAATAACAACTAGAAAGGATTGTTTGGAACAGGGTTGGATGGAGAATGCTGTTGAGCGGCCTATGCTCCTTCACGAGGAGTGACAGACCTAAGTAAGTAAGTAAGTAATCTAACTGGGATCAGTTCGTTATATAAACCAAAATATTCATCTATATCCACATACCTCACCAATTATGAATTTTATTTAAACAAGTATAGTTTCCCTTACAAACTTAGCTGTCTATTTCCTAACATAGTTATATAATGTTTCATAATTTTCTATTATTCTCCAACTGGTATTAAATCGTGATAAAAATTTACCTTAAATATCCATTAATACTAAATGGCACATTATAACACTTGCAATTCGAAAAACTTTACTATTCTTATGATGATGATGATGATGATCAGAGGCCTTGGTTGTTCCATAATATTCATTGTGTGTTAATTATCTTCGAATTGATAAACAATCATAACACACAAGTCACACGACTAGATCAAGATTATCACTAAAACTTGACCTTCTCTCTCTCACACGCACACACAAACACTTTTTCTGTAAGTTTCCCCGTTTCTTCTAAAAACAGATCCATTGTAAACCAAGTTCATTTAGTTTACATAATCTTAACTGTTTACGTAATAGAAATCAATGAACATAAATAACCATACAACAGATATATAAAAGACACGTGACGTAATTTCTATCCTCTCCTCTCTTTCTCTCTCTCTCTCTCTCTCTCTGTGCCTCGGTTTCTGTCTCTTCACCCACAACCATTGGTACTGAGATAAACAAATCAGAACTATATAGTGTACTGATAAATAAATAAAAACATAGATCAGAATGTTGTATTCTCTTTAATATAACCCTTAAGGCTTTTTTTTCTCTTTTCACAATAGAAACACACACTATATTTATAATCCATTTTACCTGCTGTGATAGATTTTCAATTTTCCAAATGTAAATAACCCTCATCAAGAAAAAGAAAAAAATAAAGAAATAAATAGATGAAATGCCCATTAAGGACATCAATCTGATAAGTCCAGATTGAATAATCATTATTATTATTATTATTATTATTATTATTATTATCATCATTATTATTATTACCATTATGTGTGTATGTGTGTGTGTGTGTACGTACGTACGTACGTATAGATGGGTACGTATGTATGATATGATCACTATCTTATTTGCTGGTAAATTAAAATCCTATAAAAATGAAAGTAATTAAGTCTTACACACACACTCTCTCTCTCTCTCTCTGTTTTTTTATTCATTAAGTTAATGGATCACATACTGAATTCATTTGATATTGTTTACTTGAAGTAGAAGTTTACTTCTACCTGAAGTTAATGCTGATGCTGATGACATCGTTCAGAAGAACAATGAAAGCTTCACGACTAAATCATCTAGCTCAAAGAACAAAATTTTATCAAAATCATCCATTTGAGCTACAAATGTTCTCCATCATTACTTGAATTTTCCCATTGTTGTTTAAGTTTACAATTGATCAGTGTCTTATGCATCCATTATGAATTGCATCGATGTTGTTAAGTTTTCTAAGCAAAGATGGATAGTGGCTAGCAGTGAAACCCAGGACAGACATTTCATTTCATATTCTGGTTAATATAACTATGTTGTTTATTGAAGTTTTATTCAGTTTGATAAATTAACTAACGAATAACGACTCATGAAAACAGATACTTAGATCATGTATTTACTGTTGTTCAATACTTTTGGACGGACTTTGTTATAGTTCAAATAGAATGGATTTCCTAAAGTTCTAATGAGAAGCCATGAACAGTGGAGTTTAATCTGTGTCAGGCAAAGATAGGTATCTACCTCAAACAATGAATGAAAAGTTGCGCAAGTTCATGAATCCATTGAATTTAAACATTAATACTGTCGGATGCCGGCTTACTAGTCTAGAGGTTAAGTGTTCGCGTGCTAGAAAGAGTACGATATCGTGCATGCGCACCGCTGAAGAACCTTATACTAGAACAATACGACCGTACAGTATTTCCAGGTTTTCAACAGTGATCTAGCTTAGATCGACTTATGAATTCAACTATTAACATTGCATATGTATTTATTACTAACTCTTGATCTAATGTTTGATTTCTTTACAACTATCAAAACCAATCTTAGCATTGATACCCAATAGCGAGATATATAATGGCGTAAACTCTTACTTACTTACTTACGCCTGTTACCCCCAATGGGGCATAGGCCGCCGACCAGTATTCTCCAACCCACTCTGTCCTGGGCCTTCTTTTCTAGTTCCATCCAATTCTTGTTCATTTTCCTCATGTCTATCTCCATTTCCCGGCATAATGTTTTCTTTGATCTTCCTCTTTTCCTTTGGCCTAGAGGATTCCGTGCGAAGGTTTGCCTTGTGACGCAGTTGGGTGCTTTCCTCAGTGTGTGTCCTATCCACATCCAGCGCTTCTTCCTGATTACTTCCTCTACTGGGATTTGGTTTGTTCTCTTCCACAGTAGGTTGTTGCTGACAGTGTCTGGCTAACAGATCCAAAGTATTTTGCGTAAACAACTTTTAACATACACTTGGCGTAAACTCAGTGGTTAGAAAGCACTGTCAACTACATGAATTTTCCATGAGTCTTGTGTGTATTATATTTGTCAGATTAATCAGTCATGCACTCGAATATGATTTACTCATTATGAATACTTTTGTATTAATCGACTTAACGAGAAAGAAATATATCTAGTTTTATTATTATAACACAGTATAAGTTTATGTAATAAGCTTTGAGCACAATATAGAGAAGGCTAAAGAACGAGTGTATCTGAGTTATTGTGATTGATTTTGAATTATGTCATTCAACATCTCCAGTCAGTGATCACAATTATCATTAGAATCCGAACTCAGGATTCTGTATAAATGTACATAATTTAAACCGTCGGTAACTAACTTCATTAACTGATATTACTTTATGGCTTATCAGCACTGAGTTTCTTTACAACTTACTAGTATATTTGTTAAAAAAGTAAAATAGATTAAACAGATTTTGAACTTGGGATTCACTTTCGGTGTATTTATAGGTAAACTTAATGGTATACAGTCTGATTATTCAAACCATGTAGACACTATTCAAATTGTAATTCAGATCATCAATGAGTCAGTGTTAGGTCACCATTGAAAATCTGGAAGCACTGGATGACCGTTTTGTCCTAGTATGGGACTCCTCAGTAGTAAACACCCACGATCTCACTAGCAGGAATCGAACCCAGGACCTTCGGTCTCTCACGTGAGCGCTTAACCTCTAAACCACTAAGCCGCCATTCATTGATGTTCATGTCTAGCCTCAACCAATGCATAATATTACGCAGCTGTTCATTATTATCTTCAGTGAGTAACTACCTCACACTAAATACAGTTGAACTTTCAATTATAACTCAACAATTTCAACAATCCTATACTGAAAATTATAATTCGTCTAGTATAAAATATAAATATTAACTAGAAACTCATTCCAATTATTATTATCTTTGTTACTTTTAGTTCTAATCATAAAATTGGTCATGATCAGCATTGTTCCTCACCTCACTCACTCTCTCTCTATCTCACTTACTCACTCTCTCTCTCTTTCTCTCTATCACCGAACAACACTGAAGCAGTCGATAATTATTCTCTTACTTATCAATAAGGAAAAACTTATCAGTTGTGTTGTTTATTTATCTTGTCAAATGTCATAATGTCTCATTGTTAAATTATCAAATAGAGTGATAATTGTTTTATGTATATTAGAACAATTAAGGTACGTGTGTGTGTGTGTGCATATGATTACTGACGAAACAAACAATTGGTGAATCGTTCAATTCTTGTCGTTATGATTAGGTAATTAGCAGATCATTACTAATTTGATCAATGATATCGTTAATGTTTATAGTAGAATGATAAGTGATCAATTCTCTCCATAAAACAAAACAATTTGCACGTGTATCAAATTTTCATTGTAAAGGAGGTTTTATAGAGATTGTAGTAATTTTAATAGTTGAATTCATAAGTCAACTAAAGTTAGACCACTGTGGAAGATCTTGAAGCACACTAGATGACCAATTCGTCATAGGATAGAACTTCTTAACAGTGCGTGTCCACAATTCCTTACTCGGGACTTGAACCCAATACCTAGCGGTCTTGCATGAGAACGCCTAAGCAATCCACGAGATTGAACGACCATCTATCATCGTCTTCAGTGAGTTACTCTCTCAAAACAGACCGGAAAATAAATTTCTATTTTAAAGTGATATTATTTGAAAGGTATAAAAACTTAAGAGGTTTCAATCTTGTGTGTGTGGTATCGTAAGTGTGTACACTGATCCCTAGTTTCTAGTCTTTCATTAAATGATATATAATGAAGAGGATTACCTTTTAAATGTAATGGGAATGACTCTTAAATTAAAGATTTCTTGTCGTTATATTTTAACCGCCTGAAATCGAACAGTACCATTAATTCTCACATCAACAATGTGCCCGAAAATGGACTGTATAAACAACTGCTTGATTAAAATGTTATATATAATGCTTTATATCTTGATTTGATCGATAGAATTCGATCAGGATTAATATCAAGATAGTATATTATTGGTTAATTCTTAATGAACGATCTATGTAGTTTATCAGATTTCAACTTTCCTGACCGAAATCAACTAATATTAACAAAGGACTAATCTAAAAGTAATGTGTTTATTTTGATGAATCCCACATTGAGCATTGAATATTAGTCACTGGTAAGATAAATACAAATATTATTTTAATAACTGGATTTATCAGTCGATTAAAGCTAGACCACCAATGAAAATCTGGGATTATTGGGCGGTCGTTTTGTCCTAGTATGGGATACTTCAGTAATGCGCATCCACGACCCTACTTGCAGGATTTGAAACCAGGATCTTCGGTATCGCTCATAAATGCTTAACCTCTAGATCACTGAGCCATCATCCAACTGTGTTCATGTCTAACTTCAGCCAATCGTGTGTTTTCACTACCGAAGAGTCCCATATTCGGACGAAACAGCTGTCAAGTACTTCCAGGTTTTCCATGATGGTCTAGGTTCAATAAACTCATGAATTCGACAATTTAAAGTACTACAATCTCCACCAAACCTTCTTTCTTTAAATATTATTCTATTAAACTTAAGTAGTAAAGAAATGTTACGACAGTAATAAAGATAATATTGATAATAATAACAATTAACAGATTAAAATGTCTTACCTATTTCCCATAACATTTCATTGACTATTTTACAATTAGAGAGCGGTTTTGTGGATATTATAGGAATTTTAATGGTTGATTCAATTGAAGCTAGACCACCATAGAAAACCTAGAAGCACTGGACGGCCAACTCGTCCTATTGTGGGACTCCTCAGAAATGCGCATCCACCAGGCCGCCTCGAGAGATTCAAACTTAGGACCTATCAGTCTCGTGAGCGAATGCTTAACTACTAGACCGGCATCCAATCGTCTTCATGTGTAACTCCAACCAATTCACGAAATTGCGCCATCGTTCACTATTGTCTTCAGTGAGTCACTATCTCACAACAGACCCGGTTGAACTCTATTGGTCACTGCTTCTCACTAGAACTCCAGGAAATACCTCTTGAAGTCAGTCGCTAGTGAACACATTATTATTATTATTATTATTATTATTATTATTATTATCAGAAGAGGGTTTTGTAGAGATTTTATGGTGGTCTAACTTTAATTGACTCCATAAAACCCTCTTCTAATAATAAAGGGGACTATTGAGAATTAACTATAAGAGTCTCCTTTCAAAACATGTTTAATACACATTCTTCATTTGTCAAATAACAAAAAGAAATAGAATGTCAAAGGTCAATGACTTTATGGTTAACAAGTGAAAAACATCACTTCATAATTTCTATCCCAATAATGAATTATTATAATTGGAATATGTATATCATTCACATTTTCATAGAATGAATAAACAGACAATGATATAAGTAAACAATGTTACGTTCTATTGATGAATAATAAAGGGATACAATGATTTCAATATCTTTCCTGATTGTATAATCATTTGTCATACATAGACAGTGATTGTACAAAAAAAAAGAAGAAAAAATTAAAACGATAAACATGTTAGAAACAACTATGTTAGTTGGTTGATAATAATAATAATAATAGACTTCCCTTTTATTCATTACACAACTAAGTATCCTGTTTGTTTAAAGTGCTTTGTGTTATTGAGTCATCTAAAGAAAAAAAAACAGTTTAATTTCAATGGTTAAGATCATGAGTCAATTGAAGCTAGACCACCATAGAAGCATTGGACGACCAACTTGTTCTATTGTGGGACTCCTCAACGGTGCGCATTCACGACCCCACCCCTTGATGAGGAGTCCTACAACAGGACGAAATGGCCGTCCAGTACTTCCAGGTTTTCCATGGTGGTCTAGCTTCAACTGACTCATGATATGAACCATTGAAATTACTATAATATCTACAAAACCCATCTGATATTAAAACAGTTTAAAATGAATGTGTTAATACATTTTGAAATAATGTTTAATTAGAGTATAGTTTAGTTTAGAATTGATTTATATTACATTTTTCAATGAGACTATCATTCATGAATGACTTTTGAACGATGCCAGACTGACCACTTAATAACCAGGATCAAAATGAGGATGATAAACTTGTCTGTTTTATTAGAATTATAATTTGCGGTTTTTCTCATGAATTGATTATCATTTATAATGTCAAAACTCTAGTTATTCAAATGAATGAATGAAATTCGCGCCAAACTCCCAGAGATCTGTTATCTTATATCTGATTGGTCCGTTCATAAATTATAGTTTTGCCCATTTTTCAAACTAAGAAACACTAAATGAATGTGTTGTGTTTTTTTTCTTCGATAAGGAACTTAGGTATGAATTTTCAAAGTTGTAATTGATAGGGTTTAATCCATTCAACAATCATATATCATTGAAGATATGAATTAGGAACCAGTTATATTCCTAAATGAACCATTTATTTTTTTATTTAAACACATGAACATTAGTACAAGGAGGCACTAAACAGATATGCGCCACATAAATCATTGGATTTGTGTAAGGGCTGGAATACTGCCCGGGTGCTCAAACTGAAGCAGGTGGTTTTTTTAGGGGGCCTCACCCGGAGACTTCGAACTAAAGGTCTGGTCCACAAGGCAATGGAGCAACGTCGGGAGATGAAGTCCCATGGTAGTCGGTGACCAATGATAATTGGTTCATAAACCATTTGTTTCCTCAGAATATTTAAGCCCATGTATACCATTCGTTTGTAATCAGGGCTTTCCAACTCCCCTAGGTGGATTTTCAGTATCCACCAACCCGTTTAAAGGGTTGGGCAATTGCTTCTCATTCTCTCAATCTCGTAGACAACAACTATGGTGCGAGAATACAGTGAGTAGGACTTCCCTGTCAGTGTCTGTATACGTGTGACCATATGAGAGAGTTTCGAGTGGGAGAGCTGCCTCTCTCCACTCTTGGACGTACCAGGGCATTTGGGGGCCCTAAATCAACCAAGTGGATCCTAAATCATTAATTTAAAGGTGCATTTCGATTGGGAACTTCAAATTTTGGGATTTATACTAGTCGATATATGTCAGTTTATAAGGTGTACTTTCAGTTCTAATAAATATAATGTTCTCTATCAAATTTAAACTTGTCACATTGTGTTCCAGTCAAAAAGTTTATAACTGAAGTGTTTAAATTTTGAATGATCTATTATGTTAAATGTAATATCTTTTAAGTTCTACGGTTGGTTCTTAGCTATATATAACATGAACTCTTTAACTGTAATAAAATACTTTTGATTGAAATCATGAGTGGTTTGAAGCTGGACCACCATGAAAAACCTGGAAGCACTGGATGGCCGTTTCGTCCTAGTATGGGACTCTTCAGCAGTGAGCATCCATGATCCCGCACCCCGAGAGATTCGAACCCAGGACCTATCAGTCTCTCACCAGGCGCTTAACCATTAGACCACTAAACCGGCCGGCATCTAATGGTGTTAAAATGTCTAACCTCAACCAATCCACGAAATTGCGCGACCACCTTCCATTGTACTGAGGTAGACATCTGTTTCTACCCAACACGGATTAGCTCCACTGGTCACGGCTTCTCACTAGAACTCCAAGAATTTTCTCACGAAGCTAGTCACTAGTCATTCTCTCACTATTCTTTCATTTTCATTCATTCATCAAATCGATTTGGTTTCTAACATAAAATTGTATCCTAATTAAACTTATAACCCATAGATGATCTAAATGAACCATTGATCATTATTTTAGTACTGTCAGGCGTAAGTAATATTTACAAAGACAGAGAGAGAGGGGGGCGGGGCGAGCATATACACACACACAAATAGAAAGTGAATTAATTTTATTCTAAATTTCATTTCTTTCAAATGTATTCAATAATTTTTGATCCAATATATACCCAAGAGAGATCAAATGATAATTTAGAAAATAAAGATAAAACAAAAAACAAAACAAAAAAGAAAAAAATAGAGAAAAATATTAAATATGCAAAAGTTTTTTTTTTGATTTTTTATTATTCTCTTTCTGTTTTTCTCTCACTTTTTTTTATTATTTCTTATCCGCTAGATTACATCATCATCATCATCATCACATCACATCACAAATAAGACAACAAACAAACAAACCATACAACAACAATTAACACGTTGATTAAAGCTGAACAAGGAGAATACAACATAGTTCAAATGAGTTTCACTGATTGATTTATGGATTGTTTTGTTGTTGTCGCTTCTTAACATTTAATTCCATAGATTGTATAATGGATAAGATGTTTGTTTATTTGCTTGTTTATTTAGGGAAAGAGAATGTAGTGAAATCATTCAAATTAGATCATTATACTGCATGATTAGCTTTGATTAAAAGAAATTATTATTATGATTATTATTGTAAAACTAAAACAAACGATTAGTGTTCAATGAAAATGATTAGAGAATAATTAATCTTGTTATACTCTTATTCATATTTTAATGAATGAATTCGATATAAGCTAGACTACCATTGAAAATTTGTAAGTATTAGATAACCACACATAGATCTTCCTATAGATGTCAACCCACCAACGACGGAAGAAATTAGAATGGCCGTCAGACAAATCAAGAACGGGAAAGCAGCAGGACCCGACAACATACCAGCTGAAGCACTGAAATCAGACATCGAAGCAACCACAAGCATGCTATACCTTCTATTCAAAAAGATTTGGGAGGAGGAACAAGTGCCGATGGACTGGAAAGAAGGACACCTCGTCAAGATTCCAAAGAAAGGAGATCTGAGCAAATGTGAAAACTACAGAGGCATTACACTACTGTCAATACCAGGGAAAGTCTTCAACAGAGTGTTGCTAAACCGGATGAAGGATGCAGTAGACGCCCAACTTCGAGATCAACAAGCTGGATTCCGTAAGGATCGGTCATGCACAGACCAAATTACAACACTACGGATCATCGTCGAACAATCAGTTGAGTGGAACTCATCACTATACATCAACTTCATTGATTATGAAGAGGCATTCGACAGTGTAGATAGGAGGACATTATGGAAACTTCTTCGACACTACGGAGTTCCTGAGAAGATTGTCAATATTATCCGGAACTCATACGACGGACTACAGTGCAAAGTAGTGCATGGAGGACAGCTGACAGATGCATTCCAAGTAAGGACTGGAGTCAGACAAGGCTGTTTACTCTCTCCCTTCCTCTTTCTTCTGGTGGTCGACTGGATTATGAAGACCTCGACATCTGAAGGAAAACACGGAATACAATGGACAGCTCAGAATCAATTAGACGATTTGGACTTCGCAGACGACCTAGCCCTCCTATCACGTACACACGAACAGATGCAGATGAAGACAGCCAGTGTAGCAGCAGTCTCTGCATCAGTAGGCCTCAACATACACAAAGGGAAAACCAAGGTCCTCAAATTCAAAGCGGAAAACAGCAATCCAATCACTCTTGATGGCGAAACTCTGGAAGATGTGGACTTCTTCACATACCTGGGAAGCATCATCGATGAACAAGGAGGTTCAGATGCAGACGTAAAGGCGAGGATTGGCAAAGCAAGGGTCGCATTTCTACAATTGAAGAACATATGGAACTCAAAACAACTTTCAACCAATATCAAAGTGAGAATCTTCAATATGAATGTCAAGGCAGTTCTACTGTATGGAGCTGAAACTTGGAGAACTACAACAACCACAATCAAGAAAGTACAAGTATTTATAAATAGCTGTCTACGCAAGATACTCAAGATCCACTGGCCGGATACCATCAGCAATAGCCTTCTGTGGGAGAGAACAAACCAACTTCCAGCTGAAGAAGAAATTAGGTAAAGACGATGGAAATGGATAGGACATACACTACGGAAATCGTCAAACTGCATCACGAGGCAAGCGCCAACTTAGAATCCTGAAGGGAAGCGAAAAAGAGGGAGGCCAAAGAACACATTGCGTCGGATTATAGAAGCAGATATGAAAAGGATGAATTACAACTGGACGGAGCTGGAAAGGATTGCCCAGGACAGGGTTGGATGGAGAATGCTGTTGAGCGGCCTATGCTCCTTCACGAGGAGTAACAGGCGTAAGTAAGTAAGTAAGATAACCATTTTCTTCTAGTATTGGACTGTTCAGTAGTGTGTGTCCACGATCTCGTACACGGGGCTGGAACTTAGGATTTTCGGTCTCTCACATGAACGCTTAATCTCTAGACCAGTAAGTCATTATCCAATGGTGTTAATGTCTAACCTCGACCAATCTACAAAGTTATGCACTGCTGAGGAGTCTCACAATAGGACAAAATGGCCGTCCAGTGCTTTCAGATTTTTAATGGTGGTCTAACATTAATCATTTCATGATCTCAATCAAAATATCCACAACCCTATACTGATAATTAACATGTGCTCACTAGTGACTAGTTTTGTGAGGCAATTCTCGGAGTTCTAGTGAGAAGTCGTGACCAGTGGAGCTGTTCCGTATCGAGTAGAGACAAGTATCTAACTCAGTACAATGGAGTACAATTCCGCGGGTTGGTTGAGGTTAGACATTAACACCGTTAGATGCCGATTCAGTAGTCTAGAGTTTAAGGGTTCGCGCGGGAGACCGAAGGTTCTGGGTTCCAGTGTCGCATGTAAGGCGGTGGGCGCGCAGTGTTGATGAGTCCCATACTGGGAGAAAACGGTCATCGAATACTTCCAAGTTTCCAATGGCTGTCTAGCTCAAATCGAGTCATCAATCCAACTATTAAAATTACTACAGTTGAATTAATAGAAGACATATATAAAAGAAGGTGAGTGGGAAATACTGACTGTTATCATCACTTTCAATACATACTTTTTCAATAATTACAGTTTCATTGAATATTGTTGCAATATTTTGTAGTTTCTGCTAAGAATTTCTTACTATAACAAATCTTTATAGTATTGAATTACTTTTTTACTTTTTACTTACGCCTGTTACTCCTCGTGCTGGAGCATAGGTCGCCCACCAGAATTATTTTTTCTGGTTTGTGTTTTTTTAGGGAGTTGGTTTTCTATGGGATGGGGTCGCTAACCCTTTGCCCAACCCTTCTTTACCTGGGCTTGGGAGCGGCCGTAACTTTGGAAGAGCTGCAGGCGGAGTTATAGTATTGAATAAAGTCAGTTATTTCATATATTCATTTTATTGAAATATATGAGTTACCACTATTTTAATGGATAAGACAATAAGTAAAATGATAAAACGACAATTGGGTTTGTAATTCTATTTTTCCACATCAAAACAAATACTCCATTTTATAGATAAATTTAAATTCAATCGGATTCGAACCTAGAAACTGATATGCTTTCCATAGTAAAGTATAATTTGAGATAAATGTTTACATAAGATAGTTAAGTATTGCATAAACCACATGAATCTATTTCCATTTTTTGTTCAATTTTATCATAGACATACTGATGGAAACAATATTTTCGTTAACTGAGTTTTTGGGAATCGATCTCTTACGAGGAGGTCCACTTATAGGCTGATAACATAGTCCTGTTTGGCGAAGACGCTGATAATATTGCAGTCTTCTGGTAGCACTGAGCAACCATGCCAAGATGTTTTGGGCGCGTACCACCCCCTCTAAGTGCAAGTTATTGCTTCAGGACTGGCCTGCATCAACACCTGAACTAAGGATATGAAGTGAAGTAGTCGAACGCGTTAACAACTTCACTTATCTTGGAACTCGGATCAATCCTAATGGGTTGGTGTCTGACGAAATTTCAGCACAGATTCAAAAAGCTCGTTTGTTTTTTGCCAAATTACGGCACCTATGGCGAAGCTGAGATATACGTCTATCAATAAAATGACGAGTATACTGCGCGGCAGTTCGTTCTGTTCTACTTTACGGCTGCAAAACATGAGTATTAAGAGTAGAAGATACTCGTAAGCTTCTAGTATTTGACCACAGATGCCTTAAAAATATTGCTCACATCTGCTGGGATCACCAGGTAAGTAATAGGGAGGTTAGACTCAGGGTATTAGGGAATGATGGTAAATCAGTCGATTAAGTTGTGAATCTTCATCGACTGAGATGGTTGGGCCACGTATTACGTGTGCCCGAACACCGATAACCACCACGCGAAATGCTGACTAGTGTTGGGGATGGTTGGAAGAAAGTTAGGGGTGGCCAAACCAAAACGTAGCATCAGTGCTTGAAGTCACTAACTTCTAGTCTGAGCCATGTTAGTAGATGCCGACTACTTGGGTTCCGCGTGTCTATCGTAACCAATGGTTGGAGACTTTGTGCGACATGGCTCACAATCGATCACAACGGCATCGGTGTATACACTCTCTGTCTTCCCTTAAACTAAGAGATTAAAATTGCTTCATATCTTTCTTTCTACGTACTAAACCTTTCTTCCTGTAATATGTCCTTATATGAAATCTTTCTTTTATATATTACCACCATTGAACTAACTACTTCTGTAAATTCGATGTTCATCATGTTGTGCTAATGAGGTATGTTAACTTGGACCGATGTATATATGTGCCTGGTCCTACATTATATCTGACTAACTAACTAACTAACTAACTAAATTACACAAATATTTATAGAAATTAAACTAGAAATTACTTAAAATGCCTTTTTTTTAAAAAAATAAGAAAAGAAAAGAAAACAACTTCAAATTCAGTTAAAGGAATAAACTTATAAGAAGGATTAAATAATCATTTCACTCCTTTTAACATTAGTAACCAATATCTTTGTATTAACAATTAAACTTGGAAACAAGAAAAATTGTGACTTTATCTTAAACAGTCGTGTGTTTTATCATTATTATTTTTAAAAAAAGAAGATTCCTTTATAATATGAATAGTAGAATAAGAAGATAAAACTCACTAACCGCTTAGCAACTAAACAATCACTATTATTATTGATTATATATATATATATATTTTATAATGATGATAATGATGTTAGTTACATGATGAATAAAGATACTTGTAATTATAGGGCAATATTATTTTTTTGCAATCTATACTCCCTGTTGAGGTTGAATTCAATATTCGGTTGAATGATTCCATATATATAGATATAATGTTCATTAAATGATTAATAAAAAAAAGAACTATCCTATTGATGATTAGATTGTATTGTATTTCAGAAGAAGAAGAAGAAGAAGTAGAAACTAAAAAGGCATATCTATTTTACATAATACATATATAATAAACAGTATAAATATTGTTCAATTATATTGATTGAACTACTTCACAGTATGAACTTCATCATGAACTATTATGATTATTATTATCATTTATGCATGGTTCATATTCGTCCATTGATATTAATGATCCATTATATAAAGATGCTTTTTAAAGGAATAATATGTTTTCTTGGTAAATATAAATAGTAGCGAAGTCACACACACACATATACACAAAACAAGGAAACCACGAACCCCATGTTACCATGAGAATCAAAAGAACTCTGTTTAATGAATTTAATATATTAGTTAGTTTTGCCTTTTACACCTCATGGAGAAGCATAGGCCAACCACCAGCATTCTCCATCCAACTCTGTCCCAAATAATCCTTTCTAGCTCTTTCTAGTTGTTATTCATCCTTTTCATTTCTGCTTCCGATTCCCGACGTAATGTGTTCTTCGGCCTTCCTCTTTTCTGTTTCGTTTCAGGATTCTAAGTTGGCGCTTGCCTCGTGATGCAGTTTGACGATTTCCGTAGTGTATGTCCTATCCATTTCCATCGTCTTTTCCTAATTTTTTCTTCAGCTGGAAGTTGGTTTGTTCTCTCCCACAAAAGGCTTTTGCTGGTGGTATCCGGCCAATGGATGTTGAGTATTTTGCGTAGACAACCATTTATAAATACTTGTACATGTTTAATGATGGTTGTAGTAGTTCTCTACGTTTCAACTACGTAGAATATAACAGTATTGAGGTTCGTATTGAAGATTCTGAGTTTGATATTGGTTGAAAGTTGTTTGAAAGTATATGCTAAGTAGTTTAAAAGCCAAGATGGATGATGACTAGCAGTGGAATCCAGGATATGTATTTCATCCTATTTAGTTTTAGTCAGTTGGATGTAATTGCATTTCATAGTTGATGTACTTCCCGGGACTCTAAACCAATATCGTTCACTTCAAACGCCATCACGTGATCCACTTAGCTATTGAGTCCTTATAGCTACCTACTAGTGCAATGGGGGTGGAGTTTAAATTCACTTGATGTTGTTTGCGCGTCCTAGAGTGAACATCAAATCTAGGATGCAGATACATCCAGTTGACGAGACCCAAATAGGACCAAACGCGCGTCAAACTGGATTCCACTGTTAGCCACCATCCAAATTTGCTCATAAAACTTGTGGCCTAACGGAATATCAAGGCAATCCGCACAAGTTGCACATATGACAATATGAGACTGATCAATTGCAATCCTAAACATCAGTGGAAAGATTAAAGTAAACAATGCCAAGTGAACTTTTGAAAAATGCCTATAGATGTTAAGCGTTCGCGCTCAAGACCGAAGCTGACGGGTTTTAGTTCTATATGCGGGATGCGCACTACTGAGGAGTCCCGTAGAATCAATTGTTAGCAAGGGCTTGTGATTCCCGATCACTAATATTTAGGGATGGAACTGATCAGCCTCCGTTGTTAGTCACAAGTTATATTATGTGTAACATTTGGCATTTTGTTTTAATTGAGTCGAGTCATTTGGATGTACCTGAATTCTATTATTAATATTCACAACAACATTCAAGCGTAATAATTTTCTTTTCGAACATCAACTTGATATCCACTGAGTTACTCAAACCCTTAAAAATAAATTAATGTCTGTTACCGAACCTAATAGCTATATGGACTCAGTAGTCTAGTGAAGAACATGTTTGCGTTTAAAGTGAAAGGTGTCGAATTCAAGTTTTAATTTGAACATTAATACTAAGATACAGATACGTTCGATGGATGAATCTTAGATAGGGAATAAATGTAAGTCCTTAATTCCAATTCTGGTCATATACTAAATATACTGTATAAAGAACTATTGGTTATCAGAAAATTAATCACAAATCAAACTCCTAATAAACTTTACAGATTGTCAAGTAAACAATGAATCTTATGTAGTTACTTATGATTTAAAAAAAATAATCATAAAACACTATTAGATATATAAGCAATGGAATCCAGTGTGACGCGCGTTTCATCCTGTCTGAGAGTCATCAGCTGGATGTACCTGCATCCTAGAAGTGATGTTCATTCCGAGACTTCACCACCCCTCTCTACTTATAATGCTTATAACTTAAGGCTATATCGAGGTAATTCTCACAGGATACATATATGCCAATAAGAGACTGATCAATTGTAGACCTTAACACCAATGGAAAGACACAAGCAAACAACATCAAGTGAATTAACTATTAGCTATTTATGTAGATATTTGTAATAAATAGAAACAAATGATTACTATTATATTTTTCAGTTACAAGACGAAACAGTCGTCTAATGCTTCCAGGTTTTCAATGATCATGTAACATTGTTCAGTTGATGATTTCAATCAAATAAATCAAATGATAACATGGATCTCATTTTTAATCCAGATTGATCTATTCCAAAAAAATAACAACTGACTATGCATATACTGTAATTGTGTTGTCAGGCAACTTTATTGTAGCGGTAAATAAATCCCCAAAATAAATAGCTCTGTAAATTTTCGACATTGGATGCTGACCGCACTAGCTTTAATGGACTCACCTAGTTAAAGGCGCTCGGTCATGCATCCACACCAGATCACGAGTGGGAACGCTGTGCTCAACATCCCCTACAATGGCTAGCCAGATTAGATCAGACGATCCTCGATATATTGATAGCCTATCAAATATATCTTCGAACCTCCTCGCTTCTGTCTATTGATTTCACTTGGTGGGTACGATTCATATTAGAAGGTGTTACTGGTTAAAGCGTTTTCAAACTCCGAACACCTGTGGCATGTTCATTATTTTTTTGGCTTCCAGCTTATAAAAAACTTTATAATAGAACAAACTAAATTTATGTAGATTGAGATTAGGTTGACCATTACCAGGGAGTTCAACTATATTTGCTGTGAAGTAGTGACTAACTGAAGACAATGGTGAACGGTTGCACAATATTGCGAATTGGTTGAAGTTAAATACTAACATTGTTGGATGACAGCTCACTCGTCTAGAATTTAAGTGTTTGCTCGTTAAACTGAGGGCCATTGGTTTGAGTCTCTTGTGCAGGATCGTGGATGGACGCTATTGTGGAGTCCTATACTAGGACGAAACGGCTGTCCAGTGCTTCCAGGTTTTCCATGATGGTCTAGCTTCAATTGACTCATGATCCCAGCTGTTGAAATTACTAAATTAGTAATCATTAGTTCAAGACTATAATTTATGGACTAACCAGTCAGATTTAAGATAACAGATCTTGGAATTTGACTCGAAATTTACATACCTATTTAACCAAATAGCGTCTTGGCATTTTAGCTGATATCATTTCGTGATGAAAAACCGTAAATCTAATTCTTAACCGTAACCATAAATTGTGAATCATAATCTTTATTCTCCAAACTGCTTCATAACCCTCGTTTAACCCTAATAAGTAGGTAGACACTCTCAAGGTCGTCTTGACATCGCACAAAGATCGTCCATAAATGATAGTCTCACCGAGATTTCTAGGCATCTTTCAAAAGACATTCGAAATTATACTTTGATCAAAAGAACAAATATGTTCTTCACTATCATTGATTATCAATAATTTTATTTAAAGAAATAAAATTTCATGTTACCGACATTGTATAAGTTCTTAGCATTGAACTGAATAACTCATTGAAATATTAACAATTATTATGTTCCAGAGGGAGGGGGGGCTAGGAGGACTGGACACAATTGTTCTATCTACATTTCTATGATTCATTATTAATTAAGGCAAGACTCTAATTTACGGACGAGCCAACCAGAGACATTTTAAAGATTTCAAGGTTACGGCGCCAGCTTTAGTGCTTAATACTAACGTACGTTCGGTTGACAGGGAATTTTTTGACTAACGTGATAACTGAGTGGCTATATCAAATAAAACGGCGAGACTATAATTTGTGAACGAATCAATCAGGTATAGGATAATAGATCTCGCATTTTAACGCGAAAGCCTTTCATCCATTTGGCTAAATAAATTCCTGGCATTATAGCTGATGGCAGTTCGTGATGAAAACCCCATATATAGTTCCTAACTAAGGCAAATTGCGACAATTATTGCGAACTGGATAATAAAAGTACCAGTAACACTGGCTGTAGCTAGGTACTATAATATATACGGATGTTTGGAGAGGGTACAGACTCCTACATAGAGTTGGTTATGTGCATCGTGTCGTTATCCACAAGTAGCATTTTGTGTACTCAATAACAGGAGTGCACATAAATAATATTGAAGCTATGTGATCGAGGCTGAAAGAGTATTTGTGACTTTATCATGACTCTAGAGGCCGACTATTCTGTAGCCATATGGATGATTTCTTCTACTGCATACATTACGATTTTAGAACCTCTAAACCTCTTTCTAACCTTGACCAGTTTTGGAACCATGTAAAAGAAGTGTATCCACTTTAATTCTTTGGTTTTGCATTATATATTTTTACTCTATACTAAGTGTTTTTTTAATAGCTACTATTTCTCAAGGTCATTTAAGATTCGTTCGAAGGTCGTCCATAAATTAGAGTCTCTCCATAATTAATCCCAACAACCTGGAATCATTCATTCAAACTAAATTATCAAGATTGTACGATACAACATTATCTGTCATGATCAAATTGAATAACGAATTAGCAAGTTATTTATATATTTTTCAATAAACCATTCATAATCAATATTAATGTATAGTCTATTGATTTAGCCAACTTAACTTCCTCTATTTTCCTAACTGTTTCCCTATCTCCTTACTCTCTCTCTCTCTCTCTCTCTTTGTCTCTCTTACTATTCACTATTGATTAGTCAATTAATGAATTGATTAATTAATTACATATAATTAAAATTAATTATGAAGAAATAATTGTCTAATATAGGTAATACTGTAGTGAATGAGAACACAAGTGGGGACAATCAAATGTATTTGTATACAAAATTATAGAACGTTTTAGTAGAATCTGAGAAGTATATAGTAAGTAGTTCATTTGTAAAATGTCAATCGATCGTCGTCTCAGACTTGATTGTTCTTTCGTTTCCACATCAATTATTCTTTGTTCTTGTTTTCTTTTCTCCGATCTTCCTAACCTTCTACCGTCAAGTATTTCACTTTCTGTTGATGATACATACTACTTATATCTATTGACATCAGTAGCACACACCATAGTATATTTTTCATCAGTTTTAGTACAAAAGACTTATGATGGAGTTTTGTTTGAACTTTTCACTTCTACCTGAAGTTTGTGCTGCTGATGATATCGTTCAGAAGAACGATGAAAGCTCCATGACTAAACCATACAGCTCAGAGAACAAAACTCCATCAAAATCATCCACTTGAGATACAAATCTTCTCCATCATCACAAAAGACTTACATTTAGTTTCATAGAATTTACCTTTGTAAATTAGTTTATGAGATCTAATTGAACATTTACAATGATTGATCATTGTATACTAACCAATGTCATGTTTATATAGTTCTTAGTGCTAATCGAATTAATAGTGAATCGCGTGAATTTCAATCTCATTTTTAATCATCTAAACACAGAGGATCAGGGGAACATAACTATATGAATTTATTTGGTAAAATGTTCTCAAAAACGTATTCGTTTAGTCAATTATAAACAACGTTGAACCTGGAACATATGTGAACAGGTCCAAGTTTCTACACCACAGTAAAATGAAATTTTTACAACAAATGATAGAATACTAAAAGTAGCAGTAATAGTATAGTGTGTGCTATTCACGTCGATAGATATAAGTAGTATTTGTCATCAATTAGAACTAAAATACCTGAAGGCAGAAGGTTAAGAGGATACATGAAAAAAGAACGGGAACAGAGAATGATTGTCGTGGAAATGAAAGGACAGTCAATTGTGAGACGATTAATTGACATTTTGCAAATAAAGTATTTACTGTGTGGTTCTCAGATTTTACTGAAAAATTTTGTAATTTTGTATTCAATTAAATATACTTTTCCCCACTTGTGTTCTCGTTCCCTACAGTATAATGGCGGCCTGCTTAAATATCTGAGCTACTTGTTTCCTACCAACAAGTTATCTTTTGTTTGTTTGAATTAACACATTATTATGCTTATCAATCTCATAACTAATTCAAGTGCGTTTCTGAAAAGTGCACAACCTTTCGTTTTACAAGTTACAAAAGTTCCAATCAAAGATATCGTGGTTGCTGGCAGTATGTATTGAAAAGGATGTACATTATTCAGATGTTGATTCCTGAACTACTAACATCTAACTGGTGGTCACTCAATATTGATCGTCAGGATCCACCAAGAAGTAAGAAACGGAAACTTGTTGAAATACTTTGTGCTAAGAATTCTATATTGTTCCGAAAATATAATATTAAATAAAGCCAGTAATAATAATAATAAGGGAAGATGGTGCGTGTGTTCGAACATGGACTGTTTTAGATATATACTTTTAAAATAATCCTGAATCAAAATAAACCATCTATCCAGTGATTTCAATCACTTCCACTTCATCGTGTGAACCAAGTTCACAATGAACAAAAATCTCTAATAATTTTAAATCACACATACAGAGAAAACTGTTAAGCGTTCGCTTGCGAGACTGAAGGCCCTGGGTTCGAATCTCACGAGCGGGATCGTAGATGCGCACTGCTGAGGAGTTCTACAACAGGACGAAACGGTCGTCCAATGCTTACAAGTTTTCAATGGTGATCCAACATCAATCGGTTCATGATCTCAATCAAAAACTGTTTTCATTAGAGATCAATCAATTGGACAACAGGTCAACATCTATTCAGTAACTATATTTACTATCTTAAATGGTTATTTGTAATTGATTAAGAGTTTAAAAGACTTAACAGATAGTATTCTTTTTCAATTTTGATTTTTGTTGAAATGAAGTTAACAGATTATTTGACGTAATTAAGCATTCATGTTAACTGTAAACCTTACCATATACTATAAACTGTTGAGATAATTCTGCTTTTCGAACCAGGTTTGTAATTAGTAAATACATATGTACATCCATATATTTTATACTGGGATATAATTATTTAAGTCAAGGACTTGTATGGATGTTAGTGATTGATCTTAAACCGTAAAGAAATATCCGTTTAATGCTCCCAGATTTCAATAAGTCCTATAGGAGTTTTGTCAAGGCATGAATAGCTAGACAGTAAGATCTCAAATTGTAGAACTGGTCGATACAAGTTTGAATCCGACGGAGAATATCAGTTCCTTTAAGATTAGAGATATATCTTGTTGATGAATGTTAATCAGAACGAAATAAACGTCTAGGATTTTCTACTGACTAATTGTAATCATCTCATAGTGTTCCTTAGTGTTTATAGATCATAGAGTAGATATCAATTCGTGAAGAAAATTAACTTCAACTTTCACGATCTCACCTCGCAAGATTCGAGCCCAGGACCTATCAGTCTCGTGAGTTGTGAAAGCACACGGCTGAGGAGTCTCACAGTAAGAGGAAACGGCCGTCCAGTGCTTTCAGGTTTTCCATGTTGGTCTAGCTTCAATTGACTCATGATATCCATAGAAAAAAACCTTTTCAAATATTATATTATCTTAGACAAATGAAAATGTGACTATCTTTCTACTCATTAGTATATGTATATATATACATAAAAGGAAATTGACATTTTGCTCAAACTATCTCAGTCGAATGAACAGAGAAATTTTTTGATGATATGCCATTTTGAAATGTTTGTATCCATTTGTAAAGTGATACATATTAGCCTTTTTTGACGTCTTGTATTATTATTATTATTACTACTATCAATACTACTACTAATATATTCCAATATATATTTAATAATAGTAGTATTGGTAATAGTAGTAGTAGTAGTAGTAGTAGTAGTAGTAACAGTATGAAAAACTATACTGGGAAAATATGACACCTGTCGTAAATAAGAAAGAATTGAAAGAAAAGAGAAAAAAAAGAAATACATAACTGACAAGTTGTCATTACATTTCAATCATCTAATGAATGTACTTACTTGTTGAGAATATCCATTTCAAATTAGCATTCATTTTTTGCTGTTGTTGTTGTTGTTGTTGTGTCTGATGTTCCTTTAAGAACAGCTGACGAACTATGTGCCTGACTGACTGATGATGATGTGATTTTTTATTGTCTAAAAGTCTACTATTAATTCTCCCTTGAAGAGAAGTTGGTGATGATGATGATGATCATGATGATGTTAATTATAATTTCCCATTTCTTAAGATACTGAGGAAAAACAAATAATTACTGTCAAATAGAAATGAATATCATGCTATAAGTAGTCTATTAAGTATTTCAATATTGTTGTTAAGAAAGAAGGAAGTATAAATAAGCGAACTAAAATGGAATGTACTTCGTATCTAGTTGAATTATTATTGTTACATTTATGCATTAATCACTATATACAGATATATATACCTTGACTTTACACTTATCAGTGAATGACTCTACGTGACACCTAACTAAACTAACTGAATAGATGACAATATTTATCAGTAAAGATAGATAGTGGTTAATAGGGGAATCCAAGACGCGCGTTTCGTCCTATTTAGGGCTTATCAGTTGGATGTGCCTGTATCAAAGGGTTCATGTTCGTTTTGAGACTCGAACCCGGTACTATTCGCTTCAAACGTCATCACGCTATTCACTAACCTACTGAGTCCTGATAGCCATTTGCTAATGCAATGGGGTGAAGTCTTGAATTCATTTGGTATTTGTTTTTAGGTATCATTACCAAGGTTTGATTTGATCATTTCGAATACATTTTAATTTGATTATTTATTCTCTGAAAAAGTGGTTTACACTAAGTCATGTAACGTCAGAAAATCTGATTTTTCTACTCATTGGGATATTTACAAATATATTGATTTTTTATCACTTGGTATTGTTTAGCTCCCAAATGCCCTGGTATAGCCGAGAGTGGGGTGGGCACACCCGCCCTCTCGAAATGCTTTCACATGGCCACGCGTATACAGCCATTACCACGGAAGTCCTACTCACTGCCTTCTCGTGGCGGGGATGTTGTCTACGAAATTTAGAGGACGAAAAGCGAATGTCTGGCATTTTGACCGGATTCCAAACCAATGGTGCACATGGGCTCCAGTATCCTGAGGGAACAAATGGCGTATGAACCAATTCTCGGTCACCAGCTACCATGTGACTGCATCTCCTTACGATGCTCCACTGCCTTGTGCATCAGACCTTCAGGTCGAAGGCTCGGGGAGTGGCCCTCTTAGAAAACCACCTGCTTCGGTTTGGGCACCCGGGCAGTATCACATCCCTTATACATATCGAACGAGATTTGTGTGGCGCATGTGTATTTGGTGCCTCCTTGTACCAATATCTATATGTTGAAATAAATAAAAAATAAATGGTATTGTTTATTTGTATCTTCCTATTTTTGTTTAGGACTACAATTGATACAAGTAAACGATACCAAGCGAACATGACAATATTGTTTTTTTAATTACCGAGAAATTGATTTAGTCATTGAAAATAGACTTTAATGGTAGTACTGATCACTCATTAAAACCATCAGTGACTACAGGAAGTACGGATAATATGATGATCAAGGATTTTTATGAATATCCATTCCTAATAACTAGTATGGGGTAATTTGTGGGGATTTTACCTTTTCTTTCACTTTAAATAACGAAATAATGTTAGCTAGACCACCGTTGAAAACCTAAGAGTAATGGGTAGCTATTTCATCCTGGAATGGATCTATTTAATACTGCACATTTATGATCCCGCATCCAAGAACTGAAACTAGAACCATCATTGTAGTGAGAAAACTCAAGCTGTAGAATACTGAGCCGACATCTAATGATGTTCACTTTCCCGATCCGAGATTACGGTTGTACACTGCTAACAAGTTACATATTGGAATGAAATGGCTGTCCAGTGCTCTTAGGTTCACAGTGACGATTTAGATAAGATCAGTTCGTGGCTTAAATTATGAATATTTATAATTAGTTTGTAATACTTGACTGTAAAAGAAGATTGTCACCGTAAAAATGATTTTAAAGAATTTTCAACTCAGATAGATGTATTTGTTAGCGATTTCTATTTGATGAACCACCGTGAATTAAAGTGTATTTCGTTAGCACTTCGAATAATAATACTACTTAGTTCAAGTATAAGTAGTTAACTGAACGAATCACTTTCAAATATATGGTTTATTTAACTAACTAACTAACTAACTAACTAACCAAACATTGGTGAATTATAATTTGAAAAATGATGTGATTAGAAGTTAGTAAGGTTGATAGTAAAGTTTCAAAGCAATTAGTCCCTTTTTATACATTTCGATGGAGCAATGAAAAGACAAAGTTGATCCGAAAAATGCAATGAATTTGATCTACACATTTCGAACAATCTAGTCAAACATATACTTGTCAAGGCATTTTAACTTCGTACCCTGATGAATTACCTTACTTACTTACGCCTGTTACTCCTCGTGAAGGAGCGTAGGCTGCCCATCAGCAATCTCCATCCAACTCTGTCCCAAAAAATCCTTTCTAGCTCTTTCCAGTTCTTATTCATCTTTTTCATATCTCATTCTATTTCCCAACCTAATGTGTTCTTTCTCCTTCCTCTGTTCCGTTTCATTTCAGGATACCAGGTAAGCGCTTGCCTCGTGATGCAGTTTGATGATTTTTGTAATGTATGTCCTATCCACTTCCATCGCCTTTTCGTAATTTACTCATCAGTTTGATGTTGGTTTGTTCTCTCCCACAAAAGGCTTTTGCTGGTGGTATCCGGCCAATGGATGTTGAGTATCTTGCGTAGACAACCATTTATAAATACTTGTACATTTTTAATGATGGTTGTATTAGGTTTCCAAGTTTCAGCTCCGTACAGTAGAACTGACTGTCTTGACGTTCGTATTGAAGATTCTCAGTTTGAAATTGGTTGAAACTTGTTTTTAGTTCCATATGTTCTACAGTTGTGGGAATGCGGTCCTTGCTTTGCCAACCCTCATCTTTGCGTCTGGATCAGATCCTCCTTGTTCATCGATTATACTGTCCAGGTATCTGAAAGTTTCCACCTGTTTTAGAGCTTCTTTACCAAGTGTGATTGCGTTGGTGTTCTCTGTGTTGTATTTCAGGATCTTGATGAATTACCTGCTAAGCCTATATTTTGAGATGATGAAGATTAGTAGCTTGACAGGATGACTTAATGAAAATCGCCTAATTTGGTTTAATGGTGTAGCTTACTAAAAAGAAAAACATCTTCAATACAAACACCTAAATGGTAAGATCAATAGAACAATTTGCCAGTAAATCACAAAACTTATCAACTATCAACAGCATTATCTTTTTAACTCTCAACCTGATTGATCATCACTGGATTATGATTTTTTTCGTAAAAAGAGAAAAACAAAATATAATTTACTATTGAACTCTTTACTCTCTGTGAATAACACTTCTTTTACTTTTTTTCCTGTTTAGTTACCATGACAATGTATATGATCTCTAATACTATAAACCTTTTTAATATTCTTCAATATCAGATTATTATTATTATTATTATTATTATTGTGTGTATGTAAAATTTTCACATGGAAAAGAAGATCAGTACCAGTTCCGCCCATGTTCTAAGCTCTTTGATCTCAGTCCACTATGTATATATCTGTAACATAGGTGACTGATATTTTTATATGATCTGTAAACACATGAGTTGTTTTTTTCTCAAATAGTTGTACATTATAACCCGAATTATATAACTTAATATTGTTTGTTAGTGTGTGTTTGTTTGTTACCCTTTCGATTGTCATGGTTGTCGTGATGTGGTGGTGCAATTTTGCAATATTGCTAGTAGTAGTAATAGTAGTAGTCGTAGTCATAGTAGTAGTAGTAGTAGTTATGATATAAGTCAAAGACAATAGAGGTGGTAGATCATTTTGTGTTGAGCGTTTTTTTTTCTTCTTTGAGAAATAAGTAGTATATGTCTGTGTGTTTTGTTGTTTCTCTCTCGCTCTCTCCCCCTGATTATCCATGTTTATTTTCGTGAATAGTAACAATCTTAGTTAAGAGGAATATTTTGAATGGTTGTATATACACATAGTTAACAATTCAATCATTTGGAAAATATACATGATAACTTTTAATCCGATAATTAATCTTTATATAGAGAGAGATTTATATAATACTAGTTGGGGTATATAAAAAATATTATTGTAGGAAGGACAGAACTATTATGGTTTCAATGAAGAAATTCTATATAGTGATCAATTTGATTTATAGATGGTGTACATTGTGGATTAATAACCATTATAGATTCAATGAAAATCAGGGTTCACTAGACTGTAGCTTTATCCTGGTATGAGACGATTCAAATGTTATGTTGATATAGTTACCTGGGTAGTATGAATAGTCTTCATACTTAGAGTGTAACTTAAAGTCAACTATACATATCTATATCTGGCTGTCCACTCTCCCCATTCTTGTTCAACTTTGTGGTCGACGTACTTTTAGAGATAACACTCTCCTCATCTAAATTTCCAGGGGTTGAACTTCTACCAGGAGATTCACTTGTTGACTTGGAATATGCAGATGACATAGTTTTATTTGGTGAAGACGCTGGCAAAATGATGAGTCTTCTGACCACTCTAAGCAACAGTGCAAGCATGTTCGGGATGCGATTCTCTCCCTCGAAATGCAAAATGTTGCTTCAGGATTGGGTTACATCGACACCCGAACTAGTGATAGGGAGTGAAGTAGTTGAGTGTGTCGACCGCTTCACTTATCTTGGAAGTCTCATCAGCCCTTGTGGTCTGGTGTGTGACGAAATCTCAGCACGGATACAGAAGGCTCGACTAGCTTTTACCAACTTGCGTCATTTATGGCGTAGGCGAAATATCCGTCTATCAACCAAAGGACGGGTTTACTGCGCAGCAGTTCGTTCCGTCCTACTTTATGGCAGTGAAACATGGCCGGTAAGAGTAGAGGATATCCGTAGGCTACTAGTATTTGATCATAGGTGTCTTCGAAACATTGCTCGTATATCATGGGACCATCGAGTAAGTAACGCAGTTGTTAGGAAACGGGTACTAGGTAAGGATGGCAAATCAATTGATGAAGTAGTGAAACTTCATCAGTTGAGATGGCTGGGTCATGTGTTACGTATGCCCAACGACCGACTGCCTCGACGTGCGATGTTCAGTGGTATAGGAGTAGGTTGAAAGAAAGCTAAGGGCGGCCAAACCAAAACATGGCACAAGTCCATGAAGTCACTGACAAGTGGACTGAGTCATGTTGGTAGGTGTAGACTACCTGGTTGGGGACCGCGAGATGATAGCAACCGATGGTTAGAGACCCTGATTGACATGGCTCAAAATCGTTTGCAATGGCGCAGGTGCATCCACTCTCTGTGTTCTCCCAAATTCTAATCTTCTGAATTCTTCATGTCCCTTTTTTTCCTCTTTCCAAATTTATTTCGCTGGATTATACTCTTTAAATTACATCTCCAAACCCTAATCTTCCCGATTACTGCTTATACTCTTATTACGTCTACCACTATGAGATTTGAATCGACCACTGTATCTCTGTGCTAATGTGGTGTGGCAACTCGAACTGATGTACGTACGTACGAAGTTCTACGTTGTTACTGACTGACTGGATATCTGGTAATTGATTCAATAAGTAAATATAAGGCTAATGCTTAGCTTGAAAGTCATAGGTTCTATCTGAAGTTAGGTGGTAGATGTGCATATCTGAGAAGTCCAGTACCAGAACGTAATAGCAATCAAGTGCAGACTTATTTACAATGGCTGTCTGAATAAGATCAGTCTATGACATTAACTATAAAATCCAGTAATATGCTCAAAATCCCTAAACTAAATTTTATTGATTAGCAAAGTCACATTTGAAAGAAATACTGAACTATCATCAATGGTAACCTAGCCAATATCAATCAATGGACTACTGAAACATTGATGAACTAAGAACTATTAGTAAACTGAACTGATTTTAACTAATAATGAGGATTCGAAAGTTTATCATACAATTAAATCTCTTGATAAATTTAAACAAAGCAAGATGCAGGTATGTCCGGCTGATGAGTCCCAAATAGGATGAAACGCGCGTCCTGGATTCTACTGCTAGCCATTATCCATCTTTGCTTATCAATAGTAACAAAGTTTACAGAATAAAATGAATCTATCATTTTATTTCACGACTACCTATTAGCTATATACAACCTAAAATTACAATTAATAATAGAATCCAATAACAAATTTAATAGTTGAGTTTATGAGTCAATTAAAGCTAGACCACCATGGAAAACGTGGAAGCACTGGATGGCCGTTTCGTCCTGGTATGGGACTCTTCAGCAGTGCGCATCCTTGATCCTACTCCGCGAGATTCGAACCCAGGACTGAATGAAGACTGAATGAACGTTCAAAACGTAACTAAACTCACAAAAGGTTTATTATTTGTAGATGTTATCCCATTTAATTTATGATTAAAATTAGATAGTTTGTCATAAGAATGGTAATTCGCAGTAATGGGTATCCATGATTGGGAGAGAACAAACCAACATCAAACTGAAGAGTAAATTAGGAAAAGACAATGGAAGTGGATAGGACATACATTACGGAAATCACCAAACTGCATCACGGGGCAAGCGTTAATTTGGAATCCTAAAGGGAAACGGAAAAGAGCAAGACCGTAGAATCAGACATAAAAAGAATGAATAGCAACTGGAAGAAATTGGAAAGGATTTTTCAGGACAGAGTTGGATGGAGAATGCTGGTGAACGGCTTATGCTCCTCCATGAAGGGTAAGAGATGTAAGTAAGGGTATCTATTATCCTATTTTTAAATTAAACGGAAATATATTATCATCGCATTTAAACGATACCAACCAGTCACATAATTAAGAATACTTGCTCTGATTTTATTTACCACATATCCAGTCATTGATGAGTAACTTCATCATATCTGACATGGTAGTGTTGTGTGAGCTACTGATGTCGACAGATATAAGTAGCATGTATCATCAATCGAAAGTAAAATGCCTGGCAGCAGAATATTCATCAAATCGAATAAAAAAGAACGACAACAGACAATGATTGGTATGGTAACGAATGAGCAATGAAATCTCAGACGATTGACTGGTATTTTGGAAATGAAGTATTCACTGTATGGTTCTTAGATTTGATTAAGATATTCCATAATGCAAATACGTTCGATTGTTCCCACTTGTATTCTATAGTAGAACTGCACTACTTATGATTTCTCATTAAAATTCTTAGAATGATATTTAGAAGTTATTTACTACTGAACACAAATTAAGTATAGACATTTAATAGTCTCTACAATTAGCTTATGTACAAAAGTTTTCTCAATGTTTAATAAATAGTAACTTGGCTATAAATGATTTTCATAGACTTCCTATATTAAAAATACATTCAATTCAACTATCATCCACAACCGAATACAATAGAAAATTCTAATCTATAGATAATGGTGCTTTATTTAAAACTAAGATGAAAAAATCACAGCACATTTCATGGATAAGTTGAAGTTAGACATTAACACTGGCGGTAGATGCTAACTCATTGGTCTAAAATTTAAGCGTTTGCACATGAAACTGAAGATTCCAGGTTCGGATCCTGCCAGCGATATCGTGGGTGTGCATTATTAAGGAGTCCCATAACATAACGAAACAGTTACCGATTGTTTTCAGGTTTTCCATGATGATCTAGCTTTAATTAACTCATGAATTTTCAATTGTTCTTTTGACTGCATTATCTTTGATTTGTTTTTTTCTTCTTCTTTATTGTTTGTCTTTCATAGAAATAAAAGTATATGATTTGATTGTCACAGAAACTCGGATTAAATGTAGGTTTATATGTGTGTGAGTGTGTGTGTGTGTACACATATCCATTTACATTTACACTGTATTTGTTCATTTGATCAAGAGCTACTGTCTGATTAAATCTTTAAATGACTTTTATTCACTTAAAAACCTTGAAGAGGACAAGAAGAAGAGGACAAGTAGTATAACGGTCTATCTAATGTCAATACTCTAATTATAAAATGTATTCATGCGAATATCTAATCTAAATACAACTACATCATCAATGTTAATCATTTCAATATGGATCAATCTGTTAACAGGATTATGAAAAGATCATAGGTGTTTTTGTTTATTTAATCAATAAGATAAATATGATAAACATAGAGAACAATAACAACAACAACAACAACAACAACGACGACGAATAAGTAAACAACTTGAGACATATGTTCATTCATAGTTATCATTAAGTACTCTATTGATGAAATAGATTAAAATAATAAATATTTATTTATTTATTTTCAATTACATATTGTCTATCAATAGATTCCTTAAAACAGGTACCAATGTAATATTTGGGTGGAGTGGGGTGGGGTGGGGTGGGTGGGGGTGGTTATGAATATGATAATCTCCTGTTGTGTTGAACGTTTGCATAAGTTAACGCATTATCAAAATATTGAACAACAACTACAACAAAACACTCACCTTTAGTGTTTCATTACCGCATAGTGAAAAAAAAACAGTTCGAGATCAGATCACCCACACACATGTGGGTGTGTGTGTGTCTGAATATGGGAACTTCTGTTTATCTATTAAAATGATTAGCATATAGTAGATCTCATTCATTGTTGTTTACCTATTAACACTACATGTAAATAAGTCAATAATAACAAAAATAAAAAAATAATAGAACTGACAATCAAGAGAAAGAAGAAGAAGAAGAAGAAAGAGAAGGAGAAAGACAGTAACCTGTCATTTATGCTTGAAAGAAGAATTTTCTGTTTTGGTATTTTAGTAAGAAGTGAGTTTACGAATAATCTGATAAGGAGACCTTTCTTTTCTTCATCTTCTTCACACTTTAATTAACTTGGTTATTTATACAGACTTTTGTCATTCATGATGATATCATTCAGTTAGAATAAATATATCTATTTGAATTGTTATGATTCTCTACAAGTGACAATACAAGTCTGAAGTATAAGGTATTTTATATAGGAGTTTTTTGTGCATATTATTAGTAATTTTAATAGTTTAGATCATGAATCAGTTGAAGCTAGACCACGATAGAAAACCTGAAAGCACTGGACGGCCAACTCGTCCTATTGTAGGAATCCTCAAAAAGGCGCATCCACGATTCCACCTCGCGAGATTCATACCCAGAACCTATCAGTTTCGGGCACCAACACTTAACCACTGGACCACTGAGCCGGCCGGCATGCAATGATATTAGTGTGTAACTCTAACCAATTCACGAATGCGCACCATCGTCCACTATTGTCTTCAATGAGTTACTGTGGTGTTTGAATAAATGATTTCTTTGTACTTCTTGAATGCTTGATTTCCAATTTCAAATACAGTACATTCGTTCGTGTTTATCTAGTACTTCTTGATCCGATTACGTTATTTCTGGGATTCTTAGTTTGTACTATAGTTCAAATATTCCTAATCACCATAGTTACTACTTCACAACAGACCCGGTTGAACTCTACTGGTCACTACTTCTCACTAGAACTCTTGAAGGCAGTCACTAGTGAGCATATATTAATTCATATCAGAAGGGTTTTTGTGTATATTATAGTAATTTTAATGGTTAAGATCATGAATGAATTGAATCTAAACCACCATGGAAAACTTGGAACCACTGGACAACCATTTCGTTCTACCTTCAATTGATTCATGATCTCAACTATTGAAAAATTTAAATATATAACGAAAGTTTAAACAATACAGATGTTTATTTCACCACATTCCATGTGTATTTTGTTTCTGCCTAATCTTGTCCCTTTTTTTTTCTACCATTTAGTAGTCAGGTGAATTTCAATAAAAATTCAAGTAAAATAGCAATAGAATTATCATGTCTGTATGTGTGTGTGAGAGAGCGAGAGAGAGAGAGACAGAGAGAAAGGAAATCAATGATCTTCCTCATTCAACTCATCTATGTTACATAATAAAATTATTCAATGATCATTTACTTTATATAATCAGATGTCTCTGTTGACTATATTTATATAAATGGCATAGATCATAATTATATGTGTTTACCTTTTTTCTTCTCTCTCTCTCTTTATTAGTTTTTCATATTATTCAATAGTTGTCTTTGATCTTTCTTCTTTTTTTTTTTTAAAGCACATACTAATGATCATTGAACTGGAAGATTCAATTTTCAGTTCAATTTTTAGTCACCATCATGAAAGATGGTAATTGAAATATTTCAATTCGAAATAGGTGAATGTGTACATGTATCTCTCTCTCTCTGTGTGTGTGTGTGGATCTGTATATGGGTTGGGTGACTAGTTCCTCATTGTTATTGAGTGAATAAAGTAACCAAAAAGATTACATAAAGTTGATATTTCTTTAGAGAAAAAATTATGTCACCATCAGGAATGAAGGTTATCCTCGGGTTTTTTTCAATCTTCATTAAGGGTGTAGTAATCAGCGATTTCAGTCGTTTTTCCATCTATTTAGTGGGTGAGTAAGTGAGTGAGTGAGTTATTTATTTATTTATTTGGACACATGAATATTGGTACAAGAGAGCGCCAATATATATGCGCCACACAAAACAATGAAAATTCGAGAGGAATACAAAGAAAGAAAAAAAAGCTAAGGAGCGCAACAAAAAAAAGAGAGAACAATAACGAAGAGATTGGTGTAAGGTAATGTGCTAGTAATCAGGGAACGCAAAGGTACAATCGGAAGAAATCTTTCAGGTAAGGGAGACAGAACCACTTTTTATGAAGAAAGTATAAGAAGGTTACAGCATGATCGCCACTGGCTTCTATTCTGAGCCATATCTGATAACGTCTCTAGCCACTGTGTAGTACCATCTCTCAGACCCCAACCAGGGAGTCGTGAAGGACCAACACAAGCCAGTCCTTTGCAGCTTTCTTCCATGCCACGACACCATGTCATGCACTGACCACCTCTCCGCTTCTTCCAACCAGTCCCAGAGTCGGCAAATAATGCACAACGTGGAATTCTCTGGGACGACATTCGGAGAACATGTCCAAGCCACCGAAGTCGGTGTTTCAGGATGGTAACACCAATTGAATTATCATCTCTGTGCCCGAACACACGATGCCGAACCTCTGCATTACTGACATGGTGTTGCCACTGAATGTCAGCAATCCTTCGGAGACAGCGATGATCGAACACAGAGAGTCTTCTAACGTCCTCAACTCGGAGAGGCCAGGTTTCACAAGCATAGAGCAAAACTGCTCTCACCGACGCGTTGTAGATCCGAACTTTTACAGCCAGACTAACATCACGAAGACGCCAAAGGTGGCCCAGATTGGCATAAACCGCTCTGGCTTTCACTATTCGTGCATTGACCCCATCACTCACACCCCCACCAGCACTCATACAGCTACCCAGATACACGAACTTCTCGACTACGTCTATCTGCTCACCATCCAGGGTGAGTACAGGATTAGAATCCTGCCAGTCTTGTAGAAGTACTTCGCACTTCGAAGCTGCAAAGCACATACCATACCTACGGACACTGATTGCCAACTGATTAAGTGCGGATTGCATGCCTTGGGCATTATCGCACAGTAAGACAATATCATCCGTATACTCAAGGTCGAGAAGTCTTTCTCCAGGCAACAGATCCACACCACCATTACTTACATTCATCAGAGCTGTTTCCAGAATGTCATCGATGGCAAAGTTGAAGAGGAATGGTGGGATTGGGCAACCCTGCCTAACCCCACTGCTCGAATGGAACAATGGAGAGAGGTGGTTGTATGCCCTCACTCTGCCTGAGGTGTTTGTATATAGGGCTTTTAGGATGTTAATAAACTTCACAGGCACACCCTTCTTCAATAGACAATCCCAGAGAACAGTACTGTCCAACGAATCGAAGGCAGCTCTGATGTCAAGAAACACTACGATTGTTGGCCTTTGATAAGTATGGCGGTGTTCTAACATTTGGCGGAGGACGAAGATATGATCAATACATCCTCGACCAGAACGAATCCCAGCCTGCTGCTAGAGAGTCAATCTTTCTCGGGTTTTGAACAACCTACGAAGTATGACGGAAGCCAATAGCTTGGACGCAATCGGAAGTAGACTTATCCCTCGATAGTTGTTACAGGAACGACGTGAACCCTTTTTAAAGATAGGGACAACTATCGACTCATTCCATGACGTTGGTACACTCTCTAGCTCCCAGACCTTTGTAAACAACGTCGTCAGTCCCTTAGTCAGAAAGTCACCACCATCTTTAAAAAGAGCCGGAGGTAAGTCATCTGGGCCAGGTGATTTGTAACGCTTCAAGAGTTGGAGTTCCTTGCGGACTTCCTCCTCGTTTGGTGGATCAGTCGTCACCGGCCATGGAGGGCAGGACAGTCTGACCGATGTTGCCGGAGCAGCAGGCCAGTTGAACTGCCCTTCGAAAAATTCTGCCCACCGTCCAAGACGTCGATGGATGTTAGTGATTGGCATCCCATCATCGTCGCAGATTGTTTCACTCACACCAGACTTCTTGCTGCCAGTGGCTCGGATGAGTTGGAAGAGCTTCCGGTAATTACCAGATGCAGCTGCTGCTTCCAGCTCATTAGCACGCTTCGACCACCAGGCTTATCGGTCCTTACGCAAGCTTTGCCCGATTTCCTCACGTAACATCCTTCGTTTATGGTCAAACTCATGGTCACCCGGATTAGACCGACGGGCTTCAATGAGTTGTAAGGAACCTGCAGAAACCCAATGCTTATAAGCGGGACGTTTCGCGAACCCACAACTGACTGTTCCCGCCATTTTCATGGCGTCATTCAATTGCAACCAATGCTCATCTATACTTTTCGGTGGAATGGTAGCTAGCCTAGAAGTTAGCTCGGTTCGATACTTACTAGCAACAGAAGTTGCAACCAGCTTGCTAACATCAATCTTTTGGTGGTGGTCACTTCGTTGGCCACTGAAAAGTAAGGCAAGATTGGCGCAGACCAAGGCATGGTCAGAGTCCAGATAGGTACTCCAAAAGGAGCGGCAGTCTTGTACACAACCACGCCAGCGGTAGCTGATCGCGATGTGATCAATCTGAGTCCAGGCTTGAGATGCAGAGGGAGGACGCCAGGTGGCACATCGGCGATGACTGTGCCGAAAGTTAGTGCTAGCCAGAAACAGGTTATGGTCTGTGCACAATTGCAGTAGACGATCCCCGTTATCTGTCCTGCGACCAACAGGTCCCCATCGGTCACCTAAACGACTCTCTTCTCGGCCTAGACGCCCGACCTGAGCATTCAAGTCTCCGGCTAGTACTACAATGTCTGTCGAACGCACTTTCTGGAGAAGAACAGATAGCTTGTGGTAAAACTCATCCTTGATTGCATCCGGGCTGCAATCTGTCGGAGCATAGGCAGAGATGACGAAAAGACATCGTTTCTCACGCCGATTTCTTCTCACTTTGATGGAACTTTCTAATCTAACAGCACATAACCGACTGTTAATGGGGATCCAATCGATTAGTGCTGCCTCAGCTCTAGCGCTTAGTGCGACACCAACGCCAGCAAGACCAGACGAAGATGCCACAGGGTCTCCGGATAAGCGCACGTAAAACAAGCTTTTTGAAGTGACAGATGTAGAGCGAATTTGTAGTACTTCACCAGAGTCTTGAATCCGGGTCTCGGATAGACAGCAGACATCGATATGAAGACTTTCCAAAGACATAGCCAGCCCTATCTGTCGTCCAACCTGCATAAGTTTGCGAACGTTGAAGGCAGCCAGTTTGAATGGTGCACGTGGTTTCAGAAAAACTGCTTCAGTACTCATATTCGATGGTAACATACAATTTTCAACCGGACAGTGACTCGAGAACGTTTAGATACAGTCGGATTTCCACCAAAGACGAGCCGCTGTATGAGTATAAAAGAGGGTGAATAATGTGGAAAATAATAATAATAATGACAATAATAGTAATAACAATAATAGTATTAATAATGACAATAATATTAATGATAATAATTTGAATCGATTGATTGTTTTTCGGAGCGAGAAAAGTAGTTGCCATAGACATAGAGTTCATCGTTTGTGTGTGGGCTGTGATACTGCCCGGGTGCCCAAACCGAAGCAGATGGTTATCTTAGGGGGCCACACCACGAGCCTTTGACCTAAAGGTCTAACCCACAAGGCAGTGGAGCATCGTAAGGAGATGCAATCCCATGGTAGCCGGTGACCAACGATTGGTTCATACGCCATTTGTTCCAACAGGATACTGGAGCCCATGTGCACCATTGGTTTGTGATCCGGTTAAAGCGCCGGACATTCGCTTTTCGTCCTCTCATTTTCGTAAATAACACCCCCGCCACGAGAAGGCAATGAGTAGGACTTCCCTGGCAGAGGCTGTATACGTGCGGCCGTGTGAGAGTATTTCGAGAGGGAGAGCGGACTCACCCCACTCTCGGCCGTACCAGGGCATTCGGGGGCGAGTGAGTGAGTGAGTGAGTACTGTGATATTAATGTAAATTTGTTACCAATATGTTCATTTCATACACTAGCTCTTACCATTTTGCCAAAATACTGAAATTGATTTAAGTATAATTAAGTTATTTATATTGAATATATTTAAAAGAGATATTCTTGATATCAGAAGGAGTTTTGTTGAGGTTGTAGTAATTTCAATAGTTTAGATCATGAGTCGATTGAATCTAGACCACCATGGAAAACCTGGAAGTACTGGACGGCCATTTCATCCTATTGTGGGACTCCTCAGTAGTGTACGTTCACGATCTCGCCTCGCGAAATTCGAACGCATTTCTTATTAAAAACAATTGTCTATAATCCATGATCTATTTTTATTAAACAAAAGTTTATTCACAAAATGTATTAACAATCTAATTAACGAAGTAGGCGGCCTATGTTCCTCCACTAGGGATAATAGGCGTAAGTAAAGTAAGTAGATTTATCACAATTGGGCGAAGAGGTAACTTAGTAACTAAGGTATGTGACTTTCAACCCCTTAATCACATATTCGAACATTATCTCACTTGGTCTGATTCAAGTAAGTAAATTAAGTAAGTTCAGTCTTAGTAATATAAACAAAACTGAGATTATGAAAAAATATATCCCACTAATCAACTAGTTGACATTTTGACCAAGTGAACAAACAAAGTTGTCAGCTACCATGAACATAGAGCTTGAGATGTCAGTTTATTTCAACTAGTAGTCCCATTTCAACATGATTGATAGAAACTGAATCAACACAAAAGGATTAGATATAAATGACATTAGTCACTACTTAGTGATCAATCATTGTCATATGTCTACAATTCTAATATATATGATATAATTAAATTGTGACAGATTAGTGACTATAGTAAATGTCATATTATGTGAAAAAATCAAATCAATCTTACTCAAATTAGTCATTCTCCTGAAATCTCATTGAAGTCACAAACTGATCTAAGTAAAACGACCACCGAAAACTTGACAGCAGTGAATGGTTATTTCGCTCTAATAGGGAACCTCTCATCAGTGTGCAACCATAACCTCATATCCGGAAACCGAATACATAACTATTGGTCTTGCGCGCAAGTGCTTAAATTTCAGGCTACAGAACGGATATCCAATAATGTACAAACCTAACTTCGATCAATCCAAGATATTGTGAGGTCCTTCTTCATTATCTCCAGTGAGTACTTTCCTCACAACCGACTAGGTTGAAATCCACTAGTCATGAATTCTCACTAAAACTCCCGAGATTTCCTCTCAAAATTAGTCATTAGTTATCATATGATAACTATCAGTAAAGAGTTGTAAAGATTGTTGCTTGGAATTCCTTAATTTCCTCAGAAAAAACTAATACTCTTCATGTTTCATAAAGTCCTCCAGTTCAGCTTACTTTATCGATTAGAAGTAACTGTAGTACGTAAAACAGATTTTCACTTATTAACATTTGTCCATTGTTTTTTTTTACCAAGAAGTACTTTTTAATTCTTAATTGTTCTCCAACTGATCGTCAAACGATCTTCTTAAACAATACAATACATATATTGTGTACGACAATAATCATATACTGGAAAGTTATTTCGTCATTGGTTTACCACTAACTGACCGAACTCGGATCATTAAATTACAGTAGAGTTCAACCTGGTCTATTGTGAGATAGTAACTCATTGAAAACAATGGTGGATTTGTCGCTCAATGTCATGGATTAGTTGAAGTTAGACATTAACACCGTTTGATGTCGGCCGGTTCAGCGTTCAAGTGCTCGCGCAAGACTGACACATCCTGGGTTTGAATCCCTCTAAGCGGGATGATGGATGAGCACTGCTGAGGAGTCGAACAATAGGACGGAACGGCCGTCCAGTGCTTCCAAGTTTTCCATGGTAGTCTAGCTATCCACAGGAACCCCTTCTGATGTGAAATTACAATTACTTAAGACTAGAAAATCCTGACTGCTCGATCTGAAGTGAAAATGTATACATTATAACGTATAAACTGTCCACTGTCTGAAGGCTTTTAGATAGTAGGGAAGATTTGTAGCTTAGGTGGATGATTTTTATGATGTTTATTTTTCTCTGAACTGGATGGTTTGATTGTGGAGCTTTCATCACTATTCTGAACGATACTTCATTTCTACCTAAAGTTTATGCTAATGATATCGTTTCAGAATAACTATGAAACCTCCACGATTAAACCATGCAGCTCAAAGAACAAAACTTCATCAATGTCTATAAGCTTTCTCAATACAAATTTATCATATGTCATTTAGCATATGATCAATAAATGAAGTCAGCAACACAGAAAATATCCATTCATAATAACATATTTTCAACTCATCAATAAAAATATCCAAATATATTTATTCAAAACTACTCAGATCTTGGAGAACTATTACAACCATCATCAAGAAGGCCTGTGCTGCTCCACGAGGAGTAACAAGCGTAAGAATGTAAATAATTCAGATCTTATGTTTGAGCTTTAAAAACAAAACAAACTCTATCTAATATTACTTAATTATCAATTTAAGTAGGATACTAGAATGAATCATTTAAGTTTCCTGTAAAGATTGTACAGATTTGAACATAAAGACTACTACTAATATTATTCGTAGGAGTAATCATCATAATAACAGTCATGACATGAAATGAACTAAATGTCTATAAGTTATGGGTCAGACTATTTTTCATTCAAATTAGTAGTATTGCATGGTTTTATTGAATTATTTACGCATGAAATAACTTTTTAGTGATATTCTTCACTTACAAATATTACTATATATGTTATATCAACAGAAATTGTCATCACACAAAAAAGTTTCTATTCTAGGTAAATATAATTATGGAACTATTGTATTCTTCAATAAATGACCAACAATTGGATAAAACTATATTAAAGATATCAGGATAAGTGTTGAATGGGTTAAGATGGGAAGAAATACCGATACTTTGATGGATAGATAGATAGACAGGTAGGTAGATAGGTAAGTAGATAGGTAAGTAGGTAGGTAGATAGGTAGGTAGATAGGTAGGTAGGTAGATAGGTAGGTAGGTAGATAGGTAGGTAGGTAGATAGGTAGGTAGGTAGATAGGTAGGTAGGTAGATAGGTAGGTAGGTAGATAGGTAGGTACGTAGGTAGGTAGATGGGTAGGTAGATAGATAGATAGGTAGATAGATAGATAGATAGATAGATAGATAGGTAGGTAGGTAGGTAGGTAGGTATGTAGGTAGGTAGGTAGGTAGGTAGGTAGATCGACAGAACAGGCTCCATCTTTCTATATCTGTCAACACATAGGTTCATTGTTATAGTCAACATGATACAATCTCTCACTCCCCCCTATTTTATCTCCCTTTAGGTATATACATATATATTTTCTCTCTCTATCTCTTTCTGTTAATTATTGGTTTATACAATATTCGTTTAGATAGATGTTTCCCTTTTTTTCAACGCAACAATTAACCAATCGGAATTAGATTATCTTTTTTTGAAAACATTTTTCTTTTTCTTCTTTTTCTCTTTATATAAATTTTTAACAAGGAATATTTATACTGGACATAACTATGATGATGATTATTCAAGTGAAAGAAAGAAAGAAAGAACACAACACAACACAACACAACCACAAATAAATAAACAAACATTCACACACGCACACCCACGCATAGTTTCAGATAAACTAGTTCAATTTGCTTGAAGGAGAAATAAAAAAAAGAAAGAAAAAGAAAAATTTAAAAGATAAAACTGAGTAAGGAATTTTTTTACTGAAAAGAAGAAAAGGAATATAATTTCATTTTCAACACAAAAATGTGTGTGGGTAAGTGTATCGGTATGTGTGTATGTGTGTGTGTATATTTACATGCGTATGTAGGTTGGTGTTTGATAAATAAATGGGAATCGTTGTAAATCTTTTAAATGGTGATGATGATGATGATGATTGGTTAATAAATTATTGTGATACCTTATTTTGTAATTCTATTTATTGTGATCAGTTTTCTTTTTTTAAAAACTCAGAATAAATTCAATGATAAATTGTTCCTGTTGTTGTTGTTTTTTGTTTCTTTCTTCAATGGATAACATGGAAATGAAGAACAACAAGAAGGAGATGATGATAATGATAATGATGTTGAATATGAAGAAGAAATTGGAATCATTCTATACATTTTAATTGATTTCTATTTACTTCAATTCATTTTTGAGATCAGTGGATCTTGAATTTATGAATAGTGTAATTACTGAACGTTTTTCGATCTCCTTCTTTTAGATTCTTTTTAACCCACAGGATACATTTGAATAAAAGACTAATCATTATTTCAATATTTGGGACTATTCAATCATTTATTGTTAATCTTGATTGTAAATATATTGAGTGAACAATTGAAGAAACTTTCTACATACCTACATACTTACTTATTTATATGGATGCATATATGTTTATTCAATGTTGTAATTTGTAAACTTTGTATTCAATCATTACGGATAATCATATTCAAAAGAATTAGTAATTTCTATAAAATGAAAATGAAATCAGGTATGTAATCTATTCAGTTTTGATTAAAGTATTAGTCATTTTAATGGCTGAGATCATAAACCGTTTGATGTTAGATCATCATGGAAAACTTGGAAACACTTCTCAGCACTGGATATCCACCATCCTGCCTCGCGAGATTCAAATCAAGGGATCGTAGTTGTACACTACTGAGGAGTCCTACAATAAGATGAAACAGCCGTCCACTACTTCCAGATTTTCCATATTGGTCTAGCTTCAATGGATTCATGATCTCAAACATTGAAATTACTATCATATCCACAAAACCCTTCTCATATAAAGTATTAGTATTTTCATCATACACACATACTCAAAAATCAGTTAAGATTAATTTATTTTATGATGTTCAGTTTAGTGGTTTTTAATAAATATAGTTAGTTCATACACATGGTTGCTTTTATTATCTTAAACAGAGTAAAAACGAAGATTAGTGCACCAATTTTCGATATGATATGCTCTTACATGGCCATGTGCATACAAGCATGGCCAGGGAAGACCTACTCACTGCCTTCTCGCGCTTCGAATGTTGTTCACGAAACTGAGAGGATGGAAAGCGACTATTCGAAGCGTTAACCGAGTTGGTAGCTATGGAGGGTCCAATTAGGGGGGTTGAAAAACCCTGATTGCAAACCACTGGTGCACATAGTCTCCAGAATCCTAAGGGAATAAAAGGCGTATGAACCTGTTGTTGCTCACCAGCTATCTTGGAAATGAGTCTTCTAACCTTGCCTTACTGTCTTATGGATTAGACTTTTACGTCGAAGGCTCGGTGTGTGGCCCCCTAAGAAAATCACTTACTTTGTTTCGGCCACCCGTAAAGTATTCCAACCCTTGTACAAATCACTCGATTTATGTAGCGTATATCCATTTGGTCCCTCCTTGTACCAATAATTATATGTTTAAATAAATAATAACAACTGAATCTAGGTTGACAACACTTAATGAAATCTTTCAGTTTAAATAGAATTATCCTGCATCATTTCCCACCTCCTCGGAATTTTCTTTGTCATGATTACTTGGTATATATGTGAGAATTAAATCAGTACCAAGAGAAAAGATAACAGACGGTTCCAGAAGTAGTTTGGATTTAGTATACATCACAGAAATAAACAACAAATTCATCATTTTTACCCGATCCTCTAATGCATATCTTATTTAATTATAATATTGAACATTTCAACATCCTTGGCTAATTGTCTTGATTGACCACCAATTAGTAATCAACGTTGTTCATGTCTTATTCTAAGAGCTCCATGACTAATCAATGTCAACTGGATAACATGACTTTGAATTCAAAAGGAAAGGATTAGTTCTTAAGGGGTCCCAACTACATACATGACTTCATATCGATTAGTTCTAATGACTAATTATAAAGAAGTCACTTATGATTGTTTTGAATTTTTCTCTTCGTCAGATTATTCTGCTCAATGTACGTGATCTTACATTGTAGCTAAATGACTATTCTAATAAATAGTTAGCTTGTTCAAATAGTGTAGTCAGGCTTTTTTTCCCAGTCTACCATCACTTGATTAATCAATAATTCTGCAGTTCTAAGTTTCATATTGACTAGTAATAATAATAATCATCATCATCATCAGTGCGGACCTGTAATTTTCACAAGTCGAATCTCACAGATGCATCTAAGTTCAGAATGGCCTACTGACTGACTCTAATCAACTAACATAATAACTATAGTCCACACGATGTCAAGTCATTAGTGACTATACTATAGCTTGGTTGACAGAATTCAATCACTCAGTAGTACACAAGTTATTAACAATTAGATCCTACAAGATGTCACTATAGTTCACATCATCAAACCTGATAACAGTACACAATAGCATCCATTGACATACTTATAGAGAAATATTATCCAAATAAACAACAAAGAAAGATAATTATAAAAGAAGAAAATAACTAAAAATACATATAAGAGTATCTCTAGGGAAGGTGTATATGCAACGGCCAATTTTTTTCTAAAAATTGATGTTAACTACACGATTATCAATTTCTAATTCCCTTGAAATGGTCTGTATATCACTTACTTACTTACTTACTTACTTACTTACGCCTGTTACTCCCAATGGAGCATAGGCCGCCGACCAGCCCGGATAAAGGAGGAGAGTTGGGCATGGGGTTAGCGTCCCCATCCCGTAGAAAACTAACTCGCTAAAAAAACGCTAACCAGAAAAAAATTATTCAAACCTTTTAAACTCTACCCTGGAAGTCAGAAGGTCTTCATTTAGAAGAACTATGACGCCTCATGATGAAATCCTGTATATCAACTAAGTAGTAAATAGATCTCAATCAATAGGGAAGAATTAGATCGAGGGAAATTAAACAATAAGAAAAAGAATTATCAGGAAAGTTAGTAAAGATCAAAAGTCATTGAATAGATCTTGGTAATTATCTAATTCTTTTTCCTCGGTGATTATAGTTCCTTGTAATGTTACTCGTTCATTTGTAATTGTTCTACTGAATTAAATAATTATTATATCAAGAAGTGTTACGTAATCAATTTGTTAAGTTGTTTAGTAGTTGGTGTTCATCATTACAAATCGATAATAATTTAGGTACCATTAAAAAATCAGCACATACTACAGATGTATTTCATCGTCGTTTTAATCTACTGGAAAATATATGTCCTGACGGTTGTAATGTGGGTAGAACTCAAGACTAATGGTGTACACTACCAAATTTAATAGTTAAATTCATGAGTTAATTAAAGTTAGACCACCATGGGAAACCTGAAAGCAGTGGTTGATCGTTTCGTTTTAGTATGGGACTCCTCAGTAATAAGCACTCACGATCTCGCACGTAGGATTCGAATCCAGGACTTTCAGTCTCGAGGGTAAACGCTTAATCTCTAGACCACTGACACTTCATCTAATGGTATCAATGTCTAACTTCAACCAATCCAAATTCAATAAACTGTGATCGTTTTTTCCAAAATTAGGGATTGTATATTCAATTCAATAACTAAATGCCTTTCGGTATGCTACTTCTTAAAATAATAAAATATTAATTATTACTGAATTAATAAAAACTATCTGATCCCCCCCCTCTATATTGAAATGACGACCTACTCAAATGTTTCCGTTACTTCTTTTCTTGTTCGATATATGTACTCACGGGATATTTTTAAAATGCCACCCCTCCCTGACTACAAATGTCAAACACTGAGCAACCCAAATTCAACTGTGTTTCCTTCCTTAAAGATATTGACAATTAATAAACATTGATAAAACAAAAATTTTTAAGAGGAGATTTATAGTTTAGGTGAAAAATTCAGTTGTGGAGCATTCATCGTTCTTCTTTTGAACAATGTCTATCTGAAGTTTATACTGATCATATCATTCAGAAGAACGATGAAAGCTCCATTCAGATTAGTATACAAAACTCCATCAAAAAGTATAGCATAAATTCTATTAATCTAACTAATATTAATAAGAGGCTACAATTAAGCATTAGAAATTTTCTAGATCATAAAATGAGTTGATTTCAACTTAACAAAGATCATTATGAACAGAGGAAGTACTTCAGGCGATTTGATTTTTGTTAATTAGAACTTTTTTTTGGAACTCGAAATGATGATGTGACTACAATTTATGGACGACCTTTGAGCGACGTCAAAGTGACTTTGGAAGTGTCTATCTACTGACTAAGGCTAAATGAAGGTTATAAAGCAGTTTGAAGAATAAGGATTATGATTTACAGATGATGGCTAAGGTTAGTAATAAGGTTTATGGTTTTTCATCACGAACTGATATCAGCTCTAATGCCAAAACGCTATTTGACCACATAGGTGAGTGAATTTCACACCAAAACCCTAAGACCTGTTATCCTAAATCTGATTGATTCATACATAAATTATAGTCTTGTTGAAATGAATCCAAAACTGATAAACTCTGATAACCCTTTAATAAAACTTTCGAAGGATCTATAAGTGTTTATGACTAAAATGTCCAATCTACACTAAAATGAATACTCGAAGATATTTTCTCATACTTATATATATATATATATATATATATATATATATATATATATATATATATATATATATATATATATATATATATATATATATATATATATATATAATGAGACTCTTTGAAGATACTCATTGACACAGGTTATTTGTTGAATAACCATTTGTGACAATAGGACGAAACATCCGTCTACTGCTTCCAGGTTTTCCATGATGGTCTAGCTTCAATTGACTCATGATCTCAACCATTGAAATTACTACAATCTCCACAAAACCTCTTCTGATTTGTGAAAATGATTTTTCTTGGAAGAAAAATTCTCTTTTTTTATGTTCAAGAACTGATAAAACTTCACTGAACAATACAAGATTCAGTTTCACGAGTATCCAGAAGTTTTTGTTAACTATTCATTAATACAATCGATTGTAGATGATTTATAACAAGGTGATCTAATCCAAAGACTGATATTAGCTGAAGAAGCCACACACAAACACACACATGCACAAAAAGAAAGCTTAATAGACCAATTATTTGTTAGACCAGTTGAATAAGTTGAATAGCAACTACTTACATTTCTATTTTCTAACTGTGTAAATAATAAAATGAATTTTTCTTTTTCGATTCTCTATTGTTAATATTTAAGACCACAGTTTTCTAGTTCATGTTTACATTTGTACTTCATGAATGAATTCCTACGATATATTCTTTAATCGCAAGCTCCATTCTATTTAGGATGTGGCTATCAGAGGAATCTATTTCCAGTGTGAATATCAACACTGGGATACAGATAAAACAGCTAACGAGTCCTCATGAGGACGAAATGCATATCCTTACAATCGTTACCAACACATCAAATAGAATAGTTAATATTTGTTTAAGCTAACTAGTTGTGTGTGGTTGATAGCATTATGCACTCATTTATATTCATTATTATTATCATTATTATTACTTTACCTTTATTGTGTTGTAGGACTAAACACTTTGAGTATGGATAATTCATCCATAGATAGCAGTGAAGATAATTGTAGACAAAAACTTAAAAGAGGTAAGTCACTACTCATCAAGAATTAAGTAGTTTTGATTGCTTTCTATAAATATATATTTTATATTGAATAGTGAAAGTATTGTGATATATTTATAAGATATTAAGTGGAGTAAATTTTATGGATTCATATTACTCATAGGGCAATAGATTGAAATGGTGCAGGTGAATCCACTCTTGGTATTCTCCCAAATTCTAATCTTCCAAATTCTTTGTCCCTTTTCTTTTCCTCTTTCCAAATTTATTTCACTGGATTATACACATTGAATAACATCTTCAAACCCTAATCTTTCTGATTACGGGTTTATACTTTTACTATCTCTACCACTATGAGATTTGAATTGACAATTGTATTTCTGTGCTAATGTGGTATGGCAACTGGAACTGATGTATGTACATACGAAGTTCTAGGTTATTACTGACTGAATGAATGAGCTTAACAACCTGATCAATAATATATTTATAAATACTGTTAATATTACCGAATTTCAATAATCTTATAGAAATGTTTGACTCTGATTGTAATATCTATTATGTACATCAAGTTTTATTACATCATAAAATTAACTTAATAGTTGAATTCATGAATCGATTAAAGCTAGACCATCATGGAAAACTTGAAAGCATTAGACGGTCGTTTTGTCCTAGTAAGAAACCGTGAGCAGTGGAGTTCAACCGTGTCTGTTGTGAGACAGTGACTCACTGAAGACAATGGTTGACGGTGGCGTAATTTTTTAGACTATAACACCATTGAATGCTGGTTAAGTGGTCTAGAGGTTGAATATTCGCGCGTGAGACCGAAAATCTTGGGTTCGAACGCTGCGTACGATGTCGTAGATGTCCACTGCTGAGGAGTCTAATACTACAACGAAACGACTGTCCAGTGCTTTCAGGTTTTCCTGTTAACTACCTCCGACCACCATCTGAAATTTATATCACTGTCATCAAAATGAATCTGAAGAATTTTTCTTTGTTAAATGGTTGGAATTAGTCTACAAGAATTCCTCTATGACTTAGTTTTCATGTTAACTTGAACTTGTTAGTAAGGTGTGTGTGGGTAATCTTGAAGGAACTAACTCTGTATATGGGATTAAAACTCACGACATATGGTTCTATAGTCTTAAAAAAGTTATCATTGAGCTACTCATGTATCAACTGACTTATTCAGTGATGAAATGATAGAATTTGTTAATACATAATTCTTCAAGATATAGGTAAAAAGAATTTCTTCAACTAATAATACATGTAATGACTTCAATGCACTGTGATCAGACGGTCAAACAAACAAACATAGAACATTGACAAAGTAGCAATAGGTTCAAGAATATCTATTTATTTTCAATATTATTCATATTCTGATTATTATTTCTGTGTTGCATTTACTTTATAAAGGACATTCAGGTGTAAATCAATTGGGTGGAATGTTTGTTAATGGTCGACCATTACCAGATACAACACGTCAACGTATTATTGAATTAGCACATTCAGGTGCACGTCCATGTGATATATCACGTATATTACAAGTATCTAATGGTTGTGTATCAAAAATTTTATGTCGTTATTATGAAACTGGTTCAATTAGACCAAAAGCAATTGGTGGTAGTAAACCAAGAGTAGCTACAAATTTAGTTGTATTAAAAATAGCTCATTATAAAAGAGAATGTCCATCAATATTTGCATGGGAAATACGAGATCGTTTATTACAAGAAGGAATATGTACAACAGAAAATATTCCAAGTGTAAGTTAGATGTTTTGTTCATATTTGAATAATTTTTTTCTGGTTAGCGTTTTTTTAGCGAGTTAGTTTTCTACGGGATGGAGTCGCTAACCTCATGCCCAACCCTGCTCCTTTATCCGGGCTTGGGACCGGCAGTAGCCCCTGGAGGGACTCCAGGCGGAGATTTTGTTCATATATATATATATATATATATATATATTATAATGATTTGTGTAAATTTCCAATATTATTACGCTTTGTTAGAATTTCACTGAAGTAATGAATAAGATCTGGTGAATTTTAATCCAGTCAAGATGAGATATGTTGACTGTCAATGAACCCATTCAGTACTGTTGAGTTATGAGTATATACTGATGAAGATTCATGAATTAGGTTGAAACAACTAGTTGATGGCTTTTATGTTAGAAACTTTATTCAAACCACACAAATCTATGCATTTCAAATGTGCATGTGTCGTTCAATTTCGTGTATCAGTTGAAGTTAGACATTAACAGAGTTGGATGCCGGCCGGTCAGCCGTCTCAGTGGTCTAGTCGTTAGACGCTCGCGCACGAGACTAATAGGTCCTGTGTTTGAATTTCGCGAGGCGGGATCATGGATGAGTACTGTTGAGGAGTCTCACAATAAAAGGAAACAGCCGTCCAGTACTTCCAGATTTTTGATGGTGGTCTAGCTTCAATGGATTCACGATCTCAACCATTGAAATTAGTCTAATATCCACATAAACCCTTCTGATATGCATTTCGAATTTTCTATGTTAAAGTAGATAAAAAAAACACATTATATGTATTGTATCTATGAGAAATGAACTCATTAAAACAAGATTATTTTTTAATGGTTAGAAGTGGAATTCGGTACTTCTGTACATCAACTAGGCAGCAATTCTGAGACAATCAACCTTGATCTTGATACTTTGATTCGATGTCAATCTTCAGAGATTTAGATGACTGAATATTATATGCTTATGAAGAAGGATTATTTTAAACATAAGTTATTACGCAATATATAACTTAATGAATAGATTGAATAGTCTAGATGCAAACATTTAAAATTACTTGACTATTGTATATTATAATGTGTTTTTGATGGAGTTTTGCTCTCTAAGCTGGATGGTTTAGTCGTTGAACATTCATCGTTCTTCTTTTGAACGACACTTCGCTTCTACCTGAAGTTTATACTGATGATGTCGTTCGGAAGAACGATGAAAGCTTCACGATCAAAACATCCAGCTCAGAGGACAAAAAACCATCAAAATCATCCATCTAAGCTACAAATCTTCTTCACCATCTCAAAATTACTATGTCTGCACAAATTTATCACTATGTACGCAAAATACTGAAGTGTTGTCACATTTTGTTTAAGAGATTATTCTAATCAATAATTCTAATGTAAGCAAAGATGGATAGTGACTAGCAGTGGGATCCAGAACGTGCGTTTCGTCCTAGTTGGGACTTGTCAATTGGATGTTTACTCTGGGACACGAACCCAGTACCGTTCGCTTTAAACGCAATCGCGTTATTTACTCAGCTACTGAGTCTTGATAGCCAATTGCTGGTGTAATGGGGTGATGTTTAAATTCACTTTGCATTATTTACTTGAATCTTCCCATTGATGTTTAGGACTTCAATTGATCAGTCTCTTATTGGTATATGTGAATACTGTGACAAAAAAATCACCAACTTAGGATCATCCTAAATGAAATTCACTGACAAGATATATCAAAAACATTTTTGATAACTCTATACACACTGAACTACTGTAATCCATTCATATTGACATCTTGATTAAAAAGTGACTCTGAACCTATTTGATATTTGTCTATTCAATATGTAAGACACAAAATTGTTAGGAATATATTAGTTTCATTACTATTTAATTCATGGATCCGTCAGTCTCAAAGAGCATGAAACGTCTTTTTTTTCCTTCCTTAAGAGTTCCTGATCTGCTAATGTGGTTTGACTAAATGATCGCGTTCAAATCGAGAAGCAGAATTGATTTATCATTGAAAATAAAATAATATTACACTAGATTACAAATAATGTCTGACAGTGTACATGATAATGATTTGACTGTCATGGTAAAAATTCTAAGTATCAAGTACCTCGCAGGGGGCGAGGTCGTGGATGCCCACTACTTAGGAGTCCCACAATAGGACAAAACGGCCGTCCAGTGCTTCCAGGTTTTCCACAGTGGTCTAGCTTCAACTGACTCATGATCTTAACCATTGAAATTACATATTTAACAAAAACCAATCAAGTGTTCGCTCACGAGGCCGACAATCCTGGGTTCGGATTCCACTAGCGGGATCATGAATGCTTACTGCTGATAAGTTCTACAATAAGATGAAACAACCATCTAGTGCTTACAGGTTTTTTAATAGTGATCTAATATCAATCAGTTTATGATCTTAATCAAAAACATAATAATCTCCACAACATCCTATTGACAATAATTCTATATTGAAAGTACTAAAGTGACTTGTATTTGTCCCTTTACTAATGTTGATGATTATCCACTTTTGATCAATGATCCAATAGTTAAATTACTCGAATTCCAATCACTAGGTGTTAGATTCAAAATTCAATCTAACTATCTCTGTTTGAATTACAGGGAGGTAGTTTTATATTCATCTTTACGAATAACATATAACTCAAAGCCAAATACATAAATCCATACTTGATAAATGAGTTCAACTTCATTATGATATTTGTATAGTGTTAGTTTACAGGTAACAGTTATCATCTTTTATGAAGTCCAATTCTAAAACGACTATATGTACACATTTAAGGTTTGTCTTGAAGACTGTGTAAAAACGAATGATAAATTTTTAAAAAAATATACAAAAATATCTTGAAGTTGGTGAACATGGAAAAGTCAATTAGAAACAACCTAGAATCGAGTACATATTGGCATCGGTTCAAGTTGCCACATCTCATTAGCATAACAAGATGAACACAAAATTCATAGAACTAGTTACCTCAGTCGTTGTAGTATATAAAAGAAGAAAGAATTAGTTCGTAGAAAGTAAGCAAAGACAAAGAGAGCATACACCTACCCTATTGTGATCGACTATGAGCCATGTTACTCAGAGTCTTCAACTATTGGTTGTGATAGTTGAGTAGACCCTAACCAAGTAGTCTGCATCTACCAATACGACTCAGTCCAGAAGTGAGTGACATGAAGGACTGATGCCACGTTTTGGTTTGTCCGCCCCTAACATGAAAAAAGTACCACATAATGTGTGACAAAGCTTTATATGTATCTATAAACATGTACATTAATGTCAGTAAAAGTATTAGTCAAATATGCCGAGAATAATCAGGAATGTTTTCATCGCTAAAATCAATATTTTGTTTAGAATACTGATAGAAATCAGTCAACCAAAAACCAATACAAGATAGAAGTGTAGTTATCCATAAGGCACTGATGATGATAACAATGACAATAATGGTAATAATAATAATAATAATATAAATAATCAAAACAACAATAGTTTATCAAACAAAACGAATAACACTGCCATACGGGAAATTTCGACAACCACCTCCGGAAATCAGATTACGAATAGAAAGTCTTTTTTGTTTCTTCAAAAATAACGCCACATAGAAATGGATAAACACTCGAAGAGATTGATAATATATGTGTGTAATTGTGTGTGTATATATATATATATATGGGGGGGGGTACTTGTATTCGTGTTAAATTATGTTTTTTTAAGTAAACTTGAAAAGACTACAAAAGAGTAGGACATTTTTTTATTTGTTAATCAACACAGGAAATAAAGGGAAATTACATAGTTTTTACTAAAATTACAAGAGAATAATTTAAGCAGAAAATGTTTTCAAAGAAAAGTATAACACTACCACCACCACCACCACCACAACGACAACTCCAACAAAGACACTCAACACCACCACCAACAACAACAACAATACCACAGATAATAATGACACTAATGAGAACAATAATATCATCGACGTGGAAAATAAAGAGCAAACAATTATTTTTTTGTGTGTGGAAAACCTTAAAAATAAAAGAAACTGGGGGGGGGTTTCTCTCGTATTTATCTATCCAAATGACTTATACTTATAGTATAATAAGATTAAGTATAGTACTTTTATTTCAATGAAGTAATGAATGATGTTTTGATCAAGGTTACTTTTCATGTTTTCGGTTTGTTGAATATCATGGTTTAGAAAACAACATTAATTATATAAAGAAATTATTTTCTATTTACTGGTTATAATTTAAGTTGAAAAGATTTCGTGGATTGATTGAAGTTAGATATTAACACCGTTGGATGCCGGCCGGCTCAGTAGTCTAGAGGTTAGGTGTTCGCACGCAAGACCGATCGGTCCTGGGTGTGAATTCCGCGAAGTGGGATCATAGGTACATACTGCTGAGGAGTCCTATAGTAGAACGAGTTGGCCGTCCAGTGCTTCCAGGTTTTCCATAGTGGCCTAGCCTAAGTTGACTTAAATTCATATATTACTACAATCTCCACAAAACCACTTTCTAATAATAAAATATAAAATAACGAAAATTCTTGTTATCACATTCAAGTGGGGTTTTGTTCTCTGAGCTGGATGGTTTGATCGTGGAGCTTTCATGATTATTCTAAACGACATCATATGCACAAACTTCTAGTAGAAATAAACTGTTCGAATTTCTCCATATATGGTTCACAGCTTGTCCTGTAGACCTCGATGTTGATTTGTTCTTGTTGACCTTAAACTATGAAAGCTACGTGATCAAACCATCCAGCTCAGAGGACGAAACTTCATCAAAATCGTCCATCTCAGCTACAAATCTTCTCCATCATCTGTCATCAGATTTAAACTCTAATTTTTTGAATTTGAAATGTATGTAGTTTAAGAAAGAAAACTAATGAAAATTGAACATGTTTAATGATTGAATTATTGAATTGATTGATGTTAGATCACCATGAAAAACCTGGAATTACTGAACGGTCGTTTCATCCAAGTATGGGACTCCTTAACAATGCGCATTCAGCGTTTCCAGGTTTTCACTGGTGGTCTAGCTTAGATCAACTTATGTATTCAACTATGAAAATTATCTCTTCATATAAACACTAATTTTCAGCATGATATTTTTTTCGACCCAACAATTGTACAGGCTTTTAATGGTTCCTTGCCAATAAATTTATCCTTAAATCAAACAGATTATTGTAGACCATCTATCCAAGTAACCTAATAAGATTCTATTTAACTTGGACGTTATTGAGCACTAAAATTTGGCGATAACATGTGAAAGGAGTTTCGGACTTCATTTTGTTGTTTTTTTAATGAAAAATGTAACTGAATTCAATACTGACCATATTCTATCTGCTACCAAGTATTAAATATGTTCAGTTAGTTCAATAGTTTGCCATCTTAGTGCAAAGTATCGAGTATTAGATAAATGTTATCAGTATTTGTAATTGTTATCACTTAAAAATTTCTTTAAGATCTTTAAATATTCAACTAATTACATGAATGGATGGGATGAATGTTAGATCACCATTGAAAACCTGAAAGCACTGGACCATCGTTTCGTCCTAGAATGGGATTCCTCAGCAGTGCACATCCCACATAACTTTTAATCAATCTATATGTCAGAAGCGGTTTTGTGGAGATTTTGGAAATTTCACTGGTTGAAATCACGAGTCAGTTGAAGCTAAACCACTATGGAAACCCTGAAAGCACTGGACGGCTGTTTCATCTTATTGTGGGACTCCTCAGGAGTGCGCATCCACGATCCCGCACTCCGTGAGTTTTGAACCCAGGACCTATCAGTCTCGCGCACCAACACTTAACCACTAGACCACTGAACCGGCCGGCATCCAATGGTGTTAATGTGTAACTCCGCATATCCGTATATCCAAAAGAAACATCATTCAATAATTATTACAAATATTTTTCTGTTGATAAATGCAGAGTTGACAAACATTTGGTTCAAACAAATGAAGCATATAATTCTCACTGTTTATGAACATATGGTTATCCCTATATTGGTGTACATGCGAAATATTTATATATATAATCGAAATATTGCGTGCAACTAAGAGATTTGCGTTCCTCTCATTTCTTTAAAAAAAGAATCCCTCTCCCTTTGTATATGTGCGTGTGTGTGTGTGTGTGCGCGCACGTTTCTACGCATAGACATTGGTAATAAGTTAAAATGTAAGAGAAAAGTATGGGAGAGAGAAGTAAAACAGAATGATTGGAACCTAAAAGAGAATCATTGTAGACAGACAGATTGAATTCAGTTCAAGTTATCCTTGTCTATTTATGTTTCCCATTTTAAAGCTTAGTCTTGCTCATCTTGCTTTTCTTTTCTTTTTGTTTCTTCATCAACTACTTGAAGTTAAGAAAATTTATGCCTGAATAGTAATTCAAGTAGTATCTTCTATACAACAGACGTGAAAAGTTTTGTCATAAATTTTTCTTTTTCGGTACATCTCAATATTTTGATAATAATGAGATGATGATGATGATGATGATGACCCAATGAATTTGTCTAATTACACTTAAAGTTACCTAGCTATACTATATGTATATACATATATGGTACCTACAAGCTGTGGAACCATTAAAACAATAGAGAATCTTTACACTCAAGTTTCGTCTTGACCAATAATAATAATAATAATATTAAAACAAGAGAATCAATTTGTAAAGATTTCCAGTAGAATAAACTTGTGAATCTTGTGTATAGAATAGAGGGGTGAAGAGTAGAAGGAATCAATGATTTGATCAATAGTTTTGACTAATGAAATCCAACTATGTTGAAGGTGAGACAGTTATCCACCTCAGGCAATAGATAAAGATTGCGCTAAATAATTAATTGATTAAAGTTAGACATTAACACAGTGATATAGAGATTTAGCGTTCAAGTTCAAGACCGAAAGTCTTTGGTTTGATTCATGGAAGTGTTATGAATGTCCAGTTCTAAAGAGTCCCAGAACGACCGTTTAGTGCATCGCTGTTTTCAATGATGATCTAACTAAGATTACTTTGTGATTAAAACTATGAAAATAGTTTTATGTTAATATCACCATTTTCTATTTTATCTTGTACTCTTTGGTTGAATTTCCTACAAATTTATCAACTTATTGCAGTCCAAGGTGAGAATGATATGAAATGTCAGTTAGTTAGTTAGCTGCAAAGTAGGACTAGGCATATAAATGTGTCCGTTCAAGTTATTTATTACTTGAGCACATAAATATTGGTACAAAGGGGCACCGAATGTATATTCACCACACAAGTAACTTGATTAGTGTGTGGGCTGTAATACTGCTGGGGTGCCCCAACAGAAGCAGGTGGTTTTCTTAGGGGGGCACTATCCGAGGTCCTATCCACAAGGCAGAAGAGCAATGTCAAGATATACGGTCTCATGGTAACTGATGACCAACGGTTGGTTTATACATCGTTTATTCCCTTAGGGTCCTGGAACCCATGTAGACCATTGGTTTGGAATTAGGGTTTACCAATTCCTCTGGGTGGATCCTCCGTATCGACTAACCTGGTTACAGCACCGGAAATTTGCTTTTGGTCCTCTCAATTTTTCGGACACCTCCGCCACGAGGAGGCGGTGATTAAGACTTCCCTGTAAGTGACCGTATACGCGTGGCCATGTGAAAGCTTTTCGAGAGGGAGAGAGTACTCTCTACACCCTCAGCCGTACCAGAGCATTTAGGGGCTGGTCAAAGTTGCCAAACCTCATTAGCACAATAAAACGAACATCAAATTCATAGAACAATTTACTTGAATGGTGGCAATATATAAAAGAAAGATTACATATAAGGATATAATACAGGGAAAAAGAATTAGTTCGTAAAAAGAAAGGTATAATCTCATGATTTAAGGGAAGACAAATAATTTATACACTTACGCTATTGTGACCGATTCTGAGCTATGTCACCCAGAGTCTCCAACCAATACTGGTTATGATATATATATATATATATATATATATATATATATATGTTTTTGATTGAGATCATGAACCAATTGATGTTAAACCACCATTGAAAACCTGGAAGCATTGGACAGCCGTTTCGTCCTATTGTGGGACTCCTAAGCAGTGCATATCCACGATCCCGCCCGCGGAATTCGAACCTAGGACCTTCAGTTTCGCACACTAACGCTTAACCTCTAAATCACTGAGTCGGCATCCACATTTAATATGCATATTGAAATGTCAGATACGAAAAAAAAACAACTTTTTTACTAAAATACCAGTTTTGTACAACAAAAAACGACTTCTATTTTAAGTATCTAGTGAAGATGTTTTCACAGACGAAGAAGAAGAAGAGCAAACAAACAAACAAACAAAACAGTAACAATAGTAATGTTGAGTTAATTGATTAATTTTAATCTATCATTTTTATTTATATTCCTAATATTATTTAACTAATTGAATAGCTCCACCACATAAACTCAATCTTCAATTTGATCTTCTGTTGTTCTTGTTTTGTTTTTTTAAAAAAGAAATTAATTCCTGATTTGTGACATTTAGATCATTAAATTTGATCTTTCTCCTTCTCTCTTCCTCTATCTCCCTCTGTATGTCTTCTTCTTCTACTTCTACTTCTTTCACTCTTCTTATCTATTACATATAGAATCATTCAAGCGTTCAATGTCATTATTTACTAACAATAGTTATAGTATAGAATTAAATAGCGGTAATATTAAAGAACTATAATGTATTCAATGTTCTTTTTTACATGAAAATCTAAATGTATCATTATTTAAGATTTTCATATTGTTAATACATAGTAGATTTCTTATTTCAAGTGTTGTGTTCCCCTCTTTCTCTGTCCATTAAAAAGTAAACATGATCAAGATATGTAAGTTGATAAAGCTAAAATAAAAACAAGAACAAGAAGCACGATATTGAAGTGTATTCATCAGTTGAATATCCAGTTAGTTAGTCAGTCAGTCAGCTGCAACGTAGGACCAGGCACATAGATGCATCGGTTCAAGTTGCCATACGTCATCAGTACAACAACATGAACACCAAATTCATAGAAGTAGTTACTTCAATGGTAGTAATATATAAAAGAAAGATTGCATATAAGGATATAGTATAGGAAGAAAGAATTAGTTCATAAAAAGAAAGATATGGGGTGATTTTAATCTAGTTGGAGTTCAAAAAGCTACGACTAATCTGAAACGAGGAAAAGCAGCTGGTTCAGATAGATTGGCTCCAGAAGTCTTCAAGGATGGTGGTCTAGTTTTAGCGATTAGATTGACTAATATTTTAGCTAAAATCTGAGAGTTGGATGTAATTTCATCTGATTGGTTGCAATCACTGGTTGTCCTAATATATATATATATATATATATATATATATATGAAGGGGTCAAAATCATCCTGTGACAACCATAAAGGGATTAGTTTGACTAACATAGCATCTAAAATACTAGCCTAACACAGAATTATGAACTGCAAACACAAGAAAATCAGGCTGGCTTCAGACCTGGTCGTGGCTGCATCAACCATATATTTACCATTCGTCAGATTTTAGAAGTCGGTTGACACTTGTCCGTTGTCCACATCGTGAAACGATACTTCTTCTTAAGGTACCTGGAAAGGAAATTGGGTTAGGGATGACCTTAACTGTCTAGAAGTGACTATGGCTTGACATAATTCACATGGCCTTTGTGAGTAGTTTTGGAAATATGTTACTTCTATTATTTAAAGCCCTTACCTATTTGGATGAAAATCCTTCAAAAAAAAAACAAGACGTACTATCATTACACCTAACTATTCCTAACCCATTCGTTCTATTGTGAGAAGACAGAATCTCTGAAGACTTTGGTAATCTGAGGGAAATACCTCATTGTTGTTGTGCCAATTGTTTATTCTCATTGACTACAACAGTAATTTACAATTGTCTAACATTCATTTGCCTTGACTAGTACTTTAGCTGACGTTATATATTTACTCATTTTGAACAATAACCAGTTGTAGTTAGTATATATATCAAGTATTTGTTTGTGTATGTTTCTTCTCTGTTCACCTTTTCAAAATTCAAGGTATCATCAATAAATCGTGTATTAAGAAATGTATGTAACGATAATCAACTACCTCTTTCATTAGGATCAAATCTTTCACAAAATGAACATAATAACAGTAATACTAATAGTAATAGTGCTAGTCATACATTAAATTCTCTCATGAATATCCAAACAATGCAATCACATGAACATCTATTACATCATACCCATACACAAAATAATCAATTCAATTCACCATTGAATCGTATGCCAATGGTTGATTTTCAATCCTCTCATCTTAATCGTCTTATGAATCAGTCTAGTTTAAATAAACAAAATTATCCACTACAATTGACTGTAAATCAAGTATCTCGAGGATTAAATATGTCACCTCGATCACCGAGAACTTCACCACCTCGATTTAATCATCCACAAACAGTAGCATTTGCTGCAGCGGCTGCTGTAGCAGCTGTTCAACAAAATTATCCACAAACTTCAACTATATATGATTCAATTACATATCAAAATCGTTTATTTGAAATGAATGGTAATAATGGTGTCACTACGACTACCACTACTACTGGCATTACCACTATCACCACTATTACAGCTAGTAATAGTAATGTGTCTCCAACATTCCAATCATCAACGAATATGTACGATAGATTTTCTAATTTCCTACATCATACCAATTGGCCATCTTGGTATAATACATCTTCATCATCATCATCAGAATCTACTAATAATCATACGTCATCTATTTCTATGGATACAAATATGAATATAAGAAATTATAGTAATAATGATACTGGTAATCCTACTACTACTAATAATAATAATTGTTTAGCTGAAACAAATTATTGTAATTTACCAAGTTTCAATATGTCTAATAGTATAGATCCTGTTCAATTTCATCCATCCCATATAAATCTGAATAAACCTAATAGTAAGGGTAATAATAATAATAATGAAGGAGAACATAATTCAAATGGTTCTCATCATACTTCATCATCAATTCATCTTCATAATATGAATGTATGTGAATTGAATAAACCTGATCATTTATTACATCATAGTAAGCCACAACAGCGACAGCGACAACAGCAGCAAGCACAACAACAATCCCTTATGAAGAATAATTATGATGATGGTGGTGATGATGACGATGATGATGATGATGACGATGACGATGATGGTAATGGTGATAATAAACATAATGAATTCAATTTACTTATAAGAAATTCATCAAAATTATATGAATGTTTAGATTCTGAAATTGAATCAAATGAACAATGTCAATTCTATGAGAAATCATCAATGGGATTAATGGAATTCCTTCAAGATAATCATAATCATAATTTAAATCCTATTCAAATGGAATTGAAAAAGAAAGAATTAACAAGATCAGGTAAGATTGAATATAAATACTTTATCAGTAGTATTGTTTAATTAGATGTTAATATTATCTCCTTAAGGACTAGTTTCAAACATCTAACATATAAACAAACAGAGTGTAAGTGATGTTGAGTGAATTAGACTATCAGGGACATTATCACCATGGAAATAAACATAATCGATATTAGTAACTACTTAGTGATCCTATAGATGATCGATCAAGTGATGAGTATTTTACTAATAAGATCTGAAATAGATCTACATGATAACAATGCATTTTCTTTCGTTTACGTGTAATGATTCGTTGATTAGAAGATCAGTACATAAAGTGGTACTGATAGTTTTTTAACTAAACTATTTGGCAACATTATAATTTGTATAGACAAAGCAATCAGATATATGGTAGCAGGTCTTGGATTTCGGTGCGAAATTCATTCATTAAAGCTGATGTCAGTTCGTGATGAAAACTCTAACCATCTACTATAAACATTCGAATTCGAATTCTTTACACTCATTTATAACCTTCATTTAGTCCTATTTAGGGAGTGAACATTATCAAAGCCATTTTAGAGTCTCTCGAAAGTCATCCATAAATTATAATCTTACCAACTGTTCATTGTATCTTGATTTGTAATGAACCTCTTGTTACGATTAGTTCATTACGTGAATTATTTTTAAAGACGATTTATATGAAGAGTTGATTTCTGAACTAATTTAGCCTAAACATATTGTGAAACAACTTTCAATGGTGTATATATAAAGAATAGTATATATTATAAGGCAGGAAATCAGTATAAAGTATTGGATTAGTGGTTAAATACATATTATAATAAACATATATCTATTAATAGTTGAATTCATAAGTCAATTAAAGCTAGACCACCATGGAAAACGTGGAAGCACTGGATGGCTGTTTTGTCCTATTGTAGATCTGCTCATCAGTGCTCATCCAAGATTGGTTGAAGTTAGACATTAAGACCGTTGGATGTTGGCTCTGTGGTCTATAGGTTAAGCGTTTGCTTGCGAGACCGAAGGTCCTAGTTTTGAATCCTGTGTACAATGTCGTGGATGCTTACCACTGAGGAGTCCCATACTGGGACGAAACCATCGTCCAGTAATCCCAGGTTTTCCATGGTGGTCTAACATCAATCGACTCATGAATTCAATAATTAAAAAATCACTACAATCTACAAAAACCCCATTCTGATGATATATCTATCAAGCATATAGTTGTCATTAGTAAGTACATTGTTAACTTAAAGGTCTTAAAGGTCCAATGAATATGTTTTCATAAGAATTTTGGTATTGTAGACCCCATATATTTGCCAAAGACGGTACGTGGAACAGGCTAAATACTAAAATATCCGATTTGTTCAATTGTTTCACTTCATAGAGACCATTATTGCTGTTTATAAGTATAATGATCTCAAAATTTTAGTTTCTTGAAGATTATCCAGTGTAATGACGTATAACTAACAATCAGTATGAGGTTCAATCAGATCGCTGCCAAATACTGAGAAACCTAATGGATTTTTTAGATTCTAGCTAGCCGGAGAAAGCTTTTCTATTTTCTTTCTAAATCCAAAATAAATTTTAAACTTTTTAGATCCAGTATTTTTGTGGTTGATGTTACTGGAAGGATAAAGTCAACTAATTCGAAGCCTAAGAAGTTTAACAGCTGACATTCTACCAGCATCTCCTATTTTTTCTGGTCAGCGCTTTTTAGCGAGTTAGTTTTCCACAGGATGAGGTCGCTAAATCCAAGCCCAACCCTCCTCCTTTATCCGGGCTTGGGAACGGCAGTAGCACCAGAGGGCCTTCAGGTGGAGTATTTATAAGCTATTAGTCAACACTTCTATATATTACTTAAATGACTATCGAAATTGTGTGAATTTTTTAAAATATTTTTACTTCCAAATGTAGATCAGCTATACTCACTTACGCCTGTCACCTCCCCCCAGTGAAGCATAGGCCAATGACCTCAATATTCTAAATCACTATGTCCTCAGCCTCCTTTTCTAGTTCTATTCAATTGTTGTTCGTTCTTCTCATGTATGTCTTCATTTCTCGGTGTGATGGGTTCTTTGGTCTTCCTCTTATCCTCCTCCTTTCGCCTTGAGGATTTCAAGTGTGGACTTGCCTTGTGAGGTAATTGGGTGCTTTCTTCAATATGTGTCCTATCCACTTTCAATGTTTCTTCCTGATTTCGTCCTCCTTTTGGAACCTGGGTTTATTCTCTCCCACAGTAGATTGTTGATGATAGTGTCTAGTCAACGGATCCGAAGTATTTTGCATAAACAACTGTTGATAAACTCTTATAGATCAACTACAGAACTATTGTAAATCTCAGAAGTCATTTATCTTGGTATTCTCAACTTTATTATAAGTGAACCATTAATAATTGAGATTATCTATACCATTCTTTATCAATATTGATTAGTCAATTTCACTATTGTTGTTTCTATTCGTTTATTATACAGATTCATTCATTCATTCAACAATAGAAAATCAACTAGATCAATCAAGATTAAATCTGGAAACATTCAAAGGAATTCATTCATCTAATCCAACTAGTTTACAACAAAAAATTCAATCTAACAAACAACAACTATTAAATTCACATTACAATTCAATGAATATCACTACAACTACTACTGATAATATTAATAATAGTAGTATTACCAGTAGTAGTAGTAGTAGTAGTAGTAGTAATACTACTATGACTACCATTACCACTAGTCCTATTAATAATATAATGAACATATGTTCAACACCTATGGAAATATTAATGAAAACTTATGGTAAAGATAATTTTACAAAATTATCATCGAAACAAAATTTATTACATCCTTCTCATTCACAACAGCAACAACATACTACTAATAATCATTATTCAGAAATGAATCATACACTACTTAATTCCATTTCGTCATCAGTATCAATGATGAATTCTATGGATCATTATAATCATCATCATTCTAAATTAGATGAAAAATTAAATGATAATAAAAAAATTGGAAGAAATAGAACAACATTTACACCGGAACAATTAGAAATACTTGAAGAAGGTAAATATTGAAATTATTTAAGTAGTCAATAAGATTATCGTTGAATATATTAATCTGTTTCATAGATATGACTCTGTTGTTGCTGACTGATTGACGGTTTCATAGATCAGTATAGAGTTGTGGAGATTATTAAATTATTGATTGAGATCATGAACTGATTGATGTTAGACCACTATTGAAAACCTGGAAGCACTGGACGGCCAACTCCTCCTATCGTGGGAGGGCGCATCCATAGTCCTGATCTCGGGGTTCGAACCCAGGGTCGTCAGTCTCGCGCACGAACGCTCAACCTCTAGACCACTGATCCCGCCGGCATCCAGCGGTATTTATGTCTAACTTCAACCAATCCGCGGAAGTGTGCGACCATATTCCATTGTACTGAGTTAGATACCTGTTTCTATTCGATACGGATTAGCTCCACTGGTCACGGCTTCTTACTAGGACTCCGATAATTCCCTCACGAAACTAGTCACTAGTGAGCACATGGTAATTATCAGTATAGGGTTGTGGATATTTTGATTGAGATCATGAACTGATTGATGTTCGACCACTATTGAAAACCTGGAAGCACTGGACGGCCATTTCGTCCTGTTTCGGGGCTCCTTAGCAGTGCGCTGTGAACTGTTATGTTTAAAGTATTATAAATTGTATTCCTCTTTCAAAATACTAGCGATTTATGCCAATACAATTATGAAATTTTCTTAAAGATTGATTAAAACATCAATGGGAGTTCTTAGAAGTGGTGTTTACAAATGCTACATAGTTTTATATTTTATTTTCTAACCATTTTTAATGCATTATTTCAACAACAACAACAACAAGAACAAGAACAACAGCCATAAAGATTACTCGATGCCGATTTTGTGGATTTTCTAAAAAAATCTTCTTGAGTTCCACCAAAAATTTTGATATGAAATCGTTAGTTCCGCTGATTCATCAATATTACTTCAAGGTGGTCATCTTTGTATGATTTTTAAGCACAACTAAAGTTTTACCTTCATTTGGTATTATTTAACTTGAATCTTCCCACTGATGTTTTGGACTGTAATTGATCAGTCTCTTATCGGCAGATGTGCATCCTGTGTGTGTTGCCTCTATATTGTATTAATTCACAAACATTATAAGCAGAGATGGATAGTGGCTAACAGTGGGATCCAGGACATACGTTTCATCCTATAAGAAACGGATCAATTGCAGTGATAAACGTCAATGGGACGATTCAAGTAAACAATACTAAGTGATTTTAAACTTCACCACATTGCACAAGCAAATGGATATTAAGACTTAATAGCTAGGTGGTTAACGTGATGGTGTTTAAGGCGAACGGTACTTGGTTCGAGTCCCAGGGTGGACATAAACTGTAAGACGCAGGTATGTGCAGCTGACGAGTCCCAAATGGGACGAAACGCGCATCCTAGATTCCACTGCTAGGCACATTCCATCTTCGCTTATAAAATTTTACCTGTTCTTTAAAATACTCCTTAGTATATTTAATATAATGATTGTGAATATACATAGTTCCATAACTAATAAACTTTGTAGATTAGTTCGCCTACTTATGAGATACATTATGTAGTGTATATTACATGGTGAATTTGTGTTTTTGAATGTATAAGTGTAATTTATGGTACTATTGGATCAACTATTTGGAAAACGTGTTTTACACTTCACATTGATAACTACAGGTCACAATTTCATTTTAGAGGTTCGAGGAAATCTACATTGCAGCGATCCAATAATTACTTAATTTACTTACTCCTGTTACCCCTCATCGAGTAGTATAGGCCGCCTACAAACATTCCCCATCTAACTTTGTCTTTGACAATCCTTTCCAGTTGTTATTCATTATTTTGATATCTGCTCCCAATTCCTGACGCAGTGTGTTATTTAGTCTTGCTCTTCTCCATTTCTCTTCAAGACTCCAAGTCAACGCCTGCTTCGCGATATAGTTTGATGATTTCTGTAATGTATATCCTATCAACTTCCACCGTCTCTCCCTAATTTTCTCTTTACTAATTAGTAACCATATGTTTGTTATTAAATCCACAAAGAACCTAACATTTTTAATATATCAATGTCGAACTAACCTTTTAGGCAAGAAAATGACAATTCGTGTGTAGTATTCATCACAGATTGATCTCAGTCTGAGAAGCACTGAAAACCAGGGAAAACTAGACGAATGTTTCGTCCTGGTCTGTGACTCCTCAGAAATGCTTGCCTATAACTCCAACACCATGGTTAATACATCTTGAAACCTATCAGAAAATTATTTTTTCAATAACTTCAGGGTATTTTGTAGACTCCTTTTAATCAACACCTTACATATCAATGCTTATATGCATTATGTATTTATTTATTTAAACACATAAACATCGGTGCAAGGAGGCACCAAATATATATGAGCCACGTAAATCATTCGATATGTGTGAGGGCTGGGATACTACCCGGGTGCCCAGATCGAACAATGTGGTTTTCTTAGGGAGCCACATCCGGAGCTTTCGACCTAAATGTTTGATCCACAAGACAGTGGAGCAACGTAAGGAGATTCAGTACCATGGTAGCGGGTGTCCAACAATAGGTGCATACGCCATTTGTTTCCTTACGATCCTGGAGCCAATGTACACCATTGGTTTGGAATTATGGTTTTCCAACTCCTCTAGGTGGACTCTTTGTGTCGACCAACCCGGTTAAAGTGCCAGACATTCGTTTTTCGTCCTCTCAATTTCACGAGAAGGCAGACAGTGGGACTTTCTTGGTAGCGGTTGTATACACGTGGCCATGTGAGGGCATTTCGAGAGGGAGAGAGAGAAAAAACGGACTGTCCTCACTCTCAACTGTACCAGAACATTTGTAAGCCTTACATGCATTATAATTATATATATTTAGTTTATAATAATAACAACTACTATTCTCATCATGTCTTGTTTGTTTTTTTTAGAATTTGAACGTACACATTATCCTGATTTAATGATTAGAGAACAATTAGCAGGATCCATGTTAATACCTGAATCACGTATACAAGTATGGTTTTCAAATCGTCGTGCAAAATGGCGTCGTGAAGGTAAAGAATTAAATCACACCAAGCAAAATAGATCATCAAGATCACCAAGTTTAGATGATAATCCAAGTAATGATCAACATTATAATTATTCAATATTGAATAAAGTACAAGATTATTCTAGAATGAATGATCATCATGAATTAGATCAATTGAATTTAATTAAACAAAAATTAAATTATGAACAAATAAATCATCATTCTACTATAGTTTATCATCATGATGACGATTATCATCAACAGAATAAACAAAAAGAAGAACAAATAAATATGATTAGAAAAGAATATGGTAATATGAATTGGACATATATGTCTACACCAATTCATCAAGAGGTAAGTCTTTGTATAAACGAATAATTGATGTTAATAACTTGGAGCACCCTGTGGAGCTACTGCTGCTTCCAAGCCTGGATAAGAAGGAGGAAGGTTAAGCATAGTGTTAGCACTCTCATCTCGTAACTCACTAACAAAAAAACTAACTAGAAAAAATAATTCAAACCATTTAACTCTGCCCTGAGAGTTAGAAGATCTTCATTTAGAAGAGTTATGATGCCTCATGATGAAAGCTGAATTCCTTCGGAAGTTATGAGGCTGATATCCCTTCTGACAACTAGAGCAATCATTGATTTAGCTACATGGAATGCTCTTACAATGTACGAGACCGAAAGAGTCATACAAATTTCTGCGAAATATTGTATTTCATCAATCTCACCGTTTGATTGATTAGAAAACATCATTAGATCTTACTCACAGACTGAGCATATCAAAAGCTGTATAGATAAACTTGATATGAAAATGTAAATGAATAATAAGTGATTTGTTTATTCTTTTGTTTTATGATGAGATATATTTAATCTTAAGGCATTCTTTCTGATAATCTAAAATTAACTTGAATATTTTAAAGTTTACATGATGATCCAATCTTAGTTAGACAACTAATGAAAATCTGTAAACATTCGTCAGTTGGTTTCAGTCAGTCAGTTACAACGTAAGACCAGGTACATATGTACATCGATCCAAGTTGCTATAGCTCATTAGTACAACAAGATAAACATCGAATTCATAGGAGCAGTGGTTGTATTATATAAAAGAAAGATTCCGTATATGGATATAATACAGGAAGAAAGAAGTGGTTCGTATAAAGAAAGGTATAAAGCAATTTCAATCTCACGGTTTTAGGAAAGACAAAGAGTATATACACCGACGCCATTGTGATCGATTGTAAGCTATGTCACTCAGAGTTTCCAACCATTGGTTACAATAGCCACGTGGACCGGTACTAAGTATTCTGCATCTACCAGCATGGCTCGGACTAGAGGTTAGTGACTTTGTGAACTGGTTTGACCGCCCCTAACTTTCTCTCAAGCATTCCCAATACTAGTCAAGTTAGTTTACCCTAGTATGAGACTCATTAGTGATTATTTATGACCCCACCGAGGATCGAACTCCGGATGTCTAGATCGCTTGGTGAGCACTTGACTTCCAGACCACCGGACTGTCATCTATTAATTTTCATCCACAAGTTTCATCGATTCGCGATACTGATGAACCATTTTACAATGAGTTATCCTTGAAATGGGCGTGAATTCAGCCTTTGATGTAGTCGTCGGTGCGTATAGCTCAAGATTCCAATACTAGGGCGAAATAGCTATCTAGTACCTCCGTGTTTTCAATAGTTGTTTTGCTAAATTTAGTCCGTAATGCAAACTATGAAACTCAACACTCTCTCAATTTCCCAGTTACTTGAAAATGATAGAAAGATTGATCTTTCATTATTCTAATCACAACAATACATGAATACCAAATTTTTAACCTGATATAACTCACAAATAAATACTGTGGATATATTCTAAAACCATAAGGAAAGAGCCTGTTCAGTACTTGATTGAGATCATGAATCGATTTATGATAGTCCACCATTGAAAACCGTGAAGCACTGGACGACCATTTCGTCCTATTGTGGGACTCCTCAGAAGTGCTCATCCACGACCTTTCCTCGTAAGTTTCAAAACCAGGACCTAATAGTCTCGCGTGCGAGCGTTTAACCATTAGACCACAAAACTCCTTCTGATATTAATCAACATATGCTCACTAGTGATGGTCTCCAAGAGGTATTTCCTGGAGTTCCATTGAGGAGCAGTAACCAGTGAAATTCAATCGAGTTTATTGTGAGATAGTAACTCACTGAAGACAATGGTGGATGTGTCGTTCAATTTCGTGGATCGATTGAAGTTAAACATTAATACCGTTGGATTCTGGCCAGCTCAGTGGTTTGGTGGTTAAGTGTTCATGCGCGAAACCGATAGGTCCTGGGTTTGAATCTCACAAGGTACGATCGTGGATGCACACTTCTGAGGAATCTCACAGTCTAGTGCTTCCATATTTTCCATGGTGGTCTAGTTTCAAATGTTTCATGATCTCAACGATTAAAATCACTATAATATCCACATAACCCCTTCGAATATCTTATTGTTTAAAATCTATTTTGTTTTTATTATTTTCCTGACTACTACTTTTAAGCATCTATCACCTAAGAAATTATTCAATTATTCTGAACAATTTGATCCATTAAACGATCATATACCACGAGATCATTCAAATGTAATCAATCCAATTTCTAATCATCAAATAGAAACTTATACAATTTTAAATGATGTAACACGTTCAACTAATCATGAACATATTTTATCAACAAAAATCAATTTAAATGATCCTATTCTATCGATTAATCATTATAATCATGATACAGATCATAATTCTGATCTAGATCATAGACAAATACAAAATATCATATCAAATAATAAAAGAGATGGAATGTTAATGATGAATTCAGATTTTACTAAATTAAATTGTTTATCATATAATAATCAATTATTAGAGACGATTCATACTGTGAATACGACTACTACTTCTACTCCTCCTCCTCCTACTACTACTACTACTACTACTACCACCACTACTACTACAAATAATCATAACAGTGATACTACTATTAGTAGTACTACTAATAATAATAATGTAAATAGTTTAATGAGTAGTATACATAGATTAAATAGAAATGATTCATTTGATATATCTCACAATCAAGAAAGACAAATTGATATAGAATTAATTGATAAAACACAATCTAATCATTCAGATTATCAACCAATATGGTTGAATTCAACTGATCAAATACATAATTATAAAACAGATTCAATAAATCCTTCATTATGGTATGGTATGACATATCCTCAACCAAGTACATTATCTACTGATTCTGGTATTGGTTCACCACCATTACCACTACCACCGCCACTACCATCATCAACATCATCATCATTGTCTATGCTTTCTAACAATGGTATCATCGGTAAATCACCTATTTCTATTGGATATGACAATGGATCAACTAATCATCTATTACCACAAATACTTCCTGATACATCATCTCAATTATCTTCTATGGCTGTAGCAGCTGCAGCGGCTGTGGTAGCTTGGAACAACAATAGCAATAATTCAAACTATATTCACAATCAAAATGTAACACCTAAATCGATAACAACATCTAATGAATATGATATCATATTGAATTCTCATGAATCTACACCAATAAATTATGGATATTTAGACAGAATAAACTCAGAATTTAATTTAATATCGAATACTTCTACATCTTCAATATGTGCACCACCACCACCTTCATGTTGTCCTACTACTACTACTACTACTACTACTACCACTACTACATCTTCTTCTTCTTCGTCGTCTTCGTCTTCGTCTTCTTCTCCATTGGCTTCAACATCTTCATTATCATTATCACAATCTTCTGCTTCTTCATGTTCTACACATAATAATACTATAATTAATTTTGATTTAAGTAGTTTAGTTAGTCAAACACCTAATGTAAACATCAATAATACTAATAATACTGATAATAATAACAATAATATAAGTAGTATAAATAGCACTTATTATGATTTTTCACGTTATTTTCATTAATTTATAAAATATATCAAAGAACAACAAAAAAGAACAATAAATGAACTGATAAATAATTACTATGGCAAATTCATTCGTTTCTCATGTTTATTCTACTTAGTTAGTTACTTACTTAATTCATTACTTCCATACTTCCTTTACTTATCTACTTAGTAACTATTTTGTTGCACATCAATATCAAATGTTATTCACTACACAATAAGCCAAATTTTTGATGCGAATGGTAAATCACACTTTTATATTTGTACACTTACAGATTGATACCTATTTAGGCATATGTATGTAGGTATGTGTATGTATGTATGTATGTATGTATGTATGTATGTATGTATGTGTGCGTATGTGCAAATGTAGTATATTTAAAAAAACACAATTATTTTGTTGTAAACTAAAAACTTGTACATAGAAACAATGAATTATAAATGTGATATATAGCAATTATTAAATGACACAGTTTCTTCTATTTCATTTAATGGATACACTGAAAGATATAATTTCTTTCGTCATATATATATTACTGACTTACTTACACTTGGTACCCCCCCTCAAGTGGAGCATAGGCCACTAACCAGAATGAATGGATAAAAAATGGTACGGCTGAGAGTGGGGAAATTTCACTCTCCCTCTCGAAACGCTCTCACATGGCTACATGCATACAACCACTGTCATGCAAGTCCTACTCACTACCTTCTCGCGCCAAGGGTGTTTTTGCTGAATTGAGAAGAAGAAAAGCGAATTTCCGGTGCTCTGAGTTAGCGGATACGGAGGATCCACCTAGAGGAATTGGTAAACCCTAATTCCATACCAATGGTGTTCCAGAATACTAAGGGAACAAATGTGTGTGAACCTATTGTTGGTCACCGGCTATCATGGGACTTCGTCTCCTGACGTCACTCCACTGTCTTATGGATAAGACTTTTAGGTTAAAGACTCAGGGTGTGGCCCCCCGTGAAAACCACCCGCCTAGGTTAGGGGGCCCGGGTAGTATCCCACCCACAAATCAAATGATCTGTGAAGCGCGTATATGTGGTGTCTCCTTGTACCAATGTTTTTGTGTTTAAATAAATAAGATAGATATGTCTAAGTCTGTATCAAAAAATTAGACACCGAAGTAATGTATATTGAGTTACTAAATTACAATTTACAACTATATTTCCAATAGATGTTCCTTTTCTAAATTAGCTGTTTAGTCAATTGATTTTGAAAGATTAGATTAATTTATTTATTTGTAGGGACTGAAATGAACCAAAGTGATTGCTATCTATTTCTTCTTACTTTAAAATTCAGGAAAAAATGGGGAACTATAATTTTACGTGGTAACATACTTTGGGTTTTCAAGACTTTCCGTGTTAACATAATATCCTTACATGAACTGATCTGGATCATCGAGTTGAAAATGTGGATTGTTAAGTTCCTAATCTAGAGTTTAAGAATCCTTATAGCCCCCATTGTTTATTTTAAACTGACCAAAGCTTTTGAGGGATGATTTTAGTAAAACTGACGTCACAATAGCAACAGTGTGTTTTTAATTATGAAATCACTGGCTCTGATTTCACTCGATCTAGTTAAATTCAAACATCCGAATTCTATCACAAACCCTCGCATATAAAGTGGAATTCAAGAGGTATTTCCTAGAATTCTAATGAGAAACAGTGACCAGTGAAGTTCAACCGGGTTTGTTGTGATAGAGTAACTCCCTGAAAACAATAGTGAACGGTGGACCAATTTCATGAATTGATTGAAGTTAAACATAAACACCGTTGGATGTCATCCTAATGGTCTAGAGATTAAGAGTTCATACGCGAAACTAATAAATCTCGGGTTCGAATCCCACGAGCGGTATCGTGGATGCACACTGTTAAGGAGTCCCATACTAGAACGAAACGGCCATCCAGTTCTTCCAGGTTTTCCATGTTCGTCTAGCTTTCAAGTATTGAAATTACTACAATCTCCACAAAACCCCTTTCTGAAAATCTGAAAAAAAATTCACATTAATATAAAAAGAAAACTCATTTTCTATTTTATAACGACTTGAAATATCTTCACTTTTTTTATTTATTTACAATTAGTAATCCCGTCATTATTATTATTAGGATTACTCTAATGATCTGAAAATTAGATCATCCCCATTTGTAAATCGTATAGTTACGTGTGTGTGTGTGTATGTGTGTTAGGTGTGTGCGTGAGAGAGGGAGGTGTGTGTGTGTGAGGGTGTGTTACTAATCAATCAGTGCATCACACTCTTTCTATACACCTCTGTACACCTCTCCTAATACAAACCTGCGTTGTTCAATGTAGTTTCAGTGTGAATTTAGAATATAGAAAAGAATAGAGGAAAATAGAAGTGAAAAATAATTTGTAACGCAAAAACAATGTGAAAATAAGAAACCCAGAATGATATAAATAAACATACAAACATCAATGACGTATATACGACATACACACATACATACATACATACATACACAATAATAATAAGTCGAAGCTAGTCAACTAAAGGAATGTTAAAAAGCATAGAGAAAGAAGAAAGAAAATCTCTCTATATATCCACCCACTTGTTTTTATACCTACATACCTACATAGAGATACATACATACATACATACATACACAGATAAACGCCCTCATCTCTCTTCAAAAAAAAAAGACAACGACTAATAACTCTTCCGCCTCATTTGTCAATTTTCCGCAACATTGCGCACCAATCACAGATAAGGTCAGATGACTCCGATATATATAAGAAAGAGAAAATTAAATCAGCATAGATCATTAAATTTACTCCATTACATGATGACTGGTCAGATGGTTGCCTGGTATTTTCAAGCTTAATCACTATTATTATAATATTTACAGTAATAATAATAATAATAATAATAATAATAATAATAATATCTGTCTATATAGGGTATAATCAATCATTTGCCAAGCCATACCACTTCTCCCTATAAATAATAAAACATTTAAAAAACTTCAGAAAGTAACATGAATTCAGTCATAGTTTCCAAGTTATTAATTAATAAACACACATACATACAGATTATAGAATTGTTTAGAATATTCTATTCAATAACAAAGTTTGTATAGTTCTATCTTTTTAAAAAATTCAACCTGTAGCTCTTCTAAAGTTACTGCTAATCTCAAGCCCCGGGTAAAGAAGGAAAGTTGGGTATGAGGTCGGTAAACCCCAACCCAACAGAAAACAACCATGCTATAAAAAAAACAACTGTCAACCGGATTAAACAAATTAAACTATTTAAACTCTTCTTTGAGAATTGAAGGAAGAATTATGACATCACATGATGAAAGCTGAGATTCTTCGGAAATCACGAGGTGATTCCAACAATCAGAGCAACAATTTTTATAGGTACAATGTGGTAGATCCTTTTTTCTTTCAATCAGACATAAATAAATGTTTGCAGATGTGCTTGTGTATCGTGAATGGGTTTATTTGTTAGTGATTATCTAAACATGAAACGAGACAAGTTAATTAGAATTTTATATCATTCAGTTGATAACTGATCATAGTATTTCTCATACTTAAACAAGTAAATATCTTATAAACATGAATAATTTTAAACCTCAGAAATAAACGTCAGCTTAGATTGGTGAGATGTGTACTGATGAATAGTTTCATATTAAATAAGGAAACAACTGTTCAATGTTCCTTGGTCTTAAATAGTACCCCCAATTAAGAATAATCTGTGATGAATACCACATTTAAGTCAAAACAATCTTCATGAAAACCTATTTAATGACACCTTAGATTTATCCCAATAGCTGTCTATGCAAGATACTCAATATCCATTGGTCGGATACTATCAGCAACACAATTCTGTGGAAAAGAACAAACCAGCTTCCAGCTGAAGAAGAAACTAGGAAAAGACAATGGAAATGGATAGGACATACATTATGGAAATCATGAAACTGCATCATGAAGCAACCCCTAACTTGGAATCCTGAAGGAAAGCGGAAAAAGGAAGACCAAAGAACACATTAGTTTGGGAACTAGAAGCAGATATGAAAAGGATGAATAACAACTGAAAAGAGCTGGAAAAGGTTGCTTGGGACAGGGTTGGATGGAGAGTGCTGTTGAGCGGCCTATGCTCCTCCATGAGGAGTAACAGGCGTAAGTAAGTAAGTAAGTAAGTAAGTAAGTAAGTAAGTAAGTAAGTAAGTAAGTAAGTAAGTAGATGTATCCCGATTTAGTGAAGAGGTGACTTGGTAGCTAAGGTATATGACTTTCAACCTCTGAACAACATATTGGAACATTGTCTCACCTAGTCTGATTCAAGTAGCCCACGTTGTATTAATGGCTATCACAGATAAGAAGGAAGTGTAACTCAAAGGAAAATGCACAGATTTGTGTATTGGAGTTAATCAGATAAAGTTAAAATTGAAATACGTAATCTTAATTCTGATTTTATCGTTTGATTGATTGATTATAGCGATTCGCTTAATTTTTAGATGATTTTTTTCCATTTATTGATGTCACATGAAAATCCATCGACAGTCTAAAGTTATCGGACATCTATTTTATTCCAGTTCCCCGGCGGTTGATAGTTATTACACACTCATACTATATTTCATGAATTGACTCAAATGAGTGAGTTCTGGTTTAGATTGCTAGAAAGGTTATATATATATTCTCTACTGGGAAGTCTAAAACCAAAATATGACAGTTGTCTAACATACCAACTTTGGCATACACAGTTGAGTAATAATGTGGTGGACAAAAACACCAGTGGAGACAACCAAACGTAGATTTTAAAACAAGTGGAATACATGTGAAAAATGGTTAAAATCGATATAAATTCTCCTTTTTAAACAAACGAATTTCGAATTAATTAATTTCTTAGAAAAATGAACAATGAATTAGGTTATAGATTGAGATCATGAACCGATTGATGTTAGACCACCATTGAAAACCTGGAAGCACTGGATGGCCGTTTCGTTCTATTTTGGGACTCCTCAGCAGTGCCCACCTACGATCCCGCTCGCGGGATTCGAACCCAGGGCCTTCAGTCTCGCGCGTGACGAAATGGCCGTCCAGTGCTTCCAGGTTATCAATGATGGTCTAACATCAATCGGTTCATGATCTCAGTCAAAAACCTAACAATCTTCACAACCCCTTAACTGATAATTAAAGTTATAACTAAATACGGTTCTCTTTCTCCAAATATAAAATGTTACTTCAAGATTGGCTAATGTCGTTAACTGAATCAGGGATACGGAGTGAAGTAGTTAAATACATAAACCACTTCACTTATCATAAGAGTGCTTTCAGTACTGTTGGTTTGGTGTCTGGTAAAATTCCGGCATAGATTCAGAAGGTTCAATTGGCTCTTGTCGACTTGCATCACTTATAACGTAGGTGAGATATTCGTCTTTTAACCAAAGGGCAGATTCTCACTAATTCAGTGATTAACTATGCAAATCATTACTTTTTAATAAAACTTTAAAGAAATTTATCTGCAATCTAATAAACAATCCTCATAAGATTTTGGTAGTTCTAAACTCATTATGATTATACTTTGACCATTTTAAACAATCATTTAAGATGCTGGCTGAGTGATCTAGAGGTCAAGTGTTCTCGAGTGGGACCTAAAATCTTAGGTTCGAATCCCCTGTGTAGGATCGTGGATATACACTGTTGAGGAGTTTCATACTAGAACAATAAGGTCATCTAGTAATCCATGGTAATCTAGCTTTAATCGACTTATCAACTCAACTATTAAATCATTTAAGAGTTAATGAATAAATTACTTTATTCAATAGTCAATATTGTTCCTTCTTGTATTATATACAGATAGGGTAATACTGAATCGATCTATCATTTGTATAATTTTCAATATTACAATTATATATCTATATGTACAACTTGACAGGAAATGGATTAAATTGATTTAGTCATTAATTGTTTTTTTTGTTTCTTTTTGGTTGATTAGAGCAAATATAATCGATTTCTCTTTGGACTAAAATAATAAAACTATAATCATATGAAATTATTAAGTAGAGTATTTATCAGATGAATTTGTTTTAAGGATAATATATAATCAGAAGAGGTTTTGTGGAGATTTTGAAAAGTTCGGTGGTTGAAATCATGAGTCACTTGAAGCTAGACCACTACGGAAAACCTGGAAGCACTCTGTGGTCGTTTCGTCCTAGTATGGGACTCCTCAGCAGTGCGCATCCTAGATCCCGCCCTCCCGCGAGGTTCGAACACAAGAACGATCAGTCTAGCGCGCGAGCGCCCAACCATTAGACCACAAAGCTGGTATCTAAAGGTGTTAATGTCTAACTTCATACTAGGACGAAACGGCCATCCAGTGGTTCCAGATTTTCCATGATGTTCTAGCTTCACTTGACTCATGATTTCAACTATCGATAATATATAAGTGAATAGTTAAAACAATGAACAATAAATCCTGTGTGCGGAATCATGGATGCGCGTTGCTGAGGAGTCTCATATTAGGACGAAACGGCCGTTCAGTTCTTCTAGGTTTTCCATGGTGGTTTAGCTGTAATTGACTCACGGATTCAATTATCTTAGAGTCGAACAGTTTTTATTACAGAAAGTCTTTTATGAAAGTACAATCTATAAATAGTTCAATAGATGATTTCACATTGGATCTTTACAATCTCAGAGTGTAGAGATGCTGAAAGATTAATAGATACATGACTAAGGGAACAATAATCTAGGAATCAAATATATGAATAATTTCAAACGTTTCGTTGTTTGTGTAATGTAAAACTCTTCATTATTCAATGTATCACTATAAAGACAACTTGGTTTATAGTATACTTTCAGCATGTGTGGAATGGATCAATTCCTGCCCATATATACCGTTTGTAAGATGGCGGTTGGAAGTAGTTAACAAGAAACTCTGGACCTAGGTTTCGTGCTATTTGGCACTTGTCAGTAAAGTGTACCAGTAATCTTGAGAGAACTGATGTTCCCTAACGGATCCGACCCCGTGTCACCCAGCTTCACAGTCAGAGACATTACCACTGGGCTATCCGGGCCACGAGTGACCTCATGTGGGACTGAGATGTATTTACAATGGATTAATCGCTGGGTGGTGATCAGTGTTATGCATGTCAGGTCCTTCTTAGTGCAAGTCGAATCCTATCGACCAAGTAGCAATGTGGTGACACGGTGTCGAATCCATCAGGGAGCACCAGTTCCCTCAAGGTTACGGGTACACCTTGCTGACGACTACCAAATAGCACAAAACCCTGCTCTAGAGTTTCCTGTTGACTACCTTCAACCACCATCTTATCTCAACATAGTACACACAATGTCGATTCACCTAGATTAGTGGCCACATTGCAACTTGGTCTATTTCATTCGATCTTCACTGAGAAGGACTTGACACACATGATATTGATCACCCACCCACATCTAGCTGATGAGTCACAAGTAGGTCTAAACGAACTTCCAGGATTCCATGACTAGTCACTGTCCATCTCTATTTACGATGCCTTTTTATCCCCATAACACAAACAAACAAACATGAAACCAACTGTGTTTATTACTCATATTGAGTTTTCTTTTAAAGTGAATACGTGTACTCGTATATGTTTCATTTTAATATGATATAATCAATAAGAAAATAATATTCGAATAAACCATTGTTAACTAATAAATACTGATTATTTTAAAGAACTGACAAAAACAACTGGTTCATATTCCCAGACTTATAAACATGACAAGTTTAGAAAGATAGAAACTAGAAAAGAACAAAACAAAGAGAGGGAAGTCAACATTTTTAAAGGTAGGTAGGATAAAAGATTGATTTGTTTTAGTTGACAGTAACTAAGGTTGTTTTTTTAAAAGAAAATAACAAGCGTTACATAAAACAAGAGAGAGAGAGGGGGGGAGAGATTGGAAAATCTAGTAGTCCTAGCAGACCGAAGAGATTATTGATCAACTTTGTGGTGGTGGGGGTTTTGTTTTTCTAAACTAATGTCCGCTGGTGTAAAAAATATTATAAGCTTCGTCTATTATCAAGATTATTTAGGGAAAAAAATAATTATTTTAGCTTTCAGAAAACATCTTTCATTTTAATGTTACACTGCTGATAGAATTATCTCTAGGAAGTCCTATTAGATCTGGTGCAAACCAGAGTGATGATGACTTGAAGATAATCACCTCATTCAATTCCCAGTAGTACTGAGCTCCGATCTGTTGCACAAAAAACAAATCGTATCCATACCTATGTGTGTAATATGAGGTGTATAGGTCGCTGACTTGTGTATTCGATAATATGCATGCAACGCATACATACGATGCTATTAAACAAATCTCATTCTAGTGTATAGATTATTCACTTATCACTTTTGAACTGTTACAAAGTTTATCGATAGAAATGTCCCTAGAGTAGCTGTACAGAAATAGACTGGTAGCGTGTTCGTTCGCTTCATAAAGTATAATAGCCTTAAAGTCCCTAATTATACACGAATTGAAACAAACTAAACCGCTAACACATCCAATCGATTTAATCACTTCAATGCTCCAGTTTCGTACATTTTTGTTAAAGTTCTAATCTTTTCCTGAAAGGTGAATAAGCTTACCAACTCCTTTTTTGGACAAAATCATTTATATTGGATTTGGATGATCTGTAGGATCATGATGATGATGATGATGACGATGATGATGATGATGATGATGATGATGATGATGATGATGATGATGATGATGATGATGATGATGATGATGATGATGATGATGATGATGATGATGATGATGATGATGATGATGATGATGATGATGATGATGATGATGATGATGATGATGATGATGATGATGATGATGATGATGATGATGATGATGATGATGATGATGATGATGATGATGATGATGATGATGATGATGATGATGATGATGATGATGATGATGATGATGATGATGATGATGATGATGATGATGATGATGATGATGATGATGATGATGATGATGATGATGATGATGATGATGATGATGATGATGATGATGATGATGATGATGATGATGATGATGATGATGATGATGATGATGATGATGATGATGATGATGATGATGATGATGATGATGATGATGATGATGATGATGATGATGATGATGATGATGATGATGATGATGATGATGATGATGATGATGATGATGATGATGATGATGATGATGATGATGATGATGATGATGATGATGATGATGATGATGATGATGATGATGATGATGATGATGATGATGATGATGATGATGATGATGATGATGATGATGATGATGATGATGATGATGATGATGATGATGATGATGATGATGATGATGATGATGATGATGATGATGATGATGATGATGATGATGATGATGATGATGATGATGATGATGATGATGATGATGATGATGATGATGATGATGATGATGATGATGATGATGATGATGATGATGATGATGATGATGATGATGATGATGATGATGATGATGATGATGATGATGATGATGATGATGATGATGATGATGATGATGATGATGATGATGATGATGATGATGATGATGATGATGATGATGATGATGATGATGATGATGATGATGATGATGATGATGATGATGATGATGATGATGATGATGATGATGATGATGATGATGATGATGATGATGATGATGATGATGATGATGATGATGATGATGATGATGATGATGATGATGATGATGATGATGATGATGATGATGATGATGATGATGATGATGATGATGATGATGATGATGATGATGATGATGATGATGATGATGATGATGATGATGATGATGATGATGATGATGATGATGATGATGATGATGATGATGATGATGATGATGATGATGATGATGATGATGATGATGATGATGATGATGATGATGATGATGATGATGATGATGATGATGATGATGATGATGATGATGATGATGATGATGATGATGATGATGATGATGATGATGATGATGATGATGATGATGATGATGATGATGATGATGATGATGATGATGATGATGATGATGATGATGATGATGATGATGATGATGATGATGATGATGATGATGATGATGATGATGATGATGATGATGATGATGATGATGATGATGATGATGATGATGATGATGATGATGATGATGATGATGATGATGATGATGATGATGATGATGATGATGATGATGATGATGATGATGATGATGATGATTAATATTGAAGGTTTCAAATACCAAATTGATGTTTAATGAATTCAACCTTTTTAATACTAGTAAATTAGAAATTAATGATTGATATATACGTTCCTAATTATCAATATTTCTCACTTAATAAATTACAGAGAAAATCGAAATCAGTTTGTTGTCCAGCTAATTTATATAAATCTATTAATTAATGATAACTTTTAGGGGAAATGAATGATTTCACACTGATTTTCACATGGACACATTCAATACTTTCAAATAATTCTTCTTTTTTATGGGAGTGGGGGTAGGGTCGGGATGGTGTGGGGGATTCACTTGATATCTTCCTTATCTATATAATTGAGTTAATTTATGATTAATGATAGTGGACTATTGTAGGAAGAAGATTAAGTGGTTTATTATTATTATTATTATTTGAAGGATAAAACATTCAGACAAATTCCTGTATGACTGTACATTCATCTAATACTGATAGGCTTATTTTTTAAAACCGGAACTATCTTGTCTAAGTGAGTACTTCAAGTGCATTTGTCTATAGTAATTTCTTTTCTTATCATATTGATTATTGTTTAGACATTCGTCAGTATACACTTCTCTATGCTCAACTTATATATACATCTGTAATAATTATTACCCACATGAAAATTTCCTTTCATTTATTTGTATTACCATTACTACCATTATTATTATTATTAGTTAGTTAGTACAGAAAAAATCTCTATCCACCCACACATCAAGTAAGATGATGTATACACATAGTGTGTTTGTACCCATTTGGATAAATCTTAAAATATGTGGGTGATATGTTGACGAGTAATGATGAAGTTTATTCAAATTTAACATGAGTTGGTTGGTTGGTTAGTTGTTTCTGTCCTAAAATAATGAAAAAGATTTGTAATTTATGAAAAAGAATTTTGAAAGTGTTCTATGTTTCGAATCGAATGATCTAATCGTAAAACTGTCATTAGATCTATAGGTAAATACTTCATAGACCTTTTTGTTTTACAGTATTAACTGTATAATTCAATCATTCAATTTGGAGAATGTAACCCATTTAAAACGCGCGTCTCGTCCTATTTACGACTCGTCAGCTAGATGTACCTGTATCTCAGAATTGATGTTCCCCCCTCCCGGGACTCGAATTCACTACACCACTCGCTTCAGACGCTATCGCGTTATCCACTTAACTACTGAGTCGTGATAGCCACTTATTTGTGCAATGCAGTGAACTTTAAATTCACTTGCTATTATTTGCTTGAATCTTCCCATTGTTGTATAGGACTGTAATTGATCAGTCTTTTATTAGCATATGTACATCCTGTATGGATTGCATCGATATAGCCTAATGCCACAAGCATTATAAGCAAAGATGGATAATGTATATTAATGGAATCCAGGACATATATGCCAACAAGAGACTGATCAACTACAGTTCTAAATAACAGTGGAAAGATACAAGTAAAACAACACCAAGTAAATTTATATTTTTTACTCTATTCTAATGATCCTATTTCTACTCATGAATAGTGGATTAGTGATTTTATATCACACCTAAAGAGATAATGAAGATGTTACTAATGAATAAGGTTAAGAAGTATTACTTACAATTTTGAAAGGTTACCAACTTGTTATAATTAATTAATGAACGATCAATATTTAAATTTACGTTGGGAAATTTAATCGAACAATCTATAACTAAATACTGAATAGTCGTTCTAATTAACTGTAGTAATAGGGTTAACATTATTTTTTTGTCAGAATGGGTTTTGTGAAGATTTTTAGAAACTTCACTTGTTGAAATCATGAGTCAATTGAAGTTAGACCACCATGAAGAACCTGGAAGCACTGGACGGCCCCTTCGCCCTAGTACGGGACTCCTCAGCAGTGCTCATCCACGGCCCCGCACTCCGCGAGATCCGAACCCAGGACCTATAGGTCTCGCGCCAGGCGCTTAACAAACTAGACCACTGAGCCGGCATCCAACGGTGTTAATGTCTAGCTTCAACCAATCCACGAAGTTGCGCCACCGTAAACCGTTGTTTTCAGTGATTTGATTTCTCACAACAGACCTAGTTGAACTCCACTGGTAACGGCTTCTTACTAGAACTCCAGGAGTGTCTCTTGAAGTCAATCACTAGCGAACAGGCGATTATTATTATCAGAATGGGTTTTGTGGAGATTTTTTACTGAGATCATGAACTGATTGATATCAGACAACCATGGAAAACTTGAAAGCACTAGAAGTTCGTTTCGTCCTATTGTGAGACTTCTCAGCAGTGCGCATTCACGATCCTGTTCGCGGAAATCATCTCCACAACCCTATACTGATAATTAACATTAATTATCATAAATGTGCCAGTGACAATAAGAAAACATACATTTGTGACTGAGTACACAATTGACTAAAATAGTCTTTACTTTTAACAGTATGATTTCTCTTAACGATAAAGGAAGCTTTAATAAGTTAACTAACATCTACTTACATGTTAGTGGATGACAAAACATACATTAATTTACATCATCGGTATCACTGTCATCATCACTAAGAAAAAAAACTTTTATTTTGTCTCTTGTCAAGTTGTTCCTAGTCAATAAGATTCGATAACTAGTACTAATCCACAATGTTGCTGTACTATCCTTCAAACCTTGTTCATTATCGTTCTCTGTCACTTTCATTCATGTCATTGATATAAAGTTAGTATACTGATTTTATAACCATAAAAAATCATTGAACATTTAATGAAGTCAACATAAATAAAAGATATTTGTTATAAACATTAGTCCGTGTCGTATTGAGACAGTTATCCATTTCAGATAATAGATGATGGGTTGTAGAAGATCATGAATCAATTGAAGTTAGACATTAACATTATTGGTTGCCGGTTTTAAGTGGTCTAGAGTTTAAGCGTTCATGTACGAAGTCGAAGATCCTGAGTTCGAATTCCTCATGTGGGATAATAGATGCTCACTGATGAAGAGTTTCATACTGTGACGAAACAATCGTCCAGTACTTAGATGTTTCTTAATGATAGTCTGACTTAGACCAACTCATTGTAAATACCAATATACATATTCAAGTTGTGATTAATTTATCTCTTGTAACTTGGATAAACTAATCATTATTTAAAATCCCATAGGCGACATAGATCACTCGATTCATCTAGTTTCTTTTCACATAATGATGGGGTTGTTTTCTTCTTCTTCTTCTTCTTCTTCGTTGTGATGATGACGATTATGATTATTCCCTTAATAATCATTCACACATATGTCGTTGCTGGTGTTGTTGTTGTTTTTCTTTTTAAAAAAAATAGTTGCTATTGCATAATTATGTTGTCAAATCTTCTTCTTCTTGTTGTTGTTCTCCTTTTTACTTATTCGCTGTTGTCGGATCTGAATTGATTATCGGATTAATAAACTCTTCTTTTTTTTTTCTTCAAATCGTTGTTCCCAATTCAATTTACCTGTATATAGATATGAGTGAATGATGTATGCTTGTATTATTGATAGGCACAATATATGCTTTAGGGCAATCTTATACATGGTATAAGTTCAACTGGATTAGAAATGAAAATGTAACTTAGTACCAATGTGTTTATGCTCAGGTATGTAATATACAATGATAAATAATGAAAGTGAAAACAAGTTTTACATACATATAGTCCCCCCTCTCTCTCTCTCTCTGTCTCCCTATCTCTCTCTTTGGTTGTTTGTTTTTTCCGGGAATAAAAAAAGTGAAAAAAAATTATTCTCATTTGATTTTAACAACATAGAAACAGTAAATTATTAGACAAATTTGCTTCAGGCTTTAGGATCATTAAGGATTAGAAATTAAAGGGATTATTAGTATAACTAAATGTTCAAATGAATTAAGTGACTATTTACTTCTTTGGGTTTGTTTGTTTTTTGTCGAATAAATAGAAGGTAATGATGGATCTACTATGTAACAAATGACTTAACCGATCACTTCATCAATGAATAACTTTTGATTTAAACAGTTTCCTCATGTTGTCATTTTGCATGTTTTTAAATGATGTAGACCTTTAGAAGAGAATGAGAATATCCCAGAAATTATAAGTATTTTTAAGTAAAGATAGATGGATGGTGACTAGTAGTAGAATCCAAACATGTTCCAAATAGGACGAAACATACGTCCTGGATCCCATTGATAACCACCAATCATCTTTGTGATTTAAAAGGAATATCGAGACAATTCACACAGGATATACATATACCAATAATAAACTGATCAATTTCAGTCGTAAACATCAATAGGAAGATTAAAATAAACAATAGCTAAGACATTAATACCATTGGATGCCGGCTCAGTGATCCAGCAGGTTAAGTGTTCGCGCGCGAGACTGAAGGCCCTGGGTTCGAATCCCGCAAGCGGGATCGTGGATGGGCACTGCTGAGGAGTCCCACAATAACAGGACGAAACGACCGTCCAGTGCTTCCAGGTTTTCAATGGTGGTCTAACATCAATCGATTCATGATCTCAATCAAAAGCTGAGAAAAGTGTTTAATTATCGGTAAATAGTTTAAATTACATCAGCACTTGTATCCTTTATTAATCACTTTTATATGGTTATCATCAATGTAAAATCATTAATACCAATTCTCTTACAATCAATTTCGATGATAGTGAATTCCTGTTATGCTCTTGTATTAACTTACTTAACAGACAATGTTATTCGAATAGTAACAATTCGCATATTATGATTACTATCTTGTTTGTATAAACATGTACTCTTGATCATATGATAGACTCTAACTAAAGTGTTGATAGCTTTAATATGGCTTGATGAATTATTCTCTTCCCCATCTATATATGTACTGGAATCCCATTATTAGCCTTTGCCTTACTTAGCTGTGCTTTACTCGATTTGTCTATAAATTTGCCTATGTATTTCCTCTCTCACACACAAACACACATTCCCCCCTCTGCTTCAAATTCGCTCGACATACTTATAGCATTGTGATCTGTGCTATCCACTAATAAACTGTAGTTGCCGCTTCATATTGCCTTCTGATTCCAAATACCGTTGTTGTGATTGATTAACAAAGCAAAGCCACTACATACTTAAACTTACTCATGGTATTTCGAAACTTGATCAACAGAGTTTATACAATACCAAAAAAAGATGACATGTACTACAATTGAATAATCAGTTAACTCGCATATTCATATCGAAATAGTCAGGAAGTTCCCTAGCTAAAATATTTATGGTAACAAATAAGAAAATAGTGACATCAATGGCTAGTAAGATACCTCTCTTCCTGAAACTGTAATTCAATTTACTAGGTGACAGACTGACTAGAGCAGTGAAGAGAACGTTTAATGCAGCCAATCTCTATCTATCATACTCTATCCGATCTATGGTGATTCGTCAACTAAAGGATAAGTTACCTGGTTATGCCACTTCTATGTGTATCTACGACTTCAGCTGCTCCTGTGGAGAAACCTATATTGGGCACACGACCAGACAACTGAGCCAAAGAGTTAGTGAACACCTCCCTTCGTGGTTAGGAAAAGGTACTGTCAAGGCACTGTGTAGCTCAGTTCTATCACACTTGATCGATAGCGGTCATGAAAAAGGCAACAAGATTTATCATCGTAACTAATATGATGATGAATATGGAAAGAATAACTAGGCGATAGATGTCTGTAGAGAATAAGAGGAAGTTGGTTCTTTGTTTACTGAAGTGTGCGATAGCATGGTAAACTAGTTTTTATTTGTGTGTGTGTGTGATTATGCATTAAGCTATTTATATGAAATTAAATGGATTCATAGTTAACTATTAAATGAGTAAGATAGTAATCTATCAGTGAAATTGTTATAGTGCTCATCGATTAAACATAGAGATTGTGAGTTCAATTGTATAATGATCTTGGATATGATGAACTTGTTATTCAACTTCTGATATTTTCTGAAGATAAATATTACATTCACGAGTTATACAAACTTACTTACTTACGCCTGTTACTCCCAATGGAGCATAGGCCGCCGACCAGCATTCTCCAACACACTCTATCCTGGGCCTTCTTTTCTAATTCCATCCAATTCTTGTTCATTTTACTTATGTCTATCTCCGTTTCCCGGCGTAATGTGTTCTTTGGTCTTCCTCTTCTCTTCCGTTGGCCTTGAGGATCCCATGTGAGGGCTTGTCTTGTGACGCAGTTGGGTGCTTTCCTCAATGTGTGTCCTATCCACTTCCAGTGCTTCCTCCTGTTTTCTTCCTCTACTGGAATCTGGTTTGTTCTTTCCAACAGTTGGTTGTTGCTAATAGTTTCCGGCCAATGGATCCGAAGTATTTTACGTCGACAACTGTTAATAAATACCTGTATCTTCTGGATGATGGCTTTCGTAGTTATCCAGGTTTCTGCCCCATACAGTAGAACTGTCTTGTCACTTGTATTGAAAATCCTGACCTTGGTGTTGGTTGACAGTTGCTCTGAGTTCTAAATGTTCTTCAGTTGTAAATATGCTGCTCTTGCTTCGCCGATCCACGCCTTCACATCTGCATCACATCCACCCTGTTCATCAATGATGCTGCCCAAATATGTAAAGGTTTTTACATCTTCCAAATCTTCTCCATCAATTGTGATTGGATTGGTGCATGTTGTGTTGTATCGAAGAACCTTGCTTTTCCCTTTGTGTATATTGAGACGTACTGCTACTGAGGCTGCTGCTACACTGGTCGTCTCCTCCTGCATTTGTTGTTGCGTTTGGGATAGAAGGGCCAGATTATCTGCGAAATCTAGATCGTCCAGCTGCATCCTAGATGTCTACTGTATCCCGCGTTTCCCTTCAGATGTTGACGTCTTCATGATCCAGTCGATCACCAGGAGAAAGAGAAAGTGTGAGAGTAAGCAACCTTGCCTGACACCGGTCTTTACTTCAAACGAGGAGTTATACATAATCAGCTTAATTATCACTCTGATCAGTAAAATACATTTAATTGATGAGAAAATAAAATGAAAATTTCATTCCATGAACTACCATGAAAAACCAGTAAACACTAGACCGCTGTTTCATCCTAATATAGGACTCTTCAGCAATGAGTATCCACGATCCTTCCTCACAAGATTTAAACCTAGAACCTATCGTTAATTTAATCAACAATTAAATAACACGATACTAAAACAATCATCATGATTGAAATTCATGCTTTAACCACTAATCACTTTTAGATCATTATGATATAATTCAATCTAGATTCACACACACACGCACAAACACAGAGACAAAAGACATATCCTAGAAAGTCTTAAATTGTGTTGATACTCTTCACACTACCATTCATCATCATTATGATGATTATTATTATTATACCATATGATTAAACTCTTTTTACCCGCAGTCTAGTCGATAGAAATAAAAAGGTCATTCATTGATTTATTGTAATCATAATGATATTTCATTATTTCAGTAGTATGATTAAGTAATAAAATAAACAATCTATTCATTATTATCCCATTGTTATTAAACATAGTAAGTCACTGATTTTCAGCATATATATGTATATTTGCTTATTCTAATCATCCCGACAATACTGTTTAGACATATCCTAGTTGATAAAAGGTTGATTACATAAATAGAGAAGTATTTCAATAAACAATAAACAATGTGACATCATCAAGAGTATAAATATCAAATCTTAGACATAAGAAGAAGAAGAAGAAAAAGAGAAAAAAAGAAAAACTAACTATTAAACATATGCCATATCATAGATAGATCAAAAACAATAATAAACAAAAGAAAAAGAAAAGAAAAGAGAAAAAGGTCACATTCAATATCAACAATAAGAATAATAAAAATTATAATTAGACATGGAAACAATAAGATCCTAATCAACACAACAACAATATTTAAAGGCATCATGATGAGGATGGAGTTGATTTTTAAAAAAAAAAAGAAAAGAAGAGGGAGAAAGGAAAAGTATAAAAGATAAGCAAAGAAAAAAAACAAAAAAAGAAAAAGAAATTTAACTAGATACCATTAATTTTAAGAGAATATTTAAGAATATACTGAAATATTATTTGTGTGGGTGGGCGTGTGTGCGTGTGTGTGTTGTTACATAACATGATTATGATAAATCGATAAATTTTTATGATTAATATTTATATATATATATATAGTTACTAATACCCTGTTATGTTGTATAGCCCATATAAATCAATGATCAATGTCACCATTGATGATAAATTCTATGGTTATCTACTACTACTTCTTCTTCTCCTTTTTTATTGATATGGGCTCCATTTTTCACCATAAAATTGACCTTTAAACATTGACTAGTCAATAAAGATAGATAAAAGAAACTGTTGGTTGTTTAAAAGATAAATTGGATTGTGGAGATTGTTGAGTGTTTAATTACTTACTTAAGCCTGTTACTCCTTGTGGAGGAGCATAGGCCAATTACCAGCTTTTCTGGTTAGTGTTAGTTTTTGACAGCATGGATTCGCTAACCCCATACCCACCTCTTTCTCTTTACCTGGCCTTGAGACCGGTAGTAACTATAGAAGAGCTACAGGTGGAGTTGAATTTTTGATTAATTTCATAAATTGATCAGTGTTAGACAATTTTTACAAATCTGGAAGTTTCGTTCTAGGATGGGACACTTCAGTAATGTGTATTCACAATCCCACACGCAGGATTCGAACCCAAGACCTTTGGACTCATGCGTGAACGCTTAACCTCTACACCACTAAGTTGGTATCCTACAGTGTTCATGTCTAATCTTAATAATGTTCTAACTTTGATAGATTTATAATCTCAATTGAAAATATAAATTTGTTTTTATAATTGAAAATGAGCCTATTTGAGTAGAATAACTTACACTTATAGACAGATATACTTGAGTTACATTTCATAAGGAGTAGATAAGAACAAACAAGAGAGAGTATACATCTTGTAAATGATTATGTAATTACACAGAATATTAATGATAACAAAAAAAGATGGTTGATGATGTAATTCAAAACGTAAATCTCATCCTATTTGGAAGTCACCAGTTGAAAGTAATCTCAATTATGTTAAAGTTTATATTCAAATAGCCCTTCTATCCCATACACACAAACAAATGCAGATGAAGACAACTAGTATAACAACAGCCCCTGCATCAGTAGGCCTCAATATACACAAAGGAAAAAGTAAGATCCCCAAATACACCATGGAGAACACCAATATCAAAACCCAACACTTATCATTCCAAATATCAACGAGTTCCACACTAGTTTTCTAAGATGTAATATTGATTTCAAATACTCAATGTTTATAGTGTTTCATTATCATTTTTAGTTATCGGTAATCAATATTTCAGATCGCATTTGATCACTCACTATCAACATATCAGCTTCTTGAACTAATTGTTATTGGAAAACTTAGGATACATTTATGGCTCACATAGCTCATCTAACGATAAAGACTGATCGAATATAATCTTTAACATCAAAAACGAGAAAATACATACCTTTACAAATCACATCAATCGATCCGATTATCATTTATAAATATTAAAAACAAAATATGTTTACAATTGATTGTAACATAGTCGATAGGATTTGATCTGCACTGAGAACGACTCGATATACATAACATTGATCACCACCCAGTGATCAATCAACTGTAAATACATCTCAATCTTACAGGAGGTCAATTGCAGCCTGGATAGTTCATTGATAACATCTGTGACTGAGAAGCTGGTTCGAGTACGTTAGGGAGTATCAGTTCTCTCAAGATTACAGGTACACCTTGCTGACGAGTGCCAAATAGCACGAATCCCGGGTCCAGGGTTTCCTGTTAAGTACCTCTAACCACCATCTAAATAAAATATACAGTACTGAAATAAATCCTTATCTCAGATCAATTTGGCTTTTGAATATTCCAAAAACTGATGGGGAATATTTGTAACTGAAAAACTTCACTTCTTGATTAAAGGGACAAAAAAATCGGAAGATCTACTAACCATCATGATGTTTCTTGAATTTCTGAATATTAAGTATAACAAAAAGTTTTTAGTTTATTCATAAAAGCTTAGAAGTATATAGAGTCAAAAAAGAAAGACCAAATATACTGTAATATTTGAACAACTAAAAAGTTAAATTCACTTGATGTTGTTGTACTTGTATCTTCCAATTGTGATTTATGACTACAATTGATCAGTCTCTTGTTGGCATATGTCCATCCTGTGAGGATTGTCTCAACATTGGATTCATAAGTCGATAGAAGTTAGACCACCATTAAAAATCTTGAGGTACCAAATGGTCGTTTCGTTCTAGTATGGGATACACGATCCTTCATACGGGACTCAAACTCAGGACCTTCGATTCTATACTATGACGAAACGGCCGTACCGTACTTCCAGGTTTTCATTGGTGGTCTATGATCCCAATCAAAAACATAACAATCTCTACAACCCCATACTGATAATGTTATATATTTATATCAGATCTTTTGCTAACTGACTTATATTTGTAAAACTTTACTATTACTACTGAACTGTAATAAGAAGTCAATTGAAAATCAAAACATACTTTTGTTCCCTTACAAAATTATCTTGTATTCTCCTGAGAAATCAATAAGACTACCCAAAGAAATTCAATACTTGACTAAATATTCAACAGATCCATTTTCTAAATAATCATTAACTTCAGAATAGTTTTTGTAGATATTATAGTACTTTCCATGGTTGAGATCATGAGTCAGTTGAAGCTAGACCACAATGGAAAGCCTGGAAGCATTGGACGGCCGTTTCGTCTTATTGTGAGACTCCTCAGCCATGTATAGCCGGCATCTAACGGTGTTAATGTTGTGAGATAGTAACTCACTAAAGACAATGGTGGATGTGTCGCCCAAATTCATGGATTAGTTGAAGTTAGACAATAACACCGTTGGATGTCGTCTCAGTGGTCGAGTGCATGACTGCTCGCGCGCGAGACCGGCAGGTTCCGGGTTCGAATTTTGTGAGGCGAGATCATGGATGCCCACTGTTAAGGAGCCGCACAATAGGATGAAACGGCCATCCAGTGCTTCAAGATTTTCCATGGTAATCTAGCTTCAATTGACTCATGATCTCATCCATTGCAATCATTACTTTTTTTATATCTGTTAATCGTGGGTATTTACAGCGCTATTATAAATTTAAGAACTATCACAATGGTTGATATCTTTTTTTCTGCATCCGGATAAACAAAAGATCATCAATAATAAATATATATATGGAAAAATTATATTTCTGAGGTTTCGTAACTTAATGTGAAGCACTTCTTCAGAGTAAATAAATAACTGAACATTAAATTAACACAAATTTCCTTTGTACTATTTAAACATCAAAAATACTCTCTACTCAATGCCTAATTTATTTGAAACTATCAAGTAATTCCAACCTTCATATGGATACCTAAATGGCTTTCGTAGTTCTCCAGGTTTCCGCCCCATACAGTAGAACTGTCTTGTCACTTGTATTGAAAATCCTGACCTTGGTGTTGGTTGACAGTTGCTCTGAGTTCTAAATGTTCTTCAGTTGTAAATATGCTGCTCTTGCTTCGCCGATCCACGCCTTCACATCTGCATCACATCCACCCTGTTCATCAATGATGCTGCCCAAATATGTAAAGGTTTTTACATCTTCCAAATCTTCTCCATCAATTGTGATTGGATTGGTGCATGTTGTGTTGTATCGAAGAACCTTGCTTTTCCCTTTGTGTATATTGAGACGTACTGCTACTGAGGCTGCTGCTACACTGGTCGTCTCCTCCTGCATTTGTTGTTGCGTTTGGGATAGAAGGGCCAGATTATCTGCGAAATCTAGATCGTCCAGCTGCATCCTAGATGTCTACTGTATCCCGCGTTTCCCTTCAGGTGTTGACGTCTTCATGATCCAGTCGATCACCAGGAGAAAGAGAAAGTGTGAGAGTAAGCAACCTTGCCTGACACCGGTCTTCACTTCGAACGACTTTGTCAATTGTCCTCCATGCACAATTTTGCAGTTTAATCCATCATATGAATTCTGTATGATATTGACTATGTTCTGAGATACGCCGTGGTGTCGAAGAAGCTTCCATAGTGTTGTTCTGTTCACGCTATCAAATATTTTTTCCGTAGTCAATGAAGTTTATGTAGAGCGACGAATTCCATTCAATTGATTGTTCCACAATGATCCGTAGAGTTGCGATTTGGTCTGTACACGATCTATCCTTACGGAATCCTGCCTGTTGGTCACGAAGTTGGGCGTCCACGCAGTCCTTCGTCCTGTTTAACAATACCCTATTGAAGACTTTTCCCGGTATTGAGAGAAGAGTGATGCCCCTGTAGTTATCACACTTGCTGAGATCGCCTTTCTTCGGTATTTTGACCAAAAGTCCTGCTTTCCAGTCTTTTGGTACTTGTTCCTCATCCAAAATCTTATTGAAGAGAATGTGGAGTATCCTCGCATTTGTCGCTACGTCTGCTTTTAGTGCCTCTGCCGGGATGTTGTCCGGTCCTGCTGCTTTTCCACTCTTGATTTTTCTGATGACCATGCTGATTTCTTCAATTGTTGGTGGGCCAATATTGATTGGGAGGTCCGTGGGTGTTGCTTTGATGTTGGGTGGGTTCAGTGGAGCTGGTCGATTCAACAGTTCTTTGAAGTGTTCTAACCACCTGTTTATTTGCTCTTCAATGTTGGTGATTACCTCTCCTTCCTTGCTTTTCATTGGTCGTTCTGGTTTGCAAAGATTTCCAGAGAGTTTCTTTGTCGTGTCATACAGTTCTCTCATGTTTCCTTCTCTTGCAGCCTTTTCCGTCGTCATTGTTAGATCTTCCACATATTTACTTTTGTCAGTTCTGACGCTTCTCTTCACTTGTTTGTTTACTTCTGTGTATTCGGCTTGTGCCTTGGTTTTTTCTGCTCTTGTTCGACTGGTATTGATTGCTGCTTTCTTGTTCCTCCCTTCTTGAATCTTATCCAGTGTATCAACAGTGGTCCATTCCTTGTGATGGTGCTTCTTGTGACCCAGGACCTCATGACATGTTGAAGTGATTGCCTCTTTGATCCACTTCCAGTTACTCTCCATAGTAGTTCCTTCTCCATTGAGTAGATCATGAAAGACGTGGAACTTATTGCTGAGGACTATCTTGAATTTGTTGAGTTTGTCAGTATCCTGAAGAAAGGCCGTATTGAACTTTTGTGATATTGTCTGCCCAATTGTCCAGTGCTTCTTGAGTTTCAATTTCATCTTGGCGACCAGCAAGTGATGATCTGATGCTATATCAGCTCCTCTCTTGGTTCTCACGTCCTCCATCGTCCTCCTGAACTTTTTGTCGATGCAAATATGGTCGATTTGGTTTTGCGTGGTGTGATCCGGTGAAGTCCATGTGGCTTTGTGAATGCGTTTATGTGGGAATATGGTGCTGCCTATGACCAGTTTATTGAAGGCACATAGGTTTGCAAATCTCTCACCATTATCGTTCCTTTCTCCCAGTCCGTGTCGTCCCATGATGTCTTCATATCTAGTGTTGTCCACTCCAACCTTGGCATTGAAGTCTCCATTGGGAATGGTCAGGTCCTTTGTTGGGCACTTCTCGATGATTGACTGCAGCCTATTGTAGAATTGATCTTTAGCTTCTTCATTGTAGTCGTTGATAGGCGCATAGCATTGGATGATGTTCATTGAAATGCCTTCTTTCTTTGTTTTGAACGACGCTTTGATGATCCTTGGTCCATGAGATTCCCATCCTATAAGTGCCTTTTGTGCTCGTTTGGACAGGATCAATGCAACTCCTTGTGTATGTGGAGCACTTTCTTCTTCATGGCCGGAGTATAACAGAAGCTCTCCTGAAGTTAGTCGTTGTTGTCCAACTTGCGTCCAGTGTGTTTCTCTGATTTCAAGCACCTCTAGATTGTATCTCTTCATTTCTGCAGCAATTTGGAAGGCTCTCCCGGTGTCCCACATTGTGCGAACATTCCATGTACCTAAATAAATGGTTGCTCTGGTTGTCAGAAGGGGCATCGGCCTCGTAACTTCCGAAGGAATTCGGCTTTCATTATGAGGCGTCATAGTTCTTCTAAATGAAGACCTTCTGACTCCCAAGGCAGAGTTTAAAAGGTTTGAATAATTTTTTCTGGTTAGCGTATTTTTAGCGAGTTAGTTTTCTACGGGATGGGGTCGCTAACCCGATGCCCAACCCTCCTCCTTTATCCGGGCTTGGGACCGGCAGTAGCCCCCGGAGGGACTCCAGGCGGAGTTTAATTCAGAGGTGGTAATATATAAAACAAAGATTGCATATAAGGACATAGTACACGAAGAAAGAATTAGTTCGTAGAAAGAAAGATATGAAGCGATTTTAATCTCATAGTTTAAAGGAAGACAGAGTGTATACACATCTACACCATTGTGATCGATTCTGAACTATGTCACCCAGAGTCTACAACCATTGCTTACGATAGTCACGTGGACCTCAACCAAGTAGTCTGCATCTACCAACATGGCTCAGACTGGAAGTTAGTGACTTTATGGACTGATGCTACGTTTTGGTTTGGCGGCCCCTAACTTTCTTTCAGTTGTTTCTAACAATTATATGTATAAACATTTATGCATTTTATTGCAGTCATGTATTTTTGGGAATACCCAGAGTAAAAAAAAACACAACTACAATAATAAATTAATCATAGTTATTTGTCTCTGTATACATTAATGTAGTAAATAATTGGTTTCGATGATCCTATTCCTTCCTCATTACGTTTGTTTTACATACACACACACACACACTGACCCTCTCTCTCTCTTGCACGCGCACGCATGTGTGTGTGCTCATGCACTTTTTTTCTCTTTTTCATTATTTTCTAACTAAACAATCAATTAGTCAATTCCTTTTTTTCCCGTGACAATGACAAATCATAATTAAAGCCACTTCTCTATGAACCTTTTTTTATACAATAAAAAAGTATTATCATTTGTAATGTAATTTACGTAAACGTATAATAATAATAGTGATAATAATAATAATAATAATAATAGTAATAGTAATGGTAATACTAATGGTAATAATAATGGTGATAGTGATAGATTTATTTTGTTAAACGGAAATGGCAATTTGTATTCTGACAATATTTAAAATGCCCAATTTCCTTTTTCTAAAAAAAAGTAATATTTTTGTATCCATAATACAATTCATGTACTTTCTAATCTTCTTTCCTCCTCCTCCTCCTCCTCCTCCCCCCTGTCCTCCTCCCCCTCCTCCTCCTTCTTCTTCTTGTAATATAATAAACACACACAAGCATACATGTATCAAACACATATAGGTCTTAATATAATCTTATTATAAAAAAAATAATCATTGTATATCATTGTATTATGAATCGTTGAACTGATAAACGATTTTAGTTCCGGTTCGGTAGAAAACAAAAATTATTATTATTTTTTCCCAGGGCGTCAACTCACATTCACTCATCAACAATAATAATAATGTTTTTGTTTTCGTTGTTGTCGTTGGAAAACTCTACAAACAAATTGATGTTGTTGATATACACCGTTTTTTTTAAAAAAAAAAGAAGAAAATTTAAAGAAAACAGAAAAAAGGAATTACAATACATATCCAGTGCAAATAAAGGGATAGAAAAAGAAAGAAAAATAAATAAAGTATCATATAAACTCTCAGTTTCATTGATTGTTAGGGGCCAGAAAATAAGTATTAACCAGAAAGAACGAAAGAAAGAAAGAAAAAGTAAGTACAATGCAATTATCGACATACATTCCACGTTTACAAGACCCTCCCCCCATGTAATAACAGAGAAAGATAATAATAATAATAATAATAATAATAATATCGATATTATACGTACTGGTAGATAAAAAGTCAGGTAATAGACAATGATAATAAGTGAATAGTTTGTTACTTACACCAACCATACAGTTTTTTTTTCTCTCAATCACAAATAAGCGAGTGGAAAGAGAGAGAGCTATCAATAATAGACGAATGATAACAATTAACTATGGGTGGGAGATAAGTTAGGGGGGCGGGACGGATATATATAATTGCACGTGCATAGTTCGGGTCGACATCTAGTTCCGTTTTGGTCAGCAACATCCTGTTTTTCCTTTTCTCTCTCTCACTCTCTCGCTCTTTGTGAAATAGAAAGCAACAAGGAAACAACAAGTGAATAATAACATTAATTAGTTATCATTTTAAAAAAAAGAAACACATTAGATACAATAATAAGAGAATTTGTTTATTTACTATGATTCTTTTCTATTAAATTGTTACATCCTGAATAATAAACAAGTGAAAAACACAATGATACTATTTAAACGTCATAAATGTATATTGTGATTTATATCATTCAATGATAAATTCTATTTAAGACCACTTCTGTAATACTAAATCATAATAATAACGTAGAATTAGGTCAAAAAATCAGGCCGGAAAAAAAAATGTTTCCATAGATAACAAAAAAGTTTTAATGAAATGGTGATGATGGTGGTGGTTGTGTAGGTTGGGGGAGTTGTGTAGTTGGGGGGGGGAACGAAAATTTTTAAATATCCCTTAATTTTGTTTGCCCAATTATAAATACACAATAAAAATTTTTTTAAAAAAGATTAGGAAAGGAAGAAAAAAACTGGATAAATATATTTCAAAAAAATATATATATTTAGGATAATAATAGGGTCAATTGTAGGTTATTATTATTTTTAAAGGGAAGTAAAGTTGATTGGTAGTTACTTGTCCGCTCCCCCTCCCTCTTCCATGTTTTTGTTTACTCTATTTACTAATGAGTTTAATAAGTCATTCATTTATTTACTAAAGGAAATAAAGTCATAAACTAAAGGATATGTATATCATTGATCTGATTACCTTTTGAAGTACTTATCATTTGTATTAGGATACTTGTCCTATTTTCAGTTGTTTTGTTTAAAAACACCTTTGAAAATGATTAAAAGTCAAGTTTGTTCAAATTGTCTTATCATTTATTCCAGTTCTAATGATTCTCAATTCAATCTCATGTGTTATAAGCTCTTGATTCGGTTCTTTTTTTAGCTTCTATCCAACCATGATCAGATATGGAATAACACATTTGTGTGTAGTTTAATTAACTCTGAATATTGTATTATGACTTTGTATATAGACGATTATCTAAGATTCATTTCATTATCAACAATCATTAGAACAGTAAACTGGTGATAGAAAACTAGAAGATAGTGTACGCATTCAATGTTTTCATTAGTAGTACACATTTATGACCTCTATAGAATCAAAATTCAAATATTGTGGTGGACCCATGACCTATCGATCTTGCGCACGAATGCTTAACTTCTAGACTACTGAGCCAGCTGGCATCCAACGGTGTTAATGTCTAACTTTAACCAATCCACGAAATTGCGCCATCGTTCACCACTGTCTTCGATGAGTTATTATCTCACAACAGATCCGGTTGAACTCTAATGATCACTGCTTCTTGCTTCTGATATTATTTAAATGTCTCGATTTTTATTTAAAAACGTACCAGCTAAAGACTTGTGTACTTGACTTGAAGTCACATTTGAAATATGAACGCTAATAATACTATCCGGTTGCCCAAACCGACGTAGATAGAATGTGATTTGCACTTGAGACTTATGGTTTGAAAATGGAACGCCTTACTATTGAGCTACCTCTTCACAAACCCAATAAATATGAATTTAGTATTCAAGAGAATTAAATTTCATCTAGTCTACTTACAACTTAAATAATTTAGCTCAATCCTGTGGGATAACCATATAGAGCCCTAGTGGATTATCAACGATGAATTACCAAACTTCTTATACGATTGACTGTACAAATCATCATTGTTAAATGCTTGGTAGATAATAAGTCACTAAAGGGAAACGTTATTAGTTTTATGTATTATTTAGTAATTATTTATTTGTATCAGAAGGGGGTTTGTGAATATTATAATAATTTAAATAGTTGAATTTCTGAGTCAATTGACGCTAGACCACCATAGAAAACCTAGAAGCACTGGACAACCCTATCGTCCTATTGTATGACTCCTCAGCAGTGCGCATCCACGATCCCGCCTCGCAGGATTCGAACACAGGGCCTATCGGTCTCACGTGCGAATGCTTAACAATATAGACCACCAGTGTTAATATCTAACTTCAACTAATCCACGAAATTGAACGATACATCCACCATTGTCTTCAGTGAGTTACTATTTCTACTAGCAGAAACATTGTTATATTCCATGTAACTATTGTAAAATTATACTATGTATTGATATAAATGATTGAGAAACATTGTAATATGTATACTGAAAGAATATCTAAAAGAAGAAAAAAAAAAGATAACACTAGAATTCAGGCATGTAACTTGTTAAGAGATGTTTTCAGGATTACAACTTTTATGGCTTGTAACTTCTTTTGTTGATTAACCTCCAAGCATGTAAATCAATAAATGATACATAAGACTATTGTTATGTATAGCTTAATGTTACATATTTCATATTTAATTGAACAAGGTTCTAGTAATTAATGAAGATTGAATTATGAGATACTGGTTATAATCACGGTAATGACTAGTATATATATTTCATATATTGAAAATGATCAATTATGTTAAGCTGTTACATTATATTATCACGAATTGATATAATAATAACAGTACTAATCATTCATATTTATTTATTTGAACACATAAATATTGGTACATATACGTCACATAAGTTACTTGATTTGTGTGTGGGCTGTGTTAATGCTCGAGTGTCCAGACCGAAGCAGGTGACTTTTTCTTAGGAGGCCACACCCCGAGCTTTCAATCTGAAGGTCTGATCCACAAGACGGTGGAGCAATATCACAAGATGCAATCATATGGTAGCCAGTGACCAATAATTGGTTCATACAACATTTGTTCACTCATGATCCTGGAGCCCATATGCACCATTGGTTTGAAATTAGGGTTTTCCAACTCCCCTAACTAGATCCTCCGTATCCACCGACCTGGTTACACTGCCGGACATTCGCTTTTCGTCTTCTTAATTTCGTAAACAACATCCTCACCACAAGAAGGCATTGCGTAGGACTTCCCTAGTAATGACTGTATACGCGTGGTCATGTGAGAGTATTTGGAAAGGGAGAGCTAACTCTCCCCGCCCTCGACCGTACCAGGGTATTTGGAGGCAATAATCACAGCACTAATCATAGTAAAATGGATTACACACGAAGAACATAATTCGAAAAGTAAGTATAAGTCAACAAAATAAAAAGTATAAGATTGAAACTGAAGATCTAAAGAAAGATATAAAATTAAGTGCTAGAAGCTATTCGTAAAAAAAATTATCTTATTTGATAGAGAATATCAAAATAAGTGTTATGATTCGTTTGAAAACAATGGACCATATTCAAAAATATAGTTCAGCAATTCTGAATAGACTAGGTCATGGAAACTGGAAAAAAAATTTGGAACTCATGAATGGTATGAATGGTAAAAGTATAACAACTAGATGAGCTTTATTTAGTTTTGCAATGACTACGTGATTTTAAAGTTACTTTCTAACTAATCTTCAGGAAGTTTGTATAAATTGCTTGTATTGTCTAATCTAGTTTGTTAGCTTATTGATAATCTACGCACTTTGACATTGTTTTTTTTTTAAACTTATGTAGATTATGTAGATGTGACATTATTAATTACGCAACTGACCTTTGTAATTCTGGGATCCCATCACATACAATACTAATAATAATCATAGTAATAACAATTTGAAAGAACGTATTTAAAGATATGAACATGTTCTATTTCCTTTCTTTTTGCAATGTATATGCTAAGTGAACTATTAAGCACCGATGGAAAGTGGAAAGAACAATGTTTTCATGTCTGTGTGTTGTGATGACTGACGCTATTTCAGCTTGCACACAATCCACCACAAAAGTTTTTGTTACGGAAGTATTATCTATCAATTCATTATATCTATTCAATATCCATTTGATATCTGCTATGAATTCTTTGTTCGTCCATAAAAACATTACTGGACGTGCTCTGTCAAAATTATTAGTCACTACTCATTGAAACGGTGAGTATCTACCTACAAAATAAAGTTTATCCTGCAACATCCTCATATCTGACTGTTGATATTGTTAGCAAAATCAATAATAAACACTTCTGGATACCTATCTCCATCTGTTCATCACTGCAAAAGTAAATTCGTATTATGTTCCTATTGTTAGAACAATATCCTCTTAATTTATCTGTTTGATGAAGCACATGAAAGACTCCCAGTTGTCAGTCACAACTTGAAAAAATAATATTACGAACTTGGCGATGAGAACTGTAACGGAAAGAGAACAGTGAAAATCCCTCTGCAGCTTCTTTGTTGAATAGTATTGTCATTTATTTGTTCCTTCTCCCTGTTGTGTATTTTTAACCCTTGTTCCGATTTCGTTTAACCATGTCTTTTGTTCTTCAGTCTTCCCCGTTTGAGCATTTATTATGTAATTTTGATTAAAGACTTATCTTTTGTTACCTAATTTTCAATTGCATGTTGCCGGACCATTGATAGTAAGGTCGAGTTTGACTAAGCTCAAGGTCACGGCGTGGTTCAGTGTGTGACTGTTAACCTTCTGACTGTCTGCTTGGGAGGATTGCTGGAAACCCTGCGGATAGACATTTGATCCCATCTTGTTGGGAATATTTGTATTGATTCTCAGGTATCAAACCCCTTAGTATTAACTGTCTCTTTCATTGTTTAGTGCCCTACTTTGCGTTAGGGAAACTTCTGACTGTATAGCACAGGCTGTACCGTTTGAGGTATTTTGTATTTTTGATGTAATTTGTTCCGTTTTCTTAATTAGAACCGTTTATATTGAGCACAGAGTTTGTGTTTTGATATAATATAATACGAGTATCTCAAAAACGCGTTGTGAGCTATACAGAGGAACGTGGTCTGGTCTAATCGAATAAATTTGGGTTCGTCAGTCCGTTGTTCCATCCGAATATCGGTTGTTCGGTCGCTACAAGAACCCTTGCATTCATCTTTTTCACATAAGTAGGAGTTATTTTATAGTTAACATGTGACTGCATGTCCCGTCACATCATTAGAAGATGGAGACCACAAACGAACTGGCTTCAAGCTTTCCTTCTCTTCGGATGACAATCTCCTAGTTCACAGATCACAAACCACCAATGGATTGTCACATGGACGAATGTGAATCATCAGGAAAGATTTTACCGAATACCGTCCAGTATCGAAGGTCACATAGAACGCTGATTGGAAACTCAAGAACTCCCAACTAAAATTTCACCTTTAATTAACTATTTTGACGATTTCTTAGGTTTGAGCTTTATAGTGAAGAAACACTTCAACATTTCGAACTTATACTTTTTCACATCACGTTCTTCCTGAGTTTCAAAAAGCACACCGTGAGTATCCTTGATCTGCAGGGTAGAGGACCATGTTTTTCTTAATTGCTGAAATTCATTTGATGCAATTTCGCAGTGAACATGTAAACAGTTTCTAGTATCATGTCATTATTTGTGGTGTTAATACGTTCTTTTCTGAATTTGATACAATCTTCAAGGAAATAGGTATAGCGATAACTTTCTGATGGACGGTTATAAAGAAACAAGGAATCCAGTATTTACAATGAAAGGGAAATAAAACCCTTTATATATTTTTATGATTTTTTAAGGGTTCTTGGACGTCAATAGGCTACCAAAATATGCAAAAAACAGGAATTCATACCAGCTTACACACACCCAACTGACTATAGAGTTATGTTTGACCCGAACGCCCTTCGATTACTAGGAAAGCGTGCAAACTAGCGAGTGTAATAAGGTGGTCTGCATGAATATTTGGGCTGCTTGTTCCTAACATCTAGGTATTTTAACAAGTCATCTGTTTTTCGTTTGTTTTAACACATCATTATACCTACTAGTCTCATAATCTATTCAGGTGCGCTTGTGAAAAGTTTACGACATTTCGCTGTACAAGTTACAAAACAGTCCAATCAGAGGCATCATGAATGCTGGTAACATCCATCGAAAATAATATACATTAATCGGATGACTTTTCCTGAATTGCTAACATTTGACTGGCCGCCACTCAATATTTATCGCACGGATTGACCAAGAAATAAGTGACGGAAACTTGTTGAAATACATTGCACTAGGAATTCTAGATTGTACCGAAAATATGATATTGAATAAAGCCGCCAATAATAATAAAGCTAGAAAAAGGAAGAACAATGGAAAAGGGCGAGGCTCTAATTTATGATCGAGCCGATCAGAAGCGTTTGAGAGAGTTCAAGGTCACGGCGCTAACTTTAGTACTTAGTGCTAACGTATGATCGGTTCACAAGGAATTTTGTACAAAACATGATAATTGAGCGGCTATAACAAATAAAACGGCGAGATTATAATTTGTGGACGAACCAATCAGGTATAAGATAACAGATCCCAGATTTTGGCGCAAAAGCCTTACATCCATTTGGCTAAATAGATTTTTGGCATTATAGCTGATGTCATTTCGTGATGAAAACCCTATATATAATTCCTAGCTAAGGCAAATTATGACAATTGTTGAGAACTGGATAACAAAAGCACCCGTAACACTGGCTGCAGCCAGGTACTACAATATATACGGATGATTGGAGAGCATACAGCCTCGTACACAGGTTTGGTTATGTGCGTCGTGTCGTTACCCACAAGTGGAACTTTGTATACTCGACAACCGAATTGCACACAAACAATACTGAGGATATGTGTTCGAGGCTGAAAGAGTTTTTGAGACCTTATCATGGCTCTAGAGGCCGACTATTCTTTAGCCATGTAGATGATTTCCTTCACTGCATGCATTACGATTTTAGAACCTCTGAACCTCTTTCTAATCTTGGCAAGTTTTTGAACCACATATGAGAAGTGTATCTACTTTAATTTATTGGTTTTATATAATACATTTTCACTCTGTACTGACTGTTTGTTGATTGGATGACATTTCTCAAGGTCACTTACAATTCTTTCAAAGGTCGTCCATAAAATATTGTCTCGCCTGGAAAAGAACTGGTAACTCAGCAGGTACATAAAATGCACTTACTTTTATTAAGGAGAACAATGGTCAACAATTAGCAATAACGTTAAATATTTCAGTTGTGAAAATTAGAACGACACAAGTAAACGAACAATATTGTTTCCAATTAGATAATAATCAATTTTTACTCCAATATACATGAATATTTATATGGGTCTATGAAAGAGTTAAACCGATTAAGACAAATTATGAGTGAATTAATACAATAATTAGACGATATCACAGGTAAAATGTACAAATTGATGGTAAAAACATAGGTTTACTAGTAGTGATATGAACAACGAAATAACAGAAGCTCTAGTCAGTTGGTCAACACAGGGATTAGGTCGAACTTGATTAAATAGGATTTAAAATAATTGTCATAAACATCATTAGAATTAAGTGATGAGAAGTGTGTAAGTAATTAGATAATGAAGAATGAGCAGTGGGAAGATGTGAAAAGCAACAAATAAATACAATGTGTAAAAAAATTTATAAAATCATTTATTGAGTTTTATTCAGCGAAGAAAGGGACAGGGTTGTCATGGGTTACTTCCGAACATATTAACCAGAGTTATATGTTCAGATCCCTATAACCTACGCTATTTGTAGGAAACGCGACCGAAACCCACTGTGAAATGATAAAAGTATATGATCAATCACTCAAAATGTTTTGGTTTTATCTGTTCTATGGTCACTGCCAACCAGGTTACCAAGATGGCCGAATGTATTGTTTCAGCCTTGCCATTTCTAACCAAGCAGTAAGATGCTCATTTATTCGTTAATTCAGTTGCCTGATAGTAAACCCGATATAGTTATCTCTGCAGGCGCAACTAGATTTGTAGATGCACATGGCAGAAGTGAACACATGTGACTTATTACCTCTCTGAGTAGATATCAGTGATCTGTTAGAACATTTCAATGTAAGATCAGCTACATAAAATGTCCTATTGACTGGCATTTATTCTATCGTACAGGACATCTCTGGTCACATTTCCGTCGTGGTGTAGTCATAGGAATAGGAGTTCCTTACGAGCGGTCAATATCTCCAACTTATTTTTCAACACATTCGTGTACTTCTTTGAAAGGTTTTTGGGGAAACCTATTCCCGCCTGTATATTATTAAAAAACTCCAACTACTTCTTTATGAAGTTCTGTGAACAGATATTTTTTAGCTCTGCTTATAAGACATCTGACCAGATTTCTTTTGTAACAGGTGGTTGTGAAACTATAGAAGTGTATGTGATGATAAACGAGATCCTCATATACACCATTCCGCTTACTGAGCCTTTATCTTGTCAACTTAATAATTCCTGATTTTCCTGAAATTTTACTAGTTTTGTCTTTATCAATAACACGAACGTGAAACTACAATATTCTGATAATGGAAAATAGGAGTTGACAGAGTAATGTTTTGAAACCTTTACCCGAGACAAGCCATTTCAGATATTAACGAAAGAAATTCAGGTATGTGCCAAAATCGTATTCCATCCCTTATTTTATAACATTCTACAACTTAAGCTGATTCCAACCTATGATGAAAACGCCAGTTCCTTTTGCTAATCATAGGTGTGTCTAAATTCACATTGAACACGTACAGAAACCGACTACAACATTGAGTGTTTGCCGTCTTAGTCCTGACTCATAACGATTTAGCGGTAATGCTAAGTTACAACATTAAAATTATGGCTTGCTGGCGTACTTTTGCAGCCAGTTAGTTCGGAACCCTATGGATATTAATAACTTGACCAAGTTATGTCTGTCACCATACACCCAACCTTAGTGCAGTTCGAACTTAAAAACTGAGTTCATGTTGAAATTGCCCGTATAAAAGGCGGCTTAGATATCTTAGAAAAAGGACAGAGAACAGTTACCTGTGCAATTACATAATTCCGTTTGTAACGGCAAATAAATCCCCAAAATAAATAGTTTTTTAGGTCCTCTATATTGGTGCTGACCTCATTGGTTTTACTAGACATATCGAGCTTACGGCGCCCGACCACGTATTCGCACCATACAACAAGTGGGTAGGCCGTGTTACACATCCCTTGCGACTGTTAGCTAGCCAAGAATAAACGCTTTCCAGTAGTCTTTCAAATCTATCTTTGAACCACACTCCGACCCTGTGTGAAAAAGTAATGGTACAGAAGAGGTTCTGGACAGTTTTAATAGCATTCGACCAGCTATTAATTTCATGGAAGAGGAGGAAAATTATAGCAGTATAACTTACATTGAATTTCAACGACACATACAAACTGTTTATTTGAAACAATTTTAAAGAGACATGGACAGTGAAATTTCGATAGATCAGCTTAAAAGATATATTAAAAGGACATTTAACGCCGCCGAATTAAATGCGATTTTCTCAGATAAGTCAATACTTACACAATGAATCAAGGGTAGATTACCGATGGTGGGATACTCAGTGTCTACACAAATTTAACTGCTCCTGTGAGGCTAGTAGACATATCTTCAGAACCTAACTAAGCTTACTAACAGACGTTCGCTAAGTCACGGTGCCCCAACTACTGACGAAGCCGATGGGATAGAGTTTATGGAAAGACGAAATTTGAAGCTCATATAAACACCTAAGTCTCTCAACACCAATGACCTGAACAAAAATACGTTAAGGATCGTAAAAGTCAAGTTGGATATTGAATCAGTGTGTTAAACTAACATTTATTCCCTCAGTAGGTACTTTAATCATAAGACATTGGAAGTTATCACTACTGTTTAACATGTAACATGAGGGGCCACCGGAGCTCCAGCTTCTACTTTAAATTTACAAGCTTCACCACTCAATTGAGGTAAATAAGGACTGTAATGTTTACAAAAATAAGGAAACAAATAACTAGCTTCCATCTACAGTACTTTTGTCCTAAAAGCATATTTTTGACTGACTATAAGTTGCTTAATTTGTTTAGCCTGTGTGGTGTTTTATAGCAATATTGTTTTATACGGGATAGGGTTGCCGACTTTACACCCAACCCTCTTTCTTCGCCCATGCTCGGGACCGGCAGTACCTCTAGAAGAGCTACAAGCGGAATACAATGGACAACTCGGAAAAGTTAAAAGATTTTGACTTCACAAATGACCTGGCTCTTCTATCCCATACACATTAACGAACGAAGATGAAGATGAATTGTAGTAGCAGCCTCTGCATCAACAGGCCTCAACATACTTGAGGGAAAATCAAGATCTTCAAATACAATAAGGAAAGCACCAACTCAATCATACTTCATAGAGAAACTATGGAAGAGGTGGGAAGTTTCACTTATCTGGGTAGCATCATCGATAAACGAGGAGGATATGATGCAGACGTAAAGGCAAGGATTAGAAAAGTAAGGGTAGCATTTGTACAACTGGAGAACATATGGGACTCAAAACAACTGTCTGCAAGCCAATACTAAAGTCGCAACCCACAATACGAATGTCAAGACAGTTCTACTGTACAGAGCTGAAACTTTCAGAACTATGACAACCATCGTGAAAGAGGTACAAGTATTTATTTACAATTGCCTACGTAAAATACTGAATGTCCATCGACCGGATAGCATCAGTAATAACCCACTGTGTGAGAGAACAAACCAGCTTCGAGAAGAGACAATTAGGAAAAGACGTTGGAAGTGGATAAGACATACATTACGGATATAATCAAAATCCGTCACAAGACAAGTGATAACTCGGAGTCCTGAAGGGAAATGTAAAAGAGGAAGGTTGAAGATCACACTGCGTCGGGAATCGGAAGTCGACATGAAAAAGATGAACAACAAGTGGAAAGAACTGGAAAGGATAGCCCAAGACAGTGTTGGATGGAGAACTTTGGTGACCGGTCTATGCTGCTCCATGAGGGGTGACAGGCGTAAGTCATAGTTACCTGCCTTTGTCAACCACAGATGCACTGAAAAATACAGTAACCAAAAAGATGCTGTGGTTGGTTTAGATATGGTTTATTCCACTATCTTGAGGAGTCTCATTGGTGGAGATACTCCTTTTAACATTGCAATCGTTTCTAAGCATTGTTCGCATCATTTATTAAAGCTTACTCCTGACATCGACGTTGGAAATAATACATCCAAACGGGAAGTTTGATAAGGTTGTTTTTTGAACAAAAGTGTGTTAATCAGGCAGAATCAGACTACACTGGTCACAAAATCATTCAAATACTGTACCTAAAAGACAAACGAGAGATCAAACGATCATCAGTGATAGGAATGATGTATTTCGTCGTAGAAAGAGTTAGACAAAAGCTAGTTCGCTATAGTGGCTATCTAAAGGGCTTTAGGAAAGTCACATCAACTAAACTAACTGAATCAATCCAGCTGATTATATGTGTTAAGACTAACTGGGTCATTATGGTCACTGTTATTTTAATATGTAGCATGTATTTACCACGAAATGTAACTCCTCAAGAATGGTTCGGTTTTGGAATTACCCCGAGTCTTTTAGGCAAAAACGCGATACAATTTAGGGACTCAATATGATACAAACCACTGTAACTCATTCGAGATCTTATTCTACTAACTTCTGGTTTAGACTGTTAAACTGTCCAAATCTTACGCCTGTGATATTTTCAATATGTATTGGCTGTTTTCATTATTAAATGTAAGTAACTCTATGGGGTCACTAAGTCAGTTCATTTTTTACTTTCCCGTTTTTTGTCCAGATTTCCTCACACACTATCCCAAAACACAATGTACCTTCAAACCTGACACGAAATACTACTTGTTCGCACTTCATCTGACGATCTACTCTGAGGGTGATTTCGGTCATATATAATCAAGTTGTGAATCATTATACGAAAGTGTTTTTTAAAATTTGACTTGTTTTCTTATATCTTATTCTCTACTTAGAAAAATTGGCAATCCACTTCTAACAGACAAGAAATTCAGCAGATCAAATGATTCTCCCATTCCTTTCATAAACATTTGAAACTGAGAATGAAAATTGAAACATTGTTAGTTTATTTTCTGTTGCAGTTCTTTTGAGTTAAATTATCCGGCGGCTAGTCAAGTGGTCTGTTTAGAAGGTTTCAGATGGAGGACGGTTCTCCGGCTCTTAATGTAGTACGTTTAGTTTGGTTGTCATTCAGTTTATGCTAGAATATAACTTCATCGGTTGACGAGGAGCTTGAAAGCAAAATCAAGGCAAAATATCCAGGTCTCAACAAACAAGGTGTTGGCTCCCTGTTATTGCAAAAGCGATTGAATCGTGGGGTAAGCAACTTGTTTATTTTGTTATTTTTTAACAGTTTACTATGTAAGTAGCTGTTTAGGATATTGGAAACTCCTCAAAATTAGTATGTGGGACCAGTCATATACTATAGATGTCATGTTTGGATTGTTTCATATCAACAACTTATACAGTGGATAATTATCAGGACTTAGAACCAACATTTTGTCTCCTCCCTTTAGTATCTGGTCTTTGTAAGGCACCATGTTTGCTAACTGATAATTGATGAGTTAGTCCAAACAATGAATTGACTAGAGGTAAGTTTCTCGCTACTCCAAATAGTTTATTTCTCTAGACTTAGTTTTCCATGAGCGTCTATCTAACACTCAGTTGCATCCTATCCATGCCTAAAATAACAAACCATCCCACCAGATCTCTTTAAGTGCCTTATTCTTGCTAAGCATGGGAATTTTAGTACCAAGATATCAGAGAGACTAAAATGTATTGACGAACCATGAGATTTAAGATATGTCTTGGGTTTTAGCATGAAATTCATCCACTCATTTGGCTAAATACTATTTTGACATTACAGCTGGTGTCAGTTCGTAATGAAAACCTTAAATCTAGTTCCTAACCATCATTTGTAAATCATAATTCTAATTCCTCGCACTGGTCTATTACCCTCATTTAGTCCTAGTTAGTAGGTGGACATTTTTAAGGTCATTTTAGCGTTGCTCAAGGGTCCTCCATAAATTATAATATCATCAAGATATCTATGTTAACTGAGCTCTAAATCTCAGTATAACAGTCCACCAAACGAAATCAGAGGACAGTTCATGACTTGACGAGACATCGTTTTGTGAACTAGCTCCAATATGTTGGTTAAAACTATGTAACAGTGATATCCTACCAGTTTGATAACTCGAAGTGCAGTCACCAAAATTTGAAGCGTATAAAGGAATTAAACGACAATTGGTTAGATGCAAACTAATGTTGCACATGGGCTCCAGTATCCTGTGGGAACAAATGGCGCATGAACCAATTTTCGGTCACCGGCTACCATGGGACTGCATCTCCTTACGATCACAGCCCACACACAAATTTGACAAGATGACAATAATTACTGAGAATACTATTCTTGCTCCATTTAAAATTCAGACAACTCACATCCATGTGATAACATTCATTTCTATTTTTTATGTACGACGTCACTTATCTACTTCTATTCTCACTTTGTGTATCCTTATTTTATAACTTATACAGTTGCTCGCCTATGGTGGAAATTCGACTCTGTCTAAACGATCTCAAGTCTGCCTGGTCGAAAGTTGAATGTCTCCACCGAATACGAATACTGAAAGTCTTTCTGAAACCAAATACTCCATTGAAACTGGCTGCCTTCAACGTTCGCACACTTATGCAGGTTGGACAACAGATAGGGCTGGCTATGTCTTTAGAAAGTCTTAATATCGATGTTTGCTGTCTATCCGAGGCCCGTATTCAAGACTCTGGTGTAGTACTACAAATTCGCTCTCCATCTGTCGCTTAGAAAAGCTTGTTTATGTGCGCTTATCCGGGGACCCTGTGGCATCTTCGTCTGGTCTTGCTGGCGTTGGTGTCGCACTAAGCGCTAGAGCTGAGGCAGCACTAATCGATTGGGTCCCCATTAATAGTCGGTTATGTGCTGTTAGATTAGAGAGTTCCATCAAAGTGAGAAATCGGCGTGAGAAACGATGTCTTTTCGTCATCTCTGCCTATGCTCCGACAGATTGCAGCCCGGATGCAATCAAGGATGAGTTTTACCACAAGCTATCTGTTCTTCTCCAGAAAGTGCGTTCGACAGACATTGTAGTACTAGCCGGAGACTTGAATGCTCAGGTCGGGCGTCTAGGCCGAGAAGAGAGTCGTTTAGGTGACCGATGGGGACTTGTTGGTCGCAGGACAGATAACGGGGATCGTCTACTGCAACTGTGCACAGACCATAACCTGTTTCTGGCTAGCACTAACTTTCGGCACAGTCATCGCCGATGTGCCACCTGGCGTCCTCCCTCTGCATCTCAAGCCTGGACTCATTGATCACATCGCGATCAGCTACCGCTGGCGTGGTTGTGTACAAGACTGCCGCTCCTTTTGGAGTACCTATCTGGACTCTGGTCTGCGCTAATCTTACCTTACTTTTCAGTGGACAATGAAGTGATCGTCACCATAGGATTGATGTCAGCTAATTGGTTGCAACTTCTGTTGCAAGTAAGTATCGATCCGAGCTAGCTTCTAGGCTAGCTACCATTCCACTGAAAAGTATAGATGAGCATTGGTCGCAATTGAATGACGCCGTGAAAATGGAGGGTACAGTCAGTTGTGGGTTCACGAAACGTCCCGCTTATAAGCACTGGGTTTCTTCAGGCTCCTTACAACTCATTGAAGCCCGTCAGTCTACTCCAGGTGACCGTGAGTTGGACCACAAACGAAGGATGTTACGTAAGGAAATTGGGCAAAGCTTGCGTAAGGACCGAGAATCCTTGTGGTCGGAGCGTGCTAATGAACTGGAAGCAGCAGCTGCATCTGGTAACTGCCGGAAGCTTTTCCAACCCATCCGGGCCACTGGCAGCAAAAAGTCTGGTGTGAGTGAAACAATCTGCGACGATGATGTGATGCCAATCACTAACATCCATCGACGTCTTGGACGATGGGCAGAATTTTTCGAAGGGCAGTTCAACAGAAGCCAATAGCTTGGACGCAATTGGAACTAAACGAATCCCCCGATGTTAGTGATTGGCATCCCATCATCGTCGCAGATTGTTTCACTCACACCAGACTTTTTGCTGCCAGTGGCCCGGATGGGTTGGAAAAGCTTCCGGCAGTTACCAGATGCAGCTGCTGCTTCCAGTTCATTAGCACGCTCCGACCACAAGGATTCTCGGTCCTTACGCAAGCTTTGCCCAATTTCCTTACGTAACATCCTTCGTTTGTGGTCCAACTCACGGTCACCTGGAGTAGACTGACGGGCTTCAATGAGTTGTAAGGAGCCTGAAGAAACCCAGTGCTTATAAGCGGGACGTTTCGTGAACCCACAACTGACTGTACCCTCCATTTTCACGGCGTCATTCAATTGCGACCAATGCTCATCTATACTTTTCAGTGGAATGGTAGCTAGCCTAGAAGCTAGCTCGGATCGATACTTACTTGCAACAGAAGTTGCAACCAATTAGCTGACATCAATCCTATGGTGACGATCACTTCATTGTCCACTGAAAAGTAAGGTAAGATTAGCGCAGACCAGAGTCCAGATAGGTACTCCAAAAGGAGCGGCAGTCTTGTACACAACCACGCCAGCGGTAGCTGATCGCGATGTGATCAATGAGTCCAGGCTTGAGATGCAGAGGGAGGACGCCAGGTGGCACATCGGCGATGACTGTGCCGAAAGTTAGTGCTAGCCAGAAACAGGTTATGGTCTGTGCACAGTTGCAGTAGACGATCCCCGTTATCTGTCCTGCGACCAACAAGTCCCCATCGGTCACCTAAACGACTCTCTTCTCGGCCTAGACGCCCGACCTGAGCATTCAAGTCTCCGGCTAGTACTACAATGTCTGTCGAACGCACTTTCTGGAGAAGAACAGATAGCTTGTGGTAAAACTCATCCTTGATTGCATCCGGGCTGCAATCTGTCGGAGCATAGGCAGAGATGACGAAAAGACATCGTTTCTCACGCCGATTTCTCACTTTGATGGAACTCTCTAATCTAACAGCACATAACCGACTATTAATGGGGACCCAATCGATTAGTGCTGCCTCAGCTCTAGCGCTTAGTGCGACACCAACGCCAGCAAGACCAGACGAAGATGCCACAGGGTCCCCGGATAAGCGCACATAAACAAGCTTTTCTAAGCGACAGATGGAGAGCGAATTTGTAGTACTACACCAGAGTCTTGAATACGGGCCTCGGATAGACAGCAAACATCGATATTAAGACTTTCTACAGACATAGCCAGCCCTATCTGTTGTCCAACCTGCATAAGTGTGCGAACGTTGAAGGCAGCCAGTTTCAATGGAGTATTTGGTTTCAGAAAGACTTTCAGTATTCGTATTCGGTGGAGACATTCAACTTTCGACCAGGCAGACTTGAGATCGTTTAGACAGAGTCGAATTTCCACCATAGGCGAGCAACTGTATAAGTTATAAAATAAGGATACACAAAGTGAGAATAGAAGTAGATAAGTGACGTCGTACATAAAAAATAGAAATGAATGTTATCACATGGATGTGAGTTGTCTGAATTTTAAATGGAGCAAGAATAGTATTCTCAGTAATTATTGTCATCTTGTCAAATTTGTGTGTGGGCTGTGATCGTAAGGAGATGCAGTCCCATGGTAGCCGGTGACCGAAAATTGGTTCATGCGCCATTTGTTCCCACAGGATACTGGGGCCCATTTGCACCTTGACGCAATAGTCTGACCGCCTTAATCTTGAGGCTAGTATGCGTGTATTCGAAGTTAGTCTAACTTGTTGGGGTAGAGAGACGAAAACTATTCTATGGCCTGACTGGCTGCTAAGCACACGACTGAGAAAGGAGTCAACTGGAACACCACTTGATTTATTCCCAATTCCAATCTCGTTACAGATTTCAGATCAGTGTAAAATGATGCATGAATATATAGATGACTAACCAGATAACAACGCACAACATTTAGAAAAATACAATTATGTCCAAAACTAGAGATTAGCGTAGAAAAATAGAGTACAAAATTACAATAGCTTTGCATTAAAAAGGGCTATGACAGTGAATCATACATCAAACGAAAGCTTATGATCTGTATAATAGACAAAAATAAATGTTACTGTTCTTTCAAACTTTAAATTAAAGTTAAATAACGTCCCCGAAAAATAGCTTCCGTAGTTCGTCAAGGCTTCTTGTTTCTCTGTTCATATCAGGTGGTTACCCAACATATGCAGGTAACTTGGTGTAGGCGTTTAGCTCTACTCACCAATCGGTTTCAGTTTAAAGCTCTCCATGTGTCTCATTTCTTCCAGTCCCAAAGTTCAACACACGAGCCTATACTTAGTTGTTGGGTTCCATCAAATAACTTAAAAGTAATTCATTTGTGACATTTTGCTTCTGTGAGATTTTATGAACCGTTCTCCTGGGGTCTGTTTGCAGCATCTGTTTTTTTTCAGTAGTATCGGTAATGAATAATGATATAAATATCATTGTTTTATTAATGCAATGACGTTATAACTAGTTTGCGTTTTTGTTTTTGTTTAAATAATATTTTATACAGCATAAATACTTTGATTCTGGAGACTATAATATGGCAAGAGCAAAGATTTTGCAACAGCAAAAGCATGTACTCCCTCCTCAAACAGAAGAAGCTATTCTTCATGAATCGACGGGGGAAACTATGGCTACTCCTGACAGTGTACCTGCAGTTCGTAAAAAATCCATTCTATCTCCAAATGGTGTAGAGTCTGTGGTTAATCCTGTCGCTGTTTCCGCTGCATCGAAGGCTTCATTATCCCATCCAACCGACAGTTTAAGTCTCTTATCAACATAATTACAGTGCAGTGAAAAATGAACAATTTTCTATTTTCAAATAACTACTTGTTCAAAAAGATCAGTCCTTTATTTCATGACAGTACACAAAGGTAACACATATGTCATAAAGTAAAAGGCTGTTCTTTTTGAACAGGTGGTTGTTTGAGAATAGTGGGTCGTCGTTTACTTTCGTTCTTGTCTATTCTTCCTCTCATGTCCTCTTCTTTTCCGTTACTCAATTAACTTTATGAATTTGTAAAGACCTATCTACTCTATCTCTGCCTTCTCTTAATTGTAAACCCTTTATCTATGTTTTATTTATTTGCACAAAGAATTACCCAATGCATTTGTATCTGGTTAGCAGCACAAATCCCTAAAATCAAAAAAACTGTTGATAACTGTGTATTCTGTGCTTTTCCTTGTTTTTTTCTCTAGACCAGTTTAGATCTTATCACTATTATTATGTCAATCTCCTATTCATGTGATTATATGCGTATATGACAGATTCTGTTGTTTTTCCGTACAGAATTGATGTGTCTCTTTTCGTAACTTTAAATATGTAGGCGTTAGTACGTTCACGTGTTCGCTTATGACTGATATGTGACCTGGCTGATATCATTTCACAATGAATATATATTCGTAATAATTTACTGCAATCTCAGCTTTGTCAACTCATGTTTTCAATCACTTTTTTATGCGCATGTTTTGCGTAAAGCAGTTCACTGATGAATCTAAGTGTACTCGTTTCCACCTTTTCTACTGCGCAACATATTTAAGCTTTTCTATGACTCTAAGTATACAGATACAGTAGCATATGTGATATATTAGGTAACCATCTAATGAGTAACGGTAAGGTTAGGTGATGACGTGATTAAATTTGGTTAAGTTTTGAACTATTATTGGCTGGATCAGATCGGACTCAAGTTATTCAAACCAACTCGTCCCTCATTGTTCCTCATCGGCTGGAATAAAAATAATATCATGTAAGCCTTGTGATGGCTACATCGGATTATACCGGTGGTCCGTGAAATAATTGTTTTTTTAATCTGAATCGTATGAGTTAGTGTTGACAGTTCCTAACATAGTAGGAACTGCCAGCCAAAAAACTTTGACGATATGGTTTTCGGTCGATGATATTGCCTGGGATATCTTTTCCTACTCTAACAGCAATTATGCTTTTATTACTTCAAAGGTTTCTCTACCCTTAATCATTCTTATTACTTCTGTGAAATTACGCGTGCGAATCCCCAGTTGTAATTTTAAGGTCAAATGAACAGAGTCAGCTACAACGTAGGACGAGGCACATATATGCATTGGTCCAAGTTGCCACACCTCATCAACACAACAAGATAAACTCTAAATTCATAAAGTAGTTTCTTCAATGGTAGTAATATATAAAAGAAAGATTGTGCATAAATATACATAATATAGGAAGAAAGAATTAGTTGGTAGAATAAGATACGAAGCGATATTAATCTCAGTTTAAGGGAAGATAAAGGGTGTACCACTAAGCGATTGTGAGCCATGTCACTCAGAGTCTCCAACCATTGGCTATGAGTCACGCGGACCCCAACCAGGTAGTCTGCATCTACCAACACGGCTCAGACTAGAAGTTGGTGACTTTGTGGACTAGTGTCACGTTTTGGTTTGGCCTCCCCTAACTTCCGACCATTCCCAACACTAGTCAGCATTGCACGTCGTGGTAATCGGTGTTCAGGCATACGTAACACGCGGCCCAACCATCTCAGTCGACGATTCACAACCTCGTCAACTGGTTCACCATCATTCCCTAATACTCTGCGCCTAACCTCACTATTACTTACCCCGTGATCCCGGCAGACGGCAATATTTCTGTGACATTTGTGATCAGGTAATAGTAACTTGCGAGTATCGTCTACCCTTAATAACCACGTTTCGTAGCCGTAAAGTAGAACAGAACGGACTGCCGCGCCGTATACTCGTCTTTTTATTGATAGATGGATATCTCGTCCTTACTATGGGTGACGTAAGTCGGCAAAAGCCAAGCGAGCTTTTTGAATCTGTGCTGAGATTTCGTCAGACACCAAACCATTAGGGCTGATCAGACTCCTAAAATATGTGGAGTTGTCTACACGTTCGACTACTTCACTCCCTATCCCTAGTTCAGGTGTTGACGCAGACCAGTCCTGAAGCAATAACTTACATTTAGAGTAGGAGAAGCGCATTCCAAACATTCTGGCATTGTTGCTCAGTGCTACCAAAAGACTCTGTATTTTATCAGCGTCTTCACCAAACAGGACTATATCATCTGCGTATTCTAAGCCAATAAGTGGACCTCCATGATGAAATTAAATAGAAATGGAGATAGTAGATAGCCTTGCCGTCACATGATGGAAGGTAATTTCTGAATGATTAAGACTATGTTTGGGAAAGCTAACCATCCTGTATTCGAGTTAAAGTGACTATTTCAGTGGTTAAGTTAGTTTTTCCAAGTATAATTTTAGTGTAGCTACATCAAATAGTCTTTTCAACTTCGAAAATTACTTCAGTTACGGGCTAGTATACAGCAAGACATAGTTGAAATCTAGAAAACCGTTTTACCTATGGTTTAAGACTCTTCACTTCTGCATAACCCTAAATACTTATCATCATAAATCGTCGAGAATAGTTCCTGGTTATTTAGCTATTCAATTCTAGATCGAAGATATCAATTAATCACAACCGGCGTATAAAGCCTGGGACAAATATGTATCACCCCCATTTTCCCATCTCAACACCCTAGCATGAAATTAGCAAGATGAGTAACAAAGAAGTCAAAATATCAGTAATATCAGCATTTGTAAGAAACAAAGTAATTCAGAAAGTATTTATGAAATAACATTAAAACCTGAGATGTGGGATGAATTGGTCCGTGGAGGTGACTGATTCTAATCCATGTCACCCAACACCAACCACTGATCTCATAGGCCTCAACCAGTTAGTTTACACTTATCAGCATAATTCAGTTTTTATCCCGTATATTATCTATTGATTCCAGTATTTGTGAACGTTTCAATTAACATCCGTCATTTACTGTACACATTCTTCAAGAAATAACCTTATCACAGACCAACAAAAACTAAGATGTTTGAGTAATACTGTGACGCATTAGTCACTAAAAGTTATGTAATACTAAAAAGCCAGTTTAGTAAGTAAATAATTCTTAAGTGCAAGAGTAATAGAGGAGTTATGAAGAAGCCGGTTAAGGAAACAAGTAGCGAAGTTGCTCCCTAATTGTTTCTATTTTATGAAAAAAAGTTCTGAATATAAATAGGAAAGCCGAGTTCCTGTTTGGCGCAGTCAAAATAAATTTATATTCAGAACTTTTTTCATAAAATAGAAACAATTAGGGAGCATCATGAGACAAGCCCTAACTTGGAATTCTGAAGGGAAGCGAAAAAGAAGAAGGCCAAAGAATGCATTACGTCGGAAAATAGAAGCAGATATGAAAAAGATGAATAACAACTGGAAGGAGCTAGAGAGGATTGCCCAGGACAGGGTTGGATGGAGAATGCTGGTGAGCGGCTTATGCTCTTCCACGAGGAGTAACAGGCGTAAGTAAGCGCCAAATAGGATTACTGACTCGAAACTTCATGTCCAAAAGATAAGTCGGTGCTCTATTGTCTAATGACTTGGATTGGAGATGGTAAATAGGTTTCCAAAATCCCTTCATCTTATTCAATGGATTGTTAATGTTGGTTTTAAATATGACTAAATGGAAATGCTAATTGAATTCATTTGATTAGATTTGACAGAGTAAATTATTTAAACTGTAAATAAACTTCAACTACATTTGATTGATCACAGGGTGGTGATCAATGTCATGTGCGTCAAGTCCTTCTTAGTGCAGATCGACTGCTATCGACCAAGTTGCAATATGGCCACTAGTCTAGGTGACTTAACATTGTGTGCACTATGTTAAGATAAGATGGTGGTTGGAGGTAGTCAACATGGATCGAATCCGTCAGGGAGCACCGGTTCCCTTAAGATTACAGGTACACCTTGCTGACGAGTTCCAAGTAGCACGAAACCCGGATCCAGGGTTTACTATTAACTACCTCCAACCACCATCTTGTCTAAACTTCAACTACATTCCTATGATATAATCTAAGTGAAACTTTCTGGCTCTACCTATATATCTCTTATTAGGTTTTTATTTTATTAAGTGGCTACAAAGCTAGAGGAATGCATATATATATATATATATATATATATATATATATATATATATATTTACACACAGACAAATACTTTCTTTACACACACCTCTATAGATCGACCTATTCGCATTCTTTATTAACAAACATATATACAGGGTGTTCATAGTTAAATTAACTTAGTACTTATCCCTTTCCTAATACTGTAATCAATAAATATACATATATCCGTTGATGTATGTTTAACTTTTCGATAATCTTTTTTTCCAAATCTATTTATTAATTTAAAGTCAAGTAACATACATCCCAAATGTAAGCGGACAATACAATTTCATCATTTTACATTTAATATTTTATTTCAATAGTTGAGATCATGAGTCAATTGAAGCTAGACTATCATGGAAAACCCGGAAACACTGGACAGCTATTTCGTCTTATTGTGGGACTCCTCAGCAATGAACGTCTACGATCCCGCCCCGCGAGATTTGAACCCAGGACTTATCCGTCGAATCTCGCGGGGAGCGATCGTGAATGCGCACTGCTGAGGAGTCTCATACGAGAATGAAACAGCCGTCCACTGCTTCAAGGTTTTCCATGGTGGTCTAGCTTCAATTGACTCATGAGTTCAATTATTAAATTACTACAATCTCCACAAAACCCCCATTAAATTATAATCTACTTATTGTGCTGCTATAAAGTCTAGGATTTCAGTTATATAATTTTATGAGTTTTGATATCATGATTAAATAGAGTATAATAGATGATTGATTCGTTCTCTTTGTTTTTTAATTGGACATTAAGCTAGGTGTAACCCGAAATATAGTAAACATTTAGGTCTTGAACGTTATTCATTGGTCTCTGTATCATTTGGTAAATAGCCCACTAGTCCTACAAGCGACAGAAGTGAATTAATCAATAGTCGAACTAAACAATATAGTTTTCAGTCTTCAGTAATAAGAATAGGAGGTCTATCAATCTATATTAATCTTTGCAGTTTGTAACACTTTGAAGGTCCAATCTCGTTTTGAATATATCAACAGAATGTGCTGATATTACATGTTCTGGTAGAGAATTCCAGTAATTCACTACTCGCTGCGAGGAAAAAAACTCCAGACGTAGATGATTTGGTCTCGGTTTTTGAACTTTGTTCGAATATCCTCTCAAATGATCAGTCCTAGACGGAAGGAAAATATAATTGCTACTTTACTAACAGCCTAATTGTTATTATGCAAGCGAAGGTTAAATTATGGTTAATACCATATTATATATATGCTTATTGTATAATTGTTAAGTAAACAGATTATGAAAATCTATATTCCTCTTATTATAAGCTTTTATTTGACCTTTTGATTACTGTTAGATGATTTACTATTCTTAAATGATACTCAGTTTATTAATTACAGTCTTTCACAATCACAGACACTTTTGGCTTGATCTTGTATAATCGTTATTTTCTATTTTATGGTATGATGTGATCTGTTTGGTTTATACATAAACCAAGTATGTTTGAATTGTATAAATCGTATCGTAGAGGTTGATATTGATGTCCTGGAATAAACTGGCTGGATTAGGAGGAAGGCTGTTGTTTCGGTGGTCTAATAAGGACTCTACGCTGTTCGTATTAGTTTATGCATCATTAGTCTGGTCGTATAAGTCGGTATCTCTGATTGACTGTCGTATCACGTGATATAATTGATTGGGTATAAAGACATAGCACTAATCATACAGGTTACCAATACAATTCAAGTACCTTTTTCTTCTTTTCGCTGTCTTATCATTTCCTTTCCTTTTGTAAATCATTAACTTAGATGATCTATGACGAATTATTGGGGGCCTTCTCAAGTTAGGCAGGATTAGTGTCACGAAGAGCTAGCATCGAATTTACATGGCGGTCAGCACCTAACGTGGTTCACCCCTTCGTGGTATCAAGGTACTACTGCTGCTTTGAAGATCGTATAACACAAAGGATCTTATTACAGAAATATACTAGTTAGAATAGGTACAAGCGAAAGTGTGACCACTATCTCATGGTTCATTCCATGGCGTACGATTAACTGATGTGTATTGATTGTGCTTGATCTTGCCAGAGATCGTTGAACTGTTCAATATTTAGTGACCCAACTGCAGAATGATTTGTCAAGGACTTAGATACATTTCACTTGTCATACACTTTGTTTCTTGTCTTATCAAACGATATATGTTCATACTAATTTCTATGTTAATTATGACTGACTTTTTCTTCCATTTATAACAAGTTTGCGTCAAATCTACTTTCTCCTTATTTCATAATTCTATAATACATAGTAGTAGATTTTAAATTATGTATAGATTCAATATTTGGTTACATAATCATTACACTGATTTACAATGGAACTAGATATTATATTCACCTTGTATAACCTGAACATTACAGTTTAATCATATGACATAATCATACACACATACATGTACTTAGAACACTAGTGGATCATATCACATAGTGTTTTAACCTACTGAGGTTAATTCAACTACCTAGTTCTTATACATTGAGCAATACTTAACACTTAAAACATGATAAATAAACTTGTAGGTATCTGTCTTAAGTAGTTTACTTCATTAATTCAAAATGTTGTTGTTATGTAGATTGTTGAATGACTTGTTATTAAATTTACATGAGAATTATAACACATGGAAAAACACTTCATGTACATAGTTCCCTTTAGTATCATTAATAGAGAGCAAGAACGAAGATTGGTGCAGAATAATAAATGGATTCATTTTATTTCGTTAGGTCCTCATCAGTTGCTTACAGTCGATCAGATTTTGAACTCAATGTTATTACAGATATTCACAGTTAGTTATATAATGTGTACCCTTGTGGGCCAAGGTAATTTTACATTGGTTTTCAGGAGAACCAGACACCATCCAGGCTTAAACTTTATAACCCGAGTAGTATAGCTCAATCCCGCTTCACAGGATAACTAGACACTATATAGGCTTTAACGCTACAATCTGCATAATACAGCTAAATCTTGTGGCGCAACCACACAAGTATCAAACACCCTGGTGGACCATTTGCACCATTCATATACACATTCACGTCACATGTATAATTATTCCGATCAATAATCGAGTGAATCAATTCTGCACAGCATGAACAAGTTGACCAATTCCGCTTACATGACAGTCAAACTCATTACATGTTTGCAATGGCGACATGCCTTCCAATGTCCTAATGACAATGGCCCTTAATAACACTGAAAAGCGACTACCAGTATGAATGAAATCAGTTAACCAGCAAACCAATTTTGTGCATGAACAGTCGGCGAAACCATCCAAAAGATCAATGGCGAACCTCCAGTTTCATACGAGACCTTCAGCTCTACATAACCGTATAGCTTATACTACATACAACACATATGTAGGGTAGTAAACGAAATATACTAGCTTGAAGTATTAGAGCTTCAAGAACGCCTAAAACCCATTGCCTCGTGTCGGAATACTATTACAAGACCACCAAGATCATTTTTATCGTATTTGCGAAATTTTCATTTTTCAGACCCCGAGTTAGGGATAGTATCCCTATTACAGATATTGACCTCTTTATAACAAATACGAAGGTGATTAGAGATGAATCTATGTGTATTATAATGTAGTAAAGATTCCAATAGTGTTCATTAGGGTCATTAAAAATTGTTTGTTTCGGATAAATGAATAAAGTTTGGGAGGGAAACTTCCAGAACATTGAAATAATGAATAGAACTCATGAAGTTAACAAACATTAGATGATTATGTAATGAAGTAACTGAAGATAAATTAATGATAATGAAGAAAGATGATGTAATGATGATGTAATTTTAAACTTCAGAAAGAGTTGAAATAATGAATGACGTAATAAATAAAGAAGAGGGGGGTTGTAATGTTATCAGCGCAAAGAAAGATTTATTACTCCTTCTGTTTGCATCCATAGAACAATGTATCGACACAGGATATCAAATCGATACACTGAGGTCTATCATGATCATTAATAAAAAATAATCAAACTCTAATCTTCTGAAATATGCCTAAATGATAATGATCAGATGTCTGATCTATATCCTACATCATAATAATTATCGATTCATCTCCAATCACCTTCGTAATTACTATCAAGATGTCAATATCTGTAATAATATTGATCTTAAAATCTGATCGACTGTAAGTAGCTCATAAGTATCTAACGTAATGAGTCCATTTATTATTCTGCATCAATTTTCATTCTTACTCTCTTTAACATGAAATAAAGTAAGTTAAATGATTGGTTCATTTAAACTCTTGTTTATTCCTTCATTGGATGTGAATTGAACATATTAGTCACATCAGTATAAGGTTGTGGAGATTATTAAGTTTTTGATTAAGATCATGAATCGATTGATATTAGACCATCATTGAAAACCTGGAAGCACTGGACAGCCGTTTCATCCCATTGTGGAACTCCTCAGTAGTGAGCATCCATGACTCCGCTCGCGAGATTCGAACCCAGGACATTCAGTCTCGCACGCGAACGCTTGACCCACTCGACCATTGATCCGGCATCCAATGGTGTCGATGTCTAACCTCAACCAATCCACAACATTGCGCAACCATATTAGTCACAGTTTTACTACACAAAACAATTATATATTTTTTGTGAAATCATACAAAATAAACTCTTTAATAATTAAATTCACAAGGCAATTGAACCTGGACCATCATGGAAAACCTGGAAGTACCAGAGAAATTCAGATCTATCATGAATTATATCTTACTATTTGGTACAAATCTATAGGATATTACTAACTAATCATTATGTAGTAACCAATATCATATTCATCTAATCATTATTGTTCATTGAATTCTACTAATGAAATTTCAATCTGATCACTTGTCTAGATGAATTGACATTCCAGAAATGTATTGCAATATTGAATAACCGATGCTGAAGATTCTTCACTATCACAAAATTTAACGTATTAAAAAAAAGCTTTTATTATTACGATTGATATTATTGACATTTTGAAATTTACATAATGGTGATAATGTTCAAACTCTGAATGTTCAGTAGAGTATAATCAGTTTTTTGTACAATCTATATAGGTAAGAATAATGTTCTCTTGCGCTAGACTGATAGGTCCTGGGTTCGAATCTTGCGAGGCGGGATTGTAGATGTGCACTGCTGAGGAGTTCCATAATGGGACGAAACGGCCGTCCAGCGTTTCCAAGTTTTCCATGGTGGTCTAGCTTAAATCGTCCCAAGAAGTTTACCATTAAATTAATATAAGTTCCACAGACCCTCATTCTGATAATAAAAATAATAAAATATACAAAGTTACATACACTTTATACAAGTTTAATAGTTACAAAATTTACACTTGTAATTGTTGACATTTTTTTACTTACGCATTTTAACCCTCATGGAGGAACATAAACCGCTCACAACCGTTCGCTATCCAACTTTGTCCTGCGCAAATCTTTCCAGTTGTTTTCAGTTGTTATTCATTCTTCAGATGTCTGCTTCCAATCCTCGACGCAGAGCCTTCTTTGGTCTTCCTCTTTACCGTTTCTTTTCAGGATTCCATGTTAGCGCTTGCCTCGTGATGCAATTTTATGATTTCCGTAATGTATATCCTATCCACTTCCAACGTCTTTTCATAATATCCTCTTCATTTGGAAGCTAGTTTGTTCACTCCCACAGTAGATTTTTGTTGATGGTATGCGGTCAATGGACATTCAGTATTTTACGTAGGCAATTGTAAATAAATACTTGTACCTCTTTCACGATGGTTGTCATAGTTCTGAAAGTTTCAGCTCTGTACAGTAGAACTGTCTTGACATTCGTATTGTGGATTGCGACTTTGGTATTGGCTTGCAGACAGTTGTTTTGAGTCCCATATGTTCTCCAGTTGTACAAATGCTACCCTTACTTTTCTAATCCTTGCCTTTACGTCTGCATCATATCCTCCTCGTTTATTGATGATGCTATCCAGATAAGTGAAACTTCCCACCTCTTCCATAGTTTCTCCATCAAGTGTAATTGAATTGGTGTTCCCTGTGTTGTATTTAAGGATTACTGACATAATATCATTGAATCTTAATTCAAACAAATCGTTTATACAATTTAACAATCCTAGACAGATAATAAGTCTACATTTAAAGAGGGACATATCATACTATTGACGGTATATCATGTGACAGGTAAACTATCATCTCCAAGTCGGATTCATGATAGCCATTTAGTCAAATAATTACAGTAGTGAAATCGACGTCTGTTCAACATAAATGTTTGTCATGAACTGGAATAAATTTCTAATTAGTGAACTCTGTAAATTGTATTCCATATGTATATATTACCGAAATATACATCATCAACGCATGAACTACCTCTATTATTATCTTATTATAATAAGATCAAATGAGAAGATAGGGGAAAGTATATGATGAAATTAATCTATTGTCCAATAAGTAGATCATATAAAGATACAATCAATTTATTAATCAATAATAACATTTTGAAAATACTCATAGTTACTATGTACTCTGTATGTAACTCTGTATGCTATGAAGATTATTAGAAGTATATTAAAACAAGACGGTTTAGTGCGTTATAATAATAATAATACCATGGATTGGTACTGCAGTTTTACCATAACGTCATGGCACAACAGAAGAACTCCAAAGAATCTTAAAACAACACAAAATTAAAGTATATTACAAAACAACGAACACACTTCAAAATACTTTAGTTTGCTTAAAAGAAAAAATCCCTTTCATGTCCACACAGAACCACGTCTACAAATTAGGTTGTATCGATTGTAATGCCTTCTATATTAGAGAGTCATCTCGAGAAATGTTGACTAGAATCAAAGAACATATTAGGCACACAAAGAAACCTCCTAACAATCCTGTAGAATTGGATCAACTTCAAATTAAATCGGCAATAGCAGTTGATGCCAATTTCAACGACCACCAAATAGATTTTAAAAATATCAAAATATTGCAAAAAGGCTTTTCCAATTACAAAGAAGGGGAGAGCAGCTGAAGTGTTCCATATAATGCTTAATTCTATTGCTCTCAACAGAAAAGAAGGTCTTGAACTATCTATCCAAGCTACCATGTTTAATATCATTTACATTTCACACTATTATCTTACAAATTAAACTCTATCCTTTCTTACCACTGAAGTCACACAGTTTACATCCTTAACGGTGTACATATATACATACACATTTGCATACATGTCGCTTATGAACCACCTTGACTGAAATGAAATGACATTGACTTGTTTAGACCTCTTTTTTTTTTACTGATCGCACCTAATATTCTTTTATTGGTCCGTTGTACTATTAAAATTTGGATTAATTTTGATTTGATTATTTATTTATTTATTCTCTGAAGAAGTAGCTTACACTGAGTCACGAAACATCAGAAATCCTAATTTTTCTTCTTATTTACTTTGTATGTTATGTCTAATTAGAAACTAGTAAACTGAAATGAAATATCTAATGTAATTAGTCTTGTTTATAGAAAAATCAAACGAAGTGAGAACAATGAAATTTACGGATTCTAGAATAAATTCAATAGTGTTATATGTATGATTAGAATGTTTAGCCTTAGGTAGTTGTTAGAAGAATATGAGGAGAACTAGATGAGATAATATAGAAGAGAAAAGAACTGGAGAAAAAAATCAGCTGACGACTCAGGAAACACATAGTATACACTTAAATTTAATAATAAAAACGATCGAAAACAAACAGTCATAACACAAGTATGAGTTTGAAGCAGTCTGATAATCGAAACTATCAGTTGATAGCACAAAGTTTCATGGATGTTACATCAGTTAAACTCAAACATTCAACAAGTGTTAATTTACTTTCGCAAACCTTTTTGAGGAATTATTGAAGTCACCTAACAATATATTATGTACCAACTGGAGTTGTGAATGTAAATCACAAGATTTCAGCTCAGTAATCTGAAGATTTTGAGTTTACCTCGGGAATTGAAGGATTAATGTCAGTCATTATACATGATTTCGTATATACACTGTTACTGAATCTTCGACTTAACACAAGATAGCTGTTCAGTCTTCCTTAATTCTCAATAGTTTACCTATTGATGTCTGTTATGACCTTAGCTTGTCTGTATCCATACTTGATTATAGATTCTACTTATCATTAGTTCACCTTATGCTGGTCAGATCAATAACCTTTTGGCTACCAAAGCATAACTGTTAAAAATTATCGGAAATTCCAACTACTACTGATCCGCGCAGCCCCAGTTGACAGTCAAAAAAACATAGCATGCAGATTTATTGTTTATTTTTTGTAATATCATCCTGACTTAGAGACACACGATAGTATGCACTATTTACATGACCATAAATAAGGGATCACATTATTTACATAACTAATGGATCCGTAATTAACGTATGATAATTTAAAGACGGTATAACATAACAACGGCCACTAAGTGGAACAAAATCTCATAACATAAACATTACAGAAATAACATAAACTAATCATTTGATTGATTAGAGAGAGATTTTGTGGAGATTGTAGTAATTTAATAGTTGAATTTATGAGTCAATTGAATCTAGACCACCATGGAAATTCTGGAACCACTGGACGGTCGTTTCGTCCTGTTGTGGAACTCCTCAGCAGTGCGCATCCACGATCCCTCCTCTCGAGATTCGAAACCAGGATCTTCGTTCTCGTTTGCGAACGATTAACCACTGGTCTGGCCGGCATCCCACAGTGTTAATGTCTAACTCCAATCAATCTACGAAGTTGCACCACTGTCCACCATTGTCATTAGTGACTTACTATCTGATGACAGACTCTCTGATCATAATCATTATATACTCACTAGTGACAGTTTCCAAGAGGCATTTCATGAAGTTCTAGTGAGAAGCCGTGACCAGTGAAGTTCAACCGGGTCTATTGTGAGATAGTAACCCACTGGTAACAATAGTGGATGTGTCGCTCAATTTCGTCGATTAGCTGAAGTTAGACATTAACACCGTTCGATGCCGGCCTGATCAGTGGTCTAATGATTAAGTGTTCACAAACGGAACGGAGGTCCTGGTTTCGAATCTCGAGAGGCGGAATGGTGGATGCGCACTGCTGTGGAGTCCCAGGCCAGGACGAAACGACCGTCCAGTACTTCCAGGATTTCCATGGTGGTCTAGATTCAATTGACTCGTGAGTCCAACTATTAAATTTAGTTAATTCACAAATATATATATATATATATATATATATATATATATATATATATATATATGATAATTCTTCATAGCATAGTTCTAAAAATCCTGCCCCCCTCCCCAACTATTCTCCTCCATTTAAGTATATCAGTTACTGAGGGAACACATATACATATTTATGGTAACCAGTCGAAGTTTTACAAATCAATCATGGATAAAAGTTTTAAAAATTCTAGAAATGTTTGTGGGAGTAAAAATTTATAATAAAAAAAGAAAAGATTTTTCTTAATTAAATAGAATATTGATCATATACTATTGTCAAAATAAGTAAATAATTTCCTTGTTCATACTATGATGAAGAAATAAGAAGAAAAAAATTATGATCTTTCTATTGGTTGTCATGGTAACATAACCCTTTATATTATCTCTTTTAGTGTATTGAACTATGAAATAATATAAATATTTCTATGAAGTTTAGGTAAAACAATAAAGGAAATATTTTAGTTAAATTTAATATTCACTGACAAAGTAGCAGTGAATAGGGATTTTATGTTTCAAGTTCATCATTTATCAACAGTTTATACTTATTACTGGATACAGAACTTTGTATTATTGTGACAGGTTAATGATCTATAGATTATTGAATTGAAATTTTGTGGTTTATAGTTCAAACTTCATTTGATTCATGATAATGATGTAAGGAGACTTTGATATTTCCTTTAAAAAATATTTATATGAGCCTGTAGTGACTCACATTTATCACGAGAACACGACTGGTTTAATAAAAACAATTATTATCATAACCAACTGTACCAGTGTTTGTTTTAATGTGCTTTCGTTTGACTGTGCTAATGACAGCTATATTGTGCTTCCATTCTTATTCTCACACTTTGATTGTGACTTCGCGCGAATTCGGTTACGTTCTGTAACCAAGCTTGTATCCTGGCACGATCTCGGTATCCTTTCGATACCACGAGATCGTCAGTAAATATATCTCAACTTGGTCCATTAACTACCTTCTGATATTTGGCTTCTCGGGGATTTTATGGATTTATTTGGTTACGTTCAACCTACGCCTTCTGATTTACTTAGCACGTGTTTTTTTGGTAGCGGTGTTCATAGTCAATGTTGACTCGACGCCACGCTACAAGCCGTGGAAATGCTCTTTATAAACTATCTTTCGAAGTGAATCTTCTCTTATAAATTCCTGTTATCGTTGGGAATCCAAGAATAGAGAGACTTCTGGAAACTAGCATTCAGTTATAATGTCAGTACATTAGGGCTATAGTATTATACATATCATATAACGTAACAATAATACAGTACTACTAACAATATCTGTTTCATTTGAAATATATTTGAATTCAATCTGTCGCCTATGATTTAGGAAATACTCCTCGAATATGTGCACTCATGAACGTCTATAGAGACCAGTTCAATTTGTAGGAATTTTTTTGTCACAGACGAATATGAGCGTTTATTATGATGGACATTGAAAAATGAATGTAAACTTGTGAAGAGATGTTCAGATACAAATTGATCATACTGACTGATGATATGACTACGGTGACTCAAAGAATTTTACCTAATGAAATTAAATCCTAGTTTCATTTTCTCGCATTAATGATCAACTTATCAAAGAGTCTAATAAATATCAACCATTTGTTTGTATAGCTATTACAGCAAATCAATGTAAAGAAATTTTCCGGTGAGACTATAATTTACGTACAACCTTTGAGTGACACTAAAAAGACCTTAAGAATATTCACCTACATACTATGGCTAAATGAGGGTTATAAACCGATGTGAAGAATTAGGATTGAGACAAACATTAAGTACTGATGAAATTAAGGACAAGCTTTATTATATATTTGTCATTGTCAACTGAACTTATTCACAGTTCAGTAAGTGTATGTAATGATTATCCAATCATTGATTATTAATTCGGAATTCCAAAGTTATTGTTTTACGTAATAACTTTATTTATATGACAAAGTTCATCTATCATTGAATGACCCATATATAAACTAACATATACCCATATATCAATAAATTTGAGTTCAAATCACTAGATATTCTCTGAAGATGCGTAATCAATTAGTCGTTAAATATATTCACTTACTTACTTAATTACTTACTTACGCCTTCAACCCCTCATAGAGGAGTATAGATCACCCCTATCATTCTATATCCAACTCTATCCTGCGCAATTCTTTCCAGTTGCTATTCATAATTTTGGTGTCGGCTTCCAAGTCCCAAAGCAGTTTGTTCGTTGGTCTTCCTCTTTACTGTTTCTCTTCAGGATTCCAAATTAGCACTTGTTTCGTGATGCAATTTCATGATTTCCGTAATATATGTCCTATCCACTTCCAACATATTTTCTGAATTTTGTCTTCATTCGGAAGCTGGTTTGTTCTCTCTCTTCTAGTAGATCTTTGTTGATCATATCCGGTCAACGGATATTCAGTAGTTTACGTAGACAATTGTATATAAATATTCGAACTTTCTTAATGATGGTTGTGGTAGTTCTTGACGTTTCAGCTCCGTACAGCAGAATTAACTGTCTTGACGTTCGTATTGGGGATTGTGACTTTGATATTGGTTGACAGTTGTTTTGAGTTCCATAAGTTCTTCAACTGCAGGAATACTGTTCTTGCTTTGTCAATCCTCGTCTATATGTCTGCATCAGATACTCCTTGTTCATCGGTGATTATGTTCAGGTGTGTGAAATTTTCCACATCTTCATCTGAAAAGTCCAAATCATCTAGTTGCATCCAAACTGTGCACTGTATTCCATGCTTTCCCCCAGACGTGAAGGTCTCCCTAATCCAGTCAACCACCAAAATAAAAAGAAAGGGCGAGAGTAAGCAAATTTGTCTGATATCGGTAGGTGTCGGAAGGCATCTGTATGATAGGCTCCATGCACGACTTTTTAGTTTAGTCTGTCTTATGAATTCCGTATAAACTTGACGACCTACTCAGGCACAACATAGTGTCGAACAACGTTCCATAAAGCCCTCCTATCCACATTGTCAAACGCCTTCTCATAGTCAAGGAAGTTGATGTATAGTGACGAGTTCCATTCAACTGATTGTCCGATAATGATCCGTGGCGTCAGGATTTGGCCCGCCCACGACTTATCCGTACGGAATCCGACCTTCTGATCTCAAGGTTGAGCGTCTACCGAGTCTTTCATCCTGTTCAGCAAAACTGTCAAAAACTATTCTTGGTACCGATAGTAGTGTGATGACCGTCTAGTTCTCACATTTGCTCAGACCACATTTCGTTCGTACTTTGACGAGGTATCCTTCTTTCCAGTCCGTCGGTACTTGTTATTCCTCCCAAAGGTTTGTGATTTTCAGTGCAACCTATATCAGAAAACACAGACCGTGGTAACGCAGTCTACGATATTCATGAATAAAGGTACATGATGCAGCTCTCGGAACATAGAAATATCTTGAAATAACATGCTATAGGATTAGTCAACAAGGATGGATATCCTAGATGCTGGATAATGAAGTTAACCTTCTCTTCTTACTTAATAAAGCTACCACTTATAAGGGTTTTCGTGCCAACAGCTACCAACTGCAACCCACACCCGTCCGGACATACCACATGCTGCAATGATTAGACACGAAGGTAAATTGCGACCGACTATTACACTTGTGTTCTCCCAAATTTTGATCTCCTTATTCCTCCTTATCTCTTTTTTTTTCTTCCCAAATTCATTTCACTGTATTATACTCTTTGAATAACATCTCCAAACGCTAATTTTCCCGATTACTGCTTATACTCTTATTACCTCTACCACTACGGGATTTGAGTCGACCACTGCATCTCTGTGCTAATGTGGTATGGCAACTCGAACTGATGTACGTACGTACGAAGTTCTACGTTGTTACTGACCGACTGACTGAAAAACAAAAATGCGGAAGGTGCAGGGGGTACATATTCAGAAAATCTTGTGTATCTAGGTTTTCTGATCATTCACATAATGCTCGTACAGCCAAACAGGACGAGGACACGGATGTATTTTGAATCGAATGCATTGACTCCCGACGTACGAACGCTGTAAATCTATCAAACAAAATGGGTGAGCGACTTGAACTAAGTAGTTCTAATAATGTTCATTTGATAGTAATATCTGAAATATCGATATCTCGAATAACAGACGAGGAGCTGCTAATATCCGTAACGTCTTTGTCTCACGAAGACAGAAAACTTAGAACGGTGGGAGGGGCAGTCTTGTACCTACGCTCCTGCTTAGTAGCACACCAAGTGTATACTCGACGGTTTATCAGTTTTGATCAATCCGTATTATACTCATAGCAATTGTGTGACACCCTGAGATTTCCAGTTGTTGCCATCTACAGAAAGCCCACTGCTAATACACAGTTATCGACTCACTCTATTCATCTCGGATGCATCTGTAACAACTTAAGTTGTGTCAAGATTTTGTCAGAAACCTCTTGGTGATGTCGAAGGATTATTGCCCAAGTGCTTATTTACTTTCTTAATTTGCGTAAGCATTAATTTCCCATTATCCTATATTGAATGTTGAAACTTTTTCATGCATTAACTAGAACCTCGCGCTCCAACTGTTATATTCCATAGTCTGAATAAATACCTACTACAACCACGTTACAGACCTTTACCATTTATAAAATGAGGGGTATCTACTAACTTCAAGTACTCATATTCCAATCTCAAGAGAATTCTTCTGGAAGACATCGTCAGCACAAACTTCAGATTGAAGTGATGCATTAGAATTTCTGCACATATAACCCATTACCTGTACTGTCGACCTCGATCTCAAATGATTACTGTTGACTCGTAACCATTCATTATCAACCTTTTTATTTTGATTGTATCTCATGTTGACTTGATTTTTGGCTCTGTATTTGTTCAGGGTTTTTCTGATTGATTGACAGATTGAATCGGTTTTGCTCGGTGACTGACATGAGTGCCAAATTTCCGAAATTTCTCCAAGATTTCAATTCGAATGAAGGAGATATAAAAGCCACCAGAGAATTGAAAATAATAGGATTATTTGTAACGTGACACAGTTACAGGGTGGAGAAACACTCAGACGCCGTCATATAGACTGGATCTGCAAAAAACGAATAATTCTCAAATGACAACCTCTCAATTCTGGCTTCCTGTGGTGTTTGAATGAACTAATGATACCTCTGTACTTGTTGAATACTTGATTTCGAATTCTAAATACAGTACATTCGTTTGTGGTTATCTAGTACTTCTTGATCCGATTACGTTACTTCTGGGATTCTTAGTTCGTACTATAATTCAAATACTTCTGATTATCACATTGGCGTCGCGATGAGGCCTGCGATGGAACAGTTAGATATTCAACCAACTTCTGAAGCTTTTGAGAATTATTTGGGAAGGTTTGAAATCTGGAGCATGACCAAGAAAGATGTTAAAGGTGATAAAATTGTAGCACATTTCCTGACATTCGTCGGAAGAGAAGCGTACAGCTTATTAAAAACTTTGGCATATCCAGAAAAATCTATCTCACTTCCTTATGCAACTCTTAAAGATCTACTATTAAGTCATGTAAAGTGTACTAGTTTTGAATGCCGTGAAAGGGCAATATTTCATAAGATGGTCCGTCGAAATGATCGATAGGTTAGGGAATTCATCCTTGAATTGTAGAAACAAGCTGCCAAATGTAATTTCGGTGATCAACTTCATGTGCAACTGAGAGGTCGAATAATTGCAGGGATTGACATAGCGGGTTTGAAAAGAGAGCGGTTAAGAATGCCAAACTGTTCCTTTCAAGATGCTAGAACTGCGTGTATTAACTACGAAGCAGTAAATGAACTTGATATCCAGTCGATGAAGATTTCTAATACTTTGCTTAGTCGTCATGATGAACCTACGTCGACGAAGGTTTCACATACAACTTAGCAGGCGTTTCGGAGGTAAACCTTAACACCTCCCTTGGCCCTAAAATGGTCCGTAATGTTGTACTAAGAGAATCAGCTTCAATATTGACAGGCTCGAAAGTGTAATTTCCTCACACTCACTGTGCCAAATAGCGGTTCTATAAAATTGGAAGCTGGAAAGGATCACACCAATTTCCAAAAAATATCAACGTTATGAACCTCCAAACTGCTGGCCGGTACGACCTCTTTCAATACCCTCAAAAGTAACAGAGTCCTTGATACAAGTTTGTTTTTGCGACTAACTGTTATCTATAAACTCTTCACCCGAAAATCGCAGTTTCAGGAAGGACCAGTCCTGCATTATCAATTTGTTACTTGCTGTGGATAGATAGTAATGATAATAATATATTTCTGCATGAGCAGGTACATGCCATTTTTACAGGCATGATTTACAAATTACAACATTTGTTGGCGCACAGCATGCTTCCCAACTTATTAAATTTTTAGTCGTTACAAAGTAGACTCGTAGAGCAGTTGCTGTAAACCATGGCCTTGAGGAGACGCGTACGTCAAGTTTGTCCCAGACGTCAGTAGTTCCATAGCTGTGCCCTCAGAGCAAGATTCTGAAGAAAGAAAAAAGAGAAATAGAAGAGCAGCAATGAACTTGGATATGAACGCTAAACGTTGCTTAACATTGTGTAGAGAAAGGTATAATAATTAAGATTAAATTCACACTATCTCTTGTTAGAGTGAAATGAAGTCAGAGGCTCCATATAAGAAAATGTAGTAATGAAGAACAATGAGCTGTGATGTTTAACAAGTTGGAGTAAGCTCACATGGAGGAAGTGAAGTCAATATTGGTACAAGGAAAGCGGTTTATCAGAAGGTAGCGTACATATAGAGGGTGAAGTGTTGAGAATACTAGTGACTATATTTTTTGTTGTCTAATTTCCTCTTTCTTTTCTTTTTTGTCCATCCAATGCCAGCCACACAATCCTAGTGTAAAAGTCCGAGTTAGCATGTTATAGGTTGCTATAGTAGAATAGTTAATCCAGCATAAAATTGGAAACATGAGTCTGAGTGGTGAGCGTAGGAAGATAATCTATATCACAGATTGATTGACTCGTTCCCAATCATAAAAAGCCTGATACATACAAAATGTTCTGCCCCACAAACATGGGTGGACTGAAGTCATCGCCCTCAATATCAATGCTTGCTAATCAGTAACTCCACCCTCCCTCCTTTTATGATGTTTGGCTCATTTAAGCTTATTTTTGGATATATGTTACACCTCACACAATCCTCTGTGTTTCACATCTTGTTGAAAAACAATATTTTTACAAGTACCACTTTACAAGCTCATCAGGCAGTTACAAGTTATAGACTGTGGGTAAAGCATCGATGCAGTGCTTTAATTGACTATAGTATGAAGTATAGTATGCCAATCAGAGTATAAGCATTAGGAAGGGTATAATGTAGGATAGCTGCCTATTAAAGTAGGCGGAAAAGTATAGAAGTACATGAGTTGTAGATAAGTTAACGAGTGGAGAAATAATATTAGTTGCTAGTCAAAATATTGTACAGAAGAGGAAAAAGCTAATAAAGAATAAACAGGAAGAAACTCACACTAAATTGGTTGTAACGGAAAGAGAACAGTGAAAATCCCTCTGCAGCTTCTTTGTTGAACAGTATTTTCATTTATTTGTTCCTTCTCCCTTTTGTGTATTCCAACCTTTGTTTCGATCTCGTTTAACCGTGTCTTTTGTTCTTCAGTCTTCCCCGTTTGAGCCTTTATTACGTGATTTTGATTAAAGACTTATTTTTGTTACCTAATTTTCTATTGCATGTTGCCGGACCATTGACAGTAAGGTTGTGTTTGACTAAGCTCAAGGTCACGGCGTGGTTCAGTTTGTGACTGTTAACCTTCTGACTGTCTGCTTGGGAGGATTGCTGCAATCCCTGCGGATAGACATTTGATCCCATCTGATTGGGAATATTTGTATTGATTCTCAGGTATCAAACCCTTTAGTATTAACTGTCTCTTTCATTGTTTAGCGCGCTACTTCGCGTTAGAGAAACTTCTGACTGTATAGCACAGGCTGTACCGTTTGAGGTATTTTGTATTTTTGATGTAATTCGTTCTGTTTTCTTAATTAGAACCGTTTATATTGAGCACAGAGTTTGTGTTTTGATATAATATAATACGAGTATCTCAAAGACGCGTTGTGGGCTATACAGAGGAACTTGGTCTGGTCTAATCGAATAAATTTTGGGTCCGTCAGTCCGTAGTTCCAACCGAATATTGGCTGTTCGGTCGTTACAGTTCTCAAACGAACAGTAATCTCAAGTGACAAATTCTGGAATGCCTGGAAAGTGCAATAAGGCCAACGAAAACTTGGCACTGGGCCACGGAGAAATGCAATCGGATGCACCTACAGAGGTACGGCAAGTCAAATTAGATGCATTTTCATGTCATGGCTCTAATGTTAGTTTAGTAAGTAGACATAGCAAAGTTAGCTCTAGGATTACCTTAGCAGAGTTAAAAGAAAAACAATTATTAGAAATGAGAGACTTGAAAGATAGACAGAGGAAGCAACTACTGTGCTTTCAGAGAGAGTTTGGGTCGTTAAGGCTGAACGAAAGCACGTGTAGTAAGTTATCTTCTGTTTCTAAGTGTGATGACAGAGAAAAGGAGCACGTTCACAGGTTCGTAAGTCCTTCTCATGACCTTAGGATAAAGTCTCTAGAAAAGTCCAAACTGCTAGATTATCCAGGAATGAAGAAGAAGGAAGTGACCTTGGAATCTCCAAGTGTAGGTCTTGAACTTCCAACAGTAGAGCGCGATGTCTACTTCGATGAAAGTTACAATATTGTTCCTTTACCTAGAGGAGTGGCTGAGGAAGACATTGCTGCCTCTGTTATTGGCAATGAGTCTGGTATGTGTAAAGCTGGCTTCACCAAAAATGGTGCTGCCAGAGCCGTATTACCCTCTATTGTTGGAAGAACTAGACATCAAGTAGTGACTGTGGGAATGGATGGAAAGGACAGTCATGTGGGAGACGATGCTCGATCGAAACGTGTTATCCTGACACTAAAGTACCGAATTAAACATGGTATTGCGACTAAGTGGGGTGATATGGAGAAGATATGGTACCACACATTCTACAAAGGGTTGCGAGTGGCAAGAGAGAAACATCCGGTGTTGTTGAGAGAAGTTTCATTGAACCCGAAGGCAAACCGTGAGATGACAAGGATCATGTTTGAGACTTTTAATACACCAGGTACGTGTGCTGCTACTCAAACGGTGTTGTCACTATGTACATCTGGTCGTACAACTGGTATAGTGTTGAACTTAGGTGACGGTGTGACCCACACAGTTCCGATTTATGAAGATTATGCGTTGCCTTATACTGTTTTTGGACTGGACCTTGCTGGTAGAGTTCTTGCCGACTTTATGATGAAGATCCTGACTAAGACAGGTTGCAGTTCCTCTGTCTATTCGTGGAACATACTCAGGCGCAAACCACCGGACATCGTTTTACTCTATAGTAAATCTAGAGTAGCACCTATAAAACAGGTAACTGTGCCTAGACTGGAACTAGCAGCGGCAGTATTGAGTGCTAGAATAGGGGACGTTTTAAATAAGAACCTTCCTCATGTGTTTGACAAGACTCACTTCTGGACGGATTCTATGATAGTACTGTACCATATAAAAAATACAGATAGTAGGTATTCCACCTTCGTGGCTAATCGTCTGGCCGCTATTCAGCATTTAACATCTGTGGACCAGTGAGGGCATGTAGAATCCAATGAAAATCCTGCTGACTGGACATCACGAGGCATACGGAAGGAGCTAGCTTTAAAGAACTGGATTGAGGGTCCTTCCTTCTTAAGGAAGAGGGAGTCGGTAGGAACACTGACGCTTATGTGCAAAAACCCCTCGGAAAACGTTGAATTTATAAGATGCCACACGACCAACGCATTTGCGCTAAAACATAGCTCAAGTCCAATTCTGCTATATCACTCAAATTTGATAAAGCTGATTAAAGCGGTAGCATGGCTCAGAAGATACGTGACCTATATAACCATCATGTACTTCCATCACGATGACAGGTCCCTAAGTGTGGGCTATCTGTCAGTTTATGGATTGGATGCAGCTGAACACAAGGTATTAGCCTTAGTGCAAAAGGAAGTGTATGGGGAAGCAGTGAAAGTGTCTCGATGCAATGGCGTAAGCGCAACTGATATAAAAGAGCTAAAAAATCTTTCACCTACGCTAATCGATGGATTGCTTTGTGTCGGCGGACGATTAAATTACTCGGATTATCCACTCTCAATCAGACATCCGGTAATTTTGCCCAGTCATCACTTCGTAACAGAACTTATTATTAGACACCATCACCACCTAGAAGGTCACACCGGTACATCACAAGTGTTAGCTACCATACGACGAAATTATTGGATTGTTAAAGGAACCAGTGCAGTTGAACGAGTGATAGGTAGATGTGTGAGGTGTATACGCGCGAAAGCCAAATTAGACCAACAGATGATGGCACCTCTCCTCAAGTGTCGAGTGCAGCAAGGCTGGTTTTGCTTCTCCTCCGTCGGGATAGACTATTTTGGGCCGTTGATAGTTCGTCGGGGAAGAAGTGAGGAAAAAAGATATGGATGCCTATTTACGTGTCTCCAAACACCGGCCGTACATTTGGAAGTAGCTTTCAATTTGAGTACTGATGCTTTTATAATGGCTTTAATACGTTTCATCGGAAGACGAGGAACTCCTAAGGAAATCTATAGCGACAATGGAACTAACTTTGTCGGGGCTACTTCCGAATTACGGGCTAATATGAGTGTGTGGGACAAGCATAGAATAAACGACTTAACAGTATCAAAGGGTATACGCTGGCATTTCAACCCCCCACTAGCTAGCCATCGAGGCGGAGTTTGGGAGAGATTAATACGGTCTGTTTGAAGAATCTTACTATCTATTTCCGACGGGCAAATATTACACGATGATAGTTTGGCAACTTATTTTGTGGAGGTAGAACGAATTTTAAACAACCGCCCAATCGTTCCTGTGACGTCAGATGAAAAGGATGATTTGGCGCTCACGCCAAACACTTTGTTATTACTTAGAGACTGTGATGGTTTAGGAATGGAGTGTAGTGTTGCGGATAGGTATTCAAAGCGATGGAGACAGGTTAATTGTTTAGCCAATACCTTCTGGCGTCGATGGATAAAAGAGTACATTCCTTTACTGCAAGTGAGGCAGAAATGGTTTTGCAAACACAGAAACTTGAAAGAAGGTGATGTAGTTCTAGTGGCTAACGATGCAACTACTCGGGGCTCATGGCCAATGGGACGGGTTGATAAGTGCGAGACAGACAGAGATGGGTTGGTAAGAACAGTGATGGTGCGAATGAAAGAAGGTATAATAAGAAGAGATGTGCGGAAGCTCTGCCTTCTAGAGGGAGCCGAGTAATTGTAGATTGTAGCTTAGATTTATGGATGTACAGGCGTACTGTTGTAAGTCCTGTACCTCCCATTGATATAGAGCAGTTAGTAAGGAGAGCCATGACGGAAATGTAATCTAAGGTGTCTTTGCGAAGCTGGAGGGATTTTGGGGGCCGGTGTAACGGAAAGAGAACAGTGAAAATCCCTCTGCAGCTTCTTTGTTGAACAGTATTTTCATTTATTTGTTCCTTCTCCCTTTTGTGTATTCCAACCTTTGTTTCGATCTCGTTTAACCGTGTCTTTTGTTCTTCAGTCTTCCCCGTTTGAGCCTTTATTACGTGATTTTGATTAAAGACTTATTTTTGTTACCTAATTTTCTATTGCATGTTGCCGGACCATTGACAGTAAGGTTGTGTTTGACTAAGCTCAAGGTCACGGCGTGGTTCAGTTTGTGACTGTTAACCTTCTGACTGTCTGCTTGGGAGGATTGCTGCAATCCCTGCGGATAGACATTTGATCCCATCTGATTGGGAATATTTGTATTGATTCTCAGGTATCAAACCCTTTAGTATTAACTGTCTCTTTCATTGTTTAGCGCGCTACTTCGCGTTAGAGAAACTTCTGACTGTATAGCACAGGCTGTACCGTTTGAGGTATTTTGTATTTTTGATGTAATTCGTTCTGTTTTCTTAATTAGAACCGTTTATATTGAGCACAGAGTTTGTGTTTTGATATAATATAATACGAGTATCTCAAAGACGCGTTGTGGGCTATACAGAGGAACTTGGTCTAGTCTAATCGAATAAATTTTGGGTCCGTCAGTCCGTAGTTCCAACCGAATATTGGCTGTTCGGTCGTTACATTGGTGGTGATGTTATTTTTTGTTGTCCTAACCAGTTGATGGGTAACATGCTCCATAGATGCATGACCACTGGTAGTAGGCAGTCGATTGTGCGGTTCTCTCGACTATTTAGGGTGGTAATGAGTGTCCCTCAGCGACCGGGTTTAGTTGAACAGTATCGATAGGTCGAGTGAGTTACCTGTTTACTTCAAGTGAAGAAATAGGGTGGTAAAAGTAAATAATACAACTGCAAAGTAGGAAAAATAAGGCAAACTGAACTTGAAGTCCATTTCGGTCTAGACATGGAGAGAGCCTATGATGTTTGATTGAGGCGCAGATGTGTTCGTGCGTGCTAGATCAGTGCAAGTGAGTGCTTGATCAAGCAGTTTTACAAGCGTATGTAATTCATCTGCCATGTGTATTTCGAAGGGAAGACTGTTCCATATTATTGCATACTTGATGAGGAAGAAGTTTTCCCGAGTTTTTGATCTGTATTTCTCAACTTTGACGGGCAAGAACTATCTTACATGTTGAATAAGTAAGGTTTTTGAGTAGTTTGAAGTAGAGAATCAAATTAGACCCAAGCCTTCTCTCTCAAAGGGTTGCGATTCTTAAGATTTGGCATCGTGAGCTGTAGTCAAAAACCATCATTGATCCCAAAGGGAGGGTGGATGTGATATAGCTCGATCTACTAAAAACTTTTAGCGAGGTCAGTCATACATGTCTTCTCGGTTAGCTCAAGCTGATAGGTATAAAGTTACTACTGACAAGCTGGTTGAAGCAATGTATAAATAAGCGACTTTTAAGGTCAGGGTAAACTCACTTCTCTTAAGGCTGCATAATGTCCTAGTGGGGTGCCCTGAGGTTCAGTACAAAGAATTCTCTTGTTAAATTATGTAGATGACGGTTCTCAACGAGTATCGTCTGGGTTATCACTTTTCAATGACGACGTTATACTTTGGAGACAATTTGGCGATTGGAGTAAGAAACTAAAGCTCCATGGGGATTTGATGTGACTTCAAGGTTGAGCAGATGGTAACGGACATACTTTTAACATTTCGAATGGTAAAGCATTTCATCTGAGATATGCTGCGAGCTACGCTTACAACTTAGGTATTGCCTCCTCTCCAAGTTAAAAATGATCTGGGAGTCTTGGGACTCCATGATCTACAATAGAGTGGTGGGTTAGTCCCGTCTCCCTGAACTACCTAAGTTGGCTGGCAAGGTTGGCCACAAAATCCAGCAGTGCCATGAGGAGGCTTAAAGTCGGATTTCGCTGTCCATTTACAGTTCGAAAATATAGTGTTTACTCCCTCACCCCTAAAAGATGGTAATAATCTGGAATGTATCCACAGGTGAGCTACAAGATCAATACAGAGACTGGGATTCAAACCTTATGAAGAATACCTTAGCTAAGTGGGTCTTTTCTAGTTAACATATAGCGGCGTCATTGGTGAGCTCATGATTTTTAGCTTCCTAAACACACTTGGTCGTCCCCTTAAATCCTTACTTAAGCTCAGTTATAACGCAAACCTTAGAAGGAAATACTCAAAAAGTAGAGCCACAACACAGAAGGCTCAAAAAACCCTACACTCACATCTTACGGACATTCAACTTTCGGAATCCTCCGTCGTTTAAGGTAGTACAAGCGACTTTTCACTAGTCCTTCAAAGGAAAACTAGATATATTCTAAAGGCCTCAAGGCAGTATTTCACAGCAATTAATATTTTCTTTCTACTTGTAAAATGTACCCGAATCCACAACTAGAGGCAGTGGTGAACATGAGAGCTCGTTAAGCGAAAGCTTCTTCTAATGCTTTCACAACTATTTGATCCATTTCGCATCTAAGACTTATAAAGCTATTTTTCTGGGAATTTGTTTACGGATGTACTCCTAGTAAGAAATCCAACAAGGATGAATCATAAAATTTGATGCTGACTTTTACGTGGTCAGAATCACTAAATCGTGGTATTCCTTACTCGAGGCGCTAGTAGCGGTATCTTCTGTAGTGACTTACAAGAGGAGGTTCGATGCTTGCTTTATTATGGTAGGTTGTGAGAGGGATCGCCTCAAATATCACTTAACGGTTCCTTCAACCTCTAATAACTGACTTCAGCTTCAAGTTTTTTTAAAAGAATCAGTGAACTCCTAGTTCCTTGTCACATACTTCTGGGCATTTGGAATGAGCCCTTGGTTTCTGTGAGGTATGAGCCTTGTTATACTCCCAAATTGAAAATGGCGAGCAAGGCTATTTTTACGCTTCAACCTTGACGGGGATATAACAAGGACTATACTTTTTGAATACCAAGACGTCATCATATCGCTAAGACTCAGATCATAAGGACGAAATAGTTGGTTAATCCCGCCATGCAAGATTCGAAGTTTCTAAGTTAAAAGTCAGACAAAAAAGAGTACACCAAACGTATTTGTGATAAACTTAAGTTATTGTGAGTCTTATATACGATATTTCATAACTTTTGACAAGTACAAATGGTTCTTTGGATTTTGTTTGTATGGACTCAAATCACCATATTTTTTGATCTGCATTGTTGCGCTACGCTATCAGGGATTTGTTGTCAGTTGAGCTAGATCTATAATCTCTCGGATCGGTTACATAATGTGGAGTACAAATATAGCATAAATCTTCACCCCGGACTTAAAAAGTGTAATGCGGTCTAAACGAAACGATATCAGGTAAATCACTTTAAACTTTAATCCCTGTAGGATTTCCCGTAAATTTGTCCCAAATCCTGGATCATTAAAGACGACAAAAAGGGACAGACATATCCGGTCCATAAGGTACTAATAATACATAACTATTTCAAGTTTCAGCAGTGCAAAATCAAAGTCGAAGAACGATGACAATGATCAGGACCTAACCACGTGAGTATTACTTTTGTCTCATACTAGTTTCAGGACACCTAGAGACAAGGTTTCTGTTGTTAAAGATAACCGTAATTCTGAAAGAAAGTCGAAAAACTCCGCTGCTTCTAACCTGGGATCCAGTCTGAAGTCAAGAGTCATGTCAGATCCAAAGCGAAAGCCCACTGATACAAGTGACAGCCGTCTAGCGTTATCCGAACAGAAGCGTAAACGCTCAGGGGCTGAAAACTATATCAACAAAAGGTTTTTATATGACGTCGTAGAACCTCCTAAGCGTAACCGCCAGAAAAAGTTCCTGCACTTTACAGACCGGTCAACAGCTGCTCTCATGGCTGTTTCCTCCGCCAACCTTCTTAAGAAACACAAGTCGAAACTTAGTATTTCTTCACAAATCCCTAGCGAACGTGATTTATTTCCTCGTGTTAAAAGTCGACATGGTCGACGCCTCAAGCCAAAACATGAGTACAGTCCTTCTCAATCAGCTGATGAACATCATTCTTTTGATCAACCCCTCTCCACTGACAGTAGTTGGAAACCCATCAGAAAAAACAAAATTTTATCACAGGCAACAAAATCACGATCTGAACACAAATCAGATACGACCAACTATCTCAAACATGACAAATACAATAAAGAGTACTATTCGTCCGATGAAGATCGGGAAGGTAATGAACTTGAAGGAATTCTTTCATCTGAGACCTATGTGAGCATCTGTTTTGTTAAACCTTTTTCAAACATATTTTGACACTTGTATTGTTATTGTCCCTTACTAGGTCGTATTATGTTTTAAGCCGTTTCTGTGTAAGATATTTTGTATTTAACACCAAACCTCTTGTGCTAGACTTTTTTAAAAGATAGGTAAGTTTCTTAACACTGCATTGTTTAATTGTGTCTTGCGTAGAACATAGCCATTGGTTTCCGCTAGTTGTTTTATTGGTAATTACCTTTTGACATCAAACCAACAGCGTGAAATCAGTCTGCAAACTGATCACAAAAGATATCACACATGATGCAACAGAATATGGTGATTATATTTAAAATCAACCTCTCTAGATTGTCACGTGGCTTAAGCGAAATGTGTTTCCATCCTATGAGTGTGTTATTATTATTTTTATTATTTTAACACATAGATATTGGTACAAGGAGGCACCAAATACATATGCGCCACACAAATATCATTCGATATGTGTGAGGGCCGTAATACTGCCTGGGTGCCCAAACCGAAGCAGGTGGTTTTCTTAGGGGGCCACTCCCCGAGCCTTCGACCTGAAGGTCTGATCCACAAGGCAATGGAGCATCGTAAGGAGATGCAGTCCCATGGTAGCCGGTGACCAACGATTGGTTCATACGCCATTTGTTCCCACAGGATACTGGAGCCCATGTGCACCATTGTTTTGTGGTCCGGTTAAAGCGCCGGACATTCGCTTTTCGTCCTCTCATTTTTGTAAACAACACCCCCGCCACGAGAAGGCAGTGAGTAGGACTTCCCTGGCAGAGGCTATATACTCGTGGCCATGTGAGAGCATTTCGAGAGGGAGGGCGGACTCTCCCCACTCTCGGCCGTACCAGGGCATTTGGGGGCCTACGAGTGTGTACTCAACAGTCTGTGTATCGGTTGTTAAGGTCTTTCATCTGCATCGACCAGCGTCAGTCAGACAACGTAGAACTTGTATTTACGTACACCGGAGTATGACAAAGTCTACCAACCTTGTTGGTTACTGGGTTGTTGAACGATATACGAACAATGCTTCGAAGGCATCTATGTTCGAAAACCTGTAGCTTACAAATGTCTTATTTTCATAGGGATATTGTAATACAGAGCAGACTACTGAGTACACTCACCCATTGAACTCTGCAACTAAGATCGGTGTTAAAATTACCTAGCCACCGCCTATCTTAGCATGCCTTGCTGCCAGAGTAGGAGTCAAAAGAGTTACAACCACCAATCAAGACTTTGGATCAGTTAATAAAGGTACTACCGACCTGGGTCGTATTGATAAGTGCGGACTACCTGGTTGTAATTTACATGATAACGATCACCAAGTAGAATTGGATGATGGTGCGAAATTGGTCACAGTGACTCAGATCCACTCACTTTCTCTTAGATCGCTGTAGCTGACTGACTAGTTGGAGGATTCATTTTCTCGAATCATGCTGTTCTGTCGTTACTACTATTTCTTCTCTTTAATATTTTAGTGGATTTCAAATCCCCATATTGTGACGGGACAACTCTGAAACATTTGTGTCAGGCTTTATGCTGAATATAGCTAGCTTTATCAGAATATAGTAAATGCATTACAAAAGCTGTTCCTGTTTAGCCTTCAGATTTTCGAACCCAAACTCCCTTGTACATATTTTTCTAATCTTACTGAACTTACTAAAAACACGACATGGATATCTAATGATGGTGATTTCACAACAAAATTGCCAACTGTCATTTAGAAGTCCCAAATATTAATTCATTTTGTTTATAAACAAAAACTAGGGTTCTTATTTTTTAAACTGCAGAAAAGTAGTTAGAACTAGGTTTCAAACCTCGAACTTAGTGGCTAAAGGTTGAGCACTTAACCACTAGCTCACTTCTGTGATATACTTCTAAAGGGGTTACTAAGTGTCTACGTTTCGATTTCCTCTGGTTCCCAAGGATAATATAGGCAAAAAGGTGGTTGGTGATGTATGTATATGCACTCTGTGCCGCTATTATTCATCGAAGCCATAGCTTAATGATTAAATTACTCGCATTACAACCAATTAGTCGCAAGTTTGAACCATCCTTTTTTACGTCGACTTAGGGATTCAGATAGTACCTCCAGCCCTTACACAACGTGTGGCTTATAGCTAAGTGCTAGGTAAACTATTGCCATTAGCTGCTGATCTCGGTTATATTAGTGCGTAGAATAATTGGAGTTTTCAATATGGTCGTGAAATATAGCTGGAAAGGTTAGGTGTTGTCATAAAACAATCACAGATACATTAGTGCTATTTCATTTCTTGATTTCATTCATATTTTTCAAACTATATTTCTTATACCTAATTTCGCATAATTTTGACCCTAACATTCAAAATTGATTTCCGAAATACTACACATGGCAAATCTGACCTTAGTTACAAATATGACTATCGTACATTGAAACAGTGCTATAACAATTAGGATTGGATTTTAACTAATTTCTCGAAAATGATGTTTCTTCATCTCAGTTGCATTTAATGGATTATCAGATTGATTCCCAGTCCGAAGGGGTGACAATTTCATGACCTTTTGTACTATTTCACTGGCTATAAACATTGTAGGATCCCGGGCACAAGTATACCTCAGTCAAAGATGCCTAACAACATCAGCACAATAAGTTGAATTTAAAAAGATGGATAGAAAAGAAACCGAAATAACAATAGTAGCATAAATTATGTTAAGAAACTTAACATAAAAATATGGTTTGAAGAGAAAGGATACAAGCGAGAAATCGGAACACGAGGTATTAATGAAACTGAAGACCTAGGGGAGGACAGGGAATGAATGTATCTGGACCACGGTAATGGAATTTTCGCCAACCACTGATGATTATCGTACAAACTTTAACCAGGTAGTGTGTATCTTTCTGCGCGGTTCAGACCAAGGGTCAGTGACTTTATGAGCTGATGGTATGTCTCAGTTTGGCAGACCTAGACTTCTCCCAACCTGTAACAACTCCGATATGTGTAGGAACAGAAGTTTTGGGTGACTTGTTTAACTAAATCTCAGCTACAGTAGTGTGGCTTTGATGCTTAGATTATTAATTTCGTTTAACTTTTCCATTTTTTTGGTAGTATCCCGATGCGTCGTGTATATCAACTTACTCTGACATGTTTAGTGAACTTCAGAAACCAGAACAGCTTATTCACGGTCAGAACCCGGATACTATGGAAAATCATGGAAGATCGGAATTATCTAGATTAAAGAATCGTTCTAACCTTAGACGTGTACTCAGTCCAAGCTGTAACCAAAAAGGTTAGTTGTTTAGATTATTAACTGTGTAACTGAGTGAATATCAACATATATTTACTGACGTGTTTTGATCATACGAAGTAAGGTTGTGTCTGTTAACCACTTCATTTATCCTGAAAATCTTTGTCTGGTTTTCCTGATGTTGGTGTTGCTTTAAGTTCCAAGGGTGGGACAGTACCATTAATTGGGTCCCCATTAACAGTCGATTATGTGCCGTTAAATTAGAAAGTTCCATCAAAGTGAAAACGAACCGTTGTGATAAACGATGTCCTTTCGTTATCCCCGCCTATTCCAACAGATTGCAATCGGTATGCGATCAAGGATGAGTTCTACCACCAGTTAAATGTTCTTTAGAAAGCGTGTTCGACAAATACTGTAGTATTAGCTCAAACTTGAATATACAAGTTGGGCGCCTAGGAGTCGTTTGGGTAACTAATTGGGACTTTTTCGTTGCAGGTCAGATGACGGTGACCGTCTGCTGCAAATTCGCGCAGTCTATAGTCTGTTTCTTACTAGCGCTAACTATCTTTACAGTCATCGCAGTCGTGCTATCTGGCGTTCTCCATCTGCATTTCAAGCCTTGACTCAGATTGATCACATCGCGGTCTGCTACCACTGACATGGTTATATACAAGACTGCTGCTTCTTTTGGATTACTTATCTGGAATCTGATCATCCCCTTGTTTGCGCTAATCTTACCTTTCAGTGGCCAACAAATTCATCTCCGTAAATGGATCGATGTCAGCAAAATGATTAGGGCTTCTGTTGCAACTAGATATCAAACTGAGCTAGGTTCTAGGCTAGTTATCAACCCACCGAAAAATGTAGATGAGCACTGACTGCAGTTGCATGACACCATAAAAGTGACAAGTAAAGTCGCTTATAGCTTGGCGAAACGTTCTGGTTATAAACACTAGGTTTTTACAGGCTCCTTACAGCTCATTAGAGCATGTCGGTCTACTCCGGGGAGCTAATACTCTTGTAACTCTCGGAAGCTCTTTCAACCTATCCGGGGCACTGGCAGCAAGAATTATGTGAGTGAAATAAGCTAGTGGGATGCCAGCCAACAACATCTACAGATGTCTTGAACGTTGGATCGAGTTTATCGAGGAACAGTTCAGCTGGTCTGCTGCTCTGGCGACATCGATCAGACTGTCCTGTCTTCCATGGCCGGTGACGATTAATCCACCCAATCAGGTAGAGTTCCGCAAGGAACTCCAACTCTCAGAGCTCCACAATTCACCAGGTCCAAATGACACCTCCGGCTTGTTTTAAGAGTAATGGAGACCTTCGGGTTAAGGTATTGAGTTCTCTACAAAGATCTGGCAATTGCGGAGTGTTCCAGCATCATGGAATGAATCGATAATTTTCTTTATCTTTAAGAAGGGTTCATGTCACTTATGCAACAACTATCGAGGGATAAGTCTTTTTCCGATTGCGTCCGAATTATTGGCTTCCGTCATACTTTGTTGGGTGGATTAGTTTTTATCGGTCAGGCTAGTCTTACTGTCCCTCAAAACTGTATGATTAGCCAAGAAGGATGGATATCCTAGATGCTGGATAATGAAGTTAACCTTCTCTTCTTACTTAATAAAGCTACCACTTATAAGGGTTTTCGTGCCAACAGCTACCAACTGCAACCCACACCCGTCCGGACATACCACATGCTGCAATGATTAGACACGAAGGTAAATTGCGACCGACTATTACACTTGTGTTCTCCCAAATTTTGATCTCCTTATTCCTCCTTATCTCTTTTTTTTTCTTCCCAAATTCATTTCACTGTATTATACTCTTTGAATAACATCTCCAAACGCTAATTTTCCCGATTACTGCTTATACTCTTATTACCTCTACCACTACGGGATTTGAGTCGACCACTGCATCTCTGTGCTAATGTGGTATGGCAACTCGAACTGATGTACGTACGTACGAAGTTCTACGTTGTTACTGACCGACTGACTGAAAAACAAAAATGCGGAAGGTGCAGGGGGTACATATTCAGAAAATCTTGTGTATCTAGGTTTTCTGATCATTCACATAATGCTCGTACAGCCAAACAGGACGAGGACACGGATGTATTTTGAATCGAATGCATTGACTCCCGACGTACGAACGCTGTAAATCTATCAAACAAAATGGGTGAGCGACTTGAACTAAGTAGTTCTAATAATGTTCATTTGATAGTAATATCTGAAATATCGATATCTCGAATAACAGACGAGGAGCTGCTAATATCCGTAACGTCTTTGTCTCACGAAGACAGAAAACTTAGAACGGTGGGAGGGGCAGTCTTGTACCTACGCTCCTGCTTAGTAGCACACCAAGTGTATACTCGACGGTTTATCAGTTTTGATCAATCCGTATTATACTCATAGCAATTGTGTGACACCCTGAGATTTCCAGTTGGTGCCACCCATAGAAAGCTTACTACTCTTGTTCGGTAGTTGTTAATTACTATCTTGTTCAGGGCTTTCATAGCGATCCATTTTTTATGAATAATGATGCTTCTTGCGGTCCATGACCTCCTGACACGTTGAAGTTAATGCTTCTTTGATTCTTTTCCAGTTGTGCTCCATATTAGTTTCCCCTTCTGTTAGTAGATCTTGTAGAGTTTGGTACCTGTTGTTGAAAGCTATCTTAAATTCCTTGAGTTTGTTAACATATCGAAGGATGGGTGTATTAAATCTCATTTGTGCAGTTTCCCCACTTGTTTAGTGTTTCTTTAGCTTAACTTTCATCTTGGCAACTGCCAGGTAGATGGTGATCTAAAGTTATGTTAACTCTCCTCCTGGTTCTCACGTCTTCCATTGACTTTGTAAATTTTTTACTGATGCAAATATGATCGATCCGATTCTCTGTAGTGTATGCGAGACCCATGTAACTTTGCTGGGTATGCGTTTGTGGGGAATATATAGTGCCGCCTATAACCACATAAATTTGCAAAGGTCACCAATCTAGTACCTTACTCTCATTCAGTTCATCTCGTCCCATGATATCTCCATATCCTGTGTTTTACGTTCCGACTTTGGTGTTTAGATCTCTCAGGATGTTCAGGTCCTTTCCTGAGCACTTCCTTATCGATTACAGCCTCTCAGAACTGATCTTTATCATCTTTATTACTATCATTGGTGGGTACATAACATTCTGTGACATTCATTGTGATCCCCTCCTTCTTTTTTGAATAATGCCTTAATGATTCTGGATCCATGAGATTCCGTATAAGTGATTTACGTGCTTCTTTGGACATCATCTGTGAAACTCCTTGCTTGCGCGAAGCATTTTCTTCATAATCACAATATAACAGCATCTCTCCCGAATCTAATATTTTCTGTCTACCGTGTTTCACTTGTTTTGAGAACTACAGAATTGTATTTAATCATTTCTGTAACTATTTGACTGGTCCTCCCAGCCTCCCGCATTGTCCAAACATTCCATGTACATATATTAATTGTTGCTCTGGTTTTTAGAAGGGGCATCGGCCTCGCGAATTCGGAAGAATCTCGACTTTCAGCATAACGCGACATAATTCTCCCTTCAACTCCCCGGGCAGTTTTAATGGTTTAATTTGTTTATTCTGGTTGACGTGTTTTAGCGAGATTGTTTTCTACGGAATGTTGTTATTGACCCCATACCAAACCCCCTACTTTACTCGGTCTTGGGACTGACAGTAACCCCAAAGGGGCTACAGGCGATGTTAAGTAAACTTTAAGAGCTTTAGAACTTTAAGTCAAATGAATTACTGCTATTTCAAATGTCACTTCAGTGAACTTTTATTACGTTTTTAAGATAATGTTTGCTTTGTTTTTTTGCAGAACCTACCAATACATTTTTACGGCAAACTATGTTTCGTTCTGATGAGATTTCTCCTCCTATTGATCGACACACCACTAATATTCTTGATTTTTGCATTAGTTCGAATGTTGATCAATTTGCACATTTAAGAACCAATTTAGATAAAACTGCTATACATGAAGATGATCTGGAGTCTGCAGAAGCACATGGACTCGTTAATAGACGAGTTCAACAGTCTCAAGAGGAACTGGAGGAAGATTTACTTGCTCCAGAACTTTCCATCATTACGGGCTCAAACACTGCTACCAGTTCTGATGGCGTATTAGTCTCTACATTGACAGATACTGGAGCAATGTTATCCTGCAATTCATCTTCAGGTAGCAGTCGACGAAAATCTCCTGTTAGACCAATGCAAGTGCTGAGAACAAAAACCACTCATACTTCTACAACCGCAGCACCTAATAATGCATCACCGACTATGTTAGTCACAGGTTCTGATAATAAGTAAGTTTAATATTTCGATCACTGCGATTATTAGGATATCATGTAATCATCATCTGATAATTCAACTTGTGTTTATTAATTGTAGCCCGTTTGTCTTCACATCACCATCGGTGGTTACAAATACTGTATATACCAGGTCGTTATCAGACTTAGATCTTGGCCATGATGGAGATGTGTTAACATCTGGAATGTGCTCTGTTTTGTCTGGTAACAATTCACAATCGCTTGGCGAGTCTAATCAGCCCTTAGAAAACAGTTATGTTGTGAACAATTCGGAATTAGAAATTCACTCAATCAGCGATCATTCACATCAAATTTTGTCTTCTGGATCACCTCTAACATTGACATCCATTAGTTCTGTTAATCAAGTTCCAGTTTGTATTGATAGTCCGAATGTATCAAAGGGAAATACAACAGTTTCGTCAGGCTTATTGCCATCACTTCTTACTCAGTCTACTACACGCCCAGGTAATTGTGAACTATATATTATATAATTTCTTGTTATGTTTTCCAATTTTTAATTCGCTACAATTCTCTACCGATAGAATATTTTGATCCACCATATAATGAGGACGATTCTCTCAAGTGCTTCATATGGCCGAAGTGAATTTCACAGTTTGCCTATCCACACTATCAAATCCTTTCTCATAATCAAAGAATGTGGTGTATAGTGATGAACTCGATTCAATTGATTGTCCAACAATAATCCGTATTGTCACAATTTTGTCGAAGCATGGTTAATCCTTGCGAAACCCAGTCTGTGAGTTTCGACATTGAGCACTCTCTGAATCTTCTATTTAGTTCAGCAACACAGTCAAAAACTGCTACATCAATGTGCAAATAGTCTCTTAATCTCCTTTTTTAATGATTAATGAAATACCAACTATCTTCAATTTCATTAAATAGTAAATTGATAATAAACATGGATTCGTATAATAACCAAATATCTTAAATTAAGCAACTACATAAAATCCCTACCTTTTTTATATATAATTAATGAAAAATTATTGGCGAAACTACAATTTATGGCCAAATGAATCAGATTTGGAATAGCGCGAAACCACCCACTTAGGTAAATGGAGTTTTGGCATCATAATTGATGTCAGTTCGTGATGAAAATCCTAAATCTAATTCCTAACATTAATCATTAACTGTAAATCATAATTCTAGTTTCTCATACTGGTTTATAACCCTTATTTGGTCTTAGTTATTAAGTGAATACTCTCGAAATCAGTCTAATATCGTCCATAAATTATAGTCCCACCAAATCACTAGGCAAAAGAGCTGTGTCAAAAATTATGTATTGTTGAACAATCAAGTTTTTAGATTATTCCCAAACTCTTCCATATAACTAAAATATATTTCCTAATCATATAGATTATAATAGATTAATATAATGTAAATCCAGTTTCTCTGAACTTCCTTTTTGACACTAATGTACTCCAAAAATTTTATACTGTTAAATATTATAACGACAGAATATTGTTTACCTGTTCACTATCACTAATCACTTGTTTCTATTCATCAATAGTGTTCATCTCTTCGCAAGGATATAATTTAATAATCCCCATCTGTCGAACTACATATAGTACCTAGTATATGAATTAATATCTAATTACTGCATCAGGATGCATAACTTGTCTTAAATGGTTGGTAAAGCAAGATCCCAAACTCTACAAACACCGAAGAATATTTATTGTTGTGCTCCATAAAAGTACTTACATAACCAAACTAGATTTTTAAAATACAGTTATAACAGAGATATTAGTGTTGATCCAGTAGAGTGTAATAAAAAAACAAATGCCCGTCTATCATGCATCGTTCAAGCAATTATATCTAGTTATTCAATTTCCATAATTTCAATGTTATAAATTTCCCTAGAAAGAAATGATTACATACGACAATTGTAATGGTATGCTCTCTATAATTCAAGATAACACATTACATATAATAACTGTTAGTTCCAGAAAAATGTCATTGATTTCAACTATATTTCACAGAGTAACGAACAAAAGTTTTCTTCATCATAAGAATTGCAATTAAAGTTTCAATACCAAAAAGAGAAACGTCTGATCTATTTTTATAACCTATAAGAGTTTTCCTTTAAAACCTTTAGTTAGTTCAGATGCTTCAGGTTGTTTTACGAATATTCAGATTTTATATGTTTTAACCTGGTCATATTAGCATAGTGATCATTAGTGTATTTGATTTATGATAGTCTTCTGTTTTCTTTTCTAGTTCCGGTCGTTCAACAACCCATCATCTCTCGTGTTTTTATGGCGCCAAATACAACACGTCCAGTCACAACTCCTGTAACGAAGCCTGTCATGTCAGTTCCTCATTCTACTCTTGGTTCGGTTTCCTCTCGACGACGTCCTACTATTTTAAAGCGAACACTAGGAACTGTCAACTCGACAACCTCCAATTCACTGGTCGCTTCACGACCAACAGGTAAGACCTAGTAGTTTTTCTAAACAATGAATTAAGGATATATCTAATACCTCATTTATCAAAATGATAAATGGTCAATAAACACTTCTCACTTTTATTTGGAGCGGGAATTGTTTCGATTATAATCGACCACTGGTTTACTTGACTCATGGGTCACGTGTATTGGAACTACCAACTTAATAGTAGTGTTTAGGTTAGGTGCAAATTGTTCAACAAGGAAAGAAAATTAGTCAATTGAGTGGCGTTAAGCATGTACTAATTGAGGTTGCCTGGTCATACGCGAATTATTATCCATGACAAAACACTTCCCATCCAACATTCTATAATAACTGGACCAAAATATTATACCGATTCCTAAATAATATGAAGTAATTACTTTGGGTTTGGGTTATTCCGTAAGTATTTAGGACTGAGTTTTGATCATTTTTTATTGGCATATGTGTGTGTGTTTATTTCAACACATAAATATTGGTACAAGAGGGCACCAAATATATATGCGCCATGCCATATTTGTGTGTGTGTGTGTGGGCTGTGATACTGCCCGGGTGCCCAGACCGAGGCAGGTGGTTTTTTTAGGGGGCCACACTCCGAGTCATTGACCTAAAGGTCTGACCCACAAGGTAGTTGAGCAACGTCAGGAGATGCAGTCCCATTGTAGCCGGTGACCAACAATTGGCTCATACGCCATTTGTTCCCTCAGGATACTGTAGCCCATGTGCAACATTGGTTTGGAATCCGGTTAAAGTGCTGGACATTCGCTTTTCATCCTCTCATTTTCGTAAACAACACCCTCGCCACGAGAAGGCAGTGAGTAGGACTTCCCTGGCAGAGGCTGCATACGCGTGGCCGTGTGAGAGTATTTCAAGAGGGAGGGCGGACTCACCCCACTCTCGGCCATACCAGGGCATTTGGGGGCATATGTGGGTTCTGCTCTGATTACCTTGATGTACCTATGATGTCATAAGTTGTTTGGAATAAATAGATTTTGATTAACTGAAGAATCCAGGGCATGCGTTTTTTTATATTTGGGAATCTGCAGTATGGACATCTACATCGGGATCTACGTACTACATCCAGCTGACAATCCTCAAATAGGACGAAACTGAGGTCCTCAACTGAACTGCTGCTCACGATCTAAGTATCATCTGAATGGTTTTTAGGATCATTCTTCAGTCCTCTTAATATATAATATCTATCATATAAGGCGAAAATTGACTAGCTATCAGTTCTTCAACGGTAAGTGAAATAATGATACAATGACTTTCCACAATAATGGTTTTGAGTTTAATCACAAACTTTTAGCAAATGATAATTTCCAGTGTTTATGGTGCCTTTTTCTTAAATTCCCATGTTATTATCGTAATTTTCAGTTTTCGAAACGTCCGATAATGATGTTGATCTGTCAACATCCTCTAGTCGCACTATTAATGTATTTAATCCTGGCAGTACTGGACAGTTACAAAAACCTATCAATTCCATAACTACGGAAGAGTCTGGATCTTCTGGGAATCTGGCCAACACATCTACTAAGTTATTACAACTAGTTACTACTACTACAACATCAACTCCTTCAGATCGTTTAAATCCTAATCAAACTGCTAGTGATCGTTTGTTTGGTAAGCGTCTTATTGCTTACAATAGAAACACATCACATACTCCTAATAATACAGTGTCAAATACCACTCAGAATTCAGGGACAACTCATCACCAGAGTCCAGCGCCAACAAGTATGTTGCGTGTATTGTTTCTATTTGAAAAAATGTTCTTAAACAAATGCTTATCTTTACTATCCACACTCACGACACTTAACCCTAACCAACTAAGAAGAAAGAGTAGAAGTTAAGACTCTAAATGTAAACATTATTAACGCTTATAGATGACCTCACTGACCCTGACAATAAAATATGAGATGAGCTTAGCTAAACAAATAATTCACTTACCATAGCTCCGACTTACCTTTCAGCTGTATCGGTGTTGAACCTAACTATTGACCTGGTCATGAATTTCATTTTATATTTCAAAATAGCCAAACTCTACCGATGAGGTGTATATTATAGAAAAAATCCACGTAACAAAAATTGTCTCACCATACTAGTTAAATCAACAATTATATTTTCGGGATAAATATCTGTATACCGACTTTCATTCAGTTCTCAGTTATATGCAGGAACATTAGTCATTGGATTACATCATGTGGAGCGGTGGAACACATTGATCACTAACTGTTAGCGAAATTATTTGTTGTATCTAAGACGTTAACCGATATGAATTGCTAGATTCTCTATTCAGAACTGTGATCATTATTTATCTACCCCGTGTATACCCGTCTATAGCCTAACGTCCTTAGCTTTGACCAGTAATGCGTAAGCTTAACTCCTATTGCCCCACCAATGCCCTAACATTTAGTTCGAATGATAGAAGACAACAGCTAAGCTTCTACTGTTATATTTCAACCACCCAGCTCCTATCTCGAACACTGTTATCATATATACTTGAACTATCAGACCACAACATATCCCAAATATTAAATCATGCTTTATATATGATGTCATAAATGGCAGAGAGCGAAGCAAATAGTTCATAAGTATTTAGTAATAATTAAGGAATGGTGAAATGCACAACAATAAATAATAGGTCCATTGACGGCTTACAATAAAGAGAATATAGAAATACAATAATACAGTTACCTACTAATCATACAGTAAAAATATAAGCAACGGCAACCCTTGGATTAGTCCAAATAGTTGCACTTCAATATCCACTCTTCCATAACACAACTTATCAGTACTATCTCGAAATACACTATTATTTTTGTTTACCTTCACCGAGACAGTAGTCTGTTGTAATTGTTCAACTACTTGTTGATCAGTGAAATAGGTTTTCAGAAAAGTGCTTTTCATGAAGTTGCATAATTTGTTAGATTGATAGGTTTTTAAGTTGACATCTTATATCTGGTCATTTATTATTTAACAGTGTGAAAGCCATGTTATATAGTCACTTCTAGGATAATGATCACACAAGTTCCTCTATATTAATCAACATTTATGTTGTTGTAATACTAATTTTAAACTGTTGCTCATAATAATTGAACCAGCCAACAATTTATGTGGGAAAACACGATTTTTCTCTAACACTGATATGCCGGTTCTATTATTTGTGAAACTCATTTTTAGATTAATAAATCTTAAAATGCACATGTTTTATTATAGATACAACAATTAATACTGCAACTCCTTATCGATATGCTGTTGTTCGAGGCTCAGCAGACGGAAAACAATATGTTTTAATCAGCAACCCTCGTATGGTTGATCAGACAGTAAGTTGTAATGCTTTTTGTGTTGTCGATATTCAAAGCGATAGGTATATGTAGTAAATCTCTCAGTCAGACTTTAAACCTTCATTGAATCAAGTGGAGGGGACATGTGTTACATAAGTTTATTTGTTATTTATTTATTTGAACACTGAAATCGATGTTTCAAGATATACCAATTGAATTATCGTCACTGTGCCTGAGCACACGATGCCGAACCTCTGTATTACTAATATGGTGTTGCCACTAGATATCAACAGTCTTTCGAACAACGATGATCCTCAACACAGAGGCCAGGTTCCACAAGTATATAACAAAACTTCTCTCACCGACGCGTTGTCGACCCGGACTTTTACAACCAGACTAACATCACGAAGGCGCCAAAGATGGTCCAGATTGGCATAAGCCGCTCTGGTTTTCACTATACGTGCATTGACCTCATCACTCACGCCACCACCAGCACTTATGCAGCTACCTAGATACACGAACTTCTCGATTACTTCTATCTGCTCACTACCCAGGGTGAGTGCATAATCAAGGTCCTGCCAGTTTTGTAAAAGTACTTTGCACTTCGAAGGTGCAATGTAATAAACACACTTCTGGCCCCCAAACGCCCCGATACAGTCGAGGATAGCGGAGAGTCAGCTCTCTTTCTCTTGAAATTCTCTCACATAGCTACGCGTATACAGTCACTGCCTTCTCGTGACGGGGATGTTTTTTTTTCGAAATTAAGAGGACGAAAATGAATTTCCGACGCCTTAACTGAGTTGATAGATATGAAGGATCCACGTAAGGGAGTTGGAAAACCCTGATATCAAACCAATGGTGCACATGGGGCCTCGGATCCTGATGGAACAAACGGCGTAGGAACCTATTGTCGGTCACCGACTACCATGGGGCTGCATCTTTTGATGTTGCTCCACTACCTTGTGGATTGGGCCTTTACGTCAAACGCTCGGGATGTGGCCCCCAAAGAAAACCACCTGCTTGGGATAAGGAGCCCGTGCATTATTCCAGCCTTCCTACAAACCGAATGATGGAGTATGGTGCACATATATTTGGTACCTCCTTGTACCAGTGTCTGTGTTTAAATAAATGAGGCGTTGCATAAACCTAACCACCATTTACCATGGGGTGATATGCTGGTTATTATAATAGTATGTTGACTGTGGTAGATTATGATCGTACAAATCAAACATATCATTAGTCTGTGTTTAGATTGTATTTAAAAGGTTGTGAAGTAATTCTAATGTATGTTTAAATTGTTAAGTTGATTTGGTTCCAAATCATTTTTATTATTTATTAACTTCTAAATGTTGAACTTAGTATTCATATCTTATTCTAACCTTATTCTCACCGTTAATTATATTATGTCATTGTCTTTTGTTGTTATTGTTAATTTCATCTGACTGTACTGGTGCAAACTGTGACCCCTTAAATTAATGCAAATGACAATAGATTAAAAACTGTTTATGACTGGCTGACATTTAGAAATTTAAACACCATCATTTTTAATCATTTAAAATGTTCATGGTTTAATTTCAGAAACATGAACTTGATACTTATGCCTATAAATTTTAATAACTTACGCCTGTTACTCCTCGTTGAGGATCACCAGCACTCTCCATCCAACCCTGTCCCAACCAATCCTTTCCAGTTGTTATTCATCTTTTTCATATCTGCTTCTATTTCCCGACGTAGTGTGTTCTTCGGCCTTCCTCTTTTGCACTTCCCTTCAGGACTCCAAGTTAGGGCTTGCCTCGTGATGCAGTTTGATGATTTGCGTAATGTATATCCTATCTATTTCCATCGTCTTTTCCTAATTTCCAATTCAGCTGGATGCTGGTTTGTTCTCTCCCACAGTAGACTGCTGCTGTTGGTATCTGACTAATGGATGTTGAGTATCTTGCGTAGACAACTATTTATAAATACTTGTATTTTCTTGATGATGGTTGTGGTAGTTCTCCAAGTTTCAGCTCCGTACAGTAGAACTGTCTTGACATTTCTACCTATTCGTAAATTAAATCCAATCAGTTAATGAATATTCTATTCTTCAGGAGTAATTGTTACTAAATATTCTAAGAAATTATTCAGTTTCCCAGTTCAGTATCTTTGTTTGTTATATACACTAGCAAATTTATAAATACATGAAATTTTGTATTTCATTATGTAAATACCCTAGTGAGAGACTATAATTTATGGAAGAACCAATCACTTATAAGATAACAGGTTTTGGAGTTTGACGCGAAATTCACTCATTCATTCGAATAAATAGAGTTTTGACATTATAACTGATGTCATAATTTTAATTCCTCACATTAGGTTGACACACTTAAGGTCAGTCTGGCGTCGCTCATAGGTCGTCCATAATTAATAGTCTCATCTACCCTAGAATCAGAATAAGGAAAAATTGTTAATATAACTATCCAAATATCTCAATCTTTATTGTATGTTGCCCCATATCTATTTCATACTTTTATTGTTTACTTCGATATATTTCTATTTTGTATCTAAATTTCTTTCAAGAAATCTTACATGAACTGATGAAATTGTGTCAGTGATTACATATAGATGACTATACACCACTTTAAGCGTCAAGTACCTTGTTACTATTAAAAAAACAACTGCCTTTTCAACCAAATTTCTGTAGCGCTTCTCGTACACACACAATACTCACCAAATTTTATTTTGTATCAATTAGACAGGTACAAGTTACAATTTCTAGAGTGAAAATTCACATTTTTCTTAAATTCTACAATAAATATGTAGACCCAAGTTTTTGTTTATTGTCATGTTTTTTTTCATCCTACCAGTAACTGATTTCTACTTACTTACTTTCTTGCGACTGTTACTCCCAATAAAGCATAGGCCGTCGACCAGCATTTTCCAACTCACTCTATCTTCAGCCTTCTTTTCTAGTTCTCTCCAATTGTTGTTCATTCTTCTCATATCTGTCTCCATTTCTCGGTGTAGTGTGTTCTTTGGTCTTCCTCTTCTCTTCCGTTGGCCTTGAGGATTCGAAGTAAGGACTTGCCTTGTGACACAGGTGCTATCCTCAATGTGTGTCCTATCCACTTTCAGTGCTTCTTCCTCCTCTAAAATTTGGTCTGTTCTCTCACAGTAGGTTGTTGCTGATAGTATCTGGTCAACGGATCTGAAGTATTTTGCGTAGGCAGTGGAGTTAAATTAATTTCTAACTACTGGTTAATCAACACATTTTTTTCTTGTGTGCTACATTTTTACCAATCATTAAATCGACTAAACACATGTTTATTATTCTCATTGTACAAAGTTGTTACAGTTATTGCATATGGAATGGTTGTCCTCATACTTAAATAACTGGAATTAAAATTGTGTTTCATAGTTGTATCCAACATGGATTAGATGCTTGTTAAATCATAGTCATCCGTCACAGAGTATTAGTTTTTTTATGTTCAAATTTATTGGATTATTCAACAATTATTCTTTTTCAAATCAAAATATTTGCAATCGAGAAGTTATTTGTTTATTATAGTAATTAAGTGTAAATCATAAGATTTGTATGATTCGATGCTCAATATTTCTAATCATTTTCATTTCTTTCCACTCAAGGTTCATGAACAACCGGTTGCAACATTGACTACAGCTGTAAATGATTCACCCCTAGAACCCATCTACGTTTCAACACCTACAGTTGGTGAGAATTTCAATTCTGAACAACTTTTTTCTGTTGATTCCTGTGTATCAAGAGCTTTCAAAGTTGAAATCAACGGTGCCCATTTAATTCGAATGAATCCTGAAGGGCATTCAATATCGGGAAATGATCGACAAATCAGAACAATTTACACTACCCCACAAGGTGCTACAACTTTGGCAGCTACATAAATCATAAACTAAGTGTTATTTTGTTTCATTTCATTACCATTAATAATTTTACTGTCAAAATTGTTTTCAGTCCCTGTTATATCAGTTCTTTTAACTTCACTTCTAAATATACCACAACAGCATCCTGAGTAAACAAATCCACCTTATATAAATCTCGTTTACATCCTAGTCCGGTATTTATACCTCTACCCTTCCAATGCCTTCGCTTTCGGTTCAATTCCGGCTATATTCATTCATCATTTATAATTAAAAAAAAACAACAAATGAACTCATATTTTTTTGTTCGCAAAATTACTCATTTGTCTTTTTCAAAGTTGGATTTCTACAAAGACACGTCAATTTTCTTGAATATACATGTAATCTTGTAAAACTTAACTTAGTGTCTTTTTTTAAAATCACTTTCATTGCGCCTTCATCTTTTTGTCCTTTAGTGTTTGTGTATGTGTTTTCGAGCTTATTTTCTACACTGAGAAGTTTCTAATTTCATAGGAGCTTCTATCTTAATCATACTATTCAAGTTGATGAAGTGAACTATTGTACTTTACCATATGTAAACACCTTAAAAGCGTTGTAATTCTAATATTATTGATGTGAATTGCTATTATCAATATCGGTATGTGATATAAATCTAATATACGTAAAGCAATTTTCCAGACTTGTAAGTTATCTGTTTCCTCGTCGTTTAGCTAATAAGAGTCTTTCTGAAGTTGCACGGCACGTACTTGTGTCTCACTCGGCTAATGATGAGTGTGCTGTTGGTGAAAATGACATTAGCTTGGTTCGGTGTAAGCATCAACTCTACAATGCAAGTGTATTCGTTCTCAAGTAAGTGTATCTGTTGTTCCCAATATCCACTTCCAGCATTATATCGATAAAGCGCTCGCTCTCAACTTGTGGTTCTAGGATTGAGAAACCAAAGACTACAGTTTGGAAATCTGTATGGTATCAACAGCAGTATGTCATTACTTTGGTCTATTTCATTCGTAAACTAAGGTTTATACAGATTATCTCGAAACTAACATTTGCTGTGTGAGGTTCGTTCCCTTGCAATATTCATAAGTTCGGTTTCCAAGTTTTTTGACATGATTCGCTTTAGAGACATGGTCCTAGACTAACATGGAGTTCGTTTACTATTCAGCAGGCGGATTACTAATATCGTGCCTAGTGAAGATACGAGGTGAATGGTTTCGAACTTGTCTCCCAGTTATTTCTCCACTATGGTAGGTTACGTTGATTAACCATTGAAATCAATAGTCACAGAGTGATTGCTGCGATATGATCATGTGCATTATAGCGCTCACGCATGTTTTCCTTCTGCGAGACCTTATCTCATCCTTTATCAAATTGGACTATTATTAATATAAAGATGTTGTTGATCTATGTATTTTGGTCCTGATTTATTGAATTCAACGTCCACTAATCAATCTTCCAAGGTAACACGTCCGGCGCAACATGGCATGACTAGGATTCATTGTTTCCTATTGATTCTACATATTTTCTCGTAAGTATAGCATTCTTTTTTAACTTCTCCCTTCAGAAACGACGGAGTTTTGTTCGCAATATAGTTTAGTAACCACCTAGCAATTTAAAAATTATTCACATTTTCAACCGTATCTCTGAACATACAGCGCAAGTAGAACAGGTAATTGAGTGTATCTTGAGGTAAATAAGTTTCTGATTATCTCATGGTGAATAACACTAGTGATTCTGATGAGGCCATAGGTTTTGAAAATAATTACTGAGTATAGGCTGGTTTACTGGTATGACAAAGTTGGCACAAAATAAGTGGTAACTATAGTAAAGTGGCTTAGTCTACGAAGATACAGTCAGTCGGGTACAACGTAGAACCAGGCATATATATTCATCTGTCCAAGTTGCCATACCTCATTAGCAAAACAAGATGAACACGGAAATACATTATTTAGTATTGAGTATTTTCAACCGTTTTTTAGCGTGTAGCAAATCTGTGTGTGCATATTAAATTACTTCATGACATTCTATTATCAATTTTATATAAACCATACCGAACAGGATTCTTACAACCATTGAGTTGTGAACATATGACAACTTTTATAGCTGAGCGAAACTCTGATATGATCGTTCATTATAATTTCGGGGAGTCAGTTATTTTCTTTTTTGCTGCGCATATGTTATCACACTCTGTGTTGTGTGCGGATTTGGTGCCTTCTATAGGACAAATCATTCTCAGGACTCGTATTTCAGGATACCATTTTCCATTTCAAAAGGCTACCTACGACGAAGAAATATGTTCACTTATACCTTTTTGAATGGCTTACCAAAATAAGTAGCTCTGAGGATTATAGATGTCCACCTTGTTAGTGAAAACCAACACAACTCGTTGAAAGCTTCCAGCCAGGCATTCTCGTCTTATGCCAAAACAATTGGTGTAAGTTTATTCTCTTCGATATGGTCAGCGGGGAAGTCACTCGGTTAAACATTTGCTGCGTTCAACTGAAATTTCTCAACTCTTGACACCTTTTTCCTTGTTTGTCTTCAAGTTATCGTTATTAAATTATTGTGATGTTAGAATCGTCCGATTATGTCGTATCCACAGTATTTTCATAGGCGAGCCGGTCTTCTGAAATTGAAGACCACTTCACTAGGTGGCTCTGTCTCTTTTTATATATTATGTGCATATGCATTACTTTATTCTTCTCATATTTTCGTCATTTAAAAACGATGACCTTACGTGAAAACTTCTAACCAATCGATAGCAGTTAAATGAAATTTTGTGCAACATATGCTTAAAAATTGTTTGATAGTTCATTGATATAAGTTACATCAAATCACATAAACGAATAGAACTACTAAACTACACAACCTAAAGAGTTGTTTGAGCGGACTTAATAATTAAATAAGAAATATATTGGATAGATAAACTAATAGGAGGTACAAAGTTGTCATTTATCAAAGAAAAGGTGATCCTGCTGATTAAACTTTATTTCCCTCCTTCCTGAATAGATCAGACTGATCAGTTAGAAGAACAGTCGTACTGAGGAAAACAAAGATGTCCTCCGTCATGATTAGGAGCCAAGTCAAACGAAACTAACTTAAACCGTAAAATTCACATGAACTAGGTGAGATATCCTGAAAATCAATGCTACGATTAAAGAAAATGATCACAGTCTCATTTATATCCAAAAGTCAACGGAATTTCAACTTAAGGTGTTAAAATTAACAGTTTTACATTCAAGAGTAACATAAAGGGTTATAGTCAAAAAAAGTATCCATGGAAAGACTCTTCAAATGAACACATGCTTACGTACAAAACATTCGAAACCGTGATCGAAAGGATTGTTTGGTTCAGTCGTATTAAATTATATCCAAACACAAATTCTTTGCCTCATTTAATTGGCTCTAAGTTTACAAGGAAACCAATTTACACCAAAATACAAAGTACCTCAATCGGTACAATTTTCGCCAAACACTTAAAGGTTTCTCGTACAAGGAAAAGCTCAGTAAACATCCAAAGGTATGGTTAATAAAGAGAAATCAAGTATCAGAGAACCAATAATTGTATCCACGACAAAATAAGGTCGAAAATCTACCTTCAAGGATCCGCATAACCGTTTCCAGCAGGTGGTCAAAGGTTAACAATTCTGAACTAAACCACTCTGTAACCCTGAGTTTAGTAAATTACGACCTTATTATCTATGACCCGGCATTATACTACAATAAGTCTTTAAATCCTTGCTAAGGTTAAATGATAACGGTCCAGACAAAAAACATTGGGAAATATGAAACATGGTCCCAAGATTTATAAGTAAGAAGTTTAAGTACAAAACAGAGCGAAAGAATAAAGGAATAACAATATATTCTAGTAGAACATTTCAAAGCGCTCTTCAAACTATTCCTTCTGTTAAACAGGTTTTGGTTAAGTTTGGACAAACCATTTCACATGGGATGATTATAACCACTGACTGCAAATTTATTGCTAGCCAAATAATACGTCTAAGCCTTTCAGTTTTGTTAAAGAAATCTATATTAAACAGACATTGATAGCCACATAAACCTTTTTTTAGTACTGATGCGTTTGTGGTGTGGCGTCGAGTCGCCGCTGACTATGATCACCACCACAGGAAGACTATGTGCCAGTTAACCGATAAGATCCCCCGTAAGCCAAATATCAGAAGGCAGTTGATGGCTGCAGTCGAGATGTATTTGTTGGAGATCTCGTAGTATCGAAAGAATACTGAGATTGTGCCAGGTTACAAATGTGGTTGCTGAGCTTAACCGAATTCGTGCAAGGTCACAATCAACGGAAGGATGTGTGTGTTTTGGTACAGTTAAACAAACAAGTACGGTAAAACAATCCGTGGTACAATTGGTTACAATAATAACAATTGCTTCCATCACACCAATCGCGTTCTCTTGATAGAAGAAGTTCACTACACATTCGTATCGGTTATTTTGATCTCGGTAATTTTCAGGTCCATCATGTGAGGACCACCTCGATATTGCATTCTAAACAGTCGGATGGTGGTTAACAGTGGAATCTAAACTGCGCCTCTCGTCGCAGTCAGGACTCGTAGGGTGGATATACCTGCATTCCTGAGTTTATTTTCTCTCCGGAACTCTAACATCGATCGCTTCAAACACCATCGCTTTGTCCACTTAGCTGGTGAGTCCAGAGAACCGTACTGAGCTGAAATCACGGGGCGAACATCTGTAGAATTATGGTCTACAATGATATTAGTAGTGATCTAATATTAGACCTAATCCTAACATTGTGGATTTGTCATAATGTAACTGCTTAATCTATGAGATCCTGTGTGGAAGTCACATCATCCCAATCTCCCAATTTGGGGAAAATTTAACCCATTTTGGGGAAGCAGCTATAGTAAACTTTGGGGAAATGGCAATAAAACCCCAAAATTTCTCCAGACCTGGGGAATTTCCCCAGAATCTTATTATGCTTTGGGGAAGTCGGCTTATATTTATTAGTAAATCCCAAAAAATTTTCAGTTTGGGGGAAATTTTGCTCTTTTCCCCAAAATTTCACCATAATCTTATTACAATTTTTGCAAACTCGTTTTAAGGCAATACTTCTCAACAAATTTCCACAGATATCACGGAAAAGCCAGGCAAGAATATATACGTACAGTTTTTTCTGCGATATTCCATTATTTTTAGTCAATTACGCAGTGTCAAAGAAACTTAACGTTAATCGATCTATCGCTGTAATTAAAACAGCGATATATTCGTGAATATTTGATCACATCTCAAGATGAAGTAGGTCAAAGCACTAATCAGCAGGCCTACTTACTGCTAAAAATATTACATTTGTGACAGTCATTGAGAAATGATGTCATGTTATTGATATGTATGTCCTAGGGGAATGATTACCTTAAACAGCTGTGTAGGTATACAGATACACTTACAAAGTATATCTGCAGGTGTAATCTACGTACATTCGTAGCTTACGGTAGAATGCCTGAATATGTCTATAGTACTAGAGGGAAATGGGTCAGTAAAAAAATCTAACGGTTTATGAAATGCTCAACCCTTATCCTGCTTCCATCAATAATTTGTGTTATCAACCCTGGTTTCCCGTTGGCAATAACAACATTGTCAGGTCTGGTGGTTGTTAGCTTTTAGTTTTTGCAAGTGATGGCTCCATTACAAGGATCATAACTAACCTCAGACTCAGTCAAATTGTCTTCCATGTCCTGATTCAGTGCACTTTGAAAGTAAACTTCTTCGGCATATCGCTATACAGTTTGTTTAGCCGCGGAAAAGCCGCAGTGTGCTGAACACCTAATTTTTGGCATACAGAATCCAAAGGGATATGCAGAAAGTGACACTAAATTCCCGTGCTCGATAACATCGTCAACAATATGCTTTAAACTATGCACATTATAGACTAAGTGTTCCTTACCGTCACAGCCTTCGTAAGCCAACAAGTTGTTGACAATCTATAGCTTATTAATAGATAAAGATGAACCATACGGTTGGCTGTAATGGCTGGACACTGCAGTAACTACATGAGGCAGTGGCTGATTGTGAGACAATACTGTCACACTGCTCTGCAATCGCCGTGCTCTCAACTTCTACAACAAGGGAACGATGGTTTTCACAGCCAGTGGTGGTTAAAAGATACCTTTTTAACAAAGTCAGCTCTTAACTTCCTAAACCTTCAGCAAAAGGTTGATTTGAGACATCACATTAACTTTAAGTCTCTAGCGGCTTTAGCCCGCTTTTTAGCAATCATATCAAGCTGTAAACTATTATTCTGGAAGAGATAACTAACTTAAGTTACACTGGACAAAAACAGTAATCAAGTTCTGGACAGCACAATTAACCCACCTACATGGCGTGAGAATTTTGAAAAATTTAAAACAATTAGTCCCTTTGATAAATTTCGATAATGCAATGAGAAGACGAAGTTTATCAGAATTATGTAATATATATGCGCGATACATTTCGAACAGTCTGATCACATATATACTTGTTAAGAACATTTATATATGAAAATTAAAAGGTCAACTAGATGGGTTAAGGGTAAGCCATAAAAAAGGGGGGAAATCCCCAAAGTTGAGAGCTTGTTGTTGCCTAAACCAAATCATCGTATCGTAACAATCATCAATATACGGTGAAGAACACATTTAGGCTGGGGATGGAACAATATATTTAACATGGATAAAAGGTAAATAACAACCCTAAACAGTGACCACGCCTGCAAAGCCGAGCCATGCCATCCGATCAATTCGAACTAATTCAATTCATAGTTCTCGCATTCTCCATCGTTCGGGTTTTTCTCCGCGTTAAATATTGAACATCTAGTTTCCCAGTTGTCTCGTGTTCAGCTTTGAGGATTGTGCGGTTAGGGCCCACTGCCACTACCCATCAACTGTAGGGTCCATTAATGTCAAGATGATGAGTCCTAGGTAAGAAGAAACTCACTCTGTAACGGAAAGAGAACGATGAAAATCCCTCTTCAGCTTCTTTGTGGAACAGTATTGTCATTTATTTGTTCCTTCTCCCTGTTGTGTATTTTAATCTTTGTTCCGATTGTAAGATCCATTTCGAAGGTTTTCTGTGTGGGTGAAAATCCTTCCATGTATATACTTGTACTTTGTTCCTATTGATCCCCTTAGTTGTACGTTGTTGTATTTTGATTACATTTGAATTGCTAATACTTGTATTTTTTTATTATAGTTTTTGTTTTCTTACGCATTCACTAAGTTTGTGTTTCTTCCTGAACTTCATCTGTGTTGTTTTACTTGACACTTGTTCTTGGCGGTAGCCATATTGATTTGCTCCTCCTTTTGTGTGTGTTCTATCCAGTCAGGATAGAATAACGTTCATTTGTTTTGACTGGTAATTTTCCCTCATCTTCTATCAACTTCTTTATTTACTGTAATTTACTGTAATTTAGATTTGATTGATTGAACAATTATTGGTTGAATAGCCGGGTGGTAATATTTGTTTAGGTAACGATTTACATTTAAATTTATGATGAATTATAGAACCGCTATTTACCCAATTACTTGTTTTGATTTCGACGGGAAAGGGCGCGTGTCTAAAGTCCCCGGTCGGCTATTCTTCAACATCCAAACCGAAGTTTGGATTTTACAGTTCTAAACAATTATTACTTGGCCGAAATCCTTTGGTAATCGTTCGCGGATTTTCTGGAAATAATTGGTCGTTTCGCTTATAATGCCAGTTAATCGTCGAAGAAAATCAAGCTCAAAGTTCGTCGATGTTAATGAAGAATCCCCTATTGTCAAGCAAGTACCTTTTGACGTCCTTAAGGGTCATGGTTCAGACTCAAATAGGGTTGATGATCATGGTAGTGATTCTAGTCTTAATTCGATGTCAGATGACGTAAAAGGTCTTAGTTTAAAGGAGAAGCAAAGGCCTGAATTACCAGGAAAGAGCATGTTGCCTATAGTTCATGTTGTTGGCCCAGAACTACCAAAGGTTGAACTGAGTTATTTCGATGTAGAACCAAGAGGATACTGGAAGTTTATAAGGCAGTTTGAGACGTATGTAGCATCAAGAGTCACGGATGATAGCCAGCACTTGCTCTATTTGATACACTATTGTAAGGGCAAGGCTAAAACAGCTATTGAAGGTTGCGTCATGATGGAGGCATCCTCTGGCTATAAAAGAGCAAGGGAGATTTTAAAACGTTTATTCGGACAGACTCACGTAATTGCTCGAGAAACACTAGAGGACTTATTCAGTGCTGTGAATTTTGAGTATATTGACGGGGACCAACTATCAAACTTGGCTATTAAAATGGAAAACTGTGCTATGGTCTTGGAACAGATGAATTATACTTCTGATCTAAATTCCTTAGTTACCTTGGAAAGAATAGTGAGACTCTTGCCTCAACCTATGCAAGCCCAGTGGGCGGACTGGGTGAATAAATTGACTGAAGATAACAGGGAGCCGACCTTCGACGAGCTCACTCAGTTTATCGCATCGCGTGCGAGAGTGGCTTGTAGTAGATTTGGACGGTTAGCAAACCGTTCAAGAAAAGGGCGTAACGTAAAGACGAACTGTCACGTGCAGTCAGAGCAACGGAATAGTTCGACAACGAAAATTAAATGCAGTATGTGTTCCTACGACCATCCCATTGATAAATGTCCACAGTTCTTAGCGCTTACAGTTCAAGACCGATGGTCTCACGCTAAAAGCAAGGGTATCTGTTTCGTCTGTCTTAGACAAGGACATAAGGTTAATGAATGTAAGATGACAAGGCTCTGTAAGGTTGAGAGTTGTGAGAGGAGACATCACGCTCTGCTGCACACTGACTCGACAAGCAACGTCGTAAATGATAAGCCATCATGCCCGGAATATAGGAAAAGAATTGTTAATCATACCAGTAAGATACAGACATTAGAGAACGAAATACGTAAGCCTTATGACGTAGAGTTTTCAGATGCTTATTCAAGTGATAAATCATTATCAGTAGACGACAAGGTGGCTATAAAGATTGTGGAAGGTGGCATGCGCTTCGACAACGGTCATTTTGTAGTTTCTATACCATGGAAAAAGAATCCAGATATGAAAGTGGATAATTATGAAGTAGCAAACCGTAGATTACAAAGTTTGAAGGGTATGTTGTCGAAGGATGTCAGTCTGCACATCAAGTATATCAAAAGTACTGAAAGTGATTTTACTAAGACTTATGCGGAGAGGGTCTTTGAAATATATCTGCAGTTTTATTATCGCCCTCGATGGTATTTACCTCATCATGCGGTATTAAACGTGAAAAAACCAGATCTTAGAGTGGTCCTTGATTGTGCCGCCCAGTTTGCAGGGGTTCCCCCAAATGATATGATTTATCAAGGGCCCGATACCACCGCTGAGTTAAGGTGTATATTAATAAGTTTTCGCAAGGAGGCAGTTGCAATCCCTGCAGATGTTGAAGAAATGTTCATGCAAGTGAAGGTCACTGAGTCTGATCGAGGAGCTTCAAGATTTCTGTGGTGGCAGGAGGGAGACATGTCGAGGGAACCATCCGAGTTTCAAATGACATCCCATCCATTTGATGCCACATCATCGCCACTTTGCGCGAACTTTGCCCTGAATAAGACGGCCCAAATATTCTCTGACGGTTATGATGGTTATGTTGTAGATGATGTCAAGAATAATTTCTATGTTGATGATTGCTTGATATCCATTCCCACTTGTGAGCAAGCAAAGAGTTTCGTTAAGCATATAAGTGAATTATTATGTAGAGGAAGTATACAAAAAATGACCGATCTTGAATCTTGGTTCAAATGTCCTACTTTATTGCATGGCGAATTTTATATAACAATCACTGACTGTCTGGAACCTACTCTTGACGATATTGAGTTTAGAAAAACTGCTGTGGTTAACTTGAGTAGTATAACGTACAACAAGACACCTGTTCTCTCTTATTATTCCGAGTGGTTGAAATTAGTCAGAGTTGTAACCTGGTTTAGAAGGTTCATCGAATTCCTGATGGTACTTCGTTTACCGAGTTGTGAAGGATCCGTTCATCTAGGATGCTTAAAGGTCAAAGAGCTTGAAATTGCCAAGCGTAAGATTTTATTGATGGTTCAGAGAGAAGTGTATGGAGAATTACTTAGTGAATTTAAAAACAGCAGTAAAGTAGTAAGCCATGGTGATCTGAAAGGTTTATCATTGATAATTCTTGATGGGTTACTCTACGTTAGAGGTCGACTAAGATACTCAGGTTTCCCAAATGCTTTTAAACATTCAGTAATTTTACCCAGTCGACACTTAGTGACGGAAATGATAATTAGACATTGTCATAAAGAACAAGGACACATAGGAAGATCATTAGAAAAAGGGTATGGATGTGTGTTTACTTGTTTGCAAACATGGGCAGTACATATTGAAATGATGTGTAGTTTGATTACTGATTCATTTTTAATGGCTCTATTACGTTCTATTGGAAGGAGAAGGAAACCTCCAGAGATTTACAGTGACAGTGCGTCAAGCTTCGTGGGGACAGTTTCTGAGTTAAGCAAGTTTGTGCAGCAGTCGAATCAGAAGATAAACATTGAATTGTCAGCGAGGTCCTCATCCAACAGCATGGGTGGAGTTTGGGGAAGAGTGATTAGGTCTATATCACGACTGTTATTGTTGATCACCAGAGAGCAGGTGAAGCAGGTCTCCTTGAAGCTTTGGATTAGTCTTTGTTGTTATTAATGTAGTTAGGTCGAGTAGGCGTACTGTTGTAAGTCCTACTCGTTCCTATGGTGTGATATGTTATATAATGAACCATGACCGTAGGCATCAAGGTAGCTTGTGTGGTATGGAGAGATTTTCGGGGCCGGTGTAAGATCCATTTCGAAGGTTTTCTGTGTGGGTGAAAATCCTTCCATGTATATACTTGTACTTTGTTCCTATTGATCCCCTTAGTTGTACGTTGTTGTATTTTGATTACATTTGAATTGCTAATACTTGTATTTTTTTATTATAGTTTTTGTTTTCTTACGCATTCACTAAGTTTGTGTTTCTTCCTGAACTTCATCTGTGTTGTTTTACTTGACACTTGTTCTTGGCGGTAGCCATATTGATTTGCTCCTCCTTTTGTGTGTGTTCTATCCAGTCAGGATAGAATAACGTTCATTTGTTTTGACTGGTAATTTTCCCTCATCTTCTATCAACTTCTTTATTTACTGTAATTTACTGTAATTTAGATTTGATTGATTGAACAATTATTGGTTGAATAGCCGGGTGGTAATATTTGTTTAGGTAACGATTTACATTTAAATTTATGATGAATTATAGAACCGCTATTTACCCAATTACTTGCTTTGATTTCGACGGGAAAGGGCGCGTGTCTAAAGTCCCCGGTCGGCTATTCTTCAACATCCAAACCGAAGTTTGGATTTTACACCGATCTCGTTTAACCATATCTTTTGTTCTTCAGTCTTCCCTGTTTGAACCTTTATTATATGATTTTGATTAAAGACTTATCTTTTGTTACCTAATTTTCAATTGCATGTTGCCGAATCACTGACAGTAGGGTCGTGTTTGACTAAGCTCAAGGCCACGTCGTGGTTCAGTGCGTGATTGTTAACTTCTTGATTGTCTGCTTGTGAGGATTGCTGGAATCCCTGCGGATAGATATTTGATCCCATCTTGTTGGTAATATTTGTATTGATTCTCAGGTATCAAACCCCTTAGTATTAACTGTGTCTTTCATTGTTGAGCGCGCTACTTTGCGTTAGGGAAACTTCTGACTGTATAGCACAGGCTGTACCGTTTGAGGTATTTTGTATTTTTGATGTAATTCGTTCTGCTTTCTTAATTAGAACCGTTTATATTGAGCACAGAGTTTGTGTTTTGATATAATATAATACGAGTATCTCAAAAACGCGTTGTGAGCTATACAGAGGAACGTGGTCTGGTCTAATCGAATAAATTTGGGTTTGTCAGTCCGTTGTTCCAACCGACTATTGGTCGTTCGGTCGCTACACACTCTCTGGACTTCACTATTTTCCACCATCCAAATCTACTTTTGTAGCATCAATTTTCAAACCACAAGATCATTTTTAGCTTTACTTTTGGCTTGCCTATTGTCAGGTGACGATTTGTACCTACATCAACTCTTACCAGATCTTCAACCGGTGAAACTGTTGTGGTTTTTACTGAGCTATAGAATCAGAACACAATAATTACCAGGCTGTGTAGAATGAAAATTGATTAGAAATTTGTGAATTTATCCGAATAGCACAGATTAGATAAACAGGACTCTGAAAACGTTTTAATCAATACCATGCAACCAATATCTTCATAAAACAGTCGTCTTACAATTTTCGCCTAACACAAATTTTCATCATTATTTATATAACGGATGCCTTTGGATCCTGGTATATTAAGCCCAACGCTTTCCCGAGACTGATCGAGATTCTCTAAAACTTCAGTAGTAGTCTTAAACAAGCTTTCCCAGCTGCCTTTCAACTGATTACTGAGAGGTACCAAAGAGCTTGGTTTTTGCTTCATCTTTGGGGATTGATTTACCAGTAAACTTCTGCACAAAACACGATACTTTAATTTGTTAAATTTAAAGCAATGGCCCCACAATACCCACAGGAGCCGGTCTACTAGAGATTGGCTTGTTACTTAGTGATACCTCCACCAAAATTAGCCACCAAGCGCATGTTGTAAGTGGTGATAGTCCCTCTTTCATTCATTATCTACTGAGTCATGCGATACGGTTATGGTTGGAAACCCCCGAAATAGGAGTTGTGGTATACCACAGACGTCGGAGTGCGATGTCTTTGTGAAAGACGGTCTATCAGAAAGATACCTAACGGGGAACTAAAGTGTGATATTTTCCTGATGTTTGGCGACCATAGTTCAGTGATTGTTGGTGATGAGGACGTGCCTGGCTTATATTTTCGTCTCGGGGTCCATGAAACTAAATCCTATGGGTTAAGATATAGATAAGTATTATGGCTTAACCTCAGGGTTAATCGAGGGCCATTCTGATATGAGAATTATTTAAACCATTTGGAGACCAGAGGGTTCTGACTGTTCACTTTCACAGGATATCAAACGGGAACTCGTATTACATAAAAAAGTAGATCAATCCGTTTGTTTGGGCCTTGATCTTATGTTCGCTAACCAAACAGCTCAAGTTCCTCAGTCATTCACCACATTTCCATTAGGACATGGTACTCATGCAAATGAATTAAACCCTTATTAGCATGGTTTTTTCTGCGGCGCTTGCTTACCACCTAGGCACATATTCATTCTTCTAACTCTAGGGTTAGTCGCTCAAATGATCCGACGACTCAATTATTTTCCTATGTATAACTTCATGTACATTTTAATCTTATTCATCTGGCTCGCTCGTTTGCTTGCTCTTCAGCAATAGCCTTTTCATTCTTGCTTCGTGTGCCTGTGATTTTGGTGACCTGTGTGTGGTAAAATAATAAACGTGATCAACGCTTCATATTCGCCTTCTGATTTACACACCGTTTGGAGTGGTACCTAGTAACGATTAACAGGACGAATAGTATACCAAGTTTAAGCATAGTAACGAATATCGACGACAAAGCCCTCTATGAGGCGTAGAAGGAGTAAAGAAGTAGGTAATACCGGTATAACTTAATTTTGATAGGAGGCAGTTTTGTGGTACTTTGTCAAAGGCCTGACTTAAGTCAATGAATGCTAAGTGTATGGATAGCGTTCAGTCATTTAGCATATGGACATTCACAGGCTATTAATAAGTTTGTGAGACATGAACTACTTGTTCTAAAACCATGCTGCTTTGCAGAAAGAACCTGGTTTTCGTCTGAATAACTAAACAGCACTTGATTAATAATTTCCACAATCTTAGCAACCGCACTGTTTAGGCTTATGGATCAATTTTTCTCAGGTTTTTGTCTTGTAACTCCTCGTGGGGCAGGACTCACTATGTTGTTCTTCCAGTCCCTTGGAAATCCATCTTGGGTTACAGATAGATTAAAATATATTCTCGAAAGTTTTGCAGCGAACTTTGGTAGTTCCTTTAGTAATCTAAGATGTATGTTATTGGGTCCCAGAGAATAGCTCATATAAAGTTTGTTTAACAGGCCAAAGACATCCGGTCCTTTATTGATCACAACATCGCGAGTGTGACGTGAGGGATTATATGAAGCGAAGGGAGAGGCACTTCTACGATATACACATTACGATGATGGCCTGAGAATACCCGAACCTTGTTGCAGTCGTTTTACACTGATGATGTTCCACTATCCTAACGTAGTGCAAGGAGGTCGCGTTAACTCTTTATCTTCTGGTTTACGTAAAAATATAGGCGTTTTCGCGAGTCGTACAAAATTCTTGACAAATTTTTTTTCATAGAATTTTTCAGAGTTGCATAATGCGGACGAACGGATATTTCTAGCTTCCTGATGTTAAGGTTTTGTCTCACCAGTACCTAGTAACATAAGTTTCTCCCACACTCTTCGTTTTCAGGTGTATGGTCCTGCCTAACGAACCATGATATGGAGTTTCCAGCATTCCTTGATATAATTCAGAGTAAATGTGATATTTAAATTTTATGCCTAAATTTATATGAATCTCCCTAGCCGTCTCCATAGAGGATTACGGATCAATCGTCTAATCTACTGAGGATTCTGTGATGCCGAATACATCCACCCTGGTAGAGGCTACTTATACACTTACTTTTGGTTGCTTTTTGAGCATGCTTCAGACGTTTGTGTAGCAGAACCAAAGAACATTCAAATAGCTTCGCCTTGAATCTAGAGCGGTTACTGCATCATACACTACAGAAGCCTTACAACCCGAAAATCTACAGTTCTGAGGTCATTTTGGACGGAATCTAATATTACATTTAGCTATTTATCAGACCACTATCTTTTCATACAGCCAACTAGCGACATGTCTTTTCGAGTAAAAAAATTCCTGATCTCTTTGGTTTATGATCGTTTCGTAGCATTAAATACCTTCTATTCAGAAATTTAAATACCACCTTAAACAGTCCGGCTTTGCTTTCTTTCAAGTCCATCGTTTGATTATCTATTCTAGGGTGTCCCCAGACATACCTTAAGGTGTTAGTTGCTCGAATATACCTTTTACTGACCCAATATCATGCTGAACTCCAGTTTCAGGCACAAAGGTTTAGCCTTTGTCGACTTTGTGGAAGATAAGTGATCTGCCACCATATCCGGCCTATGGCTTCTCAACTAAGATTGAAGAGTCTGGCTTTTCTTTCGTAATGTTAGACGGTGCTTAATTTTCTTTCGCTCCTAACTTCCTCAGTTTTTACTAGGGTTGCAATCGAAGTCGACTTACACCCAGTTTGAGATCCAGAAGAGACCTCGATGACTTGGTTGATCGAGTCTTGTTTTTCATTATTTTTCCTGCTGGAAATAGGTGTGGCCCTACTGTTGGTTTTGGCAGGTGGCAATAGACTTTGAGGACTAGGCAGAGAGGAAACCTTCTCTACCACCCTCTTGCTTGAGTTTTCGTTTCTGCCAGGCCTCTTCGAAGGTGGTCCTTCACCGTTCAGCCCACGTAAGTCAATCATATTTACACTGTATCTAAAGAGCAAGTATCATCTAAATAATCTTCTGAGAGCCAGTGAAATCTCATTTAGCTGTGGGCTTTTGCTTGTTTTCACTAATTTGATAACTTCTGATAATCCGCTCGCTGCACCCAAAAGTGCTACTGGCATAACCACATAAATATGGATGTACTACAACTTTTAGAAGTTGCAGTTGTTAGGTTAATTCACACTCCTTGGTATCAGCCTTTGCATTTATCAGACTATATACCACCGTTCATCGGGTATCGATAAGTCAGGCATTGACAGTTAACTTTTTTGCTCTGCCTAGCCATCACTCAAATATTTTCAGACAATTTGGGGGAAAAGCAAAAAGCGACGAAAGCTTATAACTAAAAAGTTGGGTAAGAAGCAAAGGTGAACCAGGTACCGTTAGGTTTGGGATTTGAGATCATTCATGAAACTGTTATACTGGAAAGAGTGCAAATACAAATCGAAACCTTTGTGAAAGGCTCAAATGGTTCAAATGGTTTTAGATGGAGTAAAAGCTTTCGTTTAACGGGCTTCCTTATCTAGTAGCTGCAGATTACCAATGCCTCCAGGCAGGAACTAAGGTATATTATCGATAAAAGAGGAAAAAAACTTAAATCCTAGCGAGAAAATATCCTTAGTCTCTAAGAACACGTCAGTTTTTCTCTTAAAGGATTCCTGGGAAGTCGCTTAGACTATCTCAGCCGGCAGAGAATCTTAGCATTTGACTACTCTTAAGGAGTAAAAGGTGTATCTACAGTTCGTCCTTCTGTATTATGTCTCCAATTTCCGGGTGTTACTCCTAAAGTTTGTGTTGGGACTAAGCTTAAGTAGGTAGTTAAGTGGACGTCCAGACGTATTTAGGATTCTGCAAGCCATTAGAAAGTCACATTTACAACGCCTTTACTACAATAGGTGAAGGTTCTGTGATTGGAGACTCTCATTATGAAACTTGAATTTGAGTCCCCGAACTGATTTTGTGGCTCGCCGTCTTATACTTTCCAGAGTGTCTATGTCCATTTGAAATGAGGGAGGATGGACTATGTCTCCATACTCTAAATGGGGACCAATGAAACCTTAAACCTTCCCCTTGCGATAAAGAACGGTTGTCTATCTGTCCACTGCAGTCAGTAGGTTGGTTATACAAGAGTGACTTTTTGTGAAGGTTCACTGCGTCGACCTCCTTTGAAAATTGGCGCGATGTAAGCCAGCTTCCGAATTTTCGGTAATATGCCTCAGCCTGGCAAATGTGAGAACATCACTCTAGGCGGTGTTTCCAAGATTGAAGCTGCTTCCCTCAGTATAGCAGAACGAACCATATCCGAATCGGATGAAGTATCTTTGTTTAGGTTCTGTAGTTTCCGGTACACCAAGTCAGCGTTCAGGTTCACTTCGACAAGTCCTGTGAAGTTGTAGATGAGGCTTTTGCCAATACAATTAGTGTGGATCTATTGAAATGTCTGAGAGTACTGTTTAGCCAGAAGATTAGTAGTGCCGCCGTAGTTGTTGATCGGGTCTTTAGGACCTAGCAACTGGGAAACTCAATTTTGGCTTGTCGAATAGAGGCTGCATAACTGAATAAGTTTTACTGATTGGAGACAAACTCGTAGACAGGCTTTATTTGGTACTGAAACCTGTTTTTTCTTATTGTGTTTGTACATATGTCCCTCATTTGTTTGTATTGCATGTTTGCGCCGTTGTTACCAGCTCGTCTGTATTCCGCTCAGTAGTGTCTTTTCTGGCTTGGTAAAGAAAGAGTGCGGTTCTTGATGACTATAGGTTGCTTGTAGATTTTGAGGAGCAATCTGCCACATCATCTAAAGTTAGTACATACATGGTGAAAAACTTAGAATTGATGCGTGACAACTCATAAACACTATGAAAATTGACTAAGTGACAAGATATCCCTGGATAGGCCGCGATATTCGACGTTTACTAAGACAAAGGAAGAAAGGTTTGAATGTTACCATCTGCCTTGGCACGGCAAGTATCATGGAACCCTACAGGTCGGTAGAAATTAAGTGCATAATTAAACTCTGGCAATCTCAGAGAAACGTGTAATGCAGTTGGCACAATCTACACTCAAGAAGCCTGAGAGACTATTCTCATACACAAGTTACAGGAAAAGGATGCCGCGTTGGATTCTGAACCCAATTATGAAAGGGAAAGGATCTGAAATGGTAGATGACGATCAGAATAAAGCAGAGTCTATGGAAAACTATTTTGGGCCAGTTTTTACTTAGGTGTCTCTTCTAGATGAAGAACTAAACCCAAATACAAAGTCAACAGACCGTCTGCTAACTGTAAAATTTAATCGAGACCATGTACTTGAGGCTCTTAGCACTTTAGAAATGAAAAAATCAACAGGCCCGGATGAACTGCACTCCCAAATCCTGAAACAAATCGTACAATATATTGGAGTCCCACTAACTGTGATATTCAACATATCACTTGAACAAGGTGTATTACCTACCAACTAGAAAGACGCAATCGTCACTCTCATACATAAAACCTGACAAAGGCAACTCACATCGAATTACAGACCTGTCGGCTTTACCAGCGTAGTAGACAAAATACTGGAAAAAATATTCGAAAAAACCATTATGACACCTGTGGAAATAAACAACTTGTCAAACAGCGAATAACGTAGTTTCAGAAAGGATTTATCTTGCACAAAAATCCTCCTTACAGCAAAAACCAATTGGTAGAAGCTGCAGACAACAAAAAACCAGTGTGTGTTATCTACATAGACTTCAGCAAAGCATTCGAGAAGGTGCCAACGAATAGACTGCTATTGAAGTTAGAAAATTTTAGCATTGCCGGACCTCTCTTAAAATGGTTTAAGGATTTCCTAGTAGGTCATAGACAAAAAGTAAGAGTAAATTCAAAGCGCTCCACCTGGAGACCAGTAGTTAGTGCAGTACCTCAAAGTTCTGTCCTAGATGCTTCACTTTTTATACTGTATGTAAATTGTCTCAAGTATAGCTGAGTCCCCAATGTTACTATATGCTGACGATGTAAAAATCTGGCGAGAAATAACTGGGGACACATACACGCCCACTTCAAGCAGACTTAAGGATTGTGATTAACGAATAACGTAGGCCATAGGCCTTATTTCCTTATCACACAAATCTGAATCTTCAGATTCAGATTTGCGTAGCAAGGACAGAAGGCCTACGGCCTTTGTTATACCTTTTCTAGTATGCTTCTGTGAGTGTCCAGTCTTCTCTTGAAAGAGTCAATTGAAGGTGCGGACACCACTGCTTCAGGCAGCAGTTTCCAAGTATTGATGACTCGGTGTGAAAACCGGTATGCCACGGGTATTTTGTTCGTCCTTGGCTTTTCTACTCGCCTGCTTTGTCCTCTGAGGTGTCCCGATCTAGTGGGAAGAAAGAGAGATAATAATTTAGGTTCAAGATCATTTCTCAGTATTCTGTACATCAAGATTAGATCTCCTCTTAGTCTGCGATAGGACAGAGTAAAGAGGTTCAGTTTTTCAAGCCGCTCTTTATATGATAAACCCCAGAGTTCCGGAATTGCACGCGTAGCTTCCCTCTGTACTTTTTCTAGTATGTCCGAGTCACCTTTTAAACAGGGGCTTGCAGCCTGAACGCAGTTCTCTAACTTAGTTCTCACTAAGGATGTGTATACTGTGGTGAACATGGTAGTATCAAACTTAGTGAATGTCCTTTTTAAAGCCCAGAGGGTTCGAAACCGCTTAACTGCGACCTCCCGGCAATGGGCCGTCGTCTTAAGATCATCGCTCACTGTCACCCCTAGGTCCTTATGAGACCGGACTGCGGGTAATGATACATCCCCTATGTTGTACGTATTAACCTTTGAATCCCCCAAGTGCATGTAGACACACTTTTCCGAGTTGATAAGCATCAGCCACTCTTTAGACCAGTTTATCATATTATTCAAGTCCGCCTGAAGAGTAAATGCGTCTTTGTCTCCAGTTATTACTCGCCAAATGTTTACATCGTCAGCGTATAATAACATTGGAGACTGTACTATACTTGTAAGAACATTAACGTACATTATAAAAAGTAAAGGACCTAGGATGGAACCTTGGGGTACTCCACTAAGTACTGGTTTCCAGATGGAGCACTTGGAATTTATTCTTACTTTTTGCCTACGAACTGCTAGGAAATCCTTAATCCATTTTAAAAGAGGTCCGGCAATACCAAGGTTTGCCAACTTCAATAGCAGTCTATTAGTTGGCACCTTGTCAAAAGCCTTACTGAAGTCTATGTAGACAACATCAACTGAGTTTCCGTTGTCTAGCGCATTAATCCAGAACACCCTAGCTATAAGGAGGTTCGTTGTACAGGATCTTTCCTAGAGAATAATTATGGAGAGAAGTACACTCTCATATTCGAGAAATACATCTAACAGATAAAATTTATATCTAGAGAAAGACCTATTACTTAATTTCTTACTGATAAAGCCTGTGTTAGTACTTAGTGCTAATGCGTGTAATAGCCACATGTAGTACAAAGGCGCGGGAGTTAATGAGTGGGTGTACATTCAATTAAGAACTGAAGTTATGGCTGACCTTCCTCCTACGCAGGATATTGATGAAACACATGATTACATATCACAAAAAATCGACTCCTCCATAGTTTGGGGGAGATTGCTTCCCTTAGATAGCAGGTTCCCTTCAATTGGTTTGGTGGCTTTCAATAACATTGGCCCTTATCAATATCGTTAGATTTGATCAATGAGTCTTATACATTCGGTCGTGGTGATGACTGCTCCTTCAGATTTGTTCTCGATATGTTTGACGGTTCATCACAGTTCACAACAGTTAGTAAACTCCACTTCAAAATAGTTTTGGTATATAAACTATGTTCTTTACGTCCACTAAGTAATTCATTTACAGGAATCAACGAGTAACAGTCCTCTGGTTTTTATACATGATCTTAGCAGCAATGGAACTTTTGTCAATGGGTCAAAAATTGGACGTGGCAAGAAGCAACCGTTAAATAACAACGATGAAATCTCAGTATCTCTAAAAAATTTAAAATGTTTGATCGTATTTTAACTTACCACTTCACTCTTAGGCTTTATATTTTCTGAATCCAGTTCCGCTCGTGCTCTCTATCCAGCTGAAGTGACAGATAAATATACTGTTTCAAAGCATATCGGACGGTTTGTGTACATTGTATTTGTATATCAACTATAACAGAGGTGCCTATGGGGAAGTTAGGTTGATCTTTGATAAGGAATATTGTGAAAAATACGCAATGAAAATAGTGCAGAAGAAACACTTTTCCTTAGCTTCAAAATTTGGCAAGGTATATTTCCTGATTTATATTTTCTTTTGAAAAATAGCCTTCCACTAGTTCAATCGCTTCTGAAGTGGATATATTAACTCGTTTAAATCACGTAAGTCTGGTGGACTTGGTTTTATAACGTGTTATTTACAACCTTTCCAAAGTTTACTCATAGTTCAAAATTTTTACAATATGCTCATGTATAACCTCATTCATTTATATATGCCATTGGTTGACTAGCTTTAGTAACAGTAATAATAGTCTGTCTCCGGGTTTTCCTTGATGTCTAAGTATTTTTCCTAGCCAGTTATCATTACTAACTTTACATACAAATACAAACCTTTCACACCAGTCTGCCACTGATTTGTTAATCCAAATAACAGTAGTGCTATGTACATTTACTGCTCTCAGCCTTGTGGGATAATGCTTATTAGCTAACATTGTGGTTGTTGGACACTTGTTTAGTTGCTACCTACATATATGCAACTGCATAAATATTTATCCTAGTTTTCGTCATTGAAAGTCAAGTTTGTGGATGATTAATCCATTTAATTTAATGATACAGGATATGGATCAATAGTTTATCAGTGTCTTCTAATTTGATGACGTTAATTGGATCTAGCTATTTGGACAAGTTAACCTCAATGATATTGAAGTCAAATACGGATTAAAATTCGTATTATTAATTACCTGAATACTTAAGTACTGTTTGTTCTTAGCATAAGCTTAATCTTTCAACCAAGTATCCAGACAAGTAAAAACATCTGCGTTATTAAAAAGTCATAGGATTATTACTGTACCCTAAAACGATTCCTGTTACGAAAGACCGATACTTTGAAACTAAAACCTCAATTTATTTAATCCAGACTGGTCAATAACAATCTGTCAGAAAATCTTACGCATTTAATGTTGGACGCTACTTCAAGTTACTTGTGGAATGCACATTTGATTTTGAATCTTGCCCCAAAAGTTAGATCTGTAAAGCCCCTGGTCTTCGATAGTGTTGAACAAACCATCTACATGATAGTGTGAAATGCTAAACTTGGCTTTGAATAGGTTTATATGTACTTCTTGTGAAATATCCCGGTAATTAACGAGTCGTATTATTAGTGTAACGTACACCCATTAAAATCACACTTGTACCAAGTAATACATTGAATTTTCGTTTTTCTTTATTGCAAGTCATATTTTTACTATCTCATGGTTTAAAGGCATGATTTTATTTACATCTTGAATATATTGCAATAGTCGAGAAGGGTATACAACTTTCCAGAGTTATAAGTTATTTCATCTTCTAACAGTTAGATATGTATTTGACATTTACACTGAAATTGTCAGATTCTTCGCGATGTTTAAAATATTCTTCAGGTTTCATTTCGGCCTGGATTTACTGATTGACCAAAGATACATAAAATCAGTCTAATTATGTAAACGTATCAAAATAGAATGTAGGTAAAGCATAGCTGTGGCGCATATATATCTGTGTTTCTTTGTACTAATATTTATGTGTTCAAATATATAATAGGTAAAAGGCATAATATCGGTATATGTACTCTAATACTGTATGGTTGATATACATTCAACTATATTCTGTTCCTAATCTTTTTGCTCAACAGGAAAATTTTGATTGTAAATATACTTTTTTCTCTACTCCAATTTTTCCCGTTAATCTGTTCTTATTAACATTTACTCTTATTCGTAGCCATGTATCATTCAAATCTACGATGTTATAGATACGACAGAAGCGATGTACATGGTTCTTGAGCTGTAAGCAGATCGGTTGTCAAACTCATTTTACATTTCAGTGTTGAAGGTGGTGAACTCTTTAATCGTATTGTCGACCTTGGTCAATTAAATGAATCTGATTCCAAGTTTTTATTTCTTCAAATGGTTATAGCCGTGAAGGTAACCAGTTAATTATATGTACACTCCTGGTGGTATCTTGACGATCTAATTTTGTTTAATTAAATTAAAAATAAAAGGTTTAATGAATGACCAATGTGCAAACTGAAACTGTTTTAGTTTAAGAATGAACTTGAAGTGCTATCACCTCTAATGACAGTTAACGATGTGCATATCTTATATTTTGATAGTTATTTGGCTTAGTTCATTTACTGATAATATTTTCATTCACCTCATCTAAGTCACACAAATCCTATTAAAACGGCACCAAAAATAGTATACGTTACACAATATATGTATGCGAGCCGCATTACTACCCAAGCACAACCAGGTGGTTTTCTTGGGAAATCACTCCCCAAGCCTTTAATCTCAAAGTCTAACCCAAAAAGCAGTTAAGCAATATCACCTATGATAAAAGGGATATATATGTAACAATCTAGTTACTGAATAATGATACAGTAAAACAATAATTCGATAAAATCAGTTCCAACGTTTACAACATTTATCCCGTCATAACAATATCGTCGCTCAGTACGCTATTTGTTCTCCCATGATCCTGGATTCCATCCTCGCCGTTGGTTTGGAATCGGTGTTTTACTCCTCACCTAGACGAATTTTGCTTATCCACCAACCCAGTTTAGTTGCATAATATCCCGGTAATTAACGAGTCGTATTATTAGTGTAACGTACACCCATTAAAATCACACTTGTACCAAGTAATACATTGAATTTTCGTTTTTCTTTATTGCAAGTCATATTTTTACTATCTCATGGTTTAAAGGCATGATTTTATTTACATCTTGAATATATTGCAATAGTCGAGAAGGGTATACAACTTTCCAGAGTTATAAGTTATTTCATCTTCTAACAGTTAGATATGTATTTGACATTTACACTGAAATTGTCAGATTCTTCGCGATGTTTAAAATATTCTTCAGGTTTCATTTCGGCCTGGATTTACTGATTGACCAAAGATACATAAAATCAGTCTAATTATGTAAACGTATCAAAATAGAATGTAGGTAAAGCATAGCTGTGGCGCATATATATCTGTGTTTCTTTGTACTAATATTTATGTGTTCAAATATATAATAGGTAAAAGGCATAATATCGGTATATGTACTCTAATACTGTATGGTTGATATACATTCAACTATATTCTGTTCCTAATCTTTTTGCTCAACAGGAAAATTTTGATTGTAAATATACTTTTTTCTCTACTCCAATTTTTCCCGTTAATCTGTTCTTATTAACATTTACTCTTATTCGTAGCCATGTATCATTCAAATCTACGATGTTATAGATACGACAGAAGCGATGTACATGGTTCTTGAGCTGTAAGCAGATCGGTTGTCAAACTCATTTTACATTTCAGTGTTGAAGGTGGTGAACTCTTTAATCGTATTGTCGACCTTGGTCAATTAAATGAATCTGATTCCAAGTTTTTATTTCTTCAAATGGTTATAGCCGTGAAGGTAACCAGTTAATTATATGTACACTCCTGGTGGTATCTTGACGATCTAATTTTGTTTAATTAAATTAAAAATAAAAGGTTTAATGAATGACCAATGTGCAAACTGAAACTGTTTTAGTTTAAGAATGAACTTGAAGTGCTATCACCTCTAATGACAGTTAACGATGTGCATATCTTATATTTTGATAGTTATTTGGCTTAGTTCATTTACTGATAATATTTTCATTCACCTCATCTAAGTCACACAAATCCTATTAAAACGGCACCAAAAATAGTATACGTTACACAATATATGTATGCGAGCCGCATTACTACCCAAGCACAACCAGGTGGTTTTCTTGGGAAATCACTCCCCAAGCCTTTAATCTCAAAGTCTAACCCAAAAAGCAGTTAAGCAATATCACCTATGATAAAAGGGATATATATGTAACAATCTAGTTACTGAATAATGATACAGTAAAACAATAATTCGATAAAATCAGTTCCAACGTTTACAACATTTATCCCGTCATAACAATATCGTCGCTCAGTACGCTATTTGTTCTCCCATGATCCTGGATTCCATCCTCGCCGTTGGTTTGGAATCGGTGTTTTACTCCTCACCTAGACGAATTTTGCTTATCCACCAACCCAGTTTAGTTGCATAATGTTCTCTTTTCATCCTCTCGTTTCTAAAATCAGCATTCCCCTCCCCTCAAGAAAGCAATGCATAGGGATTCTTTGGGAGATACCATAGAATAATGATCGTATGAGGGCATTTTTTGAGGGGAATGAACTCTCTTCACCGTCGCCTTAACCAGCCCATTTACGAGCAAAAAGGACTTATTTAGAGCACAATACATTTTCTTATATGAGTTGGGTGTTGAATATTCATTTATTCATTTGACACAACTTGTATCCACTAAATTGTTTAAAAGTGAAATGCGACTATACTGCTATTTTTTCACCTGAAATTTCATCGACGAAGATAATCAATGTACTTATCGATATTATGTTGATCAGGTTACTGACTCATGAGTTTGCATAACTCCTGTTTTGTGTTCATTTTTTTATTCTCCTAACTAAATACTTACGGATATCATTATTAACACTAATTGGTTAAATAGTTTTGTGTATATTTGCAAGTATCTTGCCTTTTTTTGTTTATTTGTAATCAACTTTTTACTATGAATGGGTATTGTTACCAAACCGTTTTATATTAATATTATTATTGATAGCTATTCTCACTCTCTTTCTCTTTTCAACCTCCTTTTTACTTCTAAAGTACTTACATGATCATGGAATCACTCACCGTGACTTAAAGGTAACATTGAACTCATTTATATATTTGTTGATTTTTTTTTAGTTATACTACAGTCAAGTAGTTTTTTTCCTAAATATATCATTTGTTCAAGTTTTATGTCTAAAATCACCAAATTTTAGACTTGACATTGTATTTTTACAACTTCTTTGTCCTACTGTTTTCAGTAAGATTCCTATTAATGGCTTTATTCAATATCATATGTTTAGTTCCATATGAAATTTTCAGTTTATTTATTTATTTATTTCAACACATAAATATTGGTACAAGAGGGCACCAAATATATATGCGCCACACCATATTTGTGTATGTGTGGGCTGTGATACTGCCCGGGTGCCCAGACCAAAGCAGGTGGTTTTCTTAGAGGGCCACACCCCGAGCCTTTGACCTAAAGGTCTGATCCACAAGGCAGTGGAGCATCGTGAGGAGATGCAGTCCCATTGTAGCCGGTGACCAACGATTGGTTCATACGCCATTTGTTCCCTCAGGACACTGGAGCCCATGTGCATCATTGGTTTGGGATCCGGTTAAAGCGCCGGATATTCGCTTTTCGTCTTCTCATTTTCGTAGACAACACCCCCGCCACGAGAAGGCAGTGAGTAGGACTTCCCTGGTAGTACTTTGAGTTAATAGCTTGTGAAATGTGCCAGTTAAGTATTGTGATTATCTTGGTTTTAAATTTTTCGGTAAACACAAGTGATTTGAGAGTAAATAAGGAATTTGCGACATCGTTCGATTTTTTACTGTTATTCAATAGTGTACACTGAATGAAAATAACAAACTTTTTGTTCAGTAAACTAGCAAATCGAATAGCGAAAACTGGTATCACCTTGAGCTCACATCTAGGTCAAACCTTAAATATTTTGTTTTAGGGGATTTTAAAGAACAGTCTCTTGAGAGTACTTAATAAGCAAGCTAGAACTTCATTTTCACTTTATGGACGACACTTCTATAATTCTAAAAAGCAACGATGGAATACGGAACATTTTGAATAAGTTTAGCAAAATTCACTTAACAATCTTTTTCCAAAAGGAATGATCAATCTGGTCTATGGGTTACCTGCACTATCTAACATCAATTATATAGATTATTAAGTCTCTTCAGTCATACGTAGTCAACTTAGATATTAAATATCATGCATACTTATGCATCATAAATTATTACGTAAAAATAACACCACTATCTAATACAGTTTTATATTTCTGAACATGTTAAATCCTCATAAAGATAACTATGTTGTTAATTAGACACTCAAGAAAACTGTCAATGATAGCTAACTGTGGTGTTCGTTAATACCTATACAACTGAAATGTTTCGAATATAACACATGATTTAAAACTTCTGTCGTATTGTTAAAACCATAGATAAACTGTCGCTTTGGATAAATTCTTCATGCTTCGCTTATTCGTACAGAGCTCATTCATTGTTCAATGGTCTACCAAATTATTATCCTCATTGATAAAACAGTAAAAAATCGTTCTATACTACTCTGTTAATTCTACTTTTGTTTTATAGCCTGAAAATATTCTCCTCACAAGTAAAGCAAATCGATGTCTTATAAAAGTGACTGATTTCGGTGTATCAAAACTTGTTGATGAAGGGACAATGTTGCGTACATTTTGTGGTACTCCAGACTACTTGGCTCCAGAAGTTCTTAAAACTGCTGGTTGTGGTACATACACATGTGTTATTGATGTATGGTCACTCGGTGTGATTTTGTACATTTGGTAAGTTGTATATATTTGTTGTAAACTCAGGTTACCCTTATCCTCGTGGTGTATTGATTAAAACATATTCTTTTCAGTTACTCGGTTGCCTGTTTGAACCCTGATGATAACCAGCCTACCTCCATACATCATACACAATAATTATTGATAATATATCACCAAATCTTTCTACTATTTCTACTACGAATCAGTCAAAATCTTAAAAACTGAAATGCTAACGACCGTTTAAACTATTTGGAATATTTATGAAAGCTCTATAAATTCTAAATGGGGTTTAAAACAAAGAAAACAGAAGTAGCTTTTCATATTTTAAATAAAAAATACATGTATGTAGTAAATACAACTCTTTACCTAATAACTCATGGTATTAATTCAGACTGTTCTATCCCAATATTTGAAACTATTCTTTTATTTTCAATATAGACTGCATAATTTCACGTATGTGAAGATCATCTAGAGATATTTTAGTTCACCAATTTGACACTAATAATCACAAATCATAAAAACTTGTTTGACAGAACTTACATATTTCATTTTCGACAGTAACCCATCAAAACTATATAGGTTCATCGTTGTCAAGTGGTTTCAAATAGTCCGAAAACCCTGTCTAACAGTTGACACTCGTCAGCTAGGTTTAGCTTCAGTCTTGAGCGAACTGATGTTCATTGTTACATTCAAACCCGCGTAACTGAGCATCACAGACATTACCACTGATATGTTTGGTCTGCAACTGACCTCCTGTAGGACTAGACACATTGCAACTCCATCGGTAGAATTTGGTTGGCATTAAAGAAGATTAGACATACATGAAACTGCCCACTACTTAGTAATCAGTTAATTGTACTTATTGGAATGTTTTGGCTTTTCATGTCAGATTTCCATTCACTAAATGTTCACTTTTAGTTTAAAATTAGTTTTCATAACGCTCTCGCATCTTCTATAAGCTCTCCACACAAGACTTACAATTGTCTCCCAAACCTTAATTAGGGGTGTTTTCACCCCTGGCGTGACTCAGTTTAACAATAAATAACTTCGTTTCCTGTCTCAAGTTATTTTTTCCAAACTTTTAAATTAACAAATGTAACATCATGGGGCTGGTGGTGGCTGTGCATCCAACAGTCGTAGCTGGTAAGAATTTCACAGTTTGGTTGACTGGTTCATCACATCTTCGCATTATGTAGCTCTTAAACGCTACTTTACTCACATAGTATTTTATCACAGTCAATCAGTGATTCGAAGGCACTTACGATCGATTACTAACAATCACCGGTATATAAACTGTCGTTTTTATTCACATTTAGATGATTTTCTAAACACTTATTCGACTGTCTTTTAAGAACACAGAAATAGTGGTAAAAAGGGACAACGAATACATATGCGCCACACACATCACTTGATTTGTGTGTGGGCTGTAATACTGCCTGAGTGTCCAGACCGAAGCAGGGGTTGATTTCTATCTTACATATTATCGACTTTAATAATCAGTAATTTATAAATTGCACAAATCTTTGCGAATTTCGATCACTCATCGGTCAAAACAATACTTCACGGGTTCTAACTCTTCCATCCGAATTCGGTTTGACTAACAGAAATGCTACAGCTCTTCCTACACTCGAACATTGTAGTTCGGAGAAGATTATAATATGAAAACAATATTCAACTAATAAGGTGACATAATATAGCGAAGTTGCATTGACATAGACACGTACAAAGTATTTTTATGCACAATGATAATGTTATCACATCCGTAAGCTCAAGCCAGAACTATGCGTACAAAAGAAGTACGTCCTATGGTTATTGTTACCTTGGTCCTAATTTAGTATTATTATTACAGCATATTTCTCCCTCGACTTATATCTCATATTCTCATTCATTTATTCATAATTACTCATGATATCACAATTCATTATTCTTCATCTCTATTACCTTTAATTACCTACAATGGTTGTAACAAAAACATTTTAATCATCTTACTATATTCACATTATAATTCGTTATTATTTGTATTACGTAATCTAGTATTATAATCTGTCTATTACATCATCTTGGTTATTCCTTATTCCCATTTCCTCACGGAACTAGTAATTGAACAAAACGTTTTCATATATACACGATTATACATAAATATTGGTACAAAAGGGCACCGAATACATATGCGTCATACAAGTCACTTGATCTGTGTGCGCTATGATATTGTCCGGGTGCCCAGACAGAAACAGGTGGTTTTCTTAAGGGACCATACCCCAAGCCTTCCACCTAAAAGTTTGGTCCACATGGCAGTGAAGCAATATCAGGAGGTACAGTCGCATGGTGACGTAATTTAATTAGTGTTCATTTTTATATCCTAAACCTATCCACACATCTTACCATTTTCATTATTGTTACCATTATATTATTACACTTGTTAACTTCTTTTGGGAAATTTATTCAGCATCCACCCCTATCTACTATTAATGTTTAGTTTGTGTTATATTTCTCTTCCATCACTGAATTCTTAAACCACCCCTTCACTCATACGTTTCCACTCACTTGACTCCCTTAAATTATATGAACTCTTCAAATTCTATCCAATTATTACGTAACCCATCTTATCAGTTTTTAATTTCATGAATCTTATATAAACCCTTCATTACCTCTAAATTTATCACACAATTGATCTTATCTGTCTTTGAACTTCACCCAACTATTACATCACTCATCCTTAATGTTTCCTTGATTCTAACACTAAATAACCTCTGACCTACTCTTGCATATATATCATTAATAACCTTTGTCATTCCAATCTTTTGCATTCACTTATGTCGATTGTTTCATACTATTTCTTATCTTATTGTAAAATTCTAATACACATTTGGTTGTAAGCAGTTGATGAGAGACCACGAAATAGAATGCATGGTAATTGTAGAGTATCTGATGAGAAAGAGTATTCTTCGTTCATATTAATTTTGTTTTGTATATAATGGGAATTTCTTCAGCAAATATTAGAAAAGGAATGGTGTATGGGACAAGCTGTGAACCACATATGGAGAAGTTCGAACGCTTCATTTCTATCTGAAATTTTTGCTGATGATGTTGTTCAGAAGAACAATGAAAGCTCCGCGACCAAACCATCCAGCTCGTTCAGAACTTTGCATTCATATTGTCTTTTGTATATTTATAATACATCAATTTAAGGGAAATTACTTACTTACGTCTGTTACTCCCAATAAAGCATGGGTCACCGTTCAGCATTCTCCAATACACTCTGTCCTAGGCCTTCCTTTCTAGTTCTATCCAATTGTCGTTCATTCTTCTCATGTCTATCTCCATTTAAATTAAGGCAAATGACGGATTTTAATTCTTCGAATGTTTACCGTATTTACTAAGCATATCCATTTATGATTCATTGTTTTATCACCTTTTACTAATCATTTCATATATTTACTTCAGTTTAGTGGGATATCCTCCATTCACTAAACAACGTCAAGATTTTGATTTAGAAACTCAAATTATTAATGGTTTATATGACTTTCCCAAAATGTTCTGGCATGGAATAAGTGAAGAAGCTATAAATCTTATTAAACATATGCTTGTTGTCAATCCAGTTGATAGGAGTTCAATTTATGTAAGTTTCAAAGTGTCTGTATTGTGGGAGGTTTTTTTGGAACCATAATAAATGAAATCATAGAATAATACAATTACGTATTGTTTTTTCCACTAAAATTATAACTTTAAAATAAAAGTAGTCTGTCAATCATACGAAACATACAGCCTGATTCATGTTTACAATGTTCCAAGTTGCCACAACATATCAACACAATATGATGACATTATAAAAAAAATCCTAGAGTAACAGATGTGTCAGTGGTAGTAGGAAAGGTTAGTCATAGAGTATGTGATTCGAGATATGGAAGATTCACCGAAGGGAGTTAGAGAATCCTGATTCCAAACCAATGGTGCACATGGGCTCCAGTATGCTAAAGGAAATAATGGTGTACGAACCAGTTGTTGGTCACCGGCTATCATGGGACTGCATTTCCTGATGTTGCCCCACTGCCTTGTGGTTCAGACCTTTGAGTCGAAGGCTCCGGATATGGCCCCCTAAGAAAACCACCTGTTTCGGTTTTGCCACCTAGGCAGTATCTCATCCTTCACACAAATCGAATGATTTATGTGGTTCATATCTGTTTGGTGGCTCCTTGTACCAATGTTTATGTGTTTAAATAAATAAAATAATGTAATTCGAGAAGAAAGAATGCATTTAAGGAATAAATGGTATACAATAATTCTGAAACTCGAGAACTAAGGCTCGATAAAGAGTGCATACACCTCCGCCACAGCAACTGCTTTTCAGTTATGTTGCCCATCCCCAACCATTTGGTTATGGTAATCACGTGGACCTCAACTCGTTACTCTTCATCTATCAACACAGTTCAGTTCAACAGTCAATGACTATATATATATATATATATATATATATATATATATATATATATATATATATATATATATATATACGCGACTAGCGATAACAGGAAGATCTGATGGGATAAACCACTGATTAACATGTAAATAAATATGTTTTCCACCCCTATATTGTCTACATTTTAGTGTCGAATGAATGAATAAATGCAGTACCGTTCCAATGTTTACAGCATTTGACTATGGGCAAAGAGAACTCCCAACTAATCAGTACAAATAATGTTCACCTGATCATATTATTAATGCACCTTTGTAGTTAATTTCCTATATTTTTTTTTAGCAAATTGTGATGTTTATTGAATGCAATTAATTATTTTCAGGATGTTTTAGAAGATCCTTGGCTTATTGATGCTGAAATTCAAAATGAAGTTCAACAATTGATAAGTCATGCAAGTAAAACTACTGTATCTTCTAATCACTCTCAATTAAATGTTTCAAAACAAATCTATCTGTCATCATTATCACAAGGAATTTCATCAAATAATCATTCTCCTGAAACTACCAATCCATTTGATTGTCATTCAAATAAACCTATTGATTTGCTTTGTCCCAATGATGCCCATCCCAGTGTAGATGAACATGCAGCAGATGTCGAAAATGACAGTAACAATTATACTGATGAAAGGAAAGAAAGCAATCAATGTTTTTTAACCGACAAGGTAAGTCTGACATTACTACCATCAAATTCTACAATTTTTATTTTCCATTACTCCATCTATGCAGATAGGGTTTAAAATCAGTTGCAGGATGTTGGCATTTACGATGTATATCCATCCATATTTTGGATTGCTTTGATCAATGAACATCATACAATTCGTCTACCCTAGTTCTCACTTAAACCTGTTTTTGTCTCTGAACTTTAACACCAATTGTCCGAATCTGGTTCCTCTAACACGAGTCCTAATCAGTTGCTTGAATGAGAAGCAAACTTTATTGACTAAAACCGAATAAATATACATCTTTCTCCCTTAGAAATGAGAACATTATTTTCACTCAATAGCGTTCGCTTACCTTTCGGCCTATGCATGATTAGCGAGACGTATCATCTCCACATATTGATTTCATATAAATATTATTTTATTGAGAGTTGAAGTGAAGGTTGTAGGTACATGTATGAATGCCCCCAAGTGCCCTGGTACGGCCGAGAGTGGGGATAATCCGCTCTCCCTCTCGAAATGCTCTCACATGGCCACGCGTATATAACCTCTGCCAGGGAAGTCCTACTCACTACCTTCTCGTGGCGGGGGTGTTGTTTACGAAAAATGGGAGGACGAAAAGCGAATGTCCGGCGCTTTAACCGGATTTCAAACCAATGGTGCACATGGGCTCCAGTATCCTGTGGGAACAAATGGCGTATGAACCAATTGTTAGTCACCGGCTTCCATGGGACTGCATCTCCTTACGATGCTCCACTGCTTTGTGGATCAGATCTTCAGGTCGAAGGCTTGGGGTGTGGCCTCCTAAGAAAACCGCCTGTTTCGGTTTGGGCACCCGGGTAGTATCACAGCCCTCACACATATCAAATGAGATTTGTGTGGCGCATATGTATTTAGTGCCTCCTTGTACTAATATCTATGTGTTAAAATAAATAAATACATGTATAAATAACCATAATTCGGACTGTGCGCCATACTTTATTCACACTATATTTGATGTAACAAGTAATCTTAAAATAATTTTCCTTAAAAGCATTTTGATATTTGAATTCTCAATGTTGTTCTCCCAAATTCTAATCTTCTGAATTCTTCATCTCCCTTTTTTTCTCTTTCCAAATTTATTTCACTGGATTATACTCCTTGAATAACATCTTCAAACCCTAATGTTTCTGATTACTGCTTATACTGTTACTACTTCTACCACTATGGGATTTGAATCGACAACTGCATCTTTGTGCTAATGTGGTATGGCAACTCGAACTGATGTACGTACGTACGAAGTTCCACGTTGCTACTGGCTGAATTCGCAATGTGTTAAGTTAATTATCAGTTGTTTAATTTATGATATCATGCATATAAAACAGTGGGAAATGTTCATTTGTTCATCTATGATTTGGTTGATGTAATGTACTGTGTTACTTACTTATTAAGTAGAATATTTTATCTTCAAATTATGTGTATTTATCGTAAGTTCTACATGAATTCATATCATTTTGTCGGCGGAACAGTTGTATAGTTTGTTATTGAGTCGTAAGTGGTGTAGGAAGTGTATATGCTCAATCTCTGAACTATATTATTCGTGGATTAGGTCGAGTAGCGGAATCCATTGCATGTTTTTCTTCTTATCTGGTGGGACTCGTCAGTTGGATGTACCTACATCTCGGTGTTGACGATTATATTGAAACTCTAATTCAAAACTTGTGTAGTTATAATTGAATAGCTTTTGATATTAGACAAGGGAGAGCTAAGTAATTTTAATCTTTCTGTTATATCCCGATAAGAATAATGAATGGTAATTTTTGGGATCCATTTATGCATCAAGATTATGAGTGTATTTTTATCGTATAATTGTTAAATAACTAAACTGTTCATATTCATATCCCTCTTATCATGAGTTTTGGTTTGACCTATGAACGATTATTATACGATTTATCTTTCTTGAGTTATGGCCTGTCTATTGATTACTATCTCCCTCTTTCACAGCCACAATTAACTAAATCTTGTACAAATGTTATTTTATATTTTATGGTACGATGTGGTCTGTCTGGTTGGTATATAAACCCAGTATGTTTGAAATGCATGATTCATATCACAGAGGCTGAGATTGGTGTTCTGGACTCAACTGGCTGAGCTAGGCGGAAAGCAGGATCAATTAGGACTCTAGGCTGCTCGCGCGTGTTTTATACGTCACTGGTTCGATTGATAGTTCGCTGCTCTCTGATTGGCGGTATCGTTGCGTTATACATTAAACAGGGCACACAGGTTCACAAGTTGTAACACTTTCGATTGGACCAGTGTCTCAGTAGATAAAGCACTAAATTTACAACAATTTTAGGTTTTAAAGTCACTACTGTCACCTACCTAGTTCACACATTCGATAGAGTAGCCCTCACATATAAACAACGGATGACTTGCAGCTGAATACACGAACTTGTAACTGGTAACCGGGTTGCAACAAAACATATACCACAATCTGTCAACCAACATTGATTAATTATTACCAATCAGTAACCAGTGTCATGTTTGTCCAGTCTATTAGTCTGTTAGTCGAATTTTGTCGATCAAGTTGTAATGTAGTGACCAGTGTAAGTGACTGGATTTTACGTGCTCTATGTTTCAGATGTTAGGTGGTTGGAGTTAGTCAGTGGGAAACTCTGTTGGACCTACATTTTGTGTTAGTTGACACTCGTGAGCATGGTGTACCTGGAATCTTGAGGAATCTGGTGCTTCATGTAGGACTGGAACCCAGTGAGTGGTGGTTTGAATAACTCAATGTTAATGTTTCACACTGAAGCTAGGCGACCTACATTCGAATTCATTAGAGAGCACCGATTCCCTCAAAACTACAGATACATCCTTCTGATGTGTCCCGAATAGTATGACAACTAGGTCAAGTAGGATTTCCTGTAGGCTACCTCGAACCACCTACAATCTTTGATATCCTATCTGTTAACTAATCATATCACTGTTCTTGCTCTATATGTAATGCTTGTCTTTTTTTATCTTCCTCTTTCCTATTCAGGCTGTGATCAGAAAACGTCCTACATTAAGTTCACTAGACTCTGTATTAAAATCTCCAAAAGTGCTTATTATCTCTTCCAATGAAAAAGCCATAAATGATCAAGGTGAATCAAAATAAAACAAGAAATGGAAAGAAACTATTCACGAACAACCAACCAACACTCATTAGATTATCATTTTATATTCCTTTCCAAATTCCTTCTATTTAGATTCTTTTTTATTTCTTTCATTATTTTGCTTTCTCATTAATTTTATTTGTCCATATTTTTGGTGCCCTTAAGATATTTCATTAACTTATCAATTAGTGAATAGAACTAATGTCGTTTAATTTCAAGTTTTAATCCAATTCTCATTGTAGATATACCTACTACTACACTTACTACATCGTATTTTGCGCTCTCCCTTATTATAAGTCCTGTCTTATTTCACTAAAATATTATTTTCTGTAAGTCGTTTGTTTATCTACATATTTCGGGGGGCGGGAGAACAAAGTTTTATTCCACGCCTGTTACTAGCCATCGAGGAGCATAGGCCGTCCATTAGCAGTCTCCTTCAAACCCTGTCCTGGGCAATCTTTTTCAATTCTTTCCAGTTGCCATTCATTCTTTTCATATCTGCTTCCATTTCCCGACGTAGTGTGTTCTTCGACCATCCTCTTATCTGCTTCCCTTCAGGATTTCACGTTAGGGCTTGCCTCGTGATGCAGAAAGCTAGAAGTGAGCTAAAATTAGTATATTAAGATATTAGTTACGATAATGATTCTAAAGAATAATGTGTTGAATACGTTCCTATTTCAGAATATTCACATTATCTCTTCAGGTTTCTAGAAAACAAGGTATGCCATTTCATATTTCGTATGTTTTGAAGTAATTAATATGAAGTTTTCTATTGTTCAAATGTAACGAGGAATATATCAACTCCTTCAAAAGTTCAGTAATAACTTGCTGATAAATGTCAAGTAGTACCATACTCATGTCCAGAGTTCCCTGTTGGTTACCGCATAACATCTAACTTTAAAACTTGATTTTTTTTATTGAACTGACGATTAATTTTCTGATTTATTAGTTGAATTCATGACTTGGTTAAAGCTTGGTTGGGGTCCGTGTGACTATCGTAACCAATGGTTGGAGACTGTGGGTGACATGGCACAGAATCGATCACAATGGCGTCGGTGTATACACTCTCTATCTTCCCTTAAACTAAGAGATTAAAATCGCTTCATATATTTCCTTCTATGAACTATTTCTTTCTTTCTGTGCTATATCCTTATATGCAATTTTTCTTTTATATTTTACCACCACTGGAATAACTGCTTCTATGAATCCGGTGTTCATCTTGTTGTGCTAATGAGGTATGGCAACTTGAACCGATTCACGTATGTGCCTGGTCCCACGTTGTAGCTGACTGACTGACTTGGTTAAAGCTAGGCCACCTTGGAAAACCTGGAATGTTTGATTGTCATTATGTAGGCAAATGAAAGAAAAATTCTCAGTATGAATGTACAGTCCATAAGGAACCTTTAAATACACTGACGGTGTGTTATATGCCGATGAGAATAATGGATGGTAACTTTTGGGATCTAGTTCTGGACTAATATGATACATATACTTTTTATTGTGTAATTTTTAAATAAATAAACTATTCATATTCCGCTTATTATAAGCTTTATTTTGACCTATGAACTATTATTATACGATTTACCATTGTTGAATTATGCCCCGTCTATTAATTACTAACTCCCTCATTGACAGCCACATGTGGCTAAATCTTGTACAAATGTTATTTCCTATTTTATGGTACAATGTGGTCTGTCTGGTTGGTATATAAACCCAGTATGTTTGAAATACATGACTGATATCAAGGAGGCTGAGATTGGTGTTCTGGATTCTAACAGGCAGGGTTAGGCAGGAAACAGGACTGATAAGTACTCTAGACTGCTCGTATGAGTTTTATGCATCATTGGTCAGGTCGATAGGTCATTGTTCTCTAGTTGGCGGTATCATTACGTTATATATTATTAGGGCACAAGGTCACTCACCAACAAATACAGGTCAAGACGAACAGCGTACCAGCAGCTCCTGTATCAGTAGTCCTCAACATACACGAGCGGAGAGAAGCAGCATTCTTAAATACAACACAGAAATTACCAACACAATCACACTTGATAGACGAATTCTTAAAAAAGGTGGAACGTTTCACGTTTGTTGTTATCATCATCGATGAGTGGTTCGTTTATTATTGAATCAATATTTACGAATATGTATACACTTTTACTGAATCGATCTACTCGGAATGCCTGAATTCACTTATTGTGACTTGTCTTTTCGTGGTGTATTGTTCAGGAAATTTTTTAACACACTCCATCATTCAGAATGTAGGTATGTTTAATCTATGTGAAGGTTTGACAATAAATAGATGGTTAACTTGTAACAAATAATGCTGATAAGTGCATTATAAATAAATTATGAATCTCAATTGACTTCAATAAATACTGATATACACTGAACAAACTTGATGTTTACAAAAGCTGTGCTATTTTTCTTTGTTGCATATGTAATCATTTATGGGTATTGGTCAATTGGTTGATTAGTCCGATTCCTACCACCCAGTTTACCGCTCACGTTAGTTCATGGGATAAGTCCCATTATCTAAGAGGTATGAGGAGGACGTGTAAGTCGGATTTTACCTCCCTTGATGTTTACAAACAACGTCATATTTGATTTACTTAAAAATTACGTAATTTTGATTCTTTCAGAGATTATCGTGAAAAAAAATATTTCTTCTCAAAGATTCATAGTACTTAAAAAAGGAATCAGAATATGTTGTAATATCAGATGAACCATTCTCAGTTAACTAACACTCTTATGTGTTTAGTAGTGTTTATAACCAACAGATCTTGTCTCGTCATTAGATTGCTCTTTCATATACTTTTAACAATCATCGTAGCGTAAAGTAATGAAAAAGACATTGTTGAGAATGAACTGACTTTATATGATTGTTTCATATGCACTGAAACTTGTCACCTACATATAAAATCTTTTACAGATATAATCTGAGATGGTGGAGAAGATTTGTAGGTCAGATGGATGATTTCGACGGAGTTTTGTTCTTTGAGATAGGTGGTTTGGTTGTGGAGCTTTTGTCTTTCTTCTCCTTCACTTCTACCTGAAGTTTGTGCTGATGATGTCTTTCAGAAGAACGATGAAAGCCAAGCCCCACAATCAAACCATCTATCTCAAAGAAAAAAACTTCATCCAAAACAGATATACTCTGACTTTTGTGTACAGAAGGAAAAGTTTATAACTCCTTACCGTGGTATGATGATTATGGTTTTAATCAAATAATTATCATCTAGATAATTCCCTAAATACTCAAACTGTTAAGTTTGTTCATGTTCTCTATCATTACACTCTTCCCGTCAACTTTATTTTGTGTATTATTTCATACTACTTATTAAGATTCAGTAGTCCTAGAAATTTATACGCAAATATTGTAACGCATGTTTATCGTGTAATATTCTAAAATATTTACACATATTTCTAGCATTTATTGTATTTATCATTATAATTACTTTATCTCAATCATCGTAGCGGTTATTCGAAATCTCGTGTGATCGTTTAATCCTTGTTTAGACTCAACGATTTCGATATTTAAAACAATTAGTCCCTTGTATAAATTCCAATGGAGCAATGAGAAAACGGAGTTGATCTGAGAAATGTGATGTGTTTGTCAAGGCATTTTATATAGTGTTTGCTTTTGGTTCCATTTTTGCTTGTTAATAAACTGTTATCAAGGTCGGACATAGCTATCAGCTGTCATTTGCATTATCGTATATGATAATTATTCTTTATGTCCTCTGCCAGAGAAGTCCTACTCACTGCCTTCTCGTGGCGGTGTTGTCTACGAAAATGAGAGGACGAAAAGCGAATGTCCGGCGCTTTAACCGGATTCCAAACTGATGGTGCACATGAGCTCCAGTATCCTGAGGGAATAAATGGCGTGTGAACCTATCGTTGGTCACCGGCTACCATGGGACTGCATCTCCTCACGATGCTCCATTGCCTTGTGGATCAGACCTTTAGGTCAAAGGCTCGGGGTGTGACCCCCTAAGAAAATCATCTGTTTCGGTTTGGGCACTCGGGCAGTATCACAGCCCTCACACAAATCGAATGATTTATGTGGCGCATGTGTATTTGGTGCGTCCTTGTACTAATGTTTATGTGTTTAAATAAATAAATAATAAATAATTCTTTATGTTGTTACTACAGAAAGACCTTTTCATTTCAGACTTACTGACGCGCTGAGCTTCATGGATACATCACTAGTTGAGGTTTGTAATTAATTTACGTATATTACTCAATAAAGAACCGCTTTCTAGACAATCTGGTGATTCCCGGACTAATTAAAACCCATTGAACACAAGTTGGATAGAAAAGATTCGATTCAGAGGGGGTGTTGTTGTATTGTGATCATGAAAAAGAAAATGCTTCACAGATACACACAAGGATTTACACAGGTGTTGGTCAAAGAAGCACGAAAAGCGCTTACATGATGGGAATTTCATGAATCCAGAATCATTAAAGGATCCTTCAAAACAGAGAAATGGATTACAATGAAGAAGAACTGGACAAGTGGACAAACAGTATTACAAAATTTCAGTGCAGACTTCCTTCAAAATACTGACAAACTCAACCAATGCAAAATAACACTCAGCAACAGGTACAAAGCCTTACAAGATCTACTAAGAGAAGAGGAAACTACCATGGAGAATTACCAGAATAGGATTAAAGAGGCAATAACTTTAACGTGTCAGGAGGTGCTAGGCTGCAACAAGCATCATCACAAGGAATAGATCTCTATCGACACCCTGGACAAGATTTAAGAAAGGAACAACAAGAAGACAGCAACTAACAACAGTCAGTCAAGAACAGAGAAATTCAAGGCACAACTGAATACACAGAAGCAAACAAGCAAGTGAAGTAGAGCATTAGATCCGACAATCAGAAATACGTGGAAGAGTTAGCAAGGAGAGGGGATAAAGCTGTAAGTGAAGGAAATATGAAACAACTATATGACACGATGGAGAAACTGTCAGGGGAATATAGTAAGCCAGAGAGATTGGTCAACGACGAAGAAGGCAAGACGATAACCGAGATTCAAGAACAGAGGAAGGAGTGTGTAGAACACTTTGGGGAACTATTGAATATACCAGCCTTAACGAACCCACAGCACATCTAAACAGCATGCACAGACCCTCCTATAGATATCACTTCATCAACGATAGAAGAAATCAGGATGGACACCAGACAAATGAAGAGTGGGAAATCAGCGGGACCTGACAATATATCAACTGAAGCACTGTAGTGAGACAGAATTAATTGCAAACATGTTTCACACTCTATTCAGGAAGATTTGGGAGGAGGAACAAGTGCCACAGACAAAGTGGTGAGAACGATATTTCATCAAGATACCAAAGGAAAATGGCTTGAGCAAATGTGAAAACTACAGAGGCATCACACCACTAGCAATGCCAGGAAAGGTTTTCAACAGTTTTGTTGAACGAAACGGAAGATTTAGTAGACGCCCGCCTTCAAGATAAAAAATCTGGATCTTATAATCACCTATTATTTCCATCAAAATTATGTAGCCCATCTTCTTATTGCGAGCAATAGCGACGATAACTTTACCTACACTCTTCATCACTAGTTCTTCAACATATACACATGAATATAAACTAAATTGTGTCTTTCTCTTCATTAATGATTTCCAGTTCTGTTTCGAATTATCAAAACGAGCTCACTAAGTATAGTGTGTTTTCAAAAACAACTTGTCGTTAGTTTGGACCTTCCTCTATAATCCTAAAGTCATTTTCAATATCATAGTTGCCGTGATAATTTACTACTCTTTCTGTATGATATCGTTTCTCTCCTTTTACTTACCTACTTACGCCTTTTACTTCCAATAGAATATAGGCCGCCGACAAACATTCTCCAACCCACTCTGTTCTGTGCCTTCCTTTTAGTTGTTTTTAATTATCACTTTTCGACCTTTGATGAGCAAATGTATAAGATTTGAATGTCCTAGTTTCGGATATATACTGTTGAGAAGTCGTATACATGGACGAAATAGCTGACTAGTGCTCTCTGGAATCCATTGATATTCCAACTGAGATCAGTCTATGAAAATTACCATCTACATAACTGTAGTCAGTTAAGTTTATTTTTATTAGTTGTTTGAGATGATTTACGTAAATATATTCCATTACCGTAGATTAATTTCATTCTCAAACCGCATCAATAAAATGGTTATTATCACAAGGGAGTTTGGTGGAGATTTTAGTAATTTAATAGTTGAATTGATGAACCATCACCATCGAAACCTGGAAACACTGGACAGCCGCTTTGTCCTAGTGCGGGACTCCTCAGCAGAGCTCATCCACAACCCCGCCCACAGGATCCAAACCCAAGACTCATCGGTCTTGCACGCGGACGCTTAACCTCTAGACCATTGAGCCGGCCGGTATCCAACGGTGTTAATGTCTAACTTCAACCAATCCGCGAGCGGGATCTTGGATGCGAACTGTTGAAGAGTCCCATACTAGGACGAAACGTCCGTTCAATGCATCCAGGTTTTCCATGATGGTCTAGCTTTAATTAACTCATGAATTCAACTACACAAATGGTTATTTCTTCCATTTAATTTGTCTATTTTGTTCTCATTATTTTTAATGAATATCGTTACTCATTTGTTATTGGTCAACAAACTTGCATATTATCGTTCGATATCCTTTCTTCACTTATTAATCGTTATTTTGTTAATCATTTTAAAGGTTAAAGGTGACTCATTTGTTCCACATTGTCATTAGGGTCAAGGAAATAATAACTATTGCCTTACCATCAAATAGAGTATTAGAGTTATCTTTTGTCATTGTTACTTAGATAGGAAGAATTTGTTAGTTAAACAACATTCTCTAAACTGATTTGACAACCATTTGAAGAAGAAGAAGAAGAAGAAAAAGTTAATTCCATATGGTTGTGCGTGTTTGATTAAAAATTCTTATCCGCTAACAAAAGTTGAATAAATTCAATACTGTAATGTTGTAACTAAACAATACATATCAAGAAATAATTATCTACAAGTGCTTAAGTGGTCGCACGCGAAACCAGTAGGTCCTGGGTTCGAATCTCGCAGGGGGCGAGGTCGTGGATGCGCACTGCTGAAGAGTCCCACAATAAGACGAAACGGCTGTTCAGTGCTTCCAGGTTTTCCGTGGTGGTCTAGCTTCAACTGACTCATAATCTCAACCATTGAAATAACAAGTTATTTATTTTACTTAAACACATAAACATTGTGTTGTGAACAGGGAAATAAGAAGCCCTGACAAACTACGAAAGCTATTTTCTTGGGATGTTATTTCATTTCATTCAAACCTTGTAAAACACTTATATTTATTTTTGTCCCTATTTTATTCTACATAACATGAGCTTTCGTTCTATGTAACATTCACTGCCATACCCTTTTTTGTTCCGAAAATATTGTAATTTAAACATAATATTTTGCATCTTATTTTCTACCCTAATTCCCAGTTTCGGGCATAATTGTATTTTTCCAAATTATCGTACGTTGTGGTCAGGATATTCATTTATTTATTCATGTACGTTTTTGCACTAATCCGAATTCAGAATCCAGGGTACTCAGAGTGTTCCAACTGTCTTGTCTCCTCTCACTTGAGTGCTTGCCAGCTAAATAGTTCTCTCTCTACCCCATCTCGAACTCACGCGTACTAGACTCAAGGTTAAACCGTTCAGCCTATCGCGCCAAGGTCTTAATCTAGACTAGACAGATCAAGTCCAAGTCATAACAAAGTATCGACGGGGTAAAAGCGATTCAAGGTCATAACACATTGGTACAAGGTGGCACCAAATACAGAAGCGCCACATAAATCATTCGATTTATGTGAAGGCTGGAATACTGTCTGAATGCCCGAACCGAAGCAGATGGTTTTCTTAGGAGGCCATACCCGGAGCCTTTGACTTAAAGGTTTAATCCACAACTCAGTGGAACAACGTCTGGACATGCAGTCACATGGTAGCCAATGGCCAACAATAGGTTTGTATGCCATTTTTTCCTTCAGGATACTGGAGACCATGTGCACTATTGATTTGGAATCAGGGTTCTCCAACTCCCCTGTGTGGATCCTCTGTATCCACCAATCCTGTTCAAGCTCCGGACATTCGCTTTTCGTCCTCTCAATTTCGTAAACAACATCCGTGTTACGAGAAGGCAGTGAGTAGGACTTTTTTTGGCAGCGGTTGTATGCATGTGGCCATGTGAGAGCATTTCGGGATGAAGAGCGTACTCTCTCCACCCTCATCCGTACCAGGGCATTTGGGAGTTATCTATAAGTTAAGTTCAGTCATTCATTTGTAATGTTAATAAGAATTTTAGTTCAGAACTATCTAGAAATATTGTGTATTGAATACAACTGAAAATGTATAGCATTGCATACCAACTAATTTGTCTAACAGTTACTATTCGTTATAAGACTTGAATGTTTGACTGCTACTTGTGTCGTTGGTACTCGACAACTGTTCAGTGTTATCGAAGTTTAAGTAGTTATTTAGTTGATGTCAGTCTATGATGAATATCATTTATGATATCTAATTTATTTGAATCATTACAATCTACTACATGAAAATAGCCTTGAACTTCATATATTCCAAGAGTTCCTAGTGTCTATTGAAGTATCAATGTAAAATGGCAAATAACGTAAAAATTTATTTTCATTTTGTGATATTACAACAAACTAACTCCAGTCGACTACTGTTTATTCTTAATGCATCACATACCTGTCTAGTGTTCAGGATATGAGTGGCGAAGACAAACTGTTATTTAGGGCTTGAATATTAGGCAAGGAAGTGATGAGTAATTTTAACTTTCTCATTGAACCGATGTCTCAGTAGATAAAGCACTAAATTTACAACAATTTTAGGTTTTAAAGTCACTACTGTCACCTACCTAGTTCACACATTCGATAGAGTAGCCCTCACATATAAACAACGGATGACTTGCAGCTGAATACACGAACTTGTAACTGGTAACCGGGTTGCAACAAAACATATACCACAATCTGTCAACCAACATTGATTAATTATTACCAATCAGTAACCAGTGTCATGTTTGTCTAGTCTATTAGTCGGCTAGTCGAATTTTGTCGATCAAGTTGTAATGTAGTGACCAGTGTAAGTGACTGGATTTTACGTGCTCTATGTTTCAGATGTTAGGTGGTTGGAGTTAGTCAGTGGGAAACTCTGTTGCACCTACATTTTGTGTTAGTTGACACTCGTGAGCATGGTGTACCTGGAATCTTGAGGAATCTGGTGCTTCATGTAGGACTGGAACCCAGTGAGTGGTGGTTTGAATAACTCAATGTTAATGTTTCACACCGTCAAGCTAGACGATTGATCTTTGGGTTCACTAAAAAAAGGACTAACATATGCCTTCGGTATTTTGTTTCGAAAGTAAATATCTGAAAAAATCTAAGGACTCACAACGAATCAACTGAGTTAAACAGATAGAACTCAAAATTAATAAAATTTGAATAAAGCACATCTCATTATTTTTGCTGGTTATAGAATATTGATATAATTTCTGTTACATAACCTATGATCATTTATAAAGTTATATTCGATCTAATATATATTCATGGTTACTGTGATATGGCAACTCGAACTGATATACATAAGTACGAAGTTCTACATTGTTACTGACTGACTGACTGATGATTACTGACAATTTACAGATTTCATATTCATAGTTTCTTCCATTTTCCTGATGAGAGCAATGATAAACAATTGAACAGAATACTATGAACTCATTTTATTTTGTCAGATTCTCATCAGCTACTTATAATCACAAAAGAAGTTCATTAAGAGTGAGATGGTGGAAAAGATTTGTAGCTCAGGTGGATGATTTTGGTGGAGTTTTGTTCTCTGAGCTGGATGGTTTGGTCGTGTGGAGGTATATATCTTACACTTGTTGGTAGAACATGCTGGCGAAGACACTCATGGAGAAAATATAGTTGTTCTCGAGTGGAAGCCTGCCTTTTGGCGAAATTCTCCCATTTTCGAACAACGAGAAGCGTATTACGCTCATATGATTTTGACCAAACCATCCAGCTCAGAGAACAAAACTCCACCAAAATCATTAAGAGTGAATATCTATGCTACACTGAAGTGTAGATTATCACCAAATTAATATTGTAATAAACAAGAACACAAATGAGGACAATCAAAATCTATGAACCATACTCGATGCTCAATTTTTGTTAAACTATTCATTCTAATTCACTTGATATTGTTTTACTTGAATCTTCCCATTGATTTTTTAGGACTGAAATTGATCAGTCTCTTTGCTTATAATGTTTGTAAATTAAGGCAATATCGAGGCAATCCGCATAGGATGCACATATGCCAATAAGAGACTGATCAATTTCAGTCCTAAAACATCAATGGGAAGATTCAAGTAAGACAATATCAAGTGAATTAAACTTCACCCCATTGCACAAGCAAGTAGCTATCAGGACTCAGTAGCTAAGTGGATAATGCGATGGCATTTGAAGCGAATGGTACTGTGTTCGAATCCCACAAAGAACATCAACTCTGAGATGCAGGTACATCCAGCTGACGAGTCCCAAACAGGACCAAACGCGCGTCCTGGATCCCACTGCTAGTCACTGTCCATCTTTGCTTATTCATTCTAATATTGTTGAATATTCGTATAAACATACAATAAGTAATTCAAAGTAATTAGTCCTTTTTTCTAAATTTCGATAGAACAATGAGAAGATGGAGTTGATCTAATGAAAATATGATGTATTTGCGCTATACATTTCGAACAATCTGGTCCCACATATACTTTTCAGGACATTTTTTGATATGGAAATTAATAAAGGTTAATTCAATAAAAGTACAAGTAAAATAACAAACGGGAGGCGAAAGAATAAGAAATTGTCGCGTCATTCTATGGCCTGGGATAACGCGACAAGTAAAATAACAAACGGGAGGCGAAAGAATTGAATTGACCTTTATTAATTTCCATATCAAAAAATGTCCTGACAAGTATATGTGGGACCAGATTGTTCTAAATGTATAGCGCAAATACACCATATTTTCATCAGATCAACTCCATCTTCTCATTGTTCTATCGAACTAAATAATTCATTTGCAAAATGTTAATCAATCGTTTCAGACTTTATTGTTCCTTCATGTCTACACATCAATCATTTTCTGTTTTCGTTCTCTCTTCTTAGATCTTCTTAATCTTCTTAATGACTGCCTTCTCTAGCTATGAGTGTTGTTTAAGAAATCGAGAGAACGGAAAGCGAATGTCCAATGATTGAACTGGATTAGTCAGTCAGTCAGTAACAACGTAGAACTTCGTACGTACGCACATCAGTTCGAGTTGCCACACCACATTAGCACAGAGATGCAGTTGTCGATTCAAATCCCATAGTGGTAGAGGTAGCAAGAGTATAAGCAGTAATAGGGAAGATTAGGGTATGGAGATGTTATTTAAAGAGTATAATCCAGTGAAATAAATTTGGAAAGAGGAAAAAAGGGACATGAAGAATTCAGAAGATTAGAATTTGGGAGAACACAGAGAGTGGATGCACCTGCGCCATTGCAAACGATTTTGAGCCATGTCATTCAGGGTCTCTAACCATCGGTTGCTATCATCTCGTGGTCCCCAACCAGGTAGTCTACACCTACCAACATGGCTCAGTCCACTTGTCAGTGACTTCATGGACTTGTGCCATGTTTTGGTTTGGCCGCCCCTAGCTTTCTTCCAACCTACTCCTATACCACTGAACATAGCACGTCGAGGCAGTCGGTCGTTGGGCATACGTAACACGTGTCCCAGCCATCTCAACTGATGAAGTTTCACTACTTCATTAATTGATTTGCCATCCTTACCTGGTACCCGTTTCCTAACAACTGTGTTACTTACTCGATGGTCCCATGATATACGAGCAATGTTTCGAAGACACCTATGATCGAATACTAGTATCCTACGGATATCCTCTACTCTTACCGGCCATGTTTCACTGCCATAAAGTAGGACGGAACGAACTGCTGCGCAGTAAACCCGTCCTTTGGTTGATAGACGGATATCTCGCCTACGCCATAAATGACGCAAGTTGGCAAAAGCTAGTCGAGCCTTCTGTATCCGTGCTGAGATTTCGCCACACACCAGACCACAAGGGCTGATGAGACTTCCAAGATAAGTGAAGCGGTCGACACACTCAACTACTTCACTCCCTATCACTAGTTCGAGTGTCGATGTAACCCAATCCTGAAGCAACATTTTGCATTTCGAGGGAGAGAATCGCATCCCGAACATGCTTGCATTGTTGCTTAGAGTGGTCAGAAGACTCATCATTTTGTCAGCGTCTTCGCCAAATAAAACTATGTCATCTGCATATTCTAAGTCAACAAGTGAACCTCCCGGTAGAAGTTCAACCCCTGGAAATTTAGATGACGAGAGTGTTATCTCTAAAAGTATGTCGACCACAAAGTTGAACAAGAATGGGGAGAGTGGACAGCCCTGACGAACACCACTTGAGGTAATCAATTCTAATGACAGTTCGCCATAAGCTCTCACTCTACCAGTTCAGTTGTGTTCGAGTAGAGAGTCTTTATAAGGTTAATGTACTTCTTTGGTACTCCTTTCAGTGACAAACACTGCCATAGAACCTCACGATCAACATAGTCGAATGCCGCCTTAAGGTCGAGAAATACTACCATTGTGGGGCGTCTGAATGTGTGTCTGTGTTCTAGAACCTGACGTAGTGTGAATATCTGATCTATACAACCACGTCCAGGTCGAAAACCGGCCTGGTTTTCTCTAATCTGCTCTTCACGAGCTTTGGTTAGGCGTCAAAGTATTATTGAAGCTAATACTTTAGACACTATATTAGTCAAATTGATTCCTCTGTGATTGTCACAAGAGGACTTTTATCCTTTCTTATAGACTGGCACAATCAGTGATTGAGACCAGTCAGATGAGATTACGTCCAGTTCCCAAATTCTACCTAAGACCTCGGTTAATCTCATTGCTAATACTGGACCACCATCCTTAAAAATCTCAGGAGTAAACCTGTCAGGGCCTGCTGCTCTCCTTCGTTTCAGATTTCCTATGGCTTTTTCAACTTCGTAAAGGGACGGAGGACCTACATTAACTTGCCATTCAGGTTGACTAGAGATCGTGGGAAACCGAAGTGTGGCTGAAGGCCAGTTGAACTGATCCCTAAAGTGTTCTGCCCATCGATCCAATCTCCTGGATTGAGAATGAATAATATGTCCATCTTTCTCTGAGATTGTTTCGCTAACAGTCGGTTTCCTAATACCGGTTTCCCTAACAAGTCTGAACAATTGTCTGCTATTACCTATTGCCACTGCCTTTTCCATCTCTCGTGCTTTCGCTACCCACCACTGTTCGCGATCATTGCGTAGACTTCTTGTCAGCTTGCGCTTAAGCTGACTCCGCTCTTCATTATGTCAGAGCCAGGTGGAATGAGTTTCCGAGCATCTATCAGTGAGATAGATGCTGCTGAGATCCAGTGTTGCTCCCTAACCTTACAGGTTACCTTACTGGCAGATATCACTGCTGTTTCCACAGCTTTTCGGATATCATTCCATGCTGCCTCAGAGTGGGCATCATATACATGGCTGCCTAACTGTTTTCCTAGTTGTTCCTGAAATATACTCTTAGCTTGACTATCATTAAGTAGGCCCCTAAGAGGTTTCCTTGCAGCGTCTTTCCTACGTCCAGTAAGACGCAAGCAAATACGCGCTCGTACTAGAGCATGATCTGAATCTAGGCATGTGCTCCAGAATGAGCGACAGTCTTCTATCGAGCCCCTTCATCGGTGGCTGATAGCGATGTGATCTATTTGGGTCCAACGTTGGGACGAATTCGGGGGTCGCCATGTTAAAAGATGTTTTTCTTATGCTTAAAGTTAGTATTTGCAAGGAACAGGCGGTTATCTGAGCATAGCTGCAACAGACGGTCGCCATTATCTGTTCTTTGAGCCACGACACCATAAGATCCACTTAGGTGTCTTTCCCTATCGCTTAGTTTACCTACTTGAGCATTAAAGTCACCGGCCACTATTACTACATCCGAGCGCTTAGCTTTTCGGAGAAGGTCCGAAAGCTTTCTGTAAAACTCATCTTTTACATCATCTGAGCTGCAGTCAGTGGGAGAATAGGCAGAGACGACGAAGAGGCAACGACGAGTGTCCCTGTCTTTCCGGATTCTTACTGTTCCGTTTAGTCGGACAGCGCACAAACGACTGTCTACTGGGATCCACTCTAAGAGAGCTAGTTCTGCCCTAGGACTCAATGCTATACCTACGCCGGCGAGGCCACGGGAAGCAGAATCAGGGCTTCCAGATACACGAAGCGTAAATCGAGTCGGTTCTTTATTTTGGCATGGTGAGGTCAAATGAATGACGCTACTTGGATCCTGTATGCGCGTTTCGGAGACGCAGCACACATCGATGGCGTGAGATTCTAAAGTCCTAGCTAAGAAAGCCTGCTGTCCTATTTGGCACAGTGTTCGTACGTTAAAAGCTCCTACGTGTAGTTTAGAGCGTGGCTTCAGGAGACCAGGGATAGCGTTCCACGTACTCGAATCGTTTGCCCTAGCGGTGCGAGGTGATAAAGAGATGTGAGGAGGGTTAGTCATGGAGATAAAAGAGGTATTAGGAGGTGTAGGAAGGATTTGAATGTGACCAACTTGGTCTCGTGTGCTGTTACGGGTATGAGGGCTGATGTCACTTCCCGGCTGCCCACACCGTGGAAGGGTATTTCTTGAGGAACCTGAAAAGGAAATTGGATTAGTGTTGGTCTTAACGACCTGGGAGCGTGACCGCAGAGCCCAAGGGACAACTGCTTGAGGCTGGTCGCGCACGGCCTTTTTGTGGAAGGTTTTTGACGTGTTAGCTCCGTTTTTCAAATGGCCTTACCGCCGGAGACGGAAATCCGTGAGGTAAGGTGAGGTGTGACATTTTTAGGGTCGACCTTTTCTAACCCCACCCCTCCTTGTGGGAAGGCAGCATCGCTGTCATGCTGGATGTCCGAGGGAAACACCTTACTGCTGTCACACCCCTCTACAGTCAGCAGTACGACTTCGCCCTCAGACCGTGAGTTGCTGCTTTTAGTCTTACCGTTCTCCAATCGACCTGCCTGGCATGGTAGAACCTACAGGAACATATGTTCCAGCCAATATAGCTCGGTTGGGTCATCACGATAGGCAAACCCGACCACCGCGTCAAGGTAGCAGCTTCGGTCGGGATTAGTGGACACGGAGGATCCACACAGTGGAGTTGGAGAACCCAGATTGTAAACCAATGATGCACATAGGTTCCAGGATCCTGAAGGAATCAAGTGTTGGCCACCGACTACATTGGGACTGCATCTCTCGATGTTACTCCACTGCCTTGTCAATCATACCTTTAGGTCGAGTGCTCCGGATGTAACTCCCGAAGTAAACCGCCTGTTTCGGTCTGTGCACTCGAGCAGTATCATAACCCAGACACAAATTGAATGATTTATTTGACATATGTATATTCGGTGCCTCATTGTACTAATGTTTATATGTTTAAATAAATAAATAAATCTGCCACCAGATATTTCACTTTCGATTGATGATACATACTACTTATATCTATCCACATCGGTAGCATACACTTCAATATAAAAGAGAGAATTTCAGCACAACATAATTATAACCAAAAGATCATAGACTGTAGATGACTGATGATTGATAAAAAAAAATAATGATAAAGAGTAAAATGAGTTGAATTCAATCAATTGGATAATCACTTCTAAGTTTCAGATCAATAAAACACACACACACACACAATATACAACTGATTAGTAGAAAAATATCTAAAGTTTTTTTCTCTCACTCTATTGATTTATACATTATAAATCAATAATTATCGATAATCAATAAAGTGAATATATATAGATAGATAGATAGAGAGAGAGACAGGTCAAATACACCCTACAATAAAATCAATTTGATTATTACTATGACATGAGTTCATGTAATGAACAATACAAATTTTCATTGAAATTATAAATATAGATTTTTATGTTAAATAATCATTGAAAATATAGTTAAGATTATCAGTAAATTGGAAGTAGATTACTATGGAAAGCTTGGAAGTAATGAACGGCTGTTTCGTCCCATTGTGGGACTTCTCCACAGTTCGCATCCATTATCACACTCGTAGGATTCGAAGTCAGACATAAACACTGTTAGATGCCGGCCGGCTGAATCAGTGGTCTAGAGGTTAAGCGTTCGCGCACAAGAATGATAGGTCCTGAGTTCGAAACTTGTGAAACGGGATTGTCGATATGCACTGTCAAGGTGTCCCTTACTAGGACAAAACAGTCGTCCAGTGCTTCCAGGTTTTCCATAGTGGTCTAGTTTCAATCAACTCATGACCTCAACCATTGGAATAACTATAATATCCAAAAAAACCTTTCTGATATGAAATATAGAAGTATTGGATAGTCATTTCGTCCTATTATATGATTCCTCAGTATTGGTTGTCTAACTTAGATTGATTTGTGATTCTAATGAAATTCAATGAATCTCTACAATCCCATATTGAGAATAAAAGGTTACCATTCTGTTAATGACTATCACTAATAACAATACTTTTCTAATCTAAAGGTGGGTAGTAAAATACCAACCGTGAATCTATTTAGAGACATATGGTCAAAATTTGAAGGAGGTCTAGCAGTAGAAGTCTGAAGTCCGAAGTTTGTGCTCATGATGTCGTTCAGAAGAACGATGAAAGCTTCGCGACCAAACCATCCAGCTCAGAGAACAAAACTCCATCAAAAAAGAGGTCTAGCACTTTATAATATGATTTTGGAAAATGGCGTTTGAAATCAAATTCACTTATTTTTATTTAAACAACATGAACCATTTTACTGCTCTAACTATCCTACAACATGATTTAAATCAGTATCTTCTAGGTGATCAAAGAAAAGCTTCACCGATAAGGCTCTATTGTATCCAACATTCATTTATTATTTCAACGAATTTTAAATCCAAATCATTTCAAACACTATAAGTAGTGATACAGTCCCATAGTTCTCGTTCTCTCTTCTTCAATCTTCTTAACGTTCCTAATCACTGCCTTCTTGTGCCATGGGTGTTGTTTACGAAATTGAGAGGACGAAAAGCGAACGTACGACGCTTTAACCGGTTCGGTGATTTATCAGTCATTTCATATATTTTGTTCAGATCACTGGATTAGTTGTTAATTTGGTAAAATTCAATGAATATATCTTAATCGCACGTAAGTTGGATCCATATGTGTCATACAAATCAAGTGATTTGTGTGTGGGTTGTGATACTGCTCGAGTGCCCAGACCGAAACAGGTGGTTTTACTAGGGGACCTCACCCCGAGCCTTCGGCCTAAAGTATGAACCACAAGGCAGTGGATCAACGCCAGGAGATGCAGTCCCAATGTAGTCGGTGACCAACGATTGGTTCATACGCCATTTGTTCCCTTGTGATCCTGGTAGCACATGTGCATCATTGATTTAGAATGAGGGTTTCCCAACTCTCGTAGGTGGACCCCACGTTTCCACCAACCCCGTCAAAGCGTCAGAAGTTTGCTTGCAGTCCTCTCAATTACGTAAACAACACCCCCATTGCGAGAAGGCAATGAGTAGGACTTTCCTGGCAGAGGCTGTATACTCGTGGCCAAGCGAAAGCACTTCAAGAGGGAGAAAAGACTTTCCCCCTTTGGCCGTACCAGGGCATTTAGAGAATTGATAGTTTGGTCATGGAACTATCAGAGAAGAAAAGTTTACATAAATCATCCATGTGAGCTATAAATAGTTTCCACTATCTCAAAACTGGAAACCATTCAAAATGTTCCCACATACCTAATTCTTAATGGCCTTCATTTCAAACAAATTTTTTTGTCAAACTATGATTATATTGTAAGTTACATCGTTAAAACAGAATTTTTGAAAACATCTAGATTTTCGGTAAAGATCAATATGTACTACTCACACAAAAGTAATAGTCCTAGCCTTTTTGATTATTATTTGATTCATTGAAATAAAAATGTAAATGACAGAAAGGTCGTCAGATGCATGGAGTTAGTCGACAAAATACCCTATATGACCTAGTTTGTCGTGTTGGTTACATTGATCAACAGATCGTCACTTGAACATTTAGGGGCTTTTGCTCCCTGATGGATTTTAACTCGCGTTATCCATCATCCCGAGCTCCCAAGTTTGGGGAAAATCTGGGGTATTTTGGGAAACCTCCCGAAGTCAAGTGACCTTCACCAATGTTTGGGGAAACTTTGGGGAAATCCTCAAATTCAAATGACCTTGACCAAAGTTAAAGGGGAATTTCGGGGAAATATTGGGGAATTTCCCCAGGTCTGCGGAAATTTCGGGGTTTTAGTGCCATTTCCCCAAAGTTTACTATAGCGGCTTCCCCAAAATTTCCCCAAAATTGGGAGCTCAGGATAGCTTCAGACTTTGGTCAGTAGTTGTCCATTCCCTTTTTAAACTTCTTTCTTTTTTATTCGCTAGTATTTCTTGTTGAAACAATAGTATTAATCTGATATGTCCATTCATATATATATTCATATTAATTGTAAACAATAAATTAAGACCTTTGTGTTTACCAATAATTAGATTAACTTTTATTCATATGTTTATTTCATTAGTCATAATCGACCGGAATAGGTGTATTTTTGTTTGGGCGTGACTACATTGTCTCCGTTTTAAAGTATCCAATATTTTAAGTTTATTTTCATTTCACATACTATTATTATCAGTTTCAGTTTCAGTTTGGAAAGGATAGGAGACCTGATGACCTGAATTAGTCCTGGCAATGATGGTCTCCCAGTTGACCCAACTTTCTTTTGGAGGAGTCGATAGATGGAGCTTCAGTCATGTGTTGAGGTTGTAGTGACCTACTTTTATTAACAGAACGCGATTGGTATAATCGAAACAATTATTATTATAACCAGTTGTACCAGGGATTGTTTTACTGTACTTGTTTGTTTAACTGTACTAAGAATATACATTCTTCCGTTGATTGTGACCTTGCACGAACTTACGTTTGCTCAGTAGTTCCACTTGTACTCACTTGGCACGATCCTGGTATTCTTTCGATACCACGAGATCGCCAACAAATACATCTCGACTACAGCCATCGACTGCCTTCTGATATTTGGCCTACTAGGGATCTTATCATGTAACTGGCACGTAGTCTTCCTGTAGTGGTGATCATAGTCAGCCACGACTCGACGCCGCACAACAAGGTAATGAATTCCACTCGTTGATGGGAAAGTCGATAGTCATCTGACAAGTAATTTGTTCTGGGCTTACGAACGTTTTTGGAGTTTGCTCGGAAATTCTCTGTTTTGGAAGACAAGAGAAATGAGGGCATCTCAGGTGCAGATTTATCACTAAATAATCCGAAAACTGTAATCAAGCCACCTCTAGTTCTTCGATATGACAATGTGAATAAGCTTAGCTTAGCCAGTCAAGCATCACACAAGAGCTTCGCCATTCAGGGAATCAGCTTAGTTGTTGTTCTCTGAATCTTTTCCAAAAGCTCACTGTCTTTTTTTAAGCGGTGGCTGGTCTCTTGTATGCAGTACTCAAATTTCGGACGGATGAACACTGTATATCAAGTCAAAAATGTTTTAGCATCGACACGAATAAAAGGCCCTACGTATTGACCATAAGGTAGTGTACAGTAGTTTTTAAGTCTTGGTCAACGATGACTACTAAGTCATTGTGTGTCTGGACAGTTGGTAGCTCAATGTTATTCATCACGTATGTAACTGTACCTTGATGACCAATATCAGCAACTACCAAGTCTGGGACTATTCAGATAATTTCTTCAGGTCATTTTAAAGTTCTAAGCATTAATTTCTCACTGAATAATTGTTTTAAAAACACTTCATCGTTGATGTTATTGTTAAATCACAATGTAATCAAGCTATTCTACTGTATTAAAATGACAGATCTTAAATTTTGATTCATCTCTACTCCAATGACTTCACATTATCTACAGGATATGTGAAGACTATTATGGATTCAATTAAATAGTTTTTTCTGATTGAGATCATGAACCGATTGATGTTAGACCACCGTGGGAAAACCTGGATGCACTGGACGTTCTTTTCGTCTTATTGTGGGACTCCTCAGCAGCACGCATCCACGATCCCGCCTCGCGGGATTCGGACCCAGGGCCTTCAGTCTCGCGCGCGAACGCGTGAAATGGCTCCATCTCTCTTCCCTCAGTTGAAAATGTTATTACAGGTGATCTCAACAAGGGATAGAAGACAAACATGATAGATAGATTGATTTATGAAGTTATGAATCTCATTGATCGAAGTGGGCGAGACATGTACTTGTAATAACATCTAGCATAAGAATAGGTTGAAAAAAGGTTAATGTAAGACATAGTTTAAGTCTATAAAGTATTCCATATCGGAAGATGTAAATTTAATGATTAAACTATACAAGCTGACGGTAATGTATGATTGTGAAACTTAAGTGACATTGTTTAAAACAGGTAACATTAGTTTAGATTTATGTATTTATTATCTTCCTTAAGATTTTGAGTATTGATACTCTAATATTTCATCCAACGATTTCATTGACATATTGCTAATTATATTTTGCATTGTTTAGTTTCTCACTATCATTTGCACTAGTATTTTTACTATTACAACTTCAGTCTTTAGTAATAAGGATAGTAGGTTGATGAACTTATGTTAATCTTGACAGATTGCCTTCCAATGAAGGTTCACTTTCTCCTTGAAAATATTCACTGATGGGGCTGATACCACTTGTTCGGGCAAGGCATCCCAGTCATTGACTGCTCGATGAGAGAAACGGGACCCCACTTTAAGTTTATTAGATCACCGTTTATGAACCTTCTTGCTATGATCTCGGAGATTATCGGTGCTGTAGGGAGCAAAAAAGATAAGACATATTAACACCCAAATCATAATTAAAGATACGAAATACCAGTATAAGGTCACTTCGCGTCCTATGATACGACAAGGGTAAAGGATTTAGGCGTTTTAAGCGCTCATCGTAAAGGAGTTTAAAAAGACCCTCCACTAATTTTGTTCCCACACACTGAACACGCTGAAGTGAGTTAGTATCCTTTATCAGACATGGGCTAGCTGCTTGAATACAATACTCTAAGTGTGGCCTTACATAGGTAGAATATAAAATTCTAAACATTTCTTTGTCAAAGCATTTGAGTGCTCGATGAAGTGACCGTAACGCGCAAAAGCCTTTGATAGTAGCGGTGTTGCAAGTCATGAAAACAACTCTTTTGACTTTCATCTTAAATTCCTCTCTTATTGTATTGATGTATTACAATCGTTACTTAAGTCGATGCCCTATTTGTGCTATGATTTATACTGATTATAACTAACTTTCAAGTCAGTGGTCTAGTTGGTTAAGCGCCTGGCGCGACACTGATAGATCCTGGGTTCGAATATCGCGGGGTGCGGAGTCATGGATGAGCATTGTTGAGGAGTACCATACTAGGACGAAACGGCCGTCCAGTGCTTCCAGCTTTTCCATGGTTGGTCTAGCTTCAATTGACTCATGATTATAATCAGTGAAAATAGAGATATAGTAGCATACTTCTACAGAACTGAAAAATTATAATTTTGAAATCTACCGGGCATTAGTCAATTTTAGCATTTAATAAAGAGATAATGACAAGTTCAAAGATCTTAAAATGATTCATTTATAAGGTCAAATTATCTTTTTCTATAGTTGTCAATTCTTGTTTTCAGGTTATTTCATGAGAATATTAATCTATGGGACTGAAATGAAATTTCAGTGGTTATGATGTCTAAAACAGGCTCAAAATAAAGTGACTTGATTTTTCCATTTTTCACCACCAACCTTGAAAATTGGCAAACAACATAAATTTCTATGATTCATTCCAGTCTGATGAAAGAACATAGAATTCTCTAGAACAACAAATTAACCAATCAACGTAAAGTCATGTTAGCAATTAACCAATAGGATTTCGATAATGGATGTTCAATAAACTATATATAACACAGAAGGCAGCCATATTTGTTAGATTCATTTCAAATTTTCGTTGTGTTAGGTGTATCTTTGCTTTATTACTTCTGAACTCTGTCAAAATGGTAAGTAATTGAATAGCATTTTAATTTATGTATTACAGCGTGAATGTATCAGTGTACATGTTGGTCAAGCTGGTGTACAAATGGGAAATGCTTGTTGGGAGTTGTATTGTTTAGAACATGGTATTCAACCTGATGGGCAGATGCCAAGTGATAAAACTATTGGAGGTGGTGATGACTCGTTCAACACATTCTTCAGTGAGACAGGAGCTGGAAAACATGTACCACGAGCTGTTTTCGTAGATTTAGAACCAACTGTAGTCGATGAAGTGCGAACTGGGACTTATCGTCAACTTTTTCATCCAGAGCAATTAATTACTGGTAAGGAGGATGCTGCTAATAATTATGCTCGCGGTCATTATACAATTGGGAAAGAAATAGTGGACTTAGTTTTGGATCGTATTCGCAAGTTGGCTGACCAATGTACTGGACTTCAAGGGTTTTTGATTTTCCATTCATTTGGCGGTGGCACTGGTTCCGGGTTCACATCTTTGTTGATGGAACGTTTGAGTGTGGATTATGGCAAAAAATCGAAGTTGGAGTTCGCTGTGTATCCTGCACCACAGATTGCTACAGCTGTAGTTGAACCATACAATTCCATTTTGACTACACATACAACATTGGAACATTCTGATTGTGCTTTCATGGTTGACAACGAGGCCATTTATGATATTTGTCGGTAAGTTGCTGTTTCAGTGAATCAAAATTTTTTTTAGACGAAATCTAGATATAGAGCGTCCAACCTACACAAATTTAAATCGTCTAATTGGTCAGATAGTAAGTTCCATTACTGCATCACTGCGCTTCGATGGTGCGCTAAATGTGGATTTGACGGAATTCCAAACAAATCTGGTCCCTTATCCTCGTATCCACTTCCCGTTGGCTACCTATGCACCAGTGATTTCAGCTGAAAAGGCTTACCACGAGCAGTTAAGTGTTGCAGAAATCACAAATGCCTGCTTCGAACCAGCAAATCAAATGGTGAAGTGTGACCCTCGTCACGGCAAATATATGGCGTGCTGTATGTTATATCGTGGGGACGTTGTCCCTAAGGATGTAAATGCTGCTATAGCAACAATAAAGACTAAACGTACTATCCAGTTTGTGGATTGGTGTCCGACAGGTTTCAAGGTAGGCATAAACTACCAACCACCAACAGTTGTTCCCGGCGGCGATTTGGCAAAAGTGCAACGTGCCGTCTGTATGTTGAGTAATACAACCGCGATAGCCGAAGCTTGGGCGCGTCTAGATCATAAGTTTGATTTGATGTATGCAAAACGTGCATTTGTACACTGGTATGTTGGTGAAGGTATGGAAGAAGGTGAATTCTCTGAAGCCCGTGAAGATCTGGCCGCACTTGAGAAAGATTACGAGGAGGTTGGTGTTGACAGCGTTGACGGTGAGGGTGAAGGAGAAGGTGAAGAGTATTAGGTCTCACTTCTTTGGATTGTTATGTTTTTGGTTGTTATTCGTTCCTAATATACTTATCTTATAATTACTTGTGATTTTTTCGTTTGACATTGTGAATAACCCCAGTCAGTGCTGTTGGGTTTTCTCTGTGTAGCATTCAAACTGTTGATAGGACTAGGGCTTAATATGCACTTTTGATTAAGGTAAGTTGCTTAAAACATATTCACTGTGTACAGAGGTACTGCTGAATGTGGCTAAGTCGTCTCTCGATTGAAATAAGGGATACTCATTAGGGGTTTCGTTGTGTTCCTCAGTAGACTCAAAAGTCATTTGGTAGTGCTACGGAACTTGTCATACTTAAACTAGTTAGAATTTTTCTTGCACTCCGTATCTTATAGCATCCAGCTATTTGGATTCAAGAACTCGCGTGTTGCGTAATTATGATACCCTACTTTCGAGACGCTCATCAAAATCGAAGTTGACTTGCATGTCTTGTTATGACTTCTACCTATATTCAGTTCATTGGTGGCCTATCCAGCCTTCGGCATTAAACTCGACACTGTTTTCACTTACTTAACATGTCTTTCAGTTTTTGTATGTTTACTATCCTCAATTAGCCAAACCGCATTCAACGTTGATAGAATAGGTTGTGGTCTTCTGACTTAAGCCACAGCAAAGACACGATTATTGTTTCTGTAATATTTCTCAATTTTTGTTAATAGGAGTATGGCAATGTTAACTGATTACTTGTTGTTTAAGATATCAATAGTAGTGAGGCATTCTCAGTGACTACCCGTACGGCCCGTGGAGGTTGTTGGGTTTCGTTGTGATCATGAACCAATCTAAGTGAATCATCAAAGATCTGGCAACTTTGGATGTCTGCTTCGTCCTAGCACGGGACTCGTTGGCGGTGCTCAACCGGAGACTGAACCCTGGTTCATAGTGGTTGTCTGACTTATACCATTTGGGGACCTCAGTGAAATACCCGGTAGTGTTAAATTTGAGTAGCGAAAGAGTCGGAATAATTGTGCTAGAAATGTTAACTAAGCACTGAGACTAGGATTTGAGAAGACGGAATGAAAACGTATGAATGAAAGGATACTGGAACTTAAGACCTTTATTAATAAAAAGGTGAGTGTCTCCGAGCAACTGTAATCGATTCTGAGCGAAGTTACCAACCGCTGGTCGGGGCTGATAAAATCTATAAGTATTCATTGTAAAACATTTTACCTACACCTTTGGGCTTTTATTTATTCGAGCATATAAATATTGTTACGAAGGGGCATCGAATACATATGCGCCACACAGTTCACTTGATTTGGGTGTGAGCTGGGATACTGCCCGGGTGCCCAAACCGAAGCTCGTAGTTTTCTTAGGGGGCCACACCTAGAGCCTTCGACCTAAAGGTATGATTCATAAAACAATGGAGCAACGTGAGGAAATGCAGTTTCATGTTAACCGGTTACCAACAATACGTTCATACATTTGTTTTCTTAGGATACTGGAGTTCATGTGCATCATTGGTTTGGAATCAGGGTTTTCCAACTCCCCTTTGTGGATCTTTCGTATCCACCAATCCAGTTAAATCATTGGACATTCGCTTTTGGTTCTCTCAATTTCGTAAACAACGCACTTGTTACGAGAAGGTAGTGAGTAGGACTTCCCTGGTAGTGGTTGTATACACATGGCCAAGTAAGAAGATACCATACGAATGGATCTTTCAACAGTAATTACTGCTATTGTACTATTGAAGAATTTCATTGCTTCAAAACTAACATAATTCTAATTATATCACGATGAACTTTCTAAGTCAATTAATATTGACTATATTTCCGAGGTATTTTACCGTTTACTTCACTTAGTATCTCAAAAGTTAAGTTAATCAATACTATATTGAATTATGCTTAATGCGAATTATAGTTAAACCGTTGCTTTCATGTATATTATCTGTGTTTTTGGATATTTATAATCAGTGATTTGGAAATGTATTTGAAATCACTATTGTTATATCTTTCAAATTGATTTGTGTATTAGGTGACTGTATTGTATTATAGTATTGAATGCTTACGTAAATTCCATATTTACTATTGTGTGAAATGGTTGTTTATATTATATCGGAATACAATTTCCTGAAAACTATCGGATTCCAAGATAGTGGTCTAAAGATTAAGTACTCATTTTCAGGTCTTAAAGTGTTAGGATCGAAGTAGTTAGTTGACAAACATTCTCAACTTAGAGGAATCCACATTTCACAAGCACGCAATGGAAATACTCTCAGTGACGCATTTTAAATTATACCTCTTTCGAAATGCATCCCCGAACATTACCCAGCCTGGTTGTCAAAAAGATTACAGACATCAGGTAATAGCTCAATTTTTCAGCATCCGGTCAATTACATCCACTTCGCTTCAGCAGAAACCTCCTTGAAAATCATACATACAGTTAGAAGAGTCAGTTTAATAGGAATGCGAATGAAAAACTTATGTACAACATTAGCTATTGCTATCCACTAGTTTAAGCCTAACTTTTGCATACAAAACCAATATGTTCAGTTCGTCATTCTTCTATGATCTTAACCTTCCTTTCTATATTGCATAATCTACCGTTTTTATTCTATTATTTCTACTCTTTTCCAGTTATCTTCACAACTACCAATTATCAGTGATTAAAACTTTTAGTAACTCTGTTCTTAATAGCCGATCATCTTACTACTTTTTCACTAGCCGACTATTATATAACTTACTCTCAATATAAGATTTTCGATTACGGTTATATAGCTTAAGTAAATGAAATTGTCGAAAAGAACATTTTCTTTTTTCGCTTTCTTCTTCGATGACACTATGGGCTTTAACAGTCAAATTAACATCACAACAGAGTAGATGATGGCTTAGATTGAAATAGACCATTCTTGTTTTCATGATGAGATCATTGACTTCATCTGTCAGACCATCTCTAGTATATTTTCATACGTTTCAAAGTAAATATAATATGATTTTAATCAGAGATATTAACACCGTTGGATACCGGCCAGCTCAATGGTCTAAAGGTTTAGCGTTCGAGCGCGAAACTGATAGATCCTGGGTTCGAATCTCGCGGAGGGGGGGGCGGGATCGTGGATGTGCACTACCACAGAGGAATTCAATACTAGGATGAGATGGCCATCCAGTACTTCCAGGTTTTCCATAGTGGTCTAGCTTTAATTGACTCATGAATTCAACTATTAAAATAATATGATTTACCAATAAATGTTACTTGACTAACTTGATTACCTAACTAAATAAACCTTCGAAATAAATTGAATGTTAAATCCTTTCAAGGTAAAGTAGGAATTGTAAAAAGTAAAACAGTTTTGGAAATCGAAATGATTCCTGAGTTTCATGAATGAATGAACAGAAAAAAGAGAGAAGTTGTACACCATTTGAAAACATTAAAGTTTGTAAGTGCTATTACTAAAGTTTGACCTGTTAATTTTAAATAACTTGAGCATTGAATAGATTGTTATTAATATTTTATGATATGTGTTACTGATATCGACAGATATAAGTAGTATGTATCACTAATCAATCGAAAGTAGAATGCCTGACGGTAGAAGATCGAGAAGAAGAGAACTCAAACAGAGAGTGATTGGTATAGAGACGAAGGAACAATAAAATCTGAGACAATTTATAAACATTCTGCAAATAAAGTATTTACTATATAGTTCTCAAATTTTACTAAGAAATTATGTAATTGTGTATTTGAGTACATTTGATTGTACCTACTTGTGTTCTCGTTCTTACTTACGCCTATTACTCTTCATGGAGGAGTATATGCTAACTACAACCGTTCACTATCCAACTCTGTCCTGGGAAATCTTTTCCAGTTGTTATTCATCCTTTTCATATCCGCTTCTATTTCCTGACATAATGTGTCCTTTGGCCTTCCTGTTTACCATTTCCCTTCAAAATTCCAAGTTAGGTCTTGTTTTATGATAAAGTTTATTGATTTCTTCAATTATTTCTTTTCTTTTCTTCTATTTTAACACATATATATTGGTACAAGGAGGCACCAAATACATATGCACCACACAAATCTCATTCGATTTGCCCGGGTGCCCAAACCGAAGCGGCTGGTATTCTTAGGGGGCTACATCAGGAGCCTTCGACCTGAAGGTCTGATCCACAAGGCAATGCAGCATCGTAAGGAGATACAGTCCCATGGAAGCCGGTGACTAACAATTGGTTCCTACGCCATTGGTTCCTTCAGCATACTGGAGCCCATGTGCACCATTTGTTTGGAATCCGGTTAAAGTACCGGACATTCGCTTTTCGTCCTCTCATTTTCGTAAGCAACAACTGCGTCACAAGGAGGCAGTGAGTAGGACTTCCCTGGCAGAGGTTGTATACACGTGGCCATGTGAGAGTATCTCGAGAGGGAGAGCGGACTCTCCCCACTCTCGGTCGTACAAGGGCATTTGAGGGTGATTTCTTCATTGTATGGTCCTATCCACTTGTAACATTCTCGTTCACTACAATATTACTTTTTTTATTATCAAAATTACAGTTTGATTTGTAATGAAGTACAGTGTTATTGTACTGTGAAATTGATCTCTTTTTCTTTTGTACTAAAATTGTAATAACAAATACACGCATAATGTACAATGATAACTCATGTGATAGTGATATAAATAGTATAATGCATATCCTTAAATAATCAGTAATTTATATTAACTTTTTTTTGTTTTTAATGATCATATGATGAACTCGGTTAATTAATGTGATATTGAGAAGGCAATTTCCTTTTACGGTAATGGATAAGGCAATTAATGATCACATAGTTGTGATGAATGATAATGAAAGTACATAGTGTTTATTGTTTAATAATGATTAGTTGAATTCATAAATCAATTGAAGCTAGACCACTATGGAAAACCTGGAAGCACTCAACGACTGTTTCGTCCTAGTATGGGACTCCTTTGTGGTAGTGCACATCCACGATCCCCCCCGCGGCATTCGAACCCAGAATCTACCAATCTCGCGTGTGAGCACTTAACAATTAGACCACTGAGCAGGATAAGACAACTTCTAATCATATAGTTGTAATGAGTGATAATAAAAGTACACAGTATTTGTTGTTCATTAATGAATAAATTGAATATAGTTAGTAGTATTGTATTGAATAAGGATACGAATGAGGACAATCAAATGTATTTGAATACAACATTACCGAATCTCTTAGTAAAATCTGAGAATCATATAGTAAATTCTTCATTTGAAAAAATGTTAATCAATCGTCTCAGACTTCATTGTTCTTTTGTTTCTATACCAATCGTTCTCTTTTCTTTGATCTTCTTAACTTTCGGCCTCCAGGTACTTCACTTTCGATTCATGATATATATTACTTATATCTGTCGACATCAGTAGCACATACCACAGTATTATAAAAAAGTGAAGGTATATGCAAATTTCAGATATGATCAATTTCTATGTTTATACTGTACTTATATATAGTACTATTATATCAATCACAATAGAGATAGCTTCTTCTAGAATTAGTGCCAGAAATGACAGATTTCATGGATAACTTTCTAAATAATATATTTCTTTAGAACTAATTAAATGATTATGTACTATTACATAATGAACATAATATAACAATATGAAAAGTTTACTCTTGACATAGATTGCATTCAAAAGATAATTCATATGAAATTCCGCTTCTTTATACTTAGTTGAAAGTAAATATTCAATCAAATCATGGTGACTATCTCCAATAGTTACTTCCTGGAGTTCTAGTGAGAAGTCGTAATCAGTGGAGTTCAACCGGGTCTGTTTTAAGATAATAATTCATTGAATACAATGGTGGATATGTTGCTCAAATTCGTGGATTAGTTGAAGTTAGACATTAACACCGTTGGATGCCGACTGGCTTAGTGGTCTAGTGGTTAAGCGCTCACGCTTGAGACTAATATCTCCTGGGTTCGAATCTCTCGAGGCGGGATCGTGGATTTGTGATGCTGAGGAGTCTCACAATAGGGTGAGTTGGCCGTCTAGTGCTTCCAGGTTTTCTATGGTAGTCTAGCTTTAACTGAATCATGAATCTTTAATTAAACACAAACAACTAGGTAACCAAATACTTCTAATACAACCACCAAATAAATTATCATCCAAATCGAATCTATTCAATTTATTGATTAGGAGATAAAAAAAAATTCCGTCAATTAACCATAGAGATAATATATTCTTCTCATAATTTAATCGATTTTTAACTAACTTTAGATTGGTTACTATGAATTAATTTGTCTAGTTACAATAATGATTATATTTCCTTGAATTGAATTGAATGTGGGTGTGAAAGGTAGGTAAGTATTTCATGTTACCAATGATTAAAATTCAAAACTCTCTGTATGTGTATGTCTATCGCTCGATTCTGATTATTATTAAACAATTTTTAGTCCATTCTATATACAAAATTTGTTTTCATTAATTAGTTGTAAGCCAAAAAAAAAATGTGACTGAAGTTGTTTCCAATATACGTGTATATATATAGATAGATGTATAAATGTTTAAAATAGATCGATTGTTTCTATGGAATGAAACAATCATGAAATAAGCGGCTTCATTAACTTTGGATACATTCAACAACAACAAAGCAGAAGACTAGTCTCTTAGACTGTTGAACTTACATACTTACTTACGCCTGTTACTCCTTGTGAAGGAGCATAGACCGCTTACCAGCATTCTCCATTAAACCCTGTCCTGGGTAATCCTTTCCAGCTATTTCCAGTTCTTATTCAACCTTTTCATATCTGCTTCTGTTTCCCGAATTAATGTGTTCTTCGGACTTCCTCTTTTACACTTACCTTCAGGATTCCAAGTTGATGCTTGCCTCATGATAAAGTTTGATGATTTGCGTAATGTATGTCCTATCCATTTCCATCGTCTTTTCCTAATTTCTTCTTCAGCTGGAAGTTGGTTTGTTCTCTCTCACAGTAGGCTGTTGCTGATGGTATCCGGCCACTGGATGTTGAATATCTTGCGTAGACAACTATTTATAAATACTTGTATTTTTTTGATGATGGTTGTGGTAGTTCTCTAAGTTTCAGCTCCATACAGTAGAATTGCTTTGACGTTCGTATTGAAGATTTTGAGAATGCGGCTCTTGCTTTGCCAATTCTCGCCTTTACGTCTGGATCTGATCCTCCTTGTTCATCGATGATGCTTCCCAGATATATGAAGGATTTTACATCTTCAAGAGTTTCTCCATCATGTGCTGGACTTCGGACTATAACTAGGAAACATCAAAGCTAAGAGGAAATATTTCTATATGTATGTCTAGATACTCTAACAATAGAAATACTAACAACTATGTGAAGCCGATTGTCATGTAGAAAAGATTCTTAAACACATACGTTGTATTATTAAGGTACTATAGTTGGTTAACGTTGATATGAAGGCGTTTAATATGATAACTAAATACGGAAGGTATCATGTAACCCTATAAAAATTGTGAATAATAAAAAAAGTTGACTTATGAATTCTTAGTAGTTGAGATCATGAGTCAACTGAAGCTAGACCACTATGGAAAACCTGAAAGCACTCGACGGCCGTTTATATCCTAGTATGGGACTCTTCAATAGTGCGCATCCCCAATCCCGCCTCGCAAGATTCGAACCCAGGACATATCAGTCTCGAGCGCGAACGCTTAACCTTTAGACCACTAAGCCGGCCGGCATCCAACAGTGTTAATGCTTAGCTTCAACCAATCCACGAAATTGAACAACATATCCACCATTGTCTTAAGTGAGTTACTATCTATTTAAATAGTCTAGGATCTTCGGTTCTGATAGAGAATTCCGTACATTTAGACCTCAAGAGTCAGAATCCAATTGTTCAACTTCGTTCAGTATTGATAAGTCATTGACACAGTAGTAAACAAATATTTTGCTTTTTCCTATACTGAAGATATTGAATCTGTTATCTGCAATAATGTGTTGAACATCCAACCAATGGACTATGAGAAGAATTACACTTCCAAACCTCCAAGCAGAACACCTGAAGGGCAAAGAAGTGATGATTTCTTCTATTTAGCCTGATGACTACTCATTTGATTAAATCATTTAAACCATAGTGTATCAAAATCTGTAAAACTCATTAGGCACGCTGTAGTGAACGAGAACACAAGTGGGGACAATCGAATGTATTTGAATACAAAATTACAAAACGTCTTAGTAAAATTTGAGAACTATACAGTAAACAGTTCAGTTACAAAATGTCCATCAGTCGTCTCAGACGTCATTGTCCCTTCATTTCCACACCAATCATTCTTTGTTCTCGTTCTCTTCTCTTCGATCTTCTTAACCTTCTGCCACCAGGCATTCCACTTTTGACCAATGATACATTCTACTTATATGTGTCGACATCAGTAGCGCACAACACAACGTAAGTAAAACATTTTGATTCAAAGCTAAGTGACCCTCGATTTAAAGGTGGTAAAACATATACTAAGACAATTAAGGCTATATAGAAATATCATATACCAAACACGTAGTAAATACTCATTATTATTATACAAACTAATTCACCAGAGAATAGCTAGCCAAATTTCATATTACTCTTCTCTTGCCTACTTTCAACGACACTAATGTCAGTCATTTGGTCAGTAACAAGTAACGTAGAACCTACCATATCAGTACAGCTAGATGAAATTGTCATGAGAAATCCTCGAGATGTAGAAGTGGTAACAATATCGGTGGTGGTAGAAAACACTATACATCGATAATGTGATCCAAGAAGAAAAAATAATTTATGGGTTAAAAATTATGGGATAATTTTAAAACTCAATATGTGAGAGAAGACAAAGATTGAGTACATCTGTGCTAATGTTTGAGATTCTGATCAACATCACATAATGTCTCCAACTATTGGTTACGACAATCGCCCGGACCTTATTATGTGAGAGTGCGTTTATCTATACGGCTCAGTTCAGTAGTCATTAACTGCATGAATTTGTGCCACATCTTGTTTAGGCGGCCGCTAACTTTCTTCAAATATACTCCAACACAAGTCATCATGGTGTGTTTAGGTAGGTGGTGGCTGGGCATAGGTAATAAATGCCACAGCCATTCCAGTCGGAAAAGATTATTAGTGGTCTCTTGTATTTATGATCATATTGCAATTTGATCTCTATTTTGGTTATCAGTATTGGATACCTGTTTCTACCCGCTGCGGATTGGCTCCAGTGGTTACGGCTTCTCACCAAAACTCCGAGAATTTCCTCATGAAGCTAGTTACTAGTGAGCACATGGCAATTATCAGTTTGGGGGTCATAGAGATCATTAAATTTTTGATTGACATCATGAACCTATTGATGTTAGACCATCCTTGAAAACCTGGAAGCACTGGACGGCCCTATTGTGGGACTCCTCAACAGTGCGCATCTACGATCCCGCTCGCCGGATTCAAACCCAGAGCCATTGACCTTGTGAACCTCTAGACTACTGCGCCCGTATCCAACAATGTTATATTTTATTCTACTCTTAATTCACTTTTTAAAAAAATTCTTTAACACTATCATTGTACAAAATATTTTCTATAAATATTTGAAATAATGAATTTTTTTATTTAAAAGAAAAAGAAAAAGAGTTACAGTACAAAAGCCGATGAGTTTAAGAAAAGTTATCATGCCTAATTTACATTTCATCACTATGGTAACATCAATGTAAACGACTGGTTTATGGTTAACAGTTGAAAATGTAACCATGGTAACAGATAATAATTTGTGTTTGTTTGTTTATTGTTGATACTTTCATCAGGAAATACACATAATATGAATAAATGAACAAGTGAAATTATGCCAATATAATATGTGTACGCGCCCGTGTGCGTCTGTGTGCGTGTGTGTGTGTGTGTGTGCGCACGCGCTCGTGCTAATCAAGCTTATTACCATTATTATTATGGCGATGATGATAGTGAATGTAAGAGACACACCAGCCTTTTGACCTGAATTGGTTTATTTATTTATTCTGTAAATATGAAATGTGTGAATATTATTGATGATTGATTTTGTATAATAAAAAAAAACACACACACACGAGATAAATGAAGAATGAATGAATAAATAGAACGTAGAATCTTCTAATAAATATATACATTTTGTAATATTCCAAGGAGTAGTGTTATAATTTGTGATCTTACTTACTTACTTACGCCTGTTACTCCTCGTCAAGGAGCATAAGCCGCTCACCAGCATTCACTTTCAAACCCTGACCTGAACAATCCTTCTCAGCTCCTTCCAGTTCCTATTCACCCTTTTCATATCTGCTTCTGTTTCCCGAATTAATGTGTTCTTCGGACTTCCTCTTTTACACTTACCTTCAGGATTCCAAGTTGATGCTTGCCTCATGATAAAGTTTGATGATTTGCGTAATGTATGTCCTATCCATTTCCATCGTCTTTTCCTAATTTCTTCTTCAGCTGGAAGTTGGTTTGTTCTCTCTCACAGTAGGCTGTTGCTGATGGTATCCGGCCACTGGATGTTGAATATCTTGCGTAGACAACTATTTATAAATACTTGTATTTTTTTGATGATGGTTGTGGTAGTTCTCTAAGTTTCAGCTCCATACAGTAGAATTGCTTTGACGTTCGTATTGAAGATTTTGAGAATGCGGCTCTTGCTTTGCCAATTCTCGCCTTTACGTCTGGATCTGATCCTCCTTGTTCATCGATGATGCTTCCCAGATATATGAAGGATTTTACATCTTCAAGAGTTTCTCCATCATGTGCTGGACTTCGGACTATAACTAGGAAACATCAAAGCTAAGAGGAAATATTTCTATATGTATGTCTAGATACTCTAACAATAGAAATACTAACAACTATGTGAAGCCGATTGTCATGTAGAAAAGATTCTTAAACACATACGTTGTATTATTAAGGTACTATAGTTGGTTAACGTTGATATGAAGGCGTTTAATATGATAACTAAATACGGAAGGTATCATGTAACCCTATAAAAATTGTGAATAATAAAAAAAGTTGACTTATGAATTCTTAGTAGTTGAGATCATGAGTCAACTGAAGCTAGACCACTATGGAAAACCTGAAAGCACTCGACGGCCGTTTATATCCTAGTATGGGACTCTTCAATAGTGCGCATCCCCAATCCCGCCTCGCAAGATTCGAACCCAGGACATATCAGTCTCGAGCGCGAACGCTTAACCTTTAGACCACTAAGCCGGCCGGCATCCAACAGTGTTAATGCTTAGCTTCAACCAATCCACGAAATTGAACAACATATCCACCATTGTCTTAAGTGAGTTACTATCTATTTAAATAGTCTAGGATCTTCGGTTCTGATAGAGAATTCCGTACATTTAGACCTCAAGAGTCAGAATCCAATTGTTCAACTTCGTTCAGTATTGATAAGTCATTGACACAGTAGTAAACAAATATTTTGCTTTTTCCTATACTGAAGATATTGAATCTGTTATCTGCAATAATGTGTTGAACATCCAACCAATGGACTATGAGAAGAATTACACTTCCAAACCTCCAAGCAGAACACCTGAAGGGCAAAGAAGTGATGATTTCTTCTATTTAGCCTGATGACTACTCATTTGATTAAATCATTTAAACCATAGTGTATCAAAATCTGTAAAACTCATTAGGCACGCTGTAGTGAACGAGAACACAAGTGGGGACAATCGAATGTATTTGAATACAAAATTACAAAACGTCTTAGTAAAATTTGAGAACTATACAGTAAACAGTTCAGTTACAAAATGTCCATCAGTCGTCTCAGACGTCATTGTCCCTTCATTTCCACACCAATCATTCTTTGTTCTCGTTCTCTTCTCTTCGATCTTCTTAACCTTCTGCCACCAGGCATTCCACTTTTGACCAATGATACATTCTACTTATATGTGTCGACATCAGTAGCGCACAACACAACGTAAGTAAAACATTTTGATTCAAAGCTAAGTGACCCTCGATTTAAAGGTGGTAAAACATATACTAAGACAATTAAGGCTATATAGAAATATCATATACCAAACACGTAGTAAATACTCATTATTATTATACAAACTAATTCACCAGAGAATAGCTAGCCAAATTTCATATTACTCTTCTCTTGCCTACTTTCAACGACACTAATGTCAGTCATTTGGTCAGTAACAAGTAACGTAGAACCTACCATATCAGTACAGCTAGATGAAATTGTCATGAGAAATCCTCGAGATGTAGAAGTGGTAACAATATCGGTGGTGGTAGAAAACACTATACATCGATAATGTGATCCAAGAAGAAAAAATAATTTATGGGTTAAAAATTATGGGATAATTTTAAAACTCAATATGTGAGAGAAGACAAAGATTGAGTACATCTGTGCTAATGTTTGAGATTCTGATCAACATCACATAATGTCTCCAACTATTGGTTACGACAATCGCCCGGACCTTATTATGTGAGAGTGCGTTTATCTATACGGCTCAGTTCAGTAGTCATTAACTGCATGAATTTGTGCCACATCTTGTTTAGGCGGCCGCTAACTTTCTTCAAATATACTCCAACACAAGTCATCATGGTGTGTTTAGGTAGGTGGTGGCTGGGCATAGGTAATAAATGCCACAGCCATTCCAGTCGGAAAAGATTATTAGTGGTCTCTTGTATTTATGATCATATTGCAATTTGATCTCTATTTTGGTTATCAGTATTGGATACCTGTTTCTACCCGCTGCGGATTGGCTCCAGTGGTTACGGCTTCTCACCAAAACTCCGAGAATTTCCTCATGAAGCTAGTTACTAGTGAGCACATGGCAATTATCAGTTTGGGGGTCATAGAGATCATTAAATTTTTGATTGACATCATGAACCTATTGATGTTAGACCATCCTTGAAAACCTGGAAGCACTGGACGGCCCTATTGTGGGACTCCTCAACAGTGCGCATCTACGATCCCGCTCGCCGGATTCAAACCCAGAGCCATTGACCTTGTGAACCTCTAGACTACTGCGCCCGTATCCAACAATGTTATATTTTATTCTACTCTTAATTCACTTTTTAAAAAAATTCTTTAACACTATCATTGTACAAAATATTTTCTATAAATATTTGAAATAATGAATTTTTTTATTTAAAAGAAAAAGAAAAAGAGTTACAGTACAAAAGCCGATGAGTTTAAGAAAAGTTATCATGCCTAATTTACATTTCATCACTATGGTAACATCAATGTAAACGACTGGTTTATGGTTAACAGTTGAAAATGTAACCATGGTAACAGATAATAATTTGTGTTTGTTTGTTTATTGTTGATACTTTCATCAGGAAATACACATAATATGAATAAATGAACAAGTGAAATTATGCCAATATAATATGTGTACGCGCCCGTGTGCGTCTGTGTGCGTGTGTGTGTGTGTGTGTGCGCACGCGCTCGTGCTAATCAAGCTTATTACCATTATTATTATGGCGATGATGATAGTGAATGTAAGAGACACACCAGCCTTTTGACCTGAATTGGTTTATTTATTTATTCTGTAAATATGAAATGTGTGAATATTATTGATGATTGATTTTGTATAATAAAAAAAAACACACACACACGAGATAAATGAAGAATGAATGAATAAATAGAACGTAGAATCTTCTAATAAATATATACATTTTGTAATATTCCAAGGAGTAGTGTTATAATTTGTGATCTTACTTACTTACTTACGCCTGTTACTCCTCGTCAAGGAGCATAAGCCGCTCACCAGCATTCACTTTCAAACCCTGACCTGAACAATCCTTCTCAGCTCCTTCCAGTTCCTATTCATCCTTTTCATATCTGCTTCTATTTCTCGACGTAATGTGTTCTTTGGCCTTCCTCTTTTCCACTTCTATTCACGATTCCAAGTCGGGGCTTGCCTCATGATACAGTTTGATAATTTGCGTAATGCATATATTATCCATTTCCATCGTCTTTTCCTAATTTCTTCTTCAGCTGGAAGTTGGTTTGTTCTCTCCCACAGTAGGCTGTTGCTGATGGTATCCGGCCACTGGATGTTGAATATCTTGCGTAGACAACTATTTATAAATACTTGTACCATCTTGATGATAGTTGTAGTAGTAGAATTGCCCTGATGTTCGTATTGAAGATTGTGACTTTGATATTGGTTGAAAGTTGTTTTGTGGTTAGCGTTTTTTTGGCGAGTTAGTTATCTACGGGATGCGGGTTGCTAACCCCATGCACAACCCTCCTTTTTTACCCGGGCTTGAGACCGGCAGTAACCTTAGAAGAGCTATAGGCGGAGTTATAATTTGTGACCTTCTATCCCTATTAATATACTACGTAATGATACCATCAAGTAAAGAACAGTGAATTATTGACTGGACCAATGACGTATATGCCCGCACGAGTAGTTTAAAGTCCTTATCGGTCCTGCTTCCTGACTAGCCCTGCCTGCCCGTTAGAGCCCAAAACACCAATCTCAGCCTCCCCTATATGAATCATGTATTTCAAACATACTGCGTTTATATACCAACCAAAACAGACCACATCGTACTATGAAATAGGAAATAACATTTGTACAAGATTTAGCCAAATGTGACTATGAATGTAGGAGACTTTAATTCATAGACTGGGTATAACTTAATGATGGTAAATCGTATAATAATAGTTTATGGGTCAAAATGAAGCTTATCATAGCAGAAACATGAATATGAATAGTTTAGTTAATTAACAACTATACAATAAAAACTACATGTATCATACTAGTCCATATATGGATCCCGACAGTTACCATTTATTATTCTCATCGAGATATATCAAGCAGAAAATTGTATTTTTGACATTTCGTGACTTAATGTAGGTTAATTCTTCAGAATAAACAAATAACCGAAATGAGCTTGACAAAATTTAATGAGCAAAGATGGATGGTGGCTAGCAGCGAAATTCAGGAGGAGTGTTTCGTCCTGTTTAGGACTCGTCAGCTGGGTGTATCTGCCAACAAGAGACTGGTCGATTGCAGTCCTACACAGCAATGGGAAGATATACGTAAAAATGCCAATTGAATTTAAACGTGATAAAAGTTTAAGCAGTACTAAAAGTATTTATTATTAACTTTATACCCAATGGAATCCAGGAAGCGTGTTTCGTCCTATTTGGGACTCGTCAGCTGGATGTAAATGCATCTCAGGTTGATGTTTACTCCAGGACTCAAACCCAGTACCGTTCGCTTCAAATGCCATTGCGTTCTTCACTTAGTTAGTGAGTAAGTGAGTACGTTCTACCCAATGCTTAATTTATTTGAAACTATCAAGTTCAACCTTGTGATCTATACGTCGAATCTTCTGTTGTCTTGAAACAGTTTTGTCTTCAGTCTCAACCGTTTTTTCGTAAGTTTAAAAACTGAATTATTTCTGTTATTATTCAACTCGGAAATAGTTTATATCATGAAGACTATAGAATAATGAATAACTGTTTCGTCTGAGTACAGGACTCCTTAGGTAAGAGCAGTTATAGAGTTATGCAATATCGTGAATTGATTGAATTTGCGATTCTAACCTGTTGTGGTCTAAACGTAACGCTTTCTCGCTGAAATTCACTAACATTGCTAGTTCAACCACTGTCATGTTTGTGGTTACTAACTATGAAAGAGCCTTACACTAGGAAAAGACGGTTATCTTGGAGGATCCTTCTTTCCAATTGTTGTGTGCTCACGGTTAATCCATGATGTCAAGATTTTATGATAGACAATATACGATTGTTATATTTGAGCACTCAAACGCCAGAACCCTTCAAGCCACAAATAAGAAGATAGAAGACAAGTGAAAGGAATGTTAATCCATAACAGTGTCAATTATAGTACAAAACTGTCAGGTATTTATAGTTTTTAGTAAAAACCAAAACCATCATTATAGTCCTCCAATCTGCACACAGGGGGTTATTAGCATTTGTCCAATAGGAAAGCTATGCGTCTAGATTCTGGAATATTCTTCCAAAAGCTGATTGGATGGAATATCTCCAGCTCTTTTTGAGTTTTTTTAGAGCTTCCTCGAGTTCATCTGTGGGATTTCTGATATGAATAACCAATTCATAAAGTGATTATGTTTATAATCCTGTGAGATAGGCATTGAACAACTTTGGCAAACAATTTATGTTAAGTTACACTGTGTTATTTACCTGTATTGTCGATCAATATGTTAAGTCGATAAAGCTTATTTTAACTTTCTGATAGATCAGTTTATTCATTCTTCTCAAGTCATAGTTAATTATTCACTTATCAACCCTGAATGTTTTTATATGAGCGCATATATATGTGTACATTTCTTATCCTATTCATCACATGTCGATAGCTTACTTTTGTGTCACTATAAATATTGATTAACGCTTGACTAAACTGAGTTGGCTCACAAGCTTTCTCCACTGCGCATCATTTCAATTTGCTCCCTTCTCTTCACTTCTCTAGTCTGCTTCTCGTTTCCTTAGGATGATGGTTGGCGATAGTCAACCGGAAAACCTGGACACGGGTTCCGTGCTATTTGGCACTCGTCAACAAGGAGTACTTGTAATCTTGAGGGAACTGGTGCTTTCTGACGGATTCAATCCTGCATCACCCAGCTTTATAGTCAGAGACGGTTCCACTGAGTTATCCCGACCAAGACTGACCTCCTGTAGGACTGAGATGTATTTACAATCGATTGATCACTGGGTGATGGGTAATCAATGTTATGTATGTCAGATCCTTCTTAATGCAGATTGAATCCTATCAATCAAGTTGCAATGTGGTAACATCTCTAACCACGAAGCTGGGTGACACGGGATCGAATCCGTCAGTGAACATCAGTCCCCTCAATATTACAGGTACACTTTACTGACCAGTGCCAAGTAGCACGAAACCAACGTTCAGTGTTTCGTGTTAACTGCCTCCAACCATCATCTTATCTTAACATAGTGCACATAATGTCGACTCACCTGGACTATTGGTCACAGTGCAACTTGATCGATAATATTCGTTCTGCACTAAGAATGACTTGACATATATAACATTGATCACTCATTACCCAGTGACCAATCAATTGTGAATCGCTCTTCCTTCTTTCTTTCTTCCGCCTAATTGCCTGTTCAAACCAATGAGTGCATGAAATATACATATTCAAAATCCATCCTCGTATTTGGCTTATTTAATTCCGTCATACACTAAGGCGGATTAAGTCGATAATTTTATACGTGGATAGACGATATATACATATTTCAATAACAATCAATAATACGATCTCATCAGAGTCAGATATCAGGTCATAATATACTCGCCTATATAATTGACAGTAAATCTATGAACTTTATTACTGTTTTTATTACATGATCGATAGGTCACAAAATTCTCCAAGTTCTTAAATCTATAATCAAAATATGAGATTGATAACTCACCGCTTCTTACTTTACAGATAGATAAAAGATCAATAGTAACTTAACCACGTATGAACTGTATAATTCATTAGTAGGAAGCAAAATGAATATTGTATTCATTAGAAAAGATTATATTAATAGATTAAAATAAGTGAATCACATAAATGGGACATAATCTACTGGTGAACAAGTATTTGACACTACTTAAATGTTAAATAAGTAGCTTGAAGTAAAGAACAAAAATACGTTACGCTTGATGGAAGTACATAGAGAAATATATATTTTACTTTGTCTAATCACTACTAATTTTGGAACCCTTTCCATGAGTGCTCCCCAAAAGTCATGGGTCGTTTATAATCATACAATTAACCTCTGATTTATGTAGCTGAAAGAAACTTTAAGTGATCTTTTGATCGTCTTCTCAACCCTTAGTTTGACTGATGTTCGAGTTCCAGAGAGTAATATAAATCTAGATATTAGAAGGAACCTGTGAATTGGTAGTGTTTTAAAACGACTGCTAAATGATAATTTGTGTTCATCACATATCCTAACTTATGTGAAATGAATCTCATAAGAAATCCATATGTCATTCAGTCAGTCAACTACAACGTAGGACCAGGCAAATATATGCATCGGTCCGAAGGATCAGCGAAACCCATTGGACCCAAGCTGAACAGCATAGGTTAGATACGGGAGAGATCACACCATGACACAGAAAAAAGCTGTAATAGAAGGAAATATGAGACAAATTTATGACACAACGAAGAAACTGGTAGGGAAATATAGTAAACCAGAGAAATCGGTCAAGTACAAAGAAGGCGAGACAATCACTGAGACTTAAGAACAGAGAAACAGGTTAGCAGAAAACTCTAAGGAACTGTTGGATAGACCAACCCCAATGAACCCACCGCACATTAAAGTAGCATACACCGACTTTCCTAATGATGTCGTTCAGAAGGATGATGAGAGCTTCACGACCGAACCATCCAGCTCAGAGAACAAAACTCCACCAAAATCATCCACCTGAGCTACAAATCTTCACCATCTCATAATGATGTCACTCCACCGACGATAGAAGAAATCAGGATGGACATCAGACAAATGAAAATTGGGAAAACAGCACGATCTGACAATATACCGACTGAAACACTAAAGGGGGGCATAGAATTAACTGCAAACATGCTTAACACTCTATTCAGGAAGATTTGCAAAGAAGAACAAGTGCCAACGGACTGGTGAGAAGGATACCTCATTAAGATACCAAAGAAAAGATATCTGAGCAAATGGGAGAACTGAGAAGGAATCGTTCTACTACCGATATCAGGAAACGTTTTCAACAAAACGTTGTTGAACCGAATGAAAGACTCAGCAGACGCCCAACTTTGAGATCAGCGGACCTTATTCCTTAAGAATCAGTTATGTACTGACTAAATCGCTACACAATGAATCATTGTTGTACAGTCAATTGAATGGGACTCGTCATTATAAATCAGACTCCTAAATTATGACAAAACATTTGACAGCGTGAAACCTTCTTCGACATTATGAAGTGAGTACCTGAGAACACATGACTGGCTTGACTAGAACATAAGTATGTTGACGTACCAACAATTACGTATCGGATATTGGAAGTAGGATTCTTTCTGATAGAAGAAAGTAAGGAGAAGAGATAGAAAAACAAGAGTAGTCGTACTAGCAACAGGAATAGAAGAACAATCGAGTTCATAAGGGACAACTTGAGGAGATTGTGTAAATGGTATATTGATGTATTTTTTTCATATTTTACAAATGTAGTATGTAATTTTACATAATAATATTTACTTTGCCTTTATGTGATACTCATCAACAGTACGAATTGAAGACTACACCATTTGAATAAAATCATGGAACTTAAGTTTTCACTATAATGCTAACCCTCTAAGTTGATATACATCAGTTACACAACTGACAAATCGATGTTATAGTCAATCGTTATCAATGACGATTGTTATCTTACTATCTTTAATTTTAAAGTAATATACAAAAGTATTTCAATGAATCTAATTAATGTCTAACAAGTTCACGTTAAATAACATCGACCATGTTTTGTTTGAAATGATCAGGACTTCTTACGGGGACTTTTCCGGTTTTAATCGAATGTTCTCTCGATTTACTTCACATTTCAACAAAATTAGTGTTATATCTTAAACTACTAGAAAATTGTTAGTAGTAAGATTGTTTAATGATACATTTCAAAGGTAACTGATGTCAACCGGGGATTCATTCCAAATTAAGACGAACTGGAGAGCTGTTTCCTCTTACTTCTGGAGGTTTTTACATAAGCACAGGCAAACACTTAACATTTATGCCGCTGAACCGGTATCCAACAGCATTAATGTCTAACTTCAACTAATCTACGATATTTAGTGACCGTCCACCATTGTCGTCAGTGAGTGAATGGATGCACACTGCTGAGGAGTCCCATGCAAAGGTGAGATGGCTGTCCAGTGCTTCCAGGTTTTCAATGATAGTCTAAAATTGATTTATTCATGATTTCAATTGAAACTCAACAACCTCCACAATCCTATACTGATATTAGAAAATTGTTAGTAGTGAGATTGTTTAATGATACATTTCAAAGATAACTGACATCAGTTGGAGAATCATTCAAAATTAAGAAGAATTAAAGAGCTGTTTCCTCTTAATTCTAGAGGTCTTTACATATACACAAAGGGAAAACCCCCTAGTCTGTGTAGAACCCAATGGTTCATTATTCTGGAGCTCAATGATTTTCGCTTTCAATCACTCATCAGCCAATGCCAACTAGTGATTTAAGATAACTGTTAAAGGAATAACTCTCCAAAAATTCACCTATTCGCACGAATATTTTTAGCGAGTTAGTTTTCTATAGGATGGAGTCGCTAACCCGATGCCAAACTTTCCTTCTTTATCCGGGCTTTGGACCGACAGTAGCCCCAGGGGAGGGAGCTCCAGGCGGAGTTACTGCATACTCATAGGGGGGAATCGCTAACTATATGTATCCTCATCATCAGCATCATCATCATGAATATTATCTAATCATAAGAAAGTAATAAATTAATAAAAACACATATTTCAAGTTGTTTTGAGCCTGTCTATATCTTAGTTTGATTGTATTTTGTTGACAGAAAAGTCAATATTAATGTTACAGGAGAATAGTTTCAACTTAACTAAGTGTGCTTTATATTTGTGTTGTTTGTGCATGTTATGTGTGTGTATGTATGTATGTATGGGTGTATGTGTATATGAGAGAAAGGATAAAGTAGTTCAGTGGCGAACAGGCAATACATAGTAACACATCTATTACAATATTGTATACATCAATAGGTATTTGTTCTATTTATATGTTAGTTATAATGATAGATTATATATGTATATACATTAAATGTATTCAGGTCAGTTACATATGATAACCAATACAATTCATGTCAAATAAGAATATAAAAAGGCTTCTCTATGATCATAGAAACAAACAAACCACACACAAAAAAAGTGTATAGAATTACATAACCCCATTAATCATACGTGTCAAGTGATAAGCTCAAATTATAATGTATATTTAGTTGACTGATATTCATCATATACTTCTTACCTTAGTTACTTACTTACTCTTGTTAATCCCAGTGAAGAATAGGCTGCCGACTAACATTCTTCAACTCATTGTATCCTGGACAATCCACAAGATACTCTAATTACTTCACATATATTACAATTCAACCATGGTAAGTTTCAATTAATAATCATAATATACAAATTATCTTTCTATATTATGTATAGCGTGAATGTATTAGTTTACATATTGGTCAAGCTGGTGTACAAATGGGTAATGCATGTTGGGAATTATATTGTCTTGAACATGGTATCCAACCCGATGGTCATATACCAAATAATCAATCAAAAGATAAAATTGATGGTGCTTTTAATACATTCTTTACAGAAATGAGTTCTGGTAAACATGTACCACGTGCTATTTTCGTTGATTTAGAACCAAATGTTGTTGATGAAGTGAGATGTGGCATGTATAAACAATTATTTCATCCAGAACAATTAATTACGGGTAAAGAAGATGCAGCTAATAATTATGCACGTGGTCATTATACAGTTGGTAAAGAAATTATTGATTTAGTATTAGAACGTGTACGTAAATCTGCCGATCAATGTACTGGATTACAAGGATTTTTAATATTTCATTCATTTGGTGGTGGTACTGGTTCTGGTTTTACATCATTATTAATGGAACGTTTAAGTGTTGAATATGGTAAACGATCAAAATTAGAATTTGCTATATATCCTGCACCACAAATTGCTACAGCTATAGTTGAACCATATAATTCTATATTAACTACACATACAACATTAGAACATTCGGATTGTGCTTTTATGGTTGACAACGAGGCCATTTATGATATTTGCAGGTACGTAGTTTACTTTTGATATGTATGTATATAGTGGTTAGTAACAGAAGGGGTTTTGTAGAGATTGCAGTAATTTCAATAGTTGAGATTATGAGTTAATTGAAACTAGACGAATTTCGCTAGGCGGGGTCGTGGATGCGCACCTCCAGGAAGGAGTCACACAATAGGATGAAACAGTCGTCCAACGCATTTAGTTTTTCCATATTCATCTAGCTTCAATTGACTCATGATCTCAACTATTTAAATTACTATAATCTCCACAAAACCAATTCTGATACTAATCAATATATTCTCATTAGTGACTGGCTTCATGAGGTATATCCTAGAGTTCTAGTGAAAAGCAGTGACCAGTGGAGTTTAACTGGATCAGTTGTGAGATAGTAGCCCACTGATGACAATGGTGGACGGTGGCGCAACTTCATGGACCGGTTGAAGTTAAGCATTAATACCGTTGCATCCCGGCCAACTCAGTGGTCTAGTGGTTAAGCGCTCCCTCTAGGAGGGATCACGGATGCGCACTGCCACGGAGGAGTCCTACAGTAGGACGAGTTGGCCGTCCAGTGCTTCCAGGTTTTCCATGTTGGTTTAGGTTTAATTGACTCATGATCTCAACTATTGAAATATATAATGATTGATTGTTTTTTTTTTCTTCTACAGAAAGAACTTAGGTATTGGACATCCTACCTATACTAATTTGAATAGATTAATTGCTCAAATAGTTAGTTCAATTACTGCTTCATTACGTTTTGATGGTGCATTAAATGTTGATTTAACAGAATTTCAAACAAATTTAGTACCATATCCACGTATTCACTTTCCATTAGCTACTTATGCTCCTATTATTTCAGCAGAGAAAGCATATCATGAACAATTAAGTGTATCAGAAATAACAAATTCATGTTTTGAACCAGGTAATCAAATGGTTAAATGTGATCCTAGAACTGGTAAATATATGGCATGTTGTTTATTATATCGTGGTGATGTTGTACCTAAAGATGTTAATGCTGCTATAGCAAATATTAAAACAAAAAAATCAATACAATTTGTTGATTGGTGTCCAACTGGTTTTAAAGTTGGTATTAATTATCAACCACCAACAATTGTACCTAATGGTGATTTAGCTAAAGTTCAACGTGCTGTATGTATGTTAAGTAATACAACTGCTATAGCTGATGCATGGGCACGTTTAGATAGAAAATTTGATTTAATGTATGCAAAACGTGCATTTGTACATTGGTATGTTGGTGAAGGTATGGAAGAAGGTGAATTCACTGAAGCACGTGAAGATACTGATGCATTAGAAAAAGATTATGCTGAAGTTGGTTGTGATACTATTCTATTAGATGATAATGATGATGATAATGAACAACAAGAATTTTAAATTATCCATCTAAATTTTAATTCATTAGTAATTTTATGGTTTATGAATCTTCATTTAGTCATAGTGATAAAGTACTTTATTATTATTATTGATTATTGATTATTGATTAGTATTACTATACCTACTATTATATACCATGAATACTTTATAAAATCAATAACACGTGACTATGATGTATCCATCTTAGTAACAAACATAAAAATAGTACTTTAGAATAGTTTTTTTTTGTTTTTTGTTTTTTTGGAAGTATATTCTATTGTAATGTGCAGTGAAATTTTTTGAATGAACTTTCAAGTGTTACAATGTTGTTATTGTTGTTGTTGTTGTTTTCTAATGATTCTAACATTAGATCCAATTTTTTGACAAGTTTTCTATAAAAATCAAATCAATATTATATATACATACATATATATTGCGACTTAATTCTATTGTGGTGTGTGGGTGTGTGTGTGTGAGAGAGAGTGTGTGTGTTATTTGTGGGGCCCTTAATTTTGTTATCATTTAGATTGAACGATGTTATAGAAAGGCCTCTCGACTTTAGTGGCACGAGATCTGACTCCAAGGAGATTGCAATGATGATTATTGTTGAAATATATATATCGCCTATCCTCCTATATAATCATCGACTTTAATCACGTTAGTCAATAACGGAATTTAATAAATCAAATAACGAGAATGGACTTTTGAATACATATATTTTGTATATGAAGCGAATGGAATAGAGAGAAGAGAAACGACGAGCAGTGGAGATGGAGGGTAAGCCAACTCTCCTTTAACCAGGCGTTAATCAATATTTATAGTTACACAAAAGTAAGTTACAGACATGTGATGAGTAATGGGATAAGAAGGGTACACACACCTATGCGCTCATATAAGAACAGTCAAGATTGATAAGCGAATAATTAACAAGGTCAGAATGTGACTCAAATAGAATGAATAGAACGGGCTGTTCGAAAGCTAGAATAAGGTATATGGGGTTAACCTTAATAACCGACACTACATACTTATATCGATATGAGTAGTATATAATGATAGTTAAAATAACAATATCTAGCAGTAGAAGGTCTAAAAGGAAAGAATGGGAATAGAAAATAAGTAGTATAAAAATGCAAGACTAATGAAATCTGAGACGATTGATTAACATTTTGCTAATGGAGTATTTACTGTATGATTCTTAGATTATACTTAGATGTTTTGTAATTAGTGTATTCGAATATATCCGATTATTCCTATTTATGTTCCTGTTCATTACAATATGAGTATGTTATGTTTATTTTGTTATCGTTCATGACATTAACTACGCCTGATACCCTTCGTGAAGGAGCATAGGCCAACCACCAGCACTTTCCATTCAACCCTGTTCTGGGCAATCCTTTCCAGTTGCTATTTATTGTTTTGATGTTTGCTTCCAATTCTTGACTGAGTGTATGCTTCGGTTTTACAATTTTTCGTTTCCTTTTAGGATTTCTAGTTACGCCTTGCCTCATGATGTAGTTTTGATGATTTCCGCAATCCATGTCCTATCTACTACAAACAGTTTTTCCTAATATTAATAGTAAATAATAAGTTGATTGACAATTAAACTATATTTAGTCATAACAAATTCACTGAATTATGAAATGATGGAAAAGATTTGTAACTAAGTGATAAGTCTTGCCGGATTGAACGCTATATTCGTTTCTTAAGCTATTCGGTAATCCCCAAGCTAGAACCATACAGCGATCTGAACAACGAGAGAGAAGACGCAAAGTATGCGAGAAGTACTTCACTCCAAGGTTCATTTCAATACAGAAAATACAGGGTTTTTATAATATTTTAAATGTCCTTGAGTTGCTAGAAGATTCTGAAATGCTACTAAGCATAGTAGCAATGTAGCAATCAGCCAATCAGAACCTCTGCATATGACGTTTCACTTCCTTGATATTTTTGGCTAAAACTTCAAGTGAACGTTGATTGAATGAAGCGCTTCTTAGTGTTTCCTGATCCTTGCTTGTCTTTTACAAGCAATTTTCTGGATCACTCCAACACTAAGTAGAGTAATTTAAGTGATGTTGTAAGTTGATAGATTAATCACTTTCCTTTTAAGATTGGGGTTATAATATTATTTAAGAATACAATGAAAGCTTCTTGATTTAATGTTCTAGTACGGTGGATGTAATTTCACGCAATTAATTTACATGTCACTCACAGAATATACTTCTTAACTGTAGCTATTACCTCGACGTGATGGCTCAGCATTCATACCGTAATGAACCAATCAAGCTACATTGGCTAGAACACTCTTTCCATTAGGCCCTATCATTCTAAACAAGCTGAATAAAGAGCGATAAGATAAAATGCAGCAAACTAGAGTTTAACAGATGAAGTGGTACTACTGACTCTATAGGCGTGTGACTCAAGTAAGGTATTTCCTTCGAACTATTAGGATTTTCAGAAATGCTGCCTTTCCACAACGAAATGGGAAACTAGAAAAGATTAAACCTAACCATGATACATCACATTTCTGTAACCGGTAGTAAGACGTTAAATGTATGAAGCTAACTGTGATAATTAGGAGGATTTGAATGATAGTACAAACTAGGAAACTCAGAAATAATCCCATTTAACCAAGAAGTATTAGATGAGCACGAATGAACGTATTGTATTTGGAATTCGAAACCAGATAGCCATCATGTATAGAATAAATCATCAGTTCATACAAACATCACAGCTGGTACATTCAGAACTACTCGCAAACAGGCTGTGTGTGACTGACTCTAAACAATTATCTCTTGATTCAACAATATTAACCGAATTTCCCTTGCTGATCCTTTGGGAAGAAAGTTGTTTCATGATATAGACAACCGAGAATTGCCAGTCATCCTTGCGGTACTCGAGAGTATATTTGATGTATTAAATTGAATGATTAAAGTATAGAAAATCTTTTCCAATAATCACTTAGTAGAAATGTATACTTATTTATTTGCTTCACAACTGAATGTTTCTTCTCTTGCTTCTGTTTTCAATTTATCATCTTTATTGTTTAATACTAGTTGTGGAAACGTTAAGTTTAACGTCCAGTTTAATAGTATCCATGCAAATCGAAATAACTTGTTCTCAGTACTAAATGATATCTCTTTCATCAAATAGGATTGATCTCACTAATAAGAGAGATTATACTTGTGATGGATACTACTTATTTTGACATATATAAGTAATATATGGAATACCTGCCAGACTTAGGATAGTCGGAAAAATATACCAATAATTATCGTGTTAAGTCTATGGTGGCCTTGAACCTTAAATGTACATTTCTTATTGGTCGATGTTTATTTCACTTGTTAAATATTTTGTAAATGTTGTTTCCTATTTTATGGTA